>NC_134208.1:40590000-41215000 GCF_965140235.1 Caretta caretta
CTGCCTCTTTATTTTATCCTAAATATAAAAGTACATTAACTTATAGAATTCTGTGTTGGATAACATTAGGATGCTAAAATGTTTTGGAATTCTTAGTCAAGTTATAATCTTGAAAGAATGAAGAAATTGTAGAAGCAATTGTTTAAAGAATGTAATGATGCTCCTTTTAAAGAATATGCATTACTTTAGGGGGGAAATGCCTGATTTTTTAAAAGTAAAATGTCAGTAGAATTGTAAAAAAAATGGTGGTTTAGCTTATTTAGCTTTATTTGCCTACTGTAAAAAGAACACAGAAAAGGGAGGATAAATAAGAAAAATCAGAGACAGGGAAGTACAGTAACTCCTCGCTTAATGTTGTAGTGATGTTCCTGAAAAATGCTACTTTAAGCGCAATGATGTTAAACAAATCCAATTTCCCTCTAAGAATTAATGTAAATGGGGGGGTTAGGTTCCAGGGAAATTTTTTTCACCAGTATAAGTTTTAAACAAACAATTTAATGCTGTACACAGCAATGATGATTGTGAAGTTTGATTGAGGTGGTGGAATCAGAGGGTGGGATATTTCCCAGGGAATGCCTTACTGCTAAATGATGAACTAGCACTTGGCTGAGCCCTCAAGGGTTAACTCACTGTTGTTAATGTAGCCTCTACAAGGCAGCAGGAATAGAGGGAGGAGACACAGCATGGCAGTGGCTGCAAACATTCCCTGTGGAAGAAACTGAACGTGATGATGAACCCATGCTATCCCACTGGAGCCCACCACTCCCTCCACTTTCCAAAGTGCCGGGGGACGGTGCCTGTGTGACGAGAGAGAGAGAGACAGAGAGACAGAGACACACACCATGTGTCTCTGTGAGAGACAGAGGCACACACCGTCTATGTTTGTGTGTGTGAGAGAGAGGGAGAGACAGAGACACGCACCGTGTGTGAGAGAGTGACGCCCCTTTAAGTATACTGACCCCACTCTAAGTACACTGCCTTTTAAGTAGATCAGCAAGTTCCCTCCATCCTGAGTCCTGTCCTGTCCCTTCCCAGCTCTGTGGAGATGGGGTACAGGAGTGGGGGGAGGAGGACACCCTGACATCAGCACCCCTCTTCCGCCCCACCCACTGCACAGCAAGCAGGAGGCTCCTGGGAGCAGCTCCAAGGCAGATGGCAGGAGCAGCACATGGCAGAGTGGGGAGGGACACCTGAACTGCCCAGCACTTAATAGCCTGCTGGGTAGTTGCTGCATAGGGAACTTAGGGGAGCTGATGGGGACTGCCGGTCCAGCCTGGTTCCAAGCCCCAACCAGCTAGCTCCAACGGGGCTCTTTCTGCAAGCAGTGGACAAAGCAGGCTTCTGCCAAATCACGTTATAAGGGAGCATTGCACAACTTTAAATGAGCATGTTCTCTAATTGATCAACGAGGTAACAACGAAACAATGTTAACCGGGATGATGTGAAATGAGAAGTTACTGTATTTGCAATAGAAGATAATAATTGGACAGCCAGTCATGCAAATAAAGCATATAGTGAGTTCTTTCTTTCCCCCTTCAAATGTCTTGCTTGTGGTACCCAGTTCATGTACCTACAACAATTTTCTATAAATTATGCATATTGAACTGGTAAAAATTAATTACACAACTTCCATAATGTGCTTATATGAGTACACTCACTCTCTGATTTCCACCTTTCCCCACTAATGAATACAATAAACTAATGCATCCGCTAGTCATGGGCAGAGCATAATACACTGTGACGTTTTTTAAACAGGCATAAATGAGTAATCTGAGTTAATTTAATGCAATGACAGTCAGAGTCTCTACTTGCTGTGCTGTGGCCCAGATCCTCAGCTGGTTTAAATCTGAATAGCTTCAGTGGAGCAATACGGATTTATACCAGCTGTAGATCTGGCAGTGTATTTCTAGGGAGCCTGAAAAATTCTGAGGAAATGGGATGACGTCTGTATAGAATTTTCCCTATTTATATAAATATGGATAGTAGGAGTACTTGACCTATAGTGGAATTAATTTTGTTAATTAAACTGTGACACATCTTTTGAGTTCTAATTTACTGTGTAACTGTAAGGCCAAACGAAACGTTCAGAAATAGCCATTCAAAGCAAAATTTTTAGTCTGTTTAGTGCAGCAGGAAAGTTCTGCTGTGACAAATGGTTGGCAGAGAGTCGAAACCAGAACAATGGAGGAGGTGGGGTGAGATTCTAATGTAATGCAGTTTTTAAGGTGTGTGATTTAGTGTTTGTTTTCGAGATTGCTTTGCTCCATAATGCTGCTGCTGTTTGGCTGGAGATATTTATTAATTAATAGTAAATTGACTTACTCTAAGTGCAGTAAGGATGGTCTTTGCCACAGAAAGGACTATAAACATCCTTCTCAGTAGTCCATGACTACTGTCTATCACTTCAAACTATTGACTGAAGTTTGGTATGTAATAAAAATGTAAACCTATCTATTTGTTGACAGATCAGTGGGAAACACCTGAGCTGCAACTCTTAGTATATAAAAGAGGGAACTACTGGCAAGCATTCAAATGCCCTTTGACTTTGGAATTCATTTCCTCTGCTCCACTAGGTTTGTAATAGCCCAGGCTTTGTTGACTTTTAGGGATTCAGCAAAGTCAGTCTAATGGGCAGCCACTGAGAAGGGTTGAGGTTGGGGGCAGGATTGGTGGAGGTGTGGGGGTGCGTTTTTTTTTTCAGGGATTAAAGTTTTACAGAAAGTACGATAGGTGAGATTTGATTCTATGAACTGGCTTCTCTTTGTGGAGAGGTGGTTTTGGTTAGCTACTACGATGTTAGTTGGACTGTGAGTTTTAAATATCTGTCAAGGGTGCCTGGAATGGATATTTTTTGTGATTATGTACTGACATAAAAAATAAATAAAAGGCTTTAGAGATATGGTTATAAAATTTGAACAGCTGAAGGATTGTTTGCCCTCTAGATGGAGCTGTCCACTTGTGTTACAATAAAGATGACTACAAATATATAATTACTATGGGTGAAATCTTTCTGGAGATCTGATGGCAGAACTTGCTTTTGCCTGTAAATTACCATACATGAGCATGTCAATGGATACAATTACAAATTTTCCTCTGTCTTCCATGCAGATTTGGACATTGTGGACCTGGCTTTAGGGTCCATTTCTCCCCAATTACAGCCATGACCTTTTAATTCTGCTTTCAGCCCTATATACTCTTCTTTAAGCTTTCTATACTCCTCCTAGTTCTCACTCGTAGCCACTTCCTTTATCTCTTTATCCCACATTTTGCTTAGCATCATCTTCCAGGCTTCATGCCCAGCACTGAAACAAGCTCTTCCTTTTTGTCCCCTGGTGGCCTCTCGTCTGCATCTTCAGTTTTTCTTCCTTAAAACCCACCTCTTTTCTTAACCTGTTAGTGGGGTTCTCCATGATGATGACATTCCCACATTCCCTTTGTACTACCTTCTCATGTACTATATTTGTGAGTCTGTATTAGACTGCACAGTCCTTATGTTACAGAGGGACCATGCTTTCTATGTATTTGTGGTGTTATGTACAATGCTCCATAAATAATAATTCATAGATTCATAGAGATTAAGATCCCTAACTCGGAGTGAAGCACATCCATATTTGTCGCAAGGGCTAGTCCAAAGGGTTGTTCCATAATGGATTATTCCAGACCATGTTTTCAAAATGTTAAAAGTCACACATGGGCCACATCTTGTAAAATCTCAGCCACACCCTCTGTCCTGTCAAGTCTGTTGTCAAGATGTTAGGTTCCAAATGAAAGCTATAGGGCTGCAGCATTTTTGTGATACATTGCATGCATGTTAATTAAACAAAGAGAATGTTTACATGCCAACCAGCCTGTCACATGCTGCATATTACATGGCATTACAAAGCTAATAGTACGTTGCATAAAATAGTCACACTTTTATTGTTTGGCATTTCTCCCTGCGAATAGGCCAGGAGTTCAAATAAGAGGTGAAGAATGACAGCAAAACTACCAAAACAAATCCATGGAGCAGCACTTTCCAAATGCATATTAGCCATTTAGCATGATCCCCTCCCACAATTACACAGTTTTGACAAACTGGTACTAAATTGCTATTCTATTTGTTTTGGACCCAACAATCGGTGCAATTAATAGTACTTCATCAGAAGGCAGGCCCATTTCATGTATTCATATCTGCTGAAAAATGCTAAAAAAGAGAGCTGTTCAGAAGTATTTGTTGTAGCTTTTAAAATTACAGTAGACCCTTGCTATAATGAACCTGTTGGGATCCAAACCTTTTGTTCGTTATAGCCAGGGATTCGTTACAATGAAAGGACAATCAAAACGAATGATAAATTGCTGGAGTAACTTAATGAAGTTACCTTGGATAAAGACGTTAGCTGAATCAATTAATAATAATAATAAAAATTAATAACTATTTGTAACATGCATCCAGTATTCTGCATTATTTCCTTAAAGAATACAGTACAAAAAAAATCACAAATCCCAAATTGAAAGAGAACATTCAAAACCAGTCAAATGTGAAAAAATGTAAAAGTTTATCAACACATTTTCAGTTTTGTTTCAGTTCAAAAAATAAAAAGTCCAAATGTTGATTTGAGTCTCAGTTCTAAAAAAAATAATCAATTTTTCTTTGCCGTAATGGTTGCATGGAAGCTGTATGAGCCAACATCAGCACTGGATGGAGTTCCAGGATTTTTATTAAAACAACAAGGAGTCCAGTGGCACCTTAAAGACTAACAGATTTATTTGGGCATAAGCTTTTGTGGGTAAAAAACCCACTTCTTCAGATGCATGGAGTGAAAATTACAGATGCTATTATACTGACACATGAAGAGAAGGGAGTTACCTCACAAGTGGAGAACCAGCGTTGGAGGATTTTTATTGCCTCCAGATCCTATGTTTCCATCCATGCAAGAGCAGCCTCTAACCGCTTAACTGCCTCAAATGCAAGTGGGGTAGGGGGCGCTGGTTTGTTTGCCTCATCAATTTCATTTTCCTGGGCATCTAAGCTCCCAATGCTTTGTCAACAATGTCTTCATCTGTCAGCATGGTGGTCACTGCACACTCATCATCCACATGAAGCCAGTCCTTCACTACAGCTTCAGGATTCTCTACACCATGCAGCAAATGAAGCATCCGGACATCTGACAGAAGTTGCTCATTGTTGTTATTTTCCAGTTGCAGCACTTCTGCATCTTGATTGACAGTTTGCAGGGAGGGTCCTAATGTCTTGTTCCAAATGTTTTTGACATTTCCTGAATGAATACTGGACCGTGCATCAGCTGCAAGATATATCATATCTTTCAGGGTGAAGGATGTCAAAAAAGTCACATAGCCTGTATTCCTTGTGACTAGGATTTCTCTCAGTAGCCTTCTTCTGTACTGCTTCTTGAATGCTGCAATAATCCCACCATCCATCAACTGGATTTCTGACATTGTCTTTTTAGGTAAGTAGACAACTTTAATTTTTCCATCAGATGTCACTAAGTGGGTTGCAGGGAGATGTGTGGGTAGTTGTCCAGGAGTCACTGGGCTCTTCCATTTTGATGCACTTGACATTGATGTTTCTTAACACTACAGACATAGTCTTCAAAAAAGCACTGTTTAAAATTTCCCCCCATCATCCAGGCTTTTCTGGAGTTCTTGTAACTGACTGGAAGTGACTTCATATTAATGTGATGAAAGCATTGTGCCTGTTGTGACTTCTTGATGCAAAGCGGGATAATTTCGTGACTTCCACTTGCATATGTACAGAACAGAAATGTCACCCTTTCCTTCAGCACTTTATATCCCTTCACTATATCTGCCCTCTGGGAAAATGTCCTGTCAGGCACACATTTCCAAAACAACCCTGTTTCATCGGCATTGTATATCTGCTGCAATGTATAACCTCCTTCTAACAAAAGTTACTTTCGTTTTGGGAGAAAGCTGCCTGTAGCCTTGTCATTGCATGAACAGGACTCACCAACAACATTCAGTTCCCAAATGCCATGTCTTTTTTGACGTTGCCACAGCCATCCATCAAATGCTTTGAATGTTGTTTCAAGATTAATTTGCTTTGCCTGGATGTTTGCTTTTTTGCAGATGCTCAGTCCAGATACAGGATTACCATTGCTTCTGGACTGCTGGAACCACAACAAGATTGCTTCATCTAGTGCATCATCATCAGATTCTCTTAATTTCTTCTGTGACAGTCCTTTGTCAGTGTTGACTTTATGGACAAATGCTTGGAGATTATTTTTTTTAATGTTCCAATTGTGCTTTTTGATAGCCCATCCTCACGACTGAGATCTGCCTACATTGCTCCTTTTTTCAAATGATCAATCATTTGTAGCTTTGCTGCAACAGAAATTGATTTTCGCTTTGGGGGACTGGCTCATACTTTTGTGACGCTTTCGTTTCAGAGGCACAATGCGATTTTTTGTGACACTTCCTTTTCGGAAGCACTGGATAAAAATTGTGCATGCATGCGCAGAAGCCATTTTTTGTACAGTATTGTAGTTAGGATCCAGGGACCAGGTTCGTTATAGCCAAAGGTTTGTAATTATGAACAGTGTTACAGTGAAGGTGTACTATAGTTTGGCTGGCTGGTGCCAAGCCTTATGAAAGGCAGCAGCAGGTAGGCAGAATGTGGTGTGTTTTTCCTTGAAGCTTGTAAACACAGTCCATGCATTCAGCTATTCTTCACTAATAGCTGAGCCACTTCGAAATTCTGGGTAATACGTTCCCCCTTGACTTACCCAACTGCCATGAACAGTAATAGGATGTATGCGTCAAAAGTAGAGTATTTCCTACTCATGATTTCTTGTGACATTGAGTGTCCACGATGCTGAACTCAGGTGATTACATGAGAATTTCAATTTCCTTAAATAAAAACAAGTAAGTTTCTAGCCTTCATGGTGGTTGAGAAAAGCTTGGAATCATGAGCCAAGGCAAATAGAACCCAAAATTTACTATTTTAGAACGTTCTCATGATTTTTAAGCCACTCTCGTGATTTTTTTTTTTGGTGGTGGGGTGGGCTGCTAATCATGATTCTTGAATGCTTGGGGTGAGCAATACCACAAGGAGAATGCATGTAGTGTGTGTGTGTGTATGGGGGAGGGGGGATCTGGGAGGGAAATGTGAGTTGCCCCCCAGGGAGGCACATATAAGCTGTGTGAAAGCCCTGTTAGAATAGCCGCCATTGTGATGGTAGAGTAGTTAAATATCTATAAATGTAGTTCAATATAGTAATTGTTAATTGTCTACTAATAAGTTATTGAACCTTTTTGTATGTCTCATGCCGAACTTGTGCATCCTAGCTTTACTGCCTGAAGGAGAACAGGGCAATTTAATGCAATCTGCTTAAGTGATTCTGTGGAAGAACACATGAGATGTCCTCATGTTAAGTGTGGAAAGTTATGCAAAAAATTGTATTTTGTATAATGCAAAGCTATTTGTTCGCCTTTGATTTGACATTCTTTTTGTTAGGAACTCCTAGATTGTCATCTCATCTGCAGGCTCCATGTACCATAGAAACCAAGAAGTTCCAATTCAGTGGTGTAAATTAATGTACAAAGACCTTGAACTACCTTTCAAGGAAAAGTAAAACTAGAGAAGGATAAAGAAAATTTTAAGAGGCCATTGTTCCTCTGCTGGAGAGAATTTGCTGTAATAAGGATTTGGTGGCATAGGTTGGTTAGATGTAGGCATGTGGTGACTGTTTTTTAGTCCGGTTTTCGGAATAACAGGTAATCGTGGTCAGCAAAGTCATTTGGCATCCCGAGAGGAACTGCAATGAGAAGAAGCTAGTGGAAGAGAAAAAGTAAGGAAAGATTTTTAGTGTCCATGAAGGAATCAGCTAGTGTACACAACTTACTCAGAGTGTATGGGGTTTTCTGGAGTATAAAGTGAGAACAAAACCTTGTGAAACACCTCACCAGTGGATGTTGTATAGGTAGCAAATGAAATAATGCGTATAAGAAGATTTAAAAAAATAGTCACTCTGACACCAAAAATAGAGCAAAACAAAAATGTATTTGTAGTCCTAGTAATGTTTTAAAGTTTTGATTCTAGATTTATACATTTATTTTTCATTACAAGAGACAATTAAACTAACCAAGACTAACTTTTCCCACAGCACAGGCTCATACCCTTAGACTGAAAGTACTCCTATATTATTATGAGCATTTACTCTGAATCAGCATGCCAAAGCCACAACTAGTGCTACTTATTTGGCATTACACATGAAATATTTCCTGGGTTGCAGATTTTATATTCTCAGCAACTGGGAGCTGTTCATCTTTGAGTGCTGAAACTTGCATCTAATGAGGTATTCACACTGCAAGATTTCTAATGCTAGTCTTTTCACTTTAAACAGGCATAAAATAATTATATATATACACAACTATATTTTGATTAAAGACCTAACTTAAAATGATAAAAGCAACAGAGCTAAGAGAGCTGCATCACATGAAGAACGTTTCTCTCTGTTTCAATATTGTTGGTACATTTGCTGAATTTTAATGCTTATGAAAATGAAGGATTTCATTCTAGGCATAGTGAGTGCGGGCAGTAACCATAGTGACTTCTGCACATATAAGCATTGCCAGTGTTCTTTGGTCCTAGTCTGCAACATCCTAGCAACTTAAAAATCAGTGAGCTTTTCCTGAACAGATTTGGGCAACCATTGCAAACAATGTGATACAGTGGGTTCAGGTGTCCTGTCCCGAAAGGACTAGAATCACAGAAGTACAACTCAACTGTGCTAGGTTTCCAAGTCTAGTCAAAAAACCCTCATGATCAAAGGTTTCAAAGCTACCAACAGATATATAAAAAATAGCATGGACGCTTTACCTTTGTCCATTGTCAGGGACAGATCATCTATTAATGAAACCAGTATATTTGCCATATTATACTTAGGCCTGTAGCCTAAGATTTAACAGGATTCCCTATGATACTTGCAGCATGAGGCTATTCTGTAATATTTCTAGAGGATTTCATTTGTTGTTCCTTTTTGCTGTTATTGGCAGAGTCTAGCTCCTTTTATCATTCTGCAGACACACAGGACTTGGTGAAATGCATGCCTCTATTTTGTTTGCTGTGCCAGAAATAACAGGACTATTTTAAGTAGCCACCACTAAGTAGTCTTCTTATTGCACATTTCAGCCATCATAGTTTCTGCTCGAAGTCTCTGGAGTGATACAACTCATAAATGGGTTAGAAAACTACTGTGGCTCAAACTGAAAAGCTTATTATTTGGACTGGGAACAAACTGCTGTAAAAACAAATACGTAGGTGAACCAAAATGATAAAGCATGGGATTTCATTGCCATGGGATTTCATGAATGCCTTTTATTTTTGCTTTTAAAACCCAGTGAAACAAAATAACCACAGCTTTCTTAGACTTTGTCATGAAAACGGTAGCTGTTCTTTTCTGAAAGCATGTAAATAGCACATGCAGCATTCGCTATGGTTCTATTTGTTCTTAAAACAGTAAAGCAAAGTCACATGATAAAATAGCCTTCCTTTTTAAATATCGTGTTGCAAGCTTTAGCAGGCTTTATTCACTGTTTTGACATTTGTCATCCACAGATCCATGCATGGTGTGTGTTTCAGTAAGGCAGCAATAAAGTGCACACCCTAATACTGATGCATTGTTTTGAGGACTGCAAGGTTAAAACCTGCCCAAAATAATTTGCTTCATAATTCACTTTCTGTAATGAATAATTAAAGGAACTAGTGCACTGCATCCCCTCTCAGCACCACGACTTCACCTTCTTTAATTTCTATCCCAATTTCAGAAGCTTTGGAAAACTCTCTTGAACAAATCACAGTGGGTTGATTGGCCTTTGAGGAGCGTAACATTGACTTGCTGATATTTTAAAATGTGACCTCTCAAATTTATAGAAGACAAATAAGCAGAGTGTAAAGTTGTTGCTGTTGTTTGTATCACAGTATCCTGAAGAGGCTCCAACAGAGACTGGGGCCCCATTATGCATGGCACCATACAAACCCATGGTAAGAGGTAGTCTCTGTCTTGAAGGGCTTACAAACTAAATAGATAAGACAAAGGTTGTGTGGGGAAACAGAGGCACAGCGAGATGAATCAACATGCCCATGATCACACAGCGGGTCAGTGGCAAGCTCAGTACCCAGGTCTCCTGAGGCCTAGTCCAGTGCCTATCCACTAGACCACACTGCCTCTCAAAAGTGTCTTTAGTCACAGTAGTACAAAACAAATAAAAATACTGTTCTTCATTTTCACTTCCAGACCAGCTGAAGGATTCTACCTCAATTGACTTAAATAAATGATCTCACCCTTTCTTTGATAGGCCGGAGCAAGCAGTCGTATTCAGAAATTGGTTAGAGCCAGTAGCCATGACTGTAGCTGAGCAGAGGATGACAATTTCACATCACAGCAACTTTTGAGGCTTTGGAATTTATATTCCTTTCACATTCAGAGCACAGATTTTCATCCCAAGCCATTCTGAATGAGGCAGTAGGGGGACTAGAATCTGGGTTTCCCCTATTTTAGACCATTACCCTAACCACTAGGCTATAGAGCATGAGCTCACACTTTTGCTTGCTCCCTTCCTCCCAACTTCCTGATGAAAGCTTTGTCAAAACATACATCTCCATAAAATGTTTCAGCTGTGACTAAGTGTCCTGAGTCACTCTAGTCACAACAGCACCACAAACTCTGGAGGCAAGTGCTGTAGGTGCTCCAGCGGTTACAGCCATGTAGACACCTAACACTCACTGGCTTCATGCAGGAAGGACACTCTCTGCAGAGGTCACAAAACAAGCAGGGAGCTTTACTTACAGTCTGGCAGAGATGAGGTCAGACACAATGTAAAGGGAATGCAGGTAAGGGGATTACACTAAACAGCAATAGATTACATTGTTAGTGCATAGCAAAATTAACAGTGATAACTACAGGCTGGACTGTGAACCAGTGCCTGCTTCCATCCTCTGGCCCTACTGACCCCTAACCCACCTCCTTAGCCACCTCTGGCCATTTACTGGGTTCCTCAGAGCCCTTTCTTTTCACACTGTTTGTCCTGAGTCCGTTCTCTCTGGTATCATACTAAAGCCTGTCTGAGGCCTTACCTTCCCAAGGCTGGATCCATGGACCCTCCAGCTCTCTCTTCAAACCAGAAGTTTGCCTGGGTCTCAAGTGAAAGGCTCCTTTTTCCTCCCTCAAGACAGGTTCTAGGAGCTTCCTCTGCTTCCCAGAGCTGCAGCCTTACTGTCCAGTGTTCCAAGATGTCTGCTGTCTCCAGTACCATCCGAATGTGATCTGGTAGCTGAGAGGAATCAGCTCTGTATCAAAACATCTGTCTTTGATCAGTCCTAAAGCTACATGCTTAGATATTCTTTAGCCAAACCACAAGTTATGCTTTAACCAAACACAGGTTACTGGGCTCAATACAAGGGTAAGTGGGTGAAATTTAAGGGCCTGTGACATAGAGACTAGATGTTCTTAATGGTCACTTCTGGACTTAAACTCTTATGAATCTGCAGCAGCTCTGCGTCCTGTTGGAGAAATGGCAGTGGCCCTTTCACCGATTTACAACATCTTCTAATTCATTGTGAGACTAAGCCAGAGCACTTTGCAGTGAATGTCAGCAGTTCACAAAATCTAGGCTTAAACATGAGAGAGCTGGAGGGTAAGATATTCTTGGTCAAGGGAGCGGAATTCCAGAAGAGACTATACTTAACCAGAGTCTGATCGCTTTTAGGTCATGCTGGAAGATTTTCCTCTATGCCAAAACATTTCCATCGTAACCAGAATGACTTTTTTAGCAACAGCTCCCTGTCCCACATCAGAACCCCCCTCTTCCTCCATCTCCACCAAAGACGTCACTGTCTAATTACCTCAGAAAGGCACGCAAGGAGAGGAACATGTACAAAGCCCCAGGAGAAGTAGAAAGACAGCCATGGTTTCACCACGAATCACTGTTGGAGGTTCCTTTTAAGCCTTTGAACTACCCAGTTAATCCAGGGTATAATAAATTAGCGCATAGGAGTGCTGATAAGATACTGGTCTTTATTTCCTGAACACAGTTGCATGACAAGGGTCAGGATTGTAAAATGTTATATACCCTGAGCACATGGCACAGGTAACCTCAGGTAATTATTACTCATATCAGTGGAAACTCTGCAAGTGGGTAGGCAAAGCTAACATTCCCAATCCAGGGATGCCTGAGGTAATGTTACCTGTGAAAACTATTTGTAAGTCTGGCTAAAAATAATGCTTCAATTCAGTTATGGATCATTTTAATAATGACTGAAATTTAAACACAGTAAGGCTTTATATCTTGACCACTGTAAATTTACACATGATAGGGCAGGCCTGGTGAGTGAGTGGCATATTTTTTTTCCTAATAATCACTGTGAGTAGCCTAGTGCCTGTTTCTGCAAGGAAACAGGTTGCACATTTTAAAAGAAAAAGAAAAAGTTTAGACTAGCAGGAACAGAGACAATCTCTAAGTGAAACCCTCGTAAGACTGAGGTGATGTTGGTTAGAAGAGGAAAATATTTTGAAGAGTTGTCCAAAACCATAATACCACCTTTGATTGAAGATGGTTGGCCTCCTTTTTTCATGGTGCTACCTGGTTTTTGAGTCTTCTAAATTCTCTTCTGCTCTTGGAGGCTTATATAACAGAATGGACAGGAATATGGTAGGATTTTTTTGTTTTGTTTTGTTTTTTCCTTTTTTGATTGGCCAGTAAATTGTGCTTCCTCCTGTTGAATGAGGACATGTAATCCACATATTCATCACTTCCGGGCTTAATTACAGCAACACACTGCAGCTGGGTAATGACAGAGGCTGGGATGAAGAAACCCTAGCTATCCCAAGGCATAACTACCCTCTTTCTGAGCAGCACAAGTTTATGACATCATATCAGCCTGGTTCTTTGATGGGGTGAAAGTATGGCTTTGATCATCAATGTACAGAGTCCTAGCTTTTTAGAGACCCTCTTGCTGTCCCTGGGGGGATTGTCTTGCCAGAACAGCAGCAGTTATCAGGAATGATGCAACAGCACCAAGCATTAGACCTGTAGACGCAGGTGATCATCAGTGGCTCACTTACAGCTGTAAAACTGCTTTTTAGTAGATGTTACAATGACTATGGACCCCTCCTCTTTGCAATATCTTTCTCTCAATAACAGTGCTGAGGTTTGTTGTAGGAGGCTGTATTTAGTTACTGTTTATATTCAGAGGCAGTTTAAATGGACGCTTAAGCCATATTGTGCCCTGAGTGTTTAAACAAAACTCCCTTTCCAAATCAATAGGAAAATTCCACTGAAGATTGTATGACACAAGATAGCCCATTGTAATTGTGCTTTCAGTTTTAACTGGAGAGTAACATTACTGTTTATTAATGAATTAGGTAAGATGGACTTAGATCCAAACCACTGCTGCTTTTCTTGATTTTTAAGACTGTAGTGGCCAGGTTTTGCAAAAACTAAATACCTCATTGCTCCATCTGCAGTTTTTTGCATGTTTTTTATTCTCCATTATTTTAATATTCATGTAGAAGATTGAAAGTAATTTATTTTCCTACCGGATATTGTAACACTTATGTAATATGTGTATAGTGAGGTTTGAAAAATAATTAGAAACTAGAGGTTGTTCCCCAACATCATAGTAGTGTTAAAGTAAATTACATTTGGGCCTGAACAGTTTGAAAATGTCCCTTTGTTCATACTAAAGCTCTGATGGTGATTCCCAGAAGATCCAGTATGTAGGTTTGTGTAAGCATTGCTTAAGTTTTCGTGCCTAATTTAGGTATACCTCATTGTGGTGTTATCTGAACCCAATGTGTCCACTAAGCTGGGCTGAAACATTGGAAGAACAGGCTTCCGCAAGAGATTTCTGACATGTCTACCCCTTACATGTCTACCCTTTACAGGATATTTCTGGTCCTGGCTGGAAACCAAATGTGAAAACAACTTACAAAATCTGAATGTTCAGGAACCGTGATAAAACTTCAATTTTGTTCTAGAAATGAGAAAAGATTACAGATGGAGGTTATATCCTAAGGTTTTTTCCATGTGCCAATTTGCCTGTTTCTAGTTAATAGTCACAAATAAGAGGTGTCTTTAGTAATACAATTAAAGAAGGAAGCATCAAATTTCACATAGTGCACAGTAATTGTTCTCATACTGTGCACTTGTAACTGGATGACGTGAGGAGCTCTGTTTTATTTTTATTACTACTGGTTGTTTGCAGTTTAAGGGTAAATAATTCCAATGTGGTGTGTGTTTTAAATCATATGTTGTATACTTCTGCTTGTTGTAATATTTCTATTTCCAATTAATATCAGTTACAATGGCACCTACTGGGGATGGCAGCCTTTCCTCTCAGTTAATTCAGTAGATAAACCTCATTTCACTGCAGCAGATCTTTCTGTTTCTTCTCAAAAGCAACTAGCTCTTGGACATGTCAATGTGTGTATTTTGGAAGCTAAGGCTGGGATATAATATCTTGCTCTCTCTCCTCCCTACTAGAATGGAGCTTCGGAAACTTATGGGGCATGAGATGCTTTGTGTTAGTTCCTCAAAGCAAAGTGGACTCCCAGCCTAATCCTTCAACTGAACTCTCTTCTCAGTATCCCCAAGTGTTCTCATCTTTTCCTTCAAGTTCATAAACTCAGAGAGCCAAGTACATGTAGGGATCAGCTCATAGTCACCACCGTGCTGGCTTGGACACTCCATCACCACTTAAGTCATAAGTTATACTTAGTGTAGGGTGTAGAAATTTCAAGAAGGTCCAAGCTGCTTACCCCCAGTGCAGGAATCATAGAATCCTAGAATATCAGGGTTGGAAGGGACCTAAGAAGGTTATCTAGTCCAACCCCCTGATCAAAGCAGGACCAATCCCCAACTAAACCATCCATGCAGGTTTATGGGCTGGCCCAAATGTGGGGACAAAGTTAATTCCCAGGTATGCTAGAAAAGGACAAACCTGAATGGAAGGAAGGGCAGAAAGGAAATCCAGAGACAGGATCAGAGGTGGACAATGGACATTGTTCCTTTGAGCTTGGCTGAAGTACTGTGTTCCTGTGAGCTTGGCTGAAGAATTTACATTGTGACAGAAGAAAGCCACTTGCTCTTAAAGGGCTAGGATCTTGTTTTATGTTCTGTACAATCTTACCATTTATGAGAATCTTTTTGTTCAATCAATTCTACTTGGTCTGATTTATCACCATTCCCCTCAGACAGAATTTCCCAGATACCTTTTCAATGCAGTGACTGTGCCTCCCAGCCTAATCCTTCACCTGAACTCTTCCTCTCAGTACCCCCAAATGGTCTCATCTCTTCCTTCAAAGTGGGGCAGCCCAGCCTACCCTAACTGCTGTCTCTCTGACAGCAATTAGCAGGATGCGGTACTGCTACCTACTGTTCTGCCTCTCACCTACTGCTAAATCTGGGTTTCCCCAACAAGGCCCAGAGTCAGTGTTGCTCCTTATCTCCGTTTGGCATACACCCTTGCTTAGGAAGGCAAATAAGGAGGTAGTCTCTTCTCTCATGTACTGCTGTTGCTATGTATGCTGGTGAGCACAAAACCAGTTTAATGTAACATGGCAGGATGTGTCATATGTGTGTCTCTTGGCTCAGGTGCCACAAGGAACCCTATACTGTGCTCCAGCTGTAAGAAAATAAATGATTTTCATTTTACTTCTGGCATATCCTTCAGAGAATCTTTATCATGAAACACTTAATGGGCCTTCTCCTTAGGCTACTCTGTGGATGATGGTGCTCTCACAAACTTTCATTTTAGGTTGCTGCTTTCCCCTTCCCATTTTGTAATCTCACACCAGGCCAAAACGACAATTTTTAGGCCATGGAGAAATTGAAGTCTTGCATCCCTCTTACACCCACATATGTCCCATTTTTTCCTTAACTGCCTCTCTTCACATTTTATCATGGAAATGCATGAAAATTATTAGTGTCTTCTGGACCCCAATGTTATGCTTTCCTGCTTCCTCCCAATGTTATCTCAATACCAAGCCTAAGGTGTGATGATCTCCAGATACCTCTGTCAAGGCTGCATTTTTGCCATTGCCTGTACACCACACCCAGAGCAAAGAGGAACTAGCTGCAACATGAGGACAAGCAATGCCAAAAGCAAACAATCAGTAAACGAAGGATGAGGAGGAAAGCGCTTACCAGTGTTTAAATCACCCTTAAATGTTCTCAAATGGACATCTTTGTCTACTTCACTTGGAACCCTGTGAGGCCATGTCTACATTAGACATTTTTTAGGAAATCTCTCACATTTCAATACCACTAGTGTAGCTTCACTGGTAGAACAGTGGGAGCACTGGTGTGGGCAGGACGTGGCTGTAGCCCTGCTGTGAGTCACAGAGTTTGTTAGTCATGTCTGAAATGTTATTATTTATTGCTGTACTGCTTGTAATATGGGCCCTATGATGCTGAGTGCTGTACAAACATATAGTAAAGGACACTCCCTGCCCCACAGAGCTTACAATCTAAAAAAACCAAGATGCAACAGGCAAGTGTAGTACACAATGGAGGGAATGCGTAAGAAGATGAGGGTAATGGTAATAGGAACACATAATTTCAGAGGTAGCTATGTGCATAACTGACAGATATAAAGCTTTTCATGGAAACGAAGATACTTCATTAAATCTCTTAAAAGGCCACCAGTCTACCCATTATCAATGTGTAATTTTCAAGTATGGCTCCATATTTAAACAGTTATGACTAATTATGCTATAACTGTGTTAAGAAACTGTGCAAAAGTGTATTGAATGCTTTCCCATTAGCCTTTTTGTTTAGAGGAAAAGCTTGGACACACTGATGTGGAATTTATTGTAGCTACAACTATGCTTGTTATTGCAGTGGCATTGTCTGTATTTTCAGAGAAAACATGCTTAACCATCTTGAACGTGTTTGTAATATGCATTGCTCAAGACATAGTGTAGACGGGTCCTAGTACACTGTCTTGAATGGCAGAAAATAGAGCCTTCTGTTTATGGACTAAAGAGGAGTTGAGCCACTTCTTGGTCTTTTTGGCACAGGGGCAATTAAGCTAGATTCTGGAAGATACCCATCGGCTATCTTGTCAATCCCTTGCCTTTTTAAAGATCCATGTGTGGATTAAGGCACATTTTACATACCTAGTTTTTGTGGCTCATGCTTCTCAATGCTTGACATTTTTCTGCCTTGAATGTTTGTATTTCACCATTTTCACCAATCATTGACCAGAGGAATAATAGTTACTAAGTACAAAAACTGTGTCTACCTATTGTTAGCAACCGAGCCACTAGACTTAAAAAAAAAAAAAAAAAAGAGACAGAGAGTAAGAACACCCTGCATTACCATTTACTTTAATTGTCCCCTCAAATCTTGATTTGCCCACCATGTGTCAATTTGCAACACCCTTAGTCACATTGAATCGTACCTTACTCCACGAACAGTCCTATTGAAACCAGTGGGGCCACATGTGGAACCAGCAAAGTGGCAACTGATTTTAGCTAGCTGTGACCTCCACCAGAAAACTTCACAAATAAACATGTCTAACAGAATGCTTTGCTGAGCAAATCTCAGCTTGAGCGTTGCTCTGATGCAGTCAGAGTTTTAACCAAATGAATCTATCCGAACGAATTTGAAACACAAAAGGAAAACAGTCTAAGTATATTTTATTAGAAGTTTATCTACTGAGCAAATAGCCAGGCAGAGTCCTAAAAATATTCCATAAGGGTGGCTAATATATGTGCAGCATGGAAGCATTGGTACTTTTGCTGTCAATATATGTTTTGCAGTCGCTAGAAACAAGAAATACAGTATTTCTTACTTTGCTAAAAAGAAACTGTCACTACACATCTTAACCACCAATGGATTTCGCTTTTCTAAACTCCCCAGTGCTTCCCTGAAAACGTGAGGATTCTGAGAAGGTGCCAGTGGTTTTATCTTATTTGCCTTCAACACTTTTCTAAAAGGTTTTTTTTTTAAAATGAGCTCCACCAGGCAGTTTCTTCTTCATTTGCAGCTCTGTGGATGATTATGCAGGATTCATGATATCACATCAGCAGAAGCTGCTGTAGATTGATGGGACCCCATCAATCACCCTGCCCCCTCAATATTATCAAGATTTGTGTTGTCAGGGGCCGTGATGCTGTGTAGGAAGTTGTCCATTTATGGATACTAGAGCAAATGATATCATC
Organism: Caretta caretta; assembly: GCF_965140235.1. Taxonomy (NCBI): domain Eukaryota; kingdom Metazoa; phylum Chordata; order Testudines; family Cheloniidae; genus Caretta; species Caretta caretta. The sequence goes on from NC_134208.1 coordinate 40,608,183, forward strand.
ACAATAGGTGGCTCCTGTCTAAATAGGGATCATTTGTTAAATGAGATTACAAGTATTTATCTGGAAAACAGGAGACAGAGGCACCTGCTTTATGTAATTGATATCCTGGGGAATCATATTGTACCATAATCAAGACAAATCTTCATTTCCAATTCTATTATCTGAAAAAAATAAACCCCTCCTTTTTCTGCCTACACAAAACAAAGCCCACATCCACATGGAATAAGCTCCAGACCATGTTTTCTATTATGCTTGAATATATGGGACATGCATTGCAATCCTATGCTTGCCACACTGCTGCAGTATACTTGTTTTGCAGAGCTCTCTAGCAGGCAAGTCAAAGCTGTGAGTAACCAGACCCCTGGATACATACTTTGATTTCTGGCCTGCATTTTTTACAATGAATTTGAATTGTTCATTGACTGCATATTTTTCTGATTTGTGAGAAGCTCCATGCTCTGTATTTGGATGCTGCCTGTAATACATCATTAGTCTTTAAGACGGTAAGTCAAAGATGACTCATTTCTTACTTTTTACCTTCAGTGTATACTTTCTTCAACACCATTTTATCAGTCAGAAAATAATGTATTAATTATCCTGAAACTAGTTAATTTCCAATACATGCTCTCTTTCTTCCTCCCCAAGTACTTTGCACCATGTTTTTTCCCCCATGCAAGCAATAGGCTTGTATTGTCTTTAAGGAAAATGCTTTTGCTACATTATTTTTTATTATAATATTGCTGCATTACATGGTATACCTTAATTGTAGCGGTAAATAGGAAAACAGCTCACATAAAGAAGTCTAGAACTAAACATGTGTTACTAAAATAAAATAAGTTCAGTCCAGTATTAATCTTCATTACAGTAAATCCTGTAATAATTTGTAAGGCAAGAATCATTTTGTTTTGATACTTCTGTTAAAGTAGATGTGTTGCTGATGGGAATTAGTAAATATAAGGACCTGCAGGTACAAACCCCTTTATTTTATTGAAAGCTGTGAAAAGAAAAGCCTTACCAAAAGGCAGTTTTCTCTGTAGTGCAGAAGAAGATTCAGTAGTATCTCTTATCAGCTGCTCTGAATGGGATAAAAGAGAAAAGGCAGATTTAGTATGCTGTGAAGTGCTATGTTGGTTCATAATATAGAAACACTACTGGTAAAAATATGCTATTTAAAAGAAACCCTCTTGAAAAACCTTTGAACCTAAAATACTAGTGTCAGTGCACTCAAATGTAGAACTCCAAATTAGCTGATATATTAATTGTATAGTGACGGTTACAATTTTATCTAAGGATTATTTTAGAAGAAATACGTTTAAGTAGGGGTCTGGAGGATCACTAGGTTACTAGGTTTCTTCTGGTAAAATTCAGTCAGTAGGGTCTTTAGAATGAGGAAACTTTGTAACAAGTGAGTGGTGTCTGGATGGATTGATATGTATGAATTTATGTGCATCCTTCACAGCTATTTTTCATGGCTCATGCTTTTCAACACTTGACATTTTTTCTGTCTTGAATATTTAGCACTGACACACCAGATTATACTTATCAAAAGTTGTTAGTAAAATTATACTATGGACACTGCCCATGTTTTTAATTAACTCTCAAGTATCTAGCTAAAATAGCTTCTCTTTTTTTAAGTTTGTACAGGGATGTAGTAGCAAAAGGCATCCTCTTTAGTGATCAAGAAAACCGAAGTAAACTGTGTATTATATATATAAAAACAAGGCTATAGGATAATTGTCATATATTCACAAGTTTTAACGGCCTTCAATTATTTTCATTCCTATTGCTAAGTTTTAGGGAAGGCTTGATATGTGCACTAGCTGAGTAATTATTCTGTAAACATGCATTAATATCAGTGCTTTACATTTGTTCATAAGTCGTTCATAGGATTAATATCTAGCATGCTTTCCAGTCATTTCCTGTGCTCTTTATTTAGCAACAAGTGATCAGCATGATTATTCATTTCACAATACAGTACATTTTAAAATGCAAGCTTTGATATGTAAATGCAGTTAAATAATGTTTACTAGATTTATAAAATCTACATGTTCGACAAAATTTGTGGCCCTAGGTATCTAGTTTTACATTGCATATACTGTGTTTGAAATGCTGGAAGGCAAGTGAAATTACTTCAGCTCATAAGCACATTAAGCATCAGATTACTGTCAGGCATTACCCTCTGCTTTTGCTAACATCTCCCCAAATAAAGACTATTTTTAAATTTAAAACATGCATAGAGTTGGCTTTCTAAATATATTCTGTGAAAGTTATTTCATTGTAAATACATCTTAAAGTGATCTAGAAAGGAAGGAATTTCCATAGACTGCATTCATCTACATTAAGCAAAAGATGTAATTCAGTTTCTGCATTTATATGTCACACTGCTACATACTTTGTAATTCTGGCATGCAACATTTTATGTATTCTGGTTCATCTAATCTGAGGTAAAAGGTAGTTGATATAGTGTATCTTTTAGAAAAAATATTTTTGAGCAAGTTACAATTTGATTTTTTTTGTTAAACTATCTACAATTTTAAAATTTTATTTTCAAGAAATTAAGATTGATAGCAATTTTGGATATATACTTCATTGCCTTTTTGCAATAGAAAATTATTTGATAACAGCTTATTAATTATGAAATACAAAGTAAACCAACATAATTAGAATAACAGTTGCTATTCTGAAGATCATATGAATGAAAGCTATGCAATCATGTTATTTTTTTTAACTTCATATTATTATTGCTTTAATACTATTCATAAAGAAAAATATTTAACAGATACAGGGAACTTAATCAGTAATCATGGCAAAGAGCATATACAATGATCCACATTTCAAAACAGTTATGTCAGGTAAGGAAATTTTGTACCCTAGTGTCATACAGCTATATAATATAGATTGTGTCATATTAAAGAGATTCCATAGGTTTTATTCATAAGTATTCTTTGAAGCTGTGTTATATTAGTAGTATCTTGACCATATTTTTCTGAAAAATTTGGGGTTTATGCACTTGGAAAGTAAAAAAAAAAAAATTAAGCTTTTTTAATTCTAAGGCTGCTCTTAGCTTAAATCAAAACAACAACTTGCACAGTTTCTAATTTAAATATATTCTTAGGGGACAAAGGCCTGGATCTGATCTTAGTTCACCAATGTACACCAAAGTAAATCAAGAGTAATTGCATTGGAATTACACTAGGATAATACTGGGGTAAGTGATCTCTGATAGAGGCCCCTGGTCAACTCTTGACATAAAAGAGCTATGTTTACACATGAAGGAGCAAATATGAGCCCAGCTTTTTTTTGGCCTTTCGGTGCTACCATAATATAAATATTAAATAATAATGAGATATTTGAGGGTAACAATGTTTGCTAATTTTCCACACTCATTTCAAAGGGGAGCTCTTCATACACATGACAGCATAATATGATTGCATGGAAAGACATTTTACGCTGGCTGTCAATTTCATATACATCATGTAACCACCGGTGTTACTTTTATTAGCATGGTTCAAACATTTGTCTGGAGGGGTAGAGTACATGGTAGGCCACACACCATTGACCAGAAAGGCTGCAGTTAAATTTAATTACATTGTTTTTGGTTTCTCATTGTACATTAGGAAATATTTATAAATTCAACAATGAAATATTTGTATTCATAGGTCTAGCATGAATTGTATCTCGGATATAATTTAACTGCTTCGACAGGTACATTTACAAAAGGGATATTAAGACTGACAAGGTGCTGAAAATCATACAGAACAGTATTAATGTCAGCTAAATATACAGGAAAGAACAAAGTTATTCTGCTTACCAAGCTAGTAATTCTTCTTAGTAGTATCTTGCCAAAGGAAAAATTGGGTAATGAGTCTGTTACTATCAAGCAACCACCATAAAGCATTTAGGGGAAGACAGAAGGAGCCACAAAGTAGTGCATATATTGCTTTATTGTAGTGAAATGAAATTGTGCAGTGAACACCATTAAAATCTTGACAGACGCTATTTGCAAGTACTGTAATAAATATTACTGCAATATCTGAGAAAGAAGTAATGGTAATTAGTTACAATGGCAAAGTTGTAAAGCTTTTAAAGATGACCAATGACCATAAAAAAAAATCCAGAGCTGAAAGTCACATGCATATTGTACAGGAACGTCCAGTTTCTTAGAAAAACACTCCTGGTTGGTAGATCCCAAATTAAACTTGCCTCTTAGTAACCTGTTGTTGTATGGTAACAAACATTTCCTCTAGATCCTGATCATTCTATCAACCACTCCAAAATGAGACCAGCAACAGTGTGTATAAATCTTAGGTAATCTGATGGGTGACCCACCAAATCAAATTCTGGACACAGGGGGCCCGAACCTGCTCCCTCTGAAGTTGATAACAAAAGTTCTATTGACTTCATTGGGATCAAGATGAGGGCAATACATTATTTTTCATTGCATGGCTAATGGATGCTGTCCTTCCTCCTCACCTGCTAGCTGCCTGGAACTATTCTTATGAGCAGACAGGCTACTGGAATTTTCCAAGAGCAGAACTCTGTGGACTTTGTATACAAATCCTACGCACAAGAGGGGAATAGGCAGAGTGAATGGATGTCATGATGCACGCTCTTGTGAACCAAAGCAAATGGATGCTTAATGCCCTGTACTTCTGTGAGTGTTGCTATGGGAGTCAGATAGAGCAGATTTCCTCAGCTGACACAAAGGGGAGCTTTGAGGCTGTAGCATCATCCACCTGTAGCTCCTTAGGACCCTGCCAGAGTTCTGTGGGGTACTGATGCAAGAGATGATTGTGTGGCTGATATGATTAGGCCCTATGATGGTGTCCCCTGAATAGATATGTGGACACAGTTGGCAACAGGCTTTGTTGCAAGGATAGGTTCCTGAGTTAGTGTTTTTGTTGTGTGGTGTGTGGTTGCTGGTGAGTATTTGCTTCAGGTTGGAGGGCTGTCTGTAAGCAAGGGCTGGCCTGTCTCCCAAGATCTTTGAGAGTGATGGGTCGTCCTTCAGGATAGGTTGCAGATGCTTGATGATGCGCTGGAGAGGTTTTAGTTGGGGGCTGAAGGTGATGGCTAGTGGCGTTCTGTTATTTTCTTTGTTGGGCCTGTCCTGTAGTAGGTAACTTCTGGGTACTCTTCTGGCTCTGTCAATCTGTTTCTTCACTTCAGCAGGTGGGTATTGTAGTTGTAAGAATGCTTGATAGAAATCTTGTAGGTGTTTGTCTCTGTCTGAGGGGTTGGAGCAAATGCGGTTGTATCGTAGAGCTTGGCTGTAGACAATGGATCGTGTGGTGTGGTCTGGATGAAAGCTGGAGGCATGTAGGTAGGAATAGTGGTCAGTAGGTTTCTGGTATAGGGTGGTATTTATGTGACCATCGCTTATTAGCACCATAGTGTCCAGGAAGTGGATCTCTTGTGTGGACTGGTCCAGGCTGAGGTTGATGGTGGGATGGAAGTTGTAAAATCATGGTGGAATTTGATTACCACTACAAAAGGTTCTCCCCTTCCCCCCACCCCCCGCTCTCCTGCTAGTAACAGCTCACCTTACCTGATCACTCTCATTACAGTGTGTATTGGTAACACCCATTGTTTCATGTTCTCTGTGTATATAAATCTCCCCACTGCATTTTCCACTGAATGCATCCGATGAAGCTCACAAAAGCTTATGCTCAGATAAATTTGTTAGTCTCTAAGGTGCCACAACTACTCCTTTTCTTTTTGCGGAGACAGACTAACACGGCTGCTACTCTGAAACTTGTTTATTATTTTGATTTCTTTTACAGAAGCACCTTTGAATCCCAAAATCAAGGGTTAGGACCCCCTTGTGTTAGTCCCCATACAAACAAATAACAAAGAAGATAGTCTCTGCCCCAGAGAGTTTACAATTTAGCTATCAGACAGGATTCAGTAGATGGATCAAGCAGACAAATGGGAGTTGGGATGATGAAGTAACAAAATGAACAAAAACGGATGTCAATTTCTGTTTAAACTTACGTTTAAGCATGTATTTTTTTTCAATTAGCAAAAATACGCATATATAAAGCCATAAAATCATTTTGTGTAATTCGTATCTAATCTTGTAGCACCCACATATGTAGTCTATTGAATTCCTTGGGATTATTCATGTAAATGTGGTAAGATTGAGTCTTACACTTCTTTCATGCACTGAAAATCCACACGTAGTTTTATGGGAGCCAGCTTCCTTGTTCCATTCCTGATTCAATCCAATCTTGTAATGCAACTATGCCTCCAAAAAGAATGTAGAAGGGCTTAAAAAGCACCATGTGTACTGTAGATGTAAATGACTATGGACTTCCCTTTGACTTCAGTGGGCTTGGGATCAGGCACCTTTGAAATATGCATAACACCTCCTGCAGTCCTTTTGGGTCCTAATTCCTTGGAAGCTTTAAGTAGTACCACTCTCACACATCCCTCATGTGAACTTGTGTGCAGTGAGGACCTGCCTTTCATTGTTCTCCTGACTCCCAGATAACACAATGTTGTCCAGATCCTGACTGATTTCTATTAAATCTATGAATGTGAGAATAGAGGACTGTATGTTTGTGTATGTTTGTGTTTCAGTAAGCAAGCACTAATATGCCTTTATTGTAGAATCATAGAAATGTAGGAATTGAAGAGACATCAAGATGGGGTGGGATCTGAGTTACTACAGAAAATTCTTTCCTGGGTATCTGGCTGGTGAATCTTGCCCATATGCTCAGGGTTTAGCTGATCGCCATATTTGGGGTTGGGAAGGAATTTTCCTCCAGGGCAGATTGGAAGAGGCCTTGGAGGTTTTTCACCTTCCTCTGTAGCATGGGGAACGGGTCACTTGCTGGAAGATTCTCTGCTCCTTGAAGTCTTTAAACCACGATTTGAGGACTTCAGTAGCTCAGACATAGGTGAGAGGTTTATCACAGGAGTGGGTGGGTGAGATTCTGTGGCCTGCGTTGTGCAGGAGGTTGGACTAAATGATCATAATGGTCCCTTCTGACCTTAGTATCTATGAATCTAGGTCATCTAGTCCAGCCCCCCACGCTAAGACAGGACCAAGCACATCTACGCTTGTTATTTAAAAGTGAGAGATACTTGCAGTTTCTGTTCTCGTAGAAGCTCATACCTTGCTCATCAGGTCTCCCAAAGAAATGCTGTTATGTATGCATCATCCAAACATGAAAAAGAGCTAACATACTTTTGGTCAGATATAGAGAGAGAGCACAGTATGTCTGTCCTCTGAGAGTCTGTTCTGTAGTGTGAGAACAACCACTGTTTCTGAACTCTGGGCACAGGAAGAATGTCGATGCTTAATGGTGCCTTGATTTCTGTGTACTGCACATCTTTCACACCTGCATACACCACAAATGCCTCCTTCAGATGGGACCTCTAGGATGTATGATCGCTCCAGTGGCAGGCCTGGAAATTTTGGCCTGATTTTATTATTTAGATCTGCAATTATTCAAGCAAAACGTGGGCAATTGCTTAAAGAAATCAAGTAATTAAGTGAGCCAAAGATCAAGTCTGGTTATATTGTCATTGTACTTTTAGGGTGGGATTTGAAACTAAATGGGACATCTACTCATAGATTACTTAAGTGCTTTTGAGTACCCCACTCCTAACTTAAATAAACAAACAAAAACTATATGGTCCATAGGGTCATTCACTAATCCTTTCATAAAGATCTCAACCTTCAGCATTCTACACAGCAGCTTTGAGTCTAATTCTGTCGGTCTGCCTCTGCGACACCAACATGCCAGACTCCTGAAGTGTGATGGGCCAATTATATCAGCTTCCTGCCTGTGCCTGAAGTACACACTATAATCCGACTGGTTCAGATGTGCTCCTTTCAGTTTTATGATGCCATCATTAATATGCTAGACAACAGTGAAAAAGGATGTGGACATATGAAAGAACAAATCTGGGTTATATTCATCCTCTCTGATGAAGAGGAGATTCTGGAAGGAAGGTCTTGTAGTGTAGGTGTTAGAGTGAGATTCAGAAGATCTGGTTCTGCCACAGACTTCCTTTGTGATGCTGATCCCACCATTTGATCAGTCTGTGCTTCAGTGCTCTGTCTACAAAATGGGGATACTGATAATTCCCTACCTCACACAAGGCTGTTTTCAGGATATATACAGGGGTGATGCTCAGATACTATGAAGATGGGTGCCACTTTGTACCTAAATAGAAATTGCACCTGACTCCTCCAGCAAGTCCTTCTGTACTTGCTGGGGGAAGAGGAAATCATTTCTACAAGAGGAAAGACCTGTTTTCATTGGTACTCTCCCCATGGGTGTCCAGTAAGGAGTAGACAGCTTGATATAAGTCTACAGATGTGGCTAAACTGTAAGACACCCATGAGTTATGCTTCGTTTGGCTTGAAAGTGCTGCAGAACTGCTGTACATGTCTGTAAGCAGCATGGTGCCCTGGAAAGCTTCCTAATTGACTAAATTGTGGTGAATTTCAAAAGAATGTTAGGGTATTAATTTAATTAGACAACTCTTCTTTAAAAATTTCAACTCTAAATTTCTGGCTGGTTCCCTTTAGCACTTTAAATATCACTGTATTGATAGCAATCTTATTTAGGCTGCATGTTTTCATTTTTTTTCTCACGGGTGAGATAGCGTATCTGCTTTCTAGAGTTTCCAGTCTTCATTATTACAAGAAAGTTCTGAAATCAGAAATACAATTAGGAGATCTTCAAATGATTTAGTCTGAAAACAAAAGAAATTACATCACGCTTGTCAAGTCAGTTTTCCATTAAGAATCTAATTTGGGGACAGGTGCTACATTTTAAAAGAAGGAAAATCCCATTTTCCTGGAGTACAGACAGTAAGATTTTGTAACCCCTAGTCACCATGGATCTAGCACTTTCATGTGTGTCGCATGAAATCAATGCCAATATGCTTTTAATTTTGTTTAAAATGTTGTAAGTTTTGAACTAATCAAGTCCATTATGGATCTATTCCCAGTTCTCCCACTGGTCTGTTGGGTGAATGTGAGCAAGTCTCTTTGGTGCCTTAGTCTCCCCATCTGTAAAATGGGTAATGATTCCAATGTTCTTTATAAACCACTTTAAGATCCACTGATGAAAAGCACTATATAAAGAGTTACATATTATTATTATTATTTTATTATTTTATTTGAACTATTGGATAACTGGGATACTTCCAACCTGCCATTTTAAAGTAATGTTTTTGTGCTAAAATTAAATATTTTTGCCATGCAATTATATTGTGTCAGCATCAGGAAAATAATAACAGAGAAAAATGTCTCTCAGTGACTGGATCAGGCACAGAGGGGATATTGTGACTACATTGCTAGCAGCTGTTGTCTTCCACTTTGAACAAATATTTAGTGAACTTAAAACATATGTTATATATTTGGACGGAGTATAGACAGTATTTTTTATACTGATGATCTAATATTAAGAGAGAGCCAAAAACGATTTTTTTAATTACCAAAATATTCAACATGAGCAATTTATAGAGTAGCATTTATTTCTGATTTCAATGCTGTACTTGGTCTGATGATCTATTTTTAAAAATGATTTAAAGAATAATAATTAGTGCCCAATATAGATGGTCATATAACTCAGCAAATGTTTTTTTAATCCTTAGATAGTAAATATGGGAAAGTATAGCTAGTTATGAGCATGCACAATTGAAAAGCAAACACGGCTAAAACTTGCCCTTTTGAAACACTAGTGCACATAAAGTGGAAGAGTGTGAGTTAGATTTGTACACAAAAAAATCAAAGTTGTTTTGAATTACAAATGTTCAAAACTTTACACATTTTTTCCTAATTTTTTGACATATTTATCAAAAACATTAGCAAAATGGTTGAGATTTATGATTTGCCAAAACCCCAATTTTCAGTAAACTGACAAATGTGGTAACTATTTAGATAAGTTTTATAGTGTTTTCAATAAGCATTTCACAAGAAATTCCAAGTCTTTTTTCCTAGCATTATTTTCGGAACACCAAAATTTTGACATCAGCAATTTTTCATAACATATTTCAATTTTAGAAAAAGGGCATTTATTATGGAAAAAATCATTCAAAAAAATTTGACCAGCTCTTGTGAGGCATGTTCTCCTCTCCCAAATACAAGCAGTGGGCTAGAATATCTCCATATCATTAGAAAGAAGAAAGTGACATGTTGGCCTAAACAATTTAACCCAAAAGGTTATGGTCCAGGAAAAAGAAAGCATGGAGAGTCCAGTCCCCAGAAATCTAGCATGCATGCTGCTGTCAGTGCATACCAGCACATCTTGACCACACCCCTATTCTACACCCCTATTTTGCCTAGGGAGGTGGTGGAATCTCCTTCCTTAGACGTTTTTAAGGTCAGGCTTGACAAAGCCCTGGCTGGAATGATTTAATTGGGTATGGGTCCTGCTTTTGAGCAGGGGGTTGGACTAGATGACCTCCTGAGGTCCCTTCCAACCCTGATATTCTATGATTCTATGATACCTGGCCCTCCAGGATTCTATCTACAAAGGAGACTAGGGATCGAATGGCTAGGCAGCAGTTGTGCAGAAAAAGACCTAGGGGTTACAGTGGACGAGAAGCTGGATATGAGTCAACAGTGTGCCCTTGTTGCCAAGAAGGCTAACGGCATTTTGGGCTGTATAAGTAGGGGCATTGCCAGCAGATCGAGGGACGTGATCGTTCCCCTCTATTCGACATCGGTGAGGCCTCATCCAGAGTACTGTGTCCAGTTTTGGGCCCCACACTTCAAGAAGGATGTGGAAAAATTGGAAAGCGTCCAGCGGAGGGCAACAAAAATGATTAGGGGACTGGAACACATGACTTATGAGGAGAGGCTGAGGGAACTGGGATTGTTTAGTCTGCGGAAGAGAAGAATGAGGGGGGATTTGATAGCTGCTTTCAACTACTTGAAAGGGGGTTCCAAAGAGGATGGATCTAGACTGTTCTCAGTGGTAGCAGATGACAGAACAAGGAGTCATGGTCTCAAGTTGTAGTGGGGGAGGTTTAGGTTGGATATTAGGAAAAACTTTTTCACTAGGAGAGTGGTGAAACACTGGAATGCGTTACCTTGGGAGGTGGTTGAATCGCCTTCCTTTGAGGTTTTTAAGGTCAGGCTTGACAAAGCCCTGGCTGGGATGATTTAGTTGGGGATTGGTCCTGCTTTGAGCAGGGGGTTGGACTAGATGACCTCCTGAGGTCCCTTTCAACCCTGATATTCTATGATTTTAGGAGGTATCAGCCAGTGTGTCTGTGTTCTCTAACCAGGATAGGATTTGGATTTGGCTGTATTTGTGAACACAAGTTACTCCATATAATATATAGAATATTTAAGGCTAATTCCCAGCTCACTTGAATGGGAGTTCATTGTGACACTGATTTCAAGCCAATATTGCAGATGCAGATTTATTGGCATTGTGACGTAATGCAAATGTACAATGGCTAAATGGTTTCAATGTCAAACTGTACTAGTGCATGTCTTTCTAGAACCCTGCTTGCAAAGTGACACCAGTATAAATCTACAGAGCCTTCATCACAATGAATGATATTAATATTTTTTCTACCGTTTAAAATGAAAAAAAAACTAAGGGAATTAAATTTATATAATTATAAAAATAATAAAACATAGGGAAACCTAAAAAAGCATAGATTTTGTATCCTGGAGTATACCGATGACACCAATGTAGACAATTTGAAGACATTCAGCCAGGGTATAGAAGATTGCCTACCACGGTGACATTCATTCATAGAGAGTTAGATACGCCACTGATGAGTACTCATCATACTTTGTATCATTATCCTTTGTGCTGCAGTGCTGAATTCCAAGTTTTTACTCAAAATGTCTTCATTTCTCTGGGTTTTTCTTATTGTGTCAAGACTGTGTTTTTGATTGTTATTAAAGGAGTAACCATCAATTCAGTTCCATCCATGGAGTTTCCTTAAGGATATCTGAAGTATGTAACAGTGTTTCTAAATTGTAAAATTAGGTGCACAATCAGCTCACTGATGGACTAGTTAGCTATTAAATCTCCACTAACAATAATAGCTCACTGACCAGTATAACGCTCAGTCTCTCCATTTTTATGGCAGAATTGCACTCATCCATGCCTGTTTTTTTTAGATGAATGTAATGATTATGAAAGGTATTAGACAGGCATAGCATGGACAGTGTCCATGCATGAATCCCCATTGCTGCCTCAGTGATGTGCCTCAGACATGATCTTGATCTACCACAGCTTCCAACTGTGGTGTGGACAGCTCTTAAAGAATAACTATACTGAGAACACAAACTGCTTTCATGTAGGTCATTAAATCAGTAATCTGAGCCCTGTATGCCACTACCAATTTCCAGAACCAGTGATCTCCAAATTGTAGTCCAAGGATCATATGTGGTACATGGAGAATTGGTTGGTGACACAATGATGGCTGATCTTGTTTCTAACTGCTAAATGTGTTACCTGGGGTTTTCAGAACCCCCAACAGGGGCAAATTAACTATTTCACTCCAGGCACACAGCACTTCCGTCTGATAAGATTCATGCAAGTAAGCATGCTCTTGTCTAAACACTGCAGTTTATTAGATTTAAGCACACACAAACCTAAGCAATAGGTTTAGCACATCCCAGATAGTTGCCTAACATCTGGAACGGTACTGAGTAATTAACACAGGTTCTCAGTGGCCAGTTGCTCACCCACCGGGGAAAAAGGGTGTCAGGAAAAAAACATCTCTCAAGATGGCTTCAGAGGACTGCTCCAAAGTACACTCTATTAGCTAATCTTTTATAACTAACTTCTACGAAACGCAAAGGTCATAATGACCCCTACTATATCATCACTTTTCTAACTTTCAATAAACTTTTAATATCAGAGGCGTCTAGACTCAAGGTTTTCCAACCACTAACTTTTTTAGTCTCAATTGTTTACTTGTTTGTCCCCTCCTCCCATTCTGATTAGCAGAAACTGTAGCTAGATTTGACCTTGCTTCTAAAAGCTTGTCTAACCCTTAACTATGTGGCATTCTATTTCATTACTTCAGGGTGGCTGAATGCACATAATATGCTTGCAATTAGCTTGATCACATTCTTTGGTATACATAGCCCTCAAATCCAGGGCAACAAATAATATTAGATACTTTCTTAATGTCCCTCTAGAGTGTAAATAATTACTGTAGTTATCACAGGTATGTTGTGTGATCACAAATAGAAGAGAACAAGGTCCACAATATGGAAATAGCAATAGATGGTGGTCTGCATGACTGTCCTGTATTATAAAGTGATCTATACTGGAAAAAAAAATTGTTCAGAATCTCTGCCAAGAGCCATCCTGCTGTGCTAAATATTATGTACTGTTTCAAAAGCAAATGCTTATTTTTCATACTGTTGTCATGCAACTCTGGCCCAGGCCTTGGTCAAACTACTCAGATTATCATGGAGGGGAAATAATCTAATTGATAAAATCATATTGTTTCAGATAAAATGCTTCATGAGGATACACTGATGGGAAAATCCAGTCCAAAGGTAGACTGATAGCTTGCACACAGACAATTAAATTTACAAGGAAACACACATGGTTCTGATTTATACTTCTCAATGTAATATCAGGGATTTTCCTCAAGCAGAATTAGTGTGCAACATGTCATGTGTTGTGCCCTATACAAAACACTGGGCAAAATACATCTCTGGCATGTATTTTTCCCTTTTCTGTTTTTCAGTAATATTTTTATTAGTGTCTCTCTCTCTTACTGTTCCTGAATGCTACCCCTCTGGGTGCATGTGTGTGTGTGTCTCCTCCCCTCCCTCCCTCTGACTGTTCCTGAGTGCTATCCCTTGGTGTCCCTATCTGTGATTCAGTCTCATTTTTATTCTTGTATAACTTGGCTAATGCAAATGTTGATCTTTTCTTTTTAAACTATTTTGTTATGCAAATGGACAACATGTACAAAAAGGGAGATGTGGGGGTAGAATTCAGAATTCTCTATTCTTTCTTTGTCTTTGTTAGCATCTATATTTAATCAGGATGAATAGAGAGATGACCACTGCAAAGTAAATTAAAATGAAATATTTTAGCATTTACAGGTCAATTTTTTTTTAATTTGAAAGGAGAAGCATAGTCAGTCTTCCAAGTCATCAAAGCAAACAACTTAATGTAAAATCCTACACAGAACTTTCTTCAGGCTTTTTAAATGGACTGCTCTCATTCTGTGAATAGTCCTTAATTATATGAGAAACATGAGCAAGATTTGCAAGATCAAACCAATAACTATGCACCTGATCCAAAGTCAATAGTAAGACTGACATTGAGCAAAAATACATCCTCCTAGATCTTTCTTCATTTATCCACCCAGAGCAGAGTCACTGTAACTATTTTTCATGTTTTTTTGCTGTGTCTTCCAAATTATTTTCATCCCATGTATATGCTTTTAAGAAAGTTTTAACTTCTCCTAGCTCCTCTGAGAATCAGATTTTATTGTTAGCATTTTACTCCAATTTGTGCAGTGTTCAAGATTGCCATTTGTGAACCAAAAGCAGCCCCGTGGCCAATGAGCTGCTTTCAGCTGCTGTGCACAAATCAGAAAACTTGTATATCATCTTCTGGTGTAAATAAGTGTCTTTCCATGCACTCTTCCCCTGTGTATATAACAATCATTTTATTTTTCCTAGAAATATTGAAAAACATAAACATGGGCACAACTGAGCTATAATCACTTTTATTCCTAGCCCTAAGTGTCTGGAATCAGTTTTGGTTGTTTACTGGAAAGTGATATGCTTTATTAATTATAGAAATATTTCTGCTCTTGGATACATCCTGGAGTAAGTCTGAAGAAAATGGGAGAGTCCTTTCTTCATTCTTTGGGAAAGTACTAGGGCCTGGATAATTTCGGTCAAATTCAGATAAGATGTTTGGACTCCATACTGCTCTCAGAATCACTGACTACATTCACGAGCTCTGCTGCTCTCTAAGAGACATAGTTGGATATGACTTATACCCTGAGGAGCCAGAAGAAGGTGTAACATAAAAACAGTCCCCACTCATCTTTAACTTACATCCTCTTATACTATCCACCCACTTCTATGTATTTTTGTAGCCCCTCATTCTCATCTGCCAATAGGGTATTTTTAGAAGATTAGAACATAAGAACATAAGAATGGCCATACTGGGTCAGACCAAAGGTCCATCCAGCCCAGTATCCTATCTACCGACAGTGGCCAATGCCAGGTGCCCCAGAAGGAGTGAACCTAACAGGTAATGATCTAGTGATTTCTCTCCTGCCATCCATCTCCTGCCATCATCCATCTGACAAACAGAGGCTAGGGACACCATTCCTTACCCATCCTCGATAATAGCCATTAATGGACTTAACCTCCATGAATTTATCCAGTTCTCTTTTAAGCCCTGTTATAGTTCTAGCCTTCACAACCTCCTCAGGCAAGGAGTTCCATAGGTCGACTGTGCGCTGAGTGAAGAAGAACTTCCTTTTATTTGTTTTAAACCTGCTACCCATTAATTTCATTTGGTGGCCCCTAGTTCTTATATTATGGGAACAAGTAAATAACTTTTCCTTATTCACTTTCTCTACACCAGTCATGATTTTATATACCTCTATCATATCCCACCTTAGTCTCCTCTTTTCCAAGCTGAAAAGTCCTCTCCTCTTTAACCTCTCCTCATATGGGACCCGTTCCAAACCCCTAATCATTTTAGTTGCCCTTCTCTGAACCTTTTCTAATGCCAGTATATCTTTTTTGAGTTGAGGGGACCACATCTGTACACAGTATTCAAGATGTGGGTGTACCATGGATTTATATAAGGGCAATAAGATATTTTCCGTCTTATTCTCTATCCCTTTTTTAATGATTCCTAACATCCCGTTTGCTTTTTTGATTGCTGCTGCACACTGCGTGGACGTCTTCAGAGAACTATCCACAATGACTCCAAGATCTTTCTCCTGATTAGTTGTAGCTAAATTAGCCCCCATCATATTGTATGTATAGTTGGGGTTATTTTTTCCAGTGTGCATTACTTTACATTTATCCACATTACATTTCATTTGCCATTTTGTTGCCCAATCACTTCGTTTTGTGAGATCTTTTTGAAGTTCTTCAGTCTGCTTTGGTCTTAACTATCTTGAACAGTTTAGTATTGTCTGCAAACTTTGCCACCTCCCTGTTTACCCCTTTACCCAGATCATTTATGAATAAGTTGAATAGGATTGGTCCTAGGACTGACCCTTGGGGAACACCACTAGTTATCCGTCTCCATTCTGAAAATTTACCATTTATTCCTATCCTTTGTTCCCTGTCTTTTAACCAGTTCTCAATCTATGAAAGGATCTTCCCTCTTATCCTATGACAACTTAATTTACGTAAGAGCCTTTGTCAGGGACCTTGTCAAAGGCTTTCTGGAAATCTAAGTACACTATGTCCACTGGATCCGCCTTGTCCACATGTTTGTTGACCCCCTCAAAGAACTCTAATAGATTAGTAAGACATGATCTCCCTTTACAGAAACCATGTTGACTTTTGTGCAACAATTTATGTTCTTCTGTGTGTCTGACAATTTTATTCTTTACTATTGTTTCAACTAATTTGCCCGGTATTGACATTAGACTTTCCGGTCTGTGATTGCCAGGATCGCCTCTAGAGCCCTTCTTAAATCTTGGTGTTACATTAGCTATCTTCTAGTCATTGGGTACAGTGACTGTAATCTGATTTAAAGGACAGATTACAAACCATAGTTATTAGTTCTGCAATTTCACATTTGAAGTCTTTCAGAACTCTTGGGTGAATGCCATCTGGTCCCGGTGACTTGTAACTGTTAAGTCTCTCAATTAATTCCAAAAACTCCTCTAGTGTTACTTCAATCTGTGACAATTCCTCAGATTTGTCACCTACAAAAGACGGCTCAGGTTTGAGAATCTTCCTAACATCCTCTTCCTCTTTTCCCCAACCCTCACAGTTTTAGCTACCTTAAAACAACTAGGATCCCAGTCCTAGTTGTTTTGGAGCCACCATAGCTGCTGACATGGCATCTTAGTAGGTAACAACATGTTCCATGCCAGGGCATTGGGTTGGGCAAGATTCTTTACTGGTGAAGGATTTTGCTAATGTAGCCCCCAGAGGAGTTCTTGAACCTGCAGAATGACCTCCATCAAAAGTTAGAGTATCTCTCACCCAAATCAAAGCCCTATTCACCTTTGTAGCACAAAATAGCTATTTGCATCCATCATCTCAGCTTCTTGGAAACTGGCAAATTCATGGCCTCACTCTACTTGAAGGCACAAAGGGAATGGAAACCTCACATATCTTCCTATCTGGGAATTCCCCCCAGCATGAGATAGTCCTCAGTGGACACAGAACCAGTGAGCCCTCTCCTAACAATTACAGCCCGTGGTGAAGGGGATATATTAGAGTAGTAAACAGAAGTGGCTTGGTTATGCTTTACTCTGCCTATGCTTAGTTAGCAGATGGGCTTAGAGGCTACTCTAACATGTGCCAGGTCTAGGTAGAAAATCTGGGATCTGTAACTGGGTGCCTGATGGTGCCTCCACCCCACCACAAAACTTGCAAAGCAGAGAAATTGGCCTGGGTTTCCTGATTACATACAAACAAATTATGTTTCTCTAACTTAATATATAACTAATGGAAGAAATGGGAAGTTGATGGTAATGAATATAAATCAGAAGTTAGGAATTGTAGAAAATTGTTAAGGGGATCAGAAATCCATGGTAAGCAGAGTCAAGGACAATAAGAAGTTTTTAAAGTATATTAGGAACAAAAAGAACCCTGAAAATAGAATTGGTCTGTTACTGTGTGTAAATAGTAAAACAATCAATAATAATGCAGAAAAGGCTGAAGTGTTCAATATGTATTTTTGTGCTGTATTTGCAAAAGAAACAGATATATAGTCTCAGCATATGGTGATGATAACACCCTTTCCATTCCACTACTATCTCGGGAGGATGATAAACAGTACTACAGTTAAATATTTTAAAATCAGCAGGTCCAGATAACCTTGCATCCAAAAGTTTTAAAAGAGTTGTCTAAGGAGCTTATTGGACCATTAATGCTGGTTTTCAATACGTCTTGGAGCACAGGGGAAGTTCTAGAGGACAGGATTAAAGACAACATTGTGCCAATTTTTAAAAAGGAGAGACAAGGTGACCTGGGTAATTATAGGCTTGTTGGTCTCACAGTGATCACAGGCAAGATAATAGAGCAGCTGATATGGGACTCAATTAATAAATAATTAAATGAGGGTAATGTAATTTAATGCAAATCAACATGGGTTTATGGAAAATAGATCTTGTCAAATGAACTTAATACCTTTTTGTGAGGAGATTTCAACTTGGTTGATAAAGATAATAGCATTGATGTGATTGACTTAGACTTCTGTATGCTGTTTGATTTAAAAAACGAGAATAATATAAAATTAACATGGCACTCGTGAAATGGATTAAAAACTAGCTAACTGATAGGTCTCAAAATGTAATTGTAAATGGATAATTGGCATTGAGAGAGTGTGTTTTCAGTGTGTACTGCAGTGATTGGTTCTTGGCTCTTCTCTATTTAACATTTTCATCAGTGATATGGAAGAAAAAATAAAATCATCATTGATAAAGGTTTGCAGAGGACACAAACATGGATGGAGTTGTAAATAATGAAGAGGACAGGTCACTGGTATAGAACATTATAGATTGCTTGGTAAGCTCAGTGCAAGCAAACAACATGCATTTTAATATGGCTAAATGTAAATGTATGCATCTAGGAACAAATAAGTTAGGCCATATTTACAGGATGGGGGACTGTATCCTGGGAAGCAGTGACTCTGAAAAAGATTAGGGGGTAGGTGGTGGATAATCAGATGAACATCTTGAGTAGGAGTAGACAGGTTGTTTTACCTCTATATTTGGCACTGGTGTGACCACTGCTGAAATACTGTGTCCAGTTCTGGTGCCCACAAGTCACAAAGGATATTGCTAAATTAGAGAAGGTTCAGAGAAGGTCCACAAGAAAGATTAAAGGAAAACAGGACGTATAATGATAGTATCAAAGAGCTCAATATATTTAGCTTAACAAAGAGAAGGTTAAGGGGTAACTTGATTACTGTCTATAAGTATCTACACGAAGAACAAATATTTTATAATGGACTCTTCAATCCAAGGTATAACATGATCCATGTCTGGAAGTTGAAACTAGACAAAGTTAGACTCCATCACAGTTTTTAAATCAGGACTGGATGTTTTTCTAAAAGATATTCTGTAGGAATTATTTTGCAGAAGTTCTGTGGTCTGTGTTATATAGTAGGTCAGACTAGATTATCACAATGGCTTGGAATCTATGATCTTCAGATCTGGCATTTTTAGTTAAGGAGATGAGTCTTTAAAAATAGCTACTGCAGCTGCACACAGTGATTCTTTGCTCATTTAAAATAGGAGGAATGCTGTAGAGGTTTGGAGAGTCTCATCTTATTGAAATGGCATCTCTCTGCTTCCTTTTTCTCTCCTCAGGAAGCCTGCATGAACTGTCCAAGACAAGGTCCTGCAAACAGGCTAGGATTCATCTGCATAAATTAGCAGTGTGTGGAAATCATGTATGAAAACAGTGTTGAGCATTTACTGTACATTGATAGAGCTGCTAATTATTCATCATTACAGGTTTACTTGTATACTTGTTCGGCATTATTAGAATTACTATTTTTTAAAAAGAAAAGGAGTATTTGTGGCACCTTACAGACTAACAAATTTATTAGAGCATAAGCTTTCGTGAGCTACAGCTCACTTCATCGGATGCTGTAACTCACGAAAGCTTATGCTCTAATAAATTTGTTAGTCTCTAAGGTGCCACAAGTACGCCTTTTCATTTTACGGATACAGACTAACACGGCTGCTACTCTGAAATCTATTTTTTAAAATTAACAGTACATTTTATATAGATTCTATGTTTTACCAAATTGCAGGATTGGATGGTCCACAGATTAATACTTGACGTATATCAAATAATTCATCATCTGGAAATATAGATGCTTCAGAGATAGGAAATGAATAATTAATTTGTTTCCTGGGTTAAAAAAAACATCCCTGAGGTGCTTTTCTGTTTTCTGCTGAGGCTTAAATTTTGTAGTCCTCTGACAATGTCTTACACCCTCCAATATGTCTTGTTTCTATGGAGACACCCATGAACTGCAGTTTGCATTCTTCTGCACATCACAATGCTAGGCTGCTTCAGTGTTTTTCCAACGCTTTGCGTTTTTCTCTTTTAATTTGAACCTAATCAGTATACTGTGCTCTCTGTTGTTTGTTTAATGCAGACACAGACACAGACACATACTGACTGGTACTGTATATAGCATTGTGTTAGAATTGTTGGCCACGGCCTATCTGTAAACAGACAATCTTCTCTAAACTTAATGGTACAGACCAGCATGGTTATCTTATGATTTAGCTGGAGTGTAATCTTAACCTCCATTACTTATGTTGTATATGGCATGATAGATAAGATAATCATATCATAGAATCATAGAATATAAGGGTTGGAAGGGACCCCAGAAGGTCATCTAGTCCAACCCCCTGCTCGAAGCAGGACCAATTCCCAGTTAAATCATCCCAGCCAGGGCTTTGTCAAGCCTGACCTTAAAAACCTCTAAGGAAGGAGATTCTACCACCTCCCTAGGTAACGCATTCCAGTGTTTCACCACCCTCATAGTGAAAAAGTTTTTCCTAATATCCAATCTAAACCTCCCCCACTGCAGCTTGAGACCATTACTCCTCGTTCTGTCATCTGATACCATTGAGAACAGTCTAGAGCCATCCTCTTTGGAACCCCCTTTCAGGTAGTTGAAAGCAGCTATCAAATCCCCCCCCATTCTTCTCTTCTGCAGGCTAAACAATCCCAGCTCCCTCAGCCTCTCCTCATAACTCATGTGTTCCAGACCCCTAATCATTTTTGTTGCCCTTCGCTGGACTCTCTCCAATTTATCCACATCCTTCTTGAAGTGTGGGGCCCAAAACTGGACACAGTACTCCAGATGAGGCCTCACCAATGTCGAATAGAGGGGAACGATCACGTCCCTCGATCTGCTCGCTATGCCCCTACTTACACATCCCAAAATGCCATTGGCCTTCTTGGCAACAAGGGCACACTGCTGACTCATATCCAGCTTCTCGTCCACTGTCACCCCTAGGTCCTTTTCCGCAGAACTGCTGCCTAGCCATTCGGTCCCTAGTCTGTAGCTGTGCATTGGGTTCTTCCGTCCTAAGTGCAGGACCCTGCACTTATCCTTATTGAACCTCATCAGATTTCTTTTGGCCCAATCCTCCAATTTGTCTAGGTCCTTCTGTATCCTATCCCTCCCCTCCAGCGTATCTACCACTCCTCCCAGTTTAGTATCATCCGCAAATTTGCTGAGAGTCCAATCCATACCATCCTCCAGATCATTTATGAAGATATTGAACAAAACCAGCCCCAGGACTGACCCTTGGGGCACTCCACTTGATACCGGCTGCCAACTAGACATGGAGCCATTGATAACTACCCGTTGAGCCCGACAATCTAGCCAGCTTTCTACCCACCTTGTAGTGCATTCATCCAGCCCATACTTCCTTAACTTGCTGACAAGAATACTGTGGGAGACCGTGTCAAAAGCTTTGCTAAAGTCAAGAAACAATACATCCACTGCTTTCCCTTCATCCACAGAACCAGTAATCTCATCATAGAAGGCGATTAGATTAGTCAGGCATGACCTTCCCTTGGTGAATCCATGCTGGCTGTTCCTGATCACTTTCCTCTCATGCAAGTGCTGCAGGATTGATTCTTTGAGGACCTGCTCCATGATTTTTCCAGGGACTGAAGTGAGGATGACTGGCCTATACTTCCCAGGATCCTCCTTCTTCCCTTTTTTAAAGATTGGCACTACATTAGCCTTTTTCCAGTCATCCGGGACTTCCCCGGTTCGCCACGAGTTTTCAAAGATAATGGCCAATGGCTCTGCAATCACAGCCACCAGTTCCTTTAGCACTCTCGGATGCAACTCGTCCGGCCCCATGGACTTGTGCACGTCCAGCTTTTCTAAATAGTCCCTAACCACCTCTATCTCCACAGAGGGCTGTCCATCTCTTCCCCATTTTGTGATGCCCAGCGTAGCAGTCTGGGAGCTGACCTTGTTAGTGAAAACAGAGGCAAAAAAAGCATTGAGTACATTAGCTTTTTCCACATCCTCTGTCACTAGTTTGCCTCCCTCATTCAGTGCCCACACATTCCTTGGCTTTCTTCTTGTTGCCAACATACCTGAAGAAACCCTTCTTGTTACTCTTGACATCTCTGGCTAGCTGCAGCTCCAGGTGCGATTTGGCCCTCCTGATAACATTCCTACATGCCCGAGCAATATTTTTATACTCTTCCCTGGTCATATGTCCAACCTTCCACTTCTTGTAAGCTTCTTTTTTATGTTTAAGATCCGCTAAGATTTCACCATTAAGCCAAGCTGGTCGCCTGCCATATTTACTATTCTTTCGACTCATTGGGATGGTTTGTCCCTGTAACCTCAAGAGGGATTCTTTGAAATACAGCCAGCTCTCCTGGACTCCTTTCCCCTTCAAGTTAGTCCCCCAGGGGATCCTGGCCATCCGTTCCCTGAGGGAGTCGAAGTCTGCTTTCCTGAAGTCCAGGGTCCGTATCGTGCTGCTTACCTTTCTTCCCTGTGTCAGGATCCTGAACTCGACCAACTCATGGTCACTGCCTCCCAGATTCCCATCCACTTTTGCTTCCCCCACTAATTCTTCCCGGTTTGTGAGCAGCAGGTCAAGAAAAGCGCCCCCCCTAGTTGGCTCCTCTAGCACTTGCGCCCGGAAATTGTCCCCTACGCTTTCCAAAAACTTCCTGGATTGTCTATGCACCGCTGTATTGCTCTCCCAGCAGATATCAGGAAAATTAAAGTCACCCATGAGAATCAGGGCATGCGATCCAGTAGCTTCCGTGAGCTGCCGGAAGAAAGCCTCATCTACCTCATCCCCCTGGTCCGGTGGTCTATAGCAGACTCCCACCACTACATCACTCTTGTTGCACACACTTCTAAACTTAATCCAGAGACACTCAGGTTTTTCTGCAGTTTCGTACCGGAGCTCTGAGCAGTCATACTGCTCCCTTACATACAGTGCTACTCCCCCACCTTTTCTGCCCTGCCTGTCCTTCCTGAACAGTTTATAACCATCCATGACAGTACTCCAGTCATGTGAGTTATCCCACCAAGTCTCTGTTATTCCGATCACGTCATAGTTCCTTGACATCACCAGGACCTCCAGTTCTCCCTGCTTGTTTCCAAGGCTTTGTGCATTTGTATATAAGCACTTGAGATAACCTGTTGATCGCCCCTCATTCCCAGTATGAGGCAGGATTATCATAGTATCATATGATATCATATGATATCAAGTATCATATGATACTTCAGACCTCTTAAATAACAGGAAGTATGGTATAGTGGTGAACCCAAGAGATCAGGATCTCTGTATTCTATTCCTTTCACACTAACTGACTTGCTGTTCGACCACAAGAAAGTCTCTTAACCTATTTCATAGAATCATAGAATATCAGGGTTGGAAGGGACCTCAGGAGGTCATCTAGTCCAACCTCCTGCTCAAAGCAGGACCAATCCCCAACTAAATCATCCCAGCCAGGGCTTTGTCAAGCCTGACCTTAAAAACTTCAAAGGAAGGAGATTCCATCACCTCCCTACGTAACGCATTCCAGTGTTTCACCACCCTCCTAGTGAAAATGTTTTTGCTAATATCCAACCTAAACCTCCCCAATTGCAACTTGAGACCATTACTCCTTGTTCTGTCATCTGCTACCACTGAGAACAGTCTAGAGCCATCCTCTTTGGAACACCCTTTCAGGTAGTTGAAAGCAGCTATCAAATCCCCCCTCATTCTTCTCTTCCGCAGACTAAACAATCCCAGTTCCCTCAGCCTCTCCTCATAAGTCATGTGTTCCAGTCCCCTAATCATTTTTGTTGCTCTCCGCTGGACGTTTTCCAATTTTTCCACATCCTTCTTGAAGTGTGGGGCCCAAAACTGGACACAGTACTCTGGATGAGGCCTCACCAATGTCGAATAGAGGGGAATGATCACGTCCCTCGATCTGCTGGCAATGCCCCTACTTATACATCCCAAAATGCCATTGGCCTTCTTGGCAACAAGGGCACACTGTTGACTCATATCCAGCTTCTCGTCCACTGTCACCCCTAGGTCCTTTTCTGCAGAACTGCTGCCGAGCCATTCGGTCCCTAGTCTGTAGTGGTGCATTGGATTCTTCCGTCCTAAGTGCAGGACTCTGCACTTGTCCTTGTTGAACCTCATCAGATTTCTTTTGGCCCAATCCTCCAATTTGTCTAGGTCCCTCTGTATCCTATCCCTACCCTCCAGGGTATCTACCTCTTCTCCCAGTTTAGTGTCATGTGCAAACTTGCTGAGAGTGCAATCCGCACCATCCTCCAGATCATTTATGAAGATATTGAACAAAACCGGCCCCAGGACCGACCCTTGGGGCACTCCACTTGATACCGGCTGCCAACTAGACATGGAGACATTGATCACTTTCCCTTGAGCCCAACAATCTATCCAACTTTCTATCCACCTTATAGTCCATTCATGCTGCCCATACTTCTTTAACTTGCTGGCAAGAATACTGTGGGAGACGGTGTCAAAAGCTTTGCTAATGTCAAGGAACAACACGTCCACCGCTTTCCCCTCATCCACAGAGCGAGTTATCTCCTCATAGAAGGCATTTAGATTAGTCAGGCATGACTTGCCCTTGGTGAATCCATGCTGACTGTTCCTGATGACTTTCCTCTCCTCTAAGTGCTTCAGAATTTGTGCCTCAGTTTCTCCATCTGTAAAAGATGGTTAATAACATTTAGTTATCACATGGTGGTGCTGTGGGGCTTAATTATGTAGGGCCATGTTTTGTGTCTGGGTGTCCATGGCTCCCATTGAAGCCAACATTTGTATCCTACAGCCTAATGTGTTAGTAAAGTGCTTTTGACATTCACAGACTAAGGACACAAGATAAGTGCAAACCCTACTGTTTTTATTAGAAGTATACTATAAAGTATAAAGCGTTTTTAATAAGAATCATGAGGGTGATATGTTGCCAAAGCACGCTCCTATTACCGAAGGAAATCTTGACCCCATGAAGTGTCTGTGACAGAGTTCTCATTTAGTTCAATGGAGATAAGATATCCCGCAGCTGAATGTAATAGACAACCAAAGCTTGTCAGGGCAATACCAAGAACTGAAGCTGGGATGGGAAGGGAATCATATTCTGTTGAAATAAATAGGTGTTCTGCTCCAGTATTGTAAGATAGAACTTGCACAGGTCTAACACTGAAGTCATATATCGTGTATATGTTGAAATTCTGTAAGTCACTGTAAGAGTTCTTGCTGGGCTGCGTGGCCTTATGTTTGACCTCCGAGGGGCCCTCTGAGTTACTTTCCCAGGCTTACTTCCTGCCACTGCTTTCCTTCCTCAGCTTCTGGTCCAAAATCAGGGAAAAAGAAACTGAATTGTCAGCTCCAGCTAGTCTCGGCATATAGTCCGATTCCCTCAGGGAGATATCATAGAATATAAGGGTTGGAAGGGACCCCAGAAGGTCATCTAGTCCAACCCCCTGCTCAAAGCAGGACCAATTCCCAGTTAAATCATCCCAGCCAGGGCTTTGTCAAGCCTGACCTTAAAAACCTCTAAGGAAGGAGATTCTACCACCTCCCTAGGTAACGCATTCCAGTGTTTCACCACCCTCATAGTGAAAAAGTTTTTCCTAATATCCAATCTAAACCTCCCCCACTGTAACTTGAGACCATTACTCCTCGTTCTGTCATCTGATACCATTGAGAACAGTCTAGAGCCATCCTCTTTGGAACCCCCTTTCAGGTAGTTGAAAACAGCTATCAAATCCCCCCTCATTCTTCTCTTCTGCAGGCTAAACAATCCCAGCTCCCTCAGCCTCTCCTCATAACTCATATGTTCCAGACCCCTAATCATTTTTGTTGCCCTTCGCTGGACTCTCTCCAATTTATCCACATCCTTCTTGAAGTGTGGGGCCCAAAACTGGACACAGTACTCCAGATGAGGCCTCACCAATGTCGAATAGAGGGGAACGATCACGTCCCTCGATCTGCTCGCTATGCCCCTACTTATACATCCCAAAATGCCATTGGCCTTCTTGGCAACAAGGGCACACTGCTGACTCATATCCAGCTTCTCGTCCACTGTCACCCCTAGGTCCTTTTCCGCAGAACTGCTGCCTAGCCATTCGGTCCCTAGTCTGTAGCTGTGCATTGGGTTCTTCCGTCCTAAGTGCAGGACCCTGCACTTATCCTTATTGAACCTCATCAGATTTCTTTTGGCCCAATCCTCCAATTTGTCTAGGTCCTTCTGTATCCTATCCCTCCCCTCCAGCGTATCTACCACTCCTCCCAGTTTAGTATCATCCGCAAATTTGCTGAGAGTGCAATCCACACCATCCTCCAGATCATTTATGAAGATATTGATATCTCCAGCGCCTTTGTCAGGAGCCTTCTGGATATGTCTGTCCCCTTCCCCAGCCTCCTCCCTTCTGAGCTGGGTTGCTGCCTTTTCAACCCTGTCTCCAGTGGAGCATGCTCTACAGGGCTGGAGGGGTAGGGCCACCTGGGTCCAGAACTGTGCTTCAACCCCCTCCAGTCCAGTGTGGGTTTGATTATCCCATCACAGTCACCTTGCTACATGCAACAGATGATATATAATTGTTAGGCAATTGGTGTGCTAAGACCACTGCTTTTGATGCTGACCACTGCTTTTGATGCTGCTTTTTGATGCTTTTGATTTATCTAGTTGTTTCCTTGCACTCCCCATCTGTCTGTTGTATCTCTTGTTGTCTCTTGTCTTACACTTACAATGTAATCTCCCCTAGGCAAAGACTGTCTTATTGTGTGTTTTTAAAGCACCTAGCAAAAGGAAGTCCTGGTCTGTGGTTGGGGTCCCTAGGCACTATGGCAATAAATAATAATATAAATAAAATAAAATGTGTTTACCACGTATGCTAGTAACTGATAATATAGCCCAGAAATATATAATTTTGTTTGTGCACCTCATTCTCATTTTGTTGCTGAACTAACATAGTAAAATAGACAGCACATTAAGCCTAATCTTTAGGACATTTCAGTGAATGTGCTTTGTTTTACCTTTATGGACCTTTACATTCCATCTTTAATTTTTTTAAATCACTAAATTTGTTTGTTGCCACTGCTTTACCAAGGATGTTAACTAAAATTATGTACTCTAACAGATATAGTTAAACATAAACCTGTTCTTGACAGAAGTTGGTGGAGTTAGAACAGGGATGAACAAAGCTTATTAAATATAACGT
The DNA here is from genome assembly GCF_965140235.1 of Caretta caretta. Classification (NCBI taxonomy): domain Eukaryota; kingdom Metazoa; phylum Chordata; order Testudines; family Cheloniidae; genus Caretta; species Caretta caretta. The sequence continues at coordinate 40,635,569 of NC_134208.1, forward strand.
ATATAGAGGTTGTTCTGCAGTTACTGTGATTTTCTTCATGTCGTTATAAAAGATGGACCAGAAAAGGTATGTCATGTTAACAGCAAGCCAATACAGAAAAAGAACAATTCAGCCATATAACGATGTGATAATCTAGAAAAATAGCCATGTTAGAAATGGGTTTACAGCTTGAATTGTCAGTAAACAAATCATAGGTAAAGCCACATTGGTCTACTAAGGTCCATATTCCCACAAATGAGGATTTAGAGACGGGATTCCAGAGTACCAAACTCCATTCAAGTCTTTAAGCACTGAACTTTTTTCATTCTGCATAGCTTTCTATGCATAAAACTGAATTGCTGAATTATTTGCAGTACAGAAAGGACACTCTGAAATCAAAACCTCGGTGCATAATGAATTATGTGAAAAAACTTCATGAGCTTAAATATACCTGGTCTTCCTTTCTTATCAGCTCTCTCCTCGCTCTGATTCAAAACTAAGTCTGAAGACCTAGATTCTAGATCCAGACATTTCCCAGCTGCTCCAATCCATGGGGGGCTTCCAAGTTCACTGACCCTGAACTTAGAAGAACAGCATGGACTTGTCTTGTTGGTCTCAATGTTTGACTGTGTTTGTAGCTCTTAGAAAATATCTGTTGACTGGAAATGTGGATTCTTGATCTCGCTTTCTCTGGGGAAGTAGCAGCAGTGTGGAGTGAGGAGAGAACAAAAACTTTCAAACTTACGAAAACTAACAAAAAAATTATATGTGCTGAAGTCCATCACTTTCAAGAGTCCCTTTGCCTGTGAAGCTTTTTCCTCCACAAACTCACTCATATATTATATTTTAAATGCTACAACTTTAACATTTAAAATTTTGCATGCCAGTATTTTTGACAGGGAGCTAATCACTAACGATGAAAAATACAGATTATTTTATTTTCAATATTTTTTCTAAATGTGGCCTTCGCATAAGGAATTTTAAGTAGTAAAAGTGTGAAATATTAAAGACAAGATTTTTTTTTAGTTTTAGAGGGTTAAAAATATCTGACATTTTTGTCCTAATTTCAAGGATTTTTTTAAATCTTATAATGAAAAAAAGTTTGAACAATCAACAAAATTAACCCGAGAATAATCGCTAGTTTTGAGGACAAAGGCATGTTTCTGTTCAAAGTTGATTTTTGTTTCTTTGGTTAGGTCATTATAATGGAATTCTAGTTGTAACTATGTGTGTGTTGTGTATTTATAATAGATAGATAGATAAATATAATATTCTTCTATTTAATACTGTTCTTTGTTCTTATTTGCTATCCAACTTTTTTTTATCAGTTTTCAGACAAATCAGTTTTATGGTTTTCATGGACTTCATTGAAGCACCTATGCTCTATAAAGAGAAAAAATGTAGTGTAAAAAATAGAATTGGAATGTGTTGAGGCAAAAAGAGAACAGAAACAAGTATCAATCCAAATTCCATGACCTCACTGCACCTTAAGCCAGGGAGAGAGGCTGGAGAGGGGCATTGTCTGGCTTGCCTGAGGAAGGGAATACTTCATTAAGAGGTAGAGAAGCATGGATCAGAGCGGATCAGTATGGGTATGATGATTCATCCCCCCAAGGTGACCTGACCAGAAAGGAGAGGAGAGTATATAGGGGAAAACCAGGTAGGAAAAGCCCCCTCTCGCCCACTCTCTTATGACCCAAATTCATGGGGGGTCATAAGGGAATCAGTAATTTTGCATCCTGACATAGCATATGGGGCACCAGAATTATCAGGGAGGATGGAGTTCACCTTTCACACTTGGGGACTGACGTTTTTGGTCAATATTATAGGAGGCATTAGATGTCTGGGAACCCAGTGGGGTATGGGGATAGGGGAGGCAGCCAAGCTAATAGTTGACACCTCCTTGTGATAAAATTCCAGTACAGGTACTCCATAGGAAAGAGATACAGTGATCAGATAAATGGATTGGTAAAAGATTTAAAGTAGGTGTTTGTTAAAGGAGTGGAAATGGAGAGTTGAACTCCCTTGATTGGCACGGCAGGGACCCAACTGCCCCACAACAATTCCTAGTCCACCTTAACCCTCATTCAGGGAGGGGCATGGCAAGATCCCAGCAGTGGGTTGGCTAGGAATCAGGATAGAAAAGGGAAGGGGGGCTAATGGACCCCCTGCCCAGAGAAATAGTGAAATGATCATAGATTTACTTGCACTGTACTCTTTTTTTTTAAAATCTGCTGAGTACTCCCAGACAGTTAATAATGAAGTTGTGGCCTAATTAAACATATCCAGTGTCTCCTGTCATTCTCCCAGTACAACCACGTATCTAGATAAACACTGAGCCTTTTTATGCTAGGCTTCCCAAACAGCTTTTATGGCACATGACAAATGAAGCGCAATCAATCCTGCAATTATTAATATACTAAAATCAATTAAAATAAGTGGTTCTGACAGATCAGTTTGTAAGTCTTTTGTGAACCAATGTGATGGTAGGAGCTTTCCTGATGGGAAATATCAATTGTCCAGGGTTGTACCAAAGTGATTGGACATAGGTTCGGCCTTATTTAGTAGCTTCATTAACAATATTAAGCAGGAGTAAAGAGCATGTTAATGAAATCAGCAGATGATGTAAACAGCAGGGAGCACAGAAAATACAAGATATTTAAAGATTAGAAACATGGACAAAAAAGTAACATATTTCAGGTGGGAAAATGGAAGGGAATCCATCTGGGATAAATTAATCCTAGGTAGGTAGGTAGATACTGGAAAACAGTAATCCTGAAAGACACCTGTAGGTGATACAGGGCAGTAGTTTGCAATTCAGTATGGTAGCAAAAGGGCCTATGCAATATTTGGAAGCATGTGTAGATGGATCGTGCCACAGAGCAGGGAGGATATTGTCATCTTTTACATGAACAGGTGAATTGGAGGGAGTTCAAAGATGAGTAAATAGAATTCAGGAGTTAGGGAGATTGACTTATGAGGGAAGATTGAAAGAGCTAAATGTACATAGTTTGGTTAAGTAATCAATGGGGACAGGGGGAATAAAACAGTCTACACCCTTGAAATACTTGTAAACATTCAAGAGGTAGGTGAGTTATGCAGGGTGTGAGATGATGAATCTCTCATCAAAGAATCAGGAAAAGATTATATCAAATAAAATACAGCCAAGATACAAAACACTTCGTAGTGCAGAGGTCCCCAAACTGCGGGGCACACCCTCCTAGGGTGGCACAGAGGAACATTTGGCAGTGCATGGTGGGGCCCAGGTCAGCCCTCAAGGAGTGGGGAGGGAGCACCACCCAGCCCTGCTCTGCCCCCAGCTCCGCCCTGGCCCTGGCCCTGGCCCTAGCCTCAGCTGCGGCTGTGGCTGTGGCCCCAGCCCTCGGCCACAGCTCTGTTCCCGGCCCCAGACCTGCCTCCGTTTGCGACCCCGGCCTCTTACCCCTGTCTGCAGCCCCCTCACCCCCCGGCCCTGGCTCCTGGGGCGAAGGGGGTGCAGACAGAGGTAAGGGGAGGACATGATTGTGAAAAGTTTTGGGGCCACCGTCCTAGTGCAAGGAGTTATCTGCTAATTTACAGCACAAACAGGCTACAGTACTTGAACCTGTAGGGTGCTTAGCTGCTCCTGGAAATGGTGAATGCCTTCAGCTCCCACTGACATGGCTGGGAGTTGCAGGCCCCTGGCATACCCTGGAGCTGCCCAGAATCTTGCAGCACTGAGCTCATGAACTGCTAGCTTTGCACTTGGTCCAGGCTTCTGCCTATTGGAGGGGAGACCTTTCCAAAGTGTTCCACTCAGTCCTCTCACTACTCTCAGTCTCAGACTCAAATGAATTAAATCTCTCTTTCCACTCATCTCCTCCTCTTCCAGTAACTCATGTGTGGTAGAAAGATACAACTCCCTGCCAACTCTGAACGGTCATTTTCAACGTGGTATCCAACATCTTGTTAAACTCATACAAAAACATGACTTGTAACCTGTGTGACTGGGTCAAGACAGGGATCATATTCTAGCATCTGCTAGAATCACAGCTGTTGCTTCCTACTCCAGTTCTAGCTGGAAATGGGGCCCACACTGGAATTCTGGTATCTGAGGTTCAGAGTCACTTTCAAGTTCAGAGAACTTTAGGATTCAGCTCCATTTCTAGCTGCAGCCTTCTAAACTGGAATGCCTACAGATAAAACAGCAAAATAACATTTCCGTGGTACTCTGGAATAAAATAAACAGGGTGGGTTTAATAGAGAAGTACTGGCTACTCAGTGCAGTAGCTCCAAGCAGTTTGGTACAGTTCCCACAAATGTATCAGTCATGGTGAGGAGCTCAATTCTCTAATTAAAAACAAATTTTATCAAATATTTTTCAGCGTTTTACTCTCAAATTAAAGCTTAAAAACCTCCCGGGAAGGAAAGGAGGCCAGATTGGAGGGGGAGGAGGTGAGAGGAAGGAAGTGGGTGGAGAAAACCACTATATTCCCAAGATGCAAGGAAAATGGAAAAATAGAAGAAAAAATGTATTAAATCAATGTAAACTAAGAGGTAAGTTTCAGGGGTTTTTTACTTTTATTTATACTTTGTGGGGCTATTTTTAGTGGTGCTTTTAAACACGCGCACACACACACACACACACAGTGTGGGGTAGCCATTTATTATTTTGCCTATTGCTGCTCTAGGCCCAGTTTATATTTCCAGTAAGACTTTTCAGGGTGTGTGTTGTGGTGAGATATCTCAACATGCTTTGTTCTTTATGTGCTAAGCCTTCTATCTCATGCTCAGTGAGCAACATGAAGTGAGGGGATATCCCATTGTGACACACACAGTGTTGAGTCTTAGAGTTAAGCAATGGAAGTAGATTGTTTAGGCAGCTTTAATGGGCCTTGTTCTCCTATTGCTTATACCAGCATAATTCAATGGAGTACCAATGCATGTCAGGAAAAACTGCATGGAAATCAATAGACAAGCACTGGTGTAATTTGGAGGAGAGTCAGGCCCACTATAAGTCAAGATCTGATATGTCTTTATATAGTAATGATTTTTATTGTAAGCTGCCACAGAGATTGTATAAATCCTTTGAAGGTTTGATTAGAGACCACCAACAGCTGTGTAGTATGGTCTGGTGCATTTAAAAACTTGTTTGTTACTGGAATGTTACTGTTACTCTGCCAGGAGGCTGCAAAAGCAGCAGCTGAATAAAAATATTGCTGACTAATAAGATTGTGCATGTGTTGTAAATATCACATGGGTTTGCAAGTGAAACTGAAGATTTTGTCCAAGATGGATTTAGAAAGAAAGGAAGCAGGAATCTGGAAAAAGTGGATACAAATTTTAAGTTATATACAAATGCACCAGTGTCTAGATCGGAGAAAAAACATAAAGAAGGATAAAGGTGTTTGAGGCGCAAGTGGTGTTCTCGTCCATCCTCCCCGTGGAAGGAAAAGGCCGGGGTAGGGACCGTCAAATCGTGGAAGTCAACGAATGGCTACGCAGGTGGTGTCGGAGAGAAGGCTTTGGATTCTTTGACCATGGGATGGTGTTCCATGAAGGAGGAGTGCTGGACAGAGATGGGCTCCACCTAACGAAGAGAGGGAAGAGCATCTTTGCGAGCAGGCTAGCTAACCTAGTGAGGAGGGCTTTAAACTAGGTTCACCAGGGGAAGGAGACCAAAGCCCTGAGGTAAGCGGGCAAGCAGGATACCGGGAGGAAGCACAGGCAGGAACGTCTGTGAGGGGAGGGCTCCTACCTCATACGGAGAATGAGGGGCGATCAGCAGGTTATCTCAAGTGCCTATATACAAATGCACAAAGCCTTGGAAACAAGCAGGGAGAACTGGAGGTTCTGGTGAAGTCAAGGAATTATGACGTGATTGGAATAACAGAGACTTGGTGGGATAACTCACATGACTGAAGTACTGTCATGGATGGTTATAAACTGTTCAGGAAGGACAGGCAGGGCAGAAAAGGTGGGGGAGTAGCACTGTATGTAAGGGAGCAGTATGACTGCTCAGAGCTCCGGTATGAAACTGCAGAAAAACCTGAGTGTCTCTGGATTAAGTTTAGAAGTGTGAGCAACAAGAGTGATGTAGTGGTGGGAGTCTGCTATAGACCACCGGACCAGGGGGATGAGGTGGATGAGGCTTTCTTCTGGCAACTCACAGAAGCTACTAGATCGCACACCTGGTTCTCATGGGCGACTTTAATCATCCTGATATCTGCTGGGAGAGCCCTACAGCGGTGCACAGACAATCCAGGAAGTTTTTGGAAAATGTAGGGGACAATTTCCTGGTGCAAGTGCTGGAGGAGCCAACTAGGGGGAGAGCTTTTCTTGACCTGCTGCTCACAAACCGGGAAGAATTAGTGGGGGAAGCAAAAGTGGATGGGAATCTGGGAGGCAGTGACCATGAGTTGGTCGAGTTCAGGATCCTGACACAGGGAAGAAAGGTAAGCAGCAGAATATGGACCCTGGACTTCAGGAAAGCAGACTTCGACTCCCTCAGGGAACTGATGGGTAGGATCCCCTGGGGGAATAACATGAGGGGGAAAGGAGTCCAGGAGAGCTGGCTGTATTTCAAAGAATCCCTATTGAGGTTACAGGGACAAAGCATCCCGATGTGTCGAAAGAATAGTAAATATGGCAGGCGACCAGCTTGGCTTAACAGTGAAATCCTTGCGGATCTTAAACATAAAAAAGAAGCTTACAAGAAGTGGAAGATTGGACAAATGACCAGGGAAGAGTATAAAAATGTTGCTTGGGCATGTAGGAATGAAATCAGGAGGGCCAAATAGCACCTGGAGCTGCAGCTAGCAAGAGATGTTAAGAGTAACAAGAAGGGTTTCTTCAGGTATGTTGGCCACAAGAAGAAAGCCAAGGAAAGTGTGGGCCCTTTACTGAATGAGGGAGGCAACGTAGTGACAGAGGATATGGAAAAAGCTAATGTACTCAATGCTTTTTTTGCCTCTGTCTTCACGAACAAGGTCAGCTCCCAGACTGCTGCACTGAGCAACACAGCATGGGGAGTAGGTGGCCAGCCCTCTGTGGAGAAAGAAGTGGTTAGGGACTATTTAGAAAAGCTGGACGAGCACAAGTCCATGGGGCCGGATGCATTGCATCCGAGAGTCCTAAAGGAGTTGGCGGCTGTGATTGCAGAGCCATTATCCATTATCTTTGAAAACTCATGGCAATCGGGGGAAGTCCTGGACGACTGGAAAAAGGCGAATGTACTGCCCATCTTTAAAACAGGGAAGAAGGAGGATCCTGGGAACTACACGCCATTCAGCCTCACCTCAGTCCCCGGAAAAATCATGGAGCAGGTCCTCAAGGAATCAATCCTGAAGCACTTACACAAGAGGAAAGTGATCAGGAACAGTCAGCATAGATTCACCAAGGGAAGGTCATGCCTGACTAATCTAATCGTCTTCTATGATGAGATTACTGGTTCTGTGGTTGAAGGGAAAGCAGTGGATGTATTGTTTCTTGACTTTAGCAAAGCTTTTGACATGGTCTCCCACAGTATTCTTGTCAGCAAGTTAAAGACGTATGGGCTGGATGAATGCACTATAAGGTGGGTAGAAAGTTGGCTAGATTGTCGGGCTCAACGGGTAGTAATCAATGTCTCCATGTCTAGTTGGCAGCCGATATCAAGTGGAGTACCCCAAGGGTCGGTCCTGGTGCCAGTTTTGTTCAATATCTTCATAAATATTCGATATTGGTGAGGCCTCATCTGTAGTACTGTGTCCAGTTTTGGGCCCCACACTTCAAGAAGGATGTGGATAAATTGGAGAGAGTCCAGCAAAGGGCAACAAAAATGATTAGGGGTCTGGAACACATGAGTTATGAGGAGAGGCTGAGGGAGCTGGGATTGTTTAGCCTGCAGAAGAGAAGAATGAGGGGGGATTTGATAGCTGCTTTCAACTACCTGAAAGGGGGTTCCAAAGAGGATGGCTCTAGACTGTTCTCAACGGTAGCAGATGACAGAACGAGGAGTAATGGTCTCAAGTTGCAGTGGAGGAGGTTTAGATTGGATATTAGGAAAAACTTTTTCACTAAGAGGGTGGTGAAACACTGGAATGCGTTACCTAGGGAGGTGGTAGAATCTCCTTCCTTAGAGGTTTTTAAGGTCAGGCTTGACAAAGCCCTGGCTGGGATGATTTAACTGGGAATTGGTCCTGCTTCGAGCAGGGGGTTGGACTAGATGACCTTCTGGGGTCCCTTCCAACCCTGATATTCTATGATTCTATGAATGATCTGGAGGATGGTGTGGATTGCACTCTCAGAAAATTTGCGGATGATACTAAACTAGGAGGAGTGGTAGATATGGTGGCAGGTAGGGATAGGATACAGAGGGACCTAGACAAATTGGAGGATTGGGCCAAAAGAAATCTGATGAGGTTCAACAATGATAAGTGCAGGGTCCTGCACTTAGGACGGAAGAATCCAATGCACCGCTACAGACTAGGGACCGAATGGCTTGGCAGCAGTTCTGCAGAAAAGGACCTAGGGGTGACAGTGGACGAGAAGCTGGATATGAGTCAACAGTGTGCCCTTGTTGCCAAGAAGGCCAGTGGCATTTTGGGATGTATAAGTAGGGGCATAGCCAGCAGATCGAGGGACGTGATTGTTCCCCTCTATTCGACATTGGTGAGGCTTCATCTGGAGTACTGTGTCCAGTTTTGGGCCCCACACTACAAGAAGGATGTGGAAAAATTGGAAAGAGTCCAGCGAAGGGCAACAAAACTGATTAGGGGACTGGAACACATGACTTATGAGGAGAGGCTGAGGGAACTGGGATTGTTTAGTCTGTAGAAGAGAAGAATGAGGGGGGATTTGATAGCTGCTTTCAACTACCTGAGAGGTGGTTCCAGAGAGGATTCTCAGTGGTAGAAGATGACAGGACAAGGAGTAATGGTCTCAAGTTGCAGTGGGGGAGGTTTAGGTTGGATATTAGTAAAAACTTTTTCACTAGGAGGGTGATGAAACACTGGAATGGGTTACCTAGGGAGGTGGTAGAATCTCCTTCCTTAGAGGTTTTTAAGGTCAGGCTTGACAAAGCCCTGGCTGGGATGATTTAATTGGGGATTGGTCCTGCTTTGAGCATGGGGTTGGACTAGATGACCTCCTGAGGTCCCTTCCAACCCTGATATTCTATGATTGTTCTGTACAGAATAACAAAAGGCATTAATCCCAAGCACTTGTAGCCTTGCCAGATATTTAAAATACAGTCTCTTTAATAAATTATACATCCAGCAATTTCAGCCCAATTCCCATAGCCAGAAATATCCAGCCAGGGAATTGAACACAGATACACACATCCCATCACACACCTTCTCTTTGTTGTTCTCTGTCCTCCCCGGGAACTGATGAGTTTTGCACCATTTCCTAAGGTCAATACATTGAGGTTATTGTAGATGAAGGTTAGAGGGCTATGTTCTAAAGCTGAGGGGCTCAGACAGAGAATTCCCTGCCAGCAGCTCTCCAGCGCAGGCACCTCTGCTGATTGCAGACTCTAGCAGTATGGAACTGGGAGAAAGACAGTGCCTCAAATGGGCAAGTCCCTAGCCACTGAGATTAAAAATACACTGAGAAATCAACAGCAGCCATCTGAGATTGTGGTGCATTGGGGTTCACACCACTTACCAAGCATGCAGTGCCACCTTCAGTTTACAGATGAATTTAAAATGTAGTGCACCATGAAGCAGTCCCGTCTTGAGCAGTGGATGGTGGCAGAGAGATCCACACCTGAAAGAGATGCTTGCAACCTTCTGCCTATGACTGCTAGTAACAGCAGGTGGGAATCTAGCCAAACCCACAACAAATCTGAACAACCACCAGCAGAGGCAGATCCAGAGTCAGGCCCACCCAAAAGATAGAAAATCATGAGTCAGACATTGAAAAATGATGAGATTGCCCCCCAAAATCATGAGTGTCTTTAGACTGTCTTTCAACTTTTTAATGCCCTCTACTCCTCTGCCAAAGTGTGAGAGAGAATTTGGGGATAAAATGTCAACCCTTAATGCTCACAAAAATGCCCGCCTCTCCCTGGCTGCTCAGATGGAGACTCCACCTTCTTTCTCCTCCCCTCTAAGATAAGGGGACGTGCCTTAGCCAGCCAGCTGTCATCTATGCCCCAGTCTTAGCTATACCCTGGGTGAGATGCTCAACTGCACTGGCTGGATCAGATTGAATGGAAACATACTATCTGCATGCGGTAGATAGTAATCTCCTAAAGCAGGGACAGTCTTTCTGTTTTTGTACACCATCCAGCAAAATGAGGCCCTGATCCTGACTGAGCCAAAAATGCTGGGGAGGCACATGCATTGCATAACTTCTCCCTTGCCTAAATCCAATAAATCCAACCCTCCTGTCCTCTTTCATTTCACCCTAGAAGTGAAATTAATCTCCTTCTCAGGCACCCATCTGTTAACTTTCACACACCCATGATGCTCAACCTACTCAATCCCCATGCCCACCACTGAGGATAGGTCATTGGTGAGTGTGAACAAGAGAGGAGGAAGTTGGAAGTAAAGATTCAGTGAAGGGGATGTCACCCTCAATGGAAGAGAAATACCTCCTACAGTTACTGCCACTCTCTGCCACAGAATGCGGACAGTAGTCAACACGTAACCAATAGTAGGAAGGCTCACACCCACCAGTACTGAATCAAGATACAGAAAGCAACTTCTCACTTCTCATAATCCTCTGGCCCATTCTGAGATACATTCCTAGCCCAGAGTACTTCCAACCAAAGGGGAAAAAAAACCCCCACACATACTCTTCCACAATTACCAGAGTGTACTGGGTGGAGTCCCTGAGAGGGTATTCCTACGCTGCAGCTGCGGGTATGAATGGCAGCTTGTGTAGACATACCCATGCTAGCTGCACTCTAGCTAGCTTGCTAGAAGCAAGGCTGCTGAGACACGGGCTTCAGTATGGGCTGCACAAACAAGTATTTACTCCTGTGGGTTAGGTGGGCTTGTGAAGCCTGCATACAACATCTTATATTTTATTTTTAGTGAGCTAGCTAGAGTACAGCTAGTGTGAGTATGTCTATATGAAGTGCCATTCACACCCCAGCTGCAATGTACATGTACTCTCAGTGGCAGAGGTCCCATCCACAAGGGGATCAATCTCATCCCTTTGTTGTTCCAGGAAGCTGGGACTGAACTGCACTGGTGCAGTGGCTACCAGATGCCTGTAAAGTTCCTAATGCGTGAAGCACTTGTTTCTTAAGCCCCGTTATGGCTATAGATGGTTGTAAAATCACTCCCCTGTAGTTACAACACAGTTAATTTTTTAAAATTTATTTTTATAAACAATTATTTAAAACAAGTATTTCTCTAGAGCAGAACTAGCTTAAAAATGAAAATCAGTCCAATATTCCCTTTGCAATTTTATAGATAGTGTTCAGTAAGCATTTTAGGCATGGTATGTGCATAAGTTCAATTCAGTTTCCCAGTTTAAAAATTACTCTACCTGTCAGCAAACCTAGGGGGAGGTTCTGGAGTTAGGAGAAAGTGCAGCTGTCTATTTTACTTCCTGGCTAAATTTGAATGGAGGGCGGGGGGACTGGAGAACATTTAAGTCTGTTAACAGAATAGACTGAAAAGTGACAAGGGAATTATTTGATATATATTATTGCTTTTTAAAGAATAATTGTATTTAGCAAGTCTGTTTATTAGTGATAAGTTTTAGCAGTGATTTCAGATAGGTGGCACCTATTTTCTGAACAGGTTAAATTAAAAGACATTAAAACTCTGTTTTGGATAATATCTTACACACATCCGAAAAGGGTTAAATACTTAGACTTTGTCATATTAGTATTATTATTAATTATTTGTATTACCATAGCACCTGGGATCCCCACTCATGGACCAAGACCCTGTAGTGCTAGTCTCTCTACAAACAAAAAGACAGTCCCTGCCCCAAGGAGCTTACATTCTAAGTTATACATGTATGTAAAGTACCTGGCAGAAATACATTGTACTGGGGCCTCTGGTTGCTACTGACATATTAACTAAGAGTGAGATTATATCCTGAACTGTATGGTCATTTAAAGGTGTAAGGTCAAGTGAGTCTCCTCCATGCCCATCTTTGGATTCCTCAGACCACTCTGGGCATGTAGGGGTAAAACAGCAATATGCACCCCTTAATTCCCCCCTGAAGCAGATGTACAGGGTGCAGACAGACAGGCGTGGGTAGATGGAGAACCTTGGCTCTGCTCTCCAATGCTCCGGCCATCATAGCTGTACCAGCGCAGGATTCAGGGAAGGAATCTGCTACTGGTATGAGACAGCAGCACCTTATTACTCCCCCGGAGCAAGGAAGGAATTGTGACTTTGAGGTATGTTTCCTTTCCGGAAGAATGGCTATCCACCACCTTTTATGCAGGGGAACACAATCTACCCCAGGAAAAGGGAAACTATAAAGTGAAAGCAGAGGAAGAGAAAAATGTTTACTTTGTGAATACAACTGATCTGCATTATTATTTAAGAGGCCTATAAATAGATTAAAGTAGTAGCCCGCCTAGGAGCTTTTTGCCCTATGATGAATTCCATAACATGTTCGCAGAAATTAGGCTCTTTTGAACAATAGCAATTATACAAATAAACTATGCAAGGTTATGATAATAAAATAATTGATTCCTTAGTTAATGACTGTACAAAAAGAAATTGTGAACATAATCTTACTATTTTTGCATTTTCATTAGCTTTACTTTTCTGGGAAATGTTTTCTCGGTTCAGTCATAAGTGGAATTTAGCACTGGTGTTTAGTTCCTATTTGGAAATCCTGAAGCTCTGTCTTACCCCTTCTACTTAGCACTTAATGTTAGTGGTTTTCATAGTAAACACACATTATGTAATATGAATTAATTTTAGTGCTATTTTATCAAAGGAGAGACTTGCCGCAAGGGACTTGCCCCAAGCCAAGTCAATGACCATGCACAATGATTTGAGCTCAGTGGTTCCTAATTTCAAATCGTGGGTTTAAACCACTGGACAATATCTGTCTCTCAATGAGACATCCTTGTACCTTTCCCAATGATCTATATACCTTGAACAGAAAGGTGTTACCTTTGGAATAACTTAACTGTGTTTTAATGTATATAAACCACTGTAACCTTAAACAACTGCAATTGAAAAAATTCTTGTATTTCTCATTGTGTCTAAAAGCACCACAAAAGTTTCCTTAGGTATGAAAGTATCTAGATCTATTTCTGTATCTGTTCTTGAAAAAAAGTGAGGTTTCTATTTTGCAGAGGTCATGAGATTCCACTATTAATCACATCTATTTATTTTAGTTTATATTGTGGAACATATGAGGGACTTTTCCTCTGAGATGAATTCATACACATATTGTGAATGACTTACATCCCTGCTGACTGCTTGTCTTTAAAACCTAAAGACCTTTCATGTATAAAATTAAGCGAATTGCGTCATTTATGGCACAATGGGAAGAATACATCATAAGGAAAAAAGTGAAAGTTATTCTCTTCCATCTGTTCTTCTGTTTAAGTGTATAACAATAATTTTCCTTAAAAAGGAATGAACAGAGTGGGTATACAGGAGGGGGTGGACAAACAAATAAGACGAGATGCTGACCGCATCTCTCAAAGCCTTCACTTTGGAACACTATTCAATCTTTTTTTTCTTTCAAAGGTCTCCTCTCCAAATAACTTTTATGGATCTTAGTCATTGCATATGATTCAGGGATATTTTAAACCAAGTAACATATAAAACTGAAAATTAGGTATAATGTAATTCTAGATTATAGCAATATTTCCTCCTTGTCTCAGGAGGATCTACGGCCATGATTTCTCAGTGGCACTGTTACAGGCTAGCAGTATTTGCTTGAAACACCCTACCAAGTCAGTAGGTACTGATACCCTGCTGCGAATCGATGACATGCCGATTCTCCCAGGAAAATGGGAATCGCTCTCTGCCTGGGGGAGGATCTGTGTTGTGGCCTGAGAGGTCTTGAAGGGGAAACTCTAGGAGTAGCTGGATCTGGGAAGAAGCCTCAAGCTGATTTTTTAAAATCTTATTGTTTTCTTTGTTAAAGCCAAACTCCTGGAAGGGAATGAGTTTGGACTTTCTGTGCAGTGTGGACTGTACAGGTAGGCAAAGTTACCTGCTCACTGGCACCTAAAGTAAATATTTTAATAGAGAAAGCTGTTCATGATCATTTTCTACTCTTTCCATCAATAATGTCTCTCTCCACCATTTAGTATATTACAAAAATTGTCCGCACTTGCTGTAAGAGTAATTCAAAGCCCTGGTCATTCTAATGAACTACATATAGTGCAATGAATAAAAATACAGTACAGTTCCTTTAATCTCTATCATCATTTAAGCAACTGCCACTGTTCTCTTCAGAATCACAGAGTAGAATACAGTAACTCCTCACTTAATGTTGTAGTTATGTTCCAGAAAAATGCGACTTTATGCGAAATGATGTTAAGCGAGTCCAATTTCCCCATAAGAATTAATGTAAATGGGGGGGGGGGTTGGTTCCAGGGAATTTTTTTTTGCCAGACAAAAGACATTATATACATATACAGTATAAGTTTTAAACAATTTTAAACAAACAGTTTAATATTGTACACCGCAATGAATGATTGTAAAACTTGGTTGAGGTGGTGGAGTAAGAGAGTAGAACATTTCCCAGGGAATGCCTTTTAGCTGAGCCCTCAAGGGTTAATACGCTGTTGTTAATTTCACCTCACACCCTACAATGCAGCATGAGCTGAGGCAGGAGGGAGGAAACACAATAGACATAGGGCAGCAGCTGCAAACACTTCCCTGCAAAAACTGAACATGATGATGACCCCACGCTATCCAGCCGAAGTGCACCTCTCCCTCCTCCTGACAGCACATGCATGGCTGCACAGGTGCTGACTGTCCAAAGTGCTGGGGGGTGCATGCATGAGTGAGAGAGAAAGACGGGCATTGCCCCTTTACGTACGCTGACCCCACATCAAGTATGTTGCCCTTTTAAGTAGATCAGCCAGTGCAGACAGGAAGCAACAGCTTCCTGAATCTGCCCCCCTCTTCTGTCCCCAGCACTGTCCCCTCCTCCACTTTGTGGAGTGGGGACAGGAACAGGGGGACATCCTGACATCAGCACCCCTCTTCCCCCCCCCCATCCTCAGCAAGCAGGAAGCCCCCCGGAGCAGCTCCAAGGCAGAGGGCAGATCAGGAGCAGCACAGCAGTGGGGGGAGGGACAGCTGAACTGCCCTCCCCTTACAGAGAATTTAGGGGAGCTGATGGGGAGAGGGGGCTGCTGGACCCCCCCCCCCGGTTCTAATCTCCACGAGGAGGGGCTGCCCTTCCACAGAATCCTGCAAGCAGTAGACAAAGCAGGCGGCTGCCAAACGACGTTATAAGGGAGCATTGCGCAACTTTAAACGAGCATGTTCGCTAATTGATCAGCAACGTAACAACGAAACAAGTTAACCGGGATGACTTTAAGTGAGGAGTTACTGTACTTAATACATTGTGCTAATAACTTGGAACCAGTATATCATACCCACTGTTCCCTCTAAGCTGTGCACGTGTGCGTGCGTGCGCACGTAGATCCTAAACACCCGTGCACATGGCGAAACACCACGTGCACAAAAATTTGCACAGAAGCACAACAATTTGCACAGAAGAAATTTTTTGTGCACACGGCCTGCCAAAAATTAGAGGGAACATTGATCACACAGAGATAAGGGGTGATAAAAGACTAAAATTTCAGTGATATTTGACTTATGCTTACACTCAGGAGTTTCTTATAAGAGATTAATAATGTATAAAATCTTTCAAGAATAATTTGAGTAGCATTTGGCTACATAAAGAGGAGCAGGAAAAAGAGGAAAATGTATAAGAACCAATATTCTGTATAAGTTCTTGGGAGAAGTATCTCTTTCTACTAATTTGGCTTCCCGAATGGAGAAGGGAGGTTGTATAATTCATTTTTCCCCTCACAGAAAAGTTGTTCACATGTTCAGTGGTTCCACTGGTTTGTAATGAGAATGTTGAGGATATCCTACTATAAGCTTTAAGGAATGTTGTCATTCTGCTATGTTTAATGGCAGCTGTGCGGGGTAAAGATACAGCACTTCAAGATCTGTAGATATGTTAAGGGAAGGGGGAAAAAACCTGTAAGATAGAATATTTGGAGGTCACACAATTTTTTAGAGACTTCATGAGTGGAAAGTTAATTGCTCTAATATCACAAGAAGAGAATTGAGGGAAGCTGTGGTTGAAATGACTTTTTACAGGATGAAAGATAATAGAAAAGGAATATTAATTTTGGTTCATTTTTAAAAGGGTTGGAGGCTTCCTCTCTTGCTTGTGTCTCTTTCACTATAACTGCTAATTTATACACTGCAATTCATGGTTTATGAATATGCTCATTTTATTTTATTGTTTGGAGCTGGAAACATCTTTTGGTTGCTCACTTTGGGACCCATCCATTGCCTATTGAAGACAACAGGCGTTTGTCCAAATAATCCAATAGTCACATGAATACATAAAAGGAAAGTTTATAATATGAGGGGATCATGAATTTATTGGTATTTTCAGTATCTTCAACAAAATGTGTGCATTACATTTCACTTGGCTCAGCCAAGTCACATTATGAACACTTTGTTTTCATATCAAAATGTATTTCAGTGCCAAGTCAAATGACAGCAATTTGTACTTTTATCTATTTTTTTAAAGAAGATACAAAGCCAGATCGTTGAAATTGTACAAACATCCATTGCGCGTACAAATGAATATCTGCACATAAGAGCAGGTTTTTAAGTAAGAGGAATTTGATGGTTCTCAGCTCCCAAGATTTGCTCAACACCATGTCGTATCAAGACTTTAATGTTTAAGATCTTACTTAACCATAATAACCATAATAACTAGGAGATTCAAGCTGAAAGCTAAATATTGACCTTAATCACTCCACTGTGCTTAGGTCTTGCTGAACATTTCCAAACTTTGGGACAGTTGTGTGGACTAAGATGAAATTATGGTGCTGGTTTCCAGAGATGTATCTTTATGTCCCTTCTCATTCTGGTCTTCAAGACAAGACAGCTTTTCTCATATCTCATGTGATAAGTTAACTTCCTGGAATGGTGATCACTATTTTTTCCATTCTATCCATCATGAGCTTTCAGTTTTATGTCCAAACTGCAAAGATGTTTCCTCCCATATGATCAGTTGCTGTTAATCCCCTTGTAACTGGACTTTGCTAGGTTAAAAAAAGATATGCTCTGGAAATAAAAGCATGGAACATTCGAGTTGGGAAAGAACTAAACACATCACTGTAAGCGAAGCGGGGTGGGAGGAGTGAAAGGGAAGTTGAATATGTGCTTTTTCTCATGGCTTCTAAGTGATATTTTGGCAAAAATGCTGACTCTACAAAATTAAGAAAGCAACAAAACATTGTAGGTGAAAGAATGAGACTTGAAAGCACATTAAAAACTGTAAAAGCCAATAGTTTTGATGAAGTAATTGCTTTTAAGATTGAAATGAAATATTTGAAGCATACTCTGTCAACGGTGGTGGACCAGGACATCTGTGGTCAGATTTAGTGGTTAGAGCAGTGGTGGTCAAAGCAGGGGTCAGGTCCCAGAGCCAAGCCGAGGGTCAGAGTCAATATCCAGAACAAGTCAGGAGGGTGGGAACCAGAAACAGGACAGGGACCTGGAATAAGGCAGCAGGGTAGGAACCAGGAATAAGGCAGAGCTCAGGTGAGGAGGCAATGTCCAGTGTAGCAGCCAGCCAGGAATTCACTTAGGACAACTTCTGGTACCTTCTTGTGGCTTAAATAGCAAGTCTGAACCAATCGGAGAGGCTGGACATCTCTCCTAATCAGGAACTTCATAGGCAGTACCTGCAGTGAGCTAGGGTCCAACACTTCCCACTCCCTGTTGATACAAGCAAGCTGCTGAGCAGTGGCTTGGGACCCATGGACCACAGGCCTTGAACCCTCGTATCAACTTTTTAGACAAATTACTTATGGCCTTGGGTTTTGGGGGGACTCATATTGGTTTAAAATGGCAATAGGATGACAGCTGGGAAGAGTTATTAAAATGTGATAATAATCAGCAAACAACTTTTAATCCTGAAAAAATACAGTCTTTCTTTCCAACCTTACTGGCATTTGAATTGAAAGACTTATCAAAGTAGTTTCAAATTCAATGTGATGAAGTATTCTCTATGGCAGAAAACACAAAGGTAGATAGATATAAGAAAGAGAAAGAAAGAGTAATTGGGTCTGATCACAAATACTTTCCTGTAACTTAAGCAGAGGGCTGACAAGATGTGGAATGAAGAAGGTTCATTATGCAGTGTCTGTCGCTGATCCCTCAGAGTTTGAGGATGGTGGTCCTCCAATAAAACGATAGCCGGTTGTCGCTGGTGATCTGCAGGTGACTAATGAGACCTATCTGGAATCCACAAACCTTGTCACAGTTGGGGCAGACATTTCCCAATGGAAGGGGCAGACCTGAATTGTTAAATTGGGCTGCTGCATATTTTTTCCTCCTTTCCCGTTTCTCCATTTCCTGTTGTCTCTGTTCGAGCTCAAAATACTGGCATCCTTGCCACAAAGTCCTTTTCTATTTTGGTGAATCGAGGGCTTGGTTTTCCCATGAGTTTATGTCAATATTGCACTTCTTCATGTTGGCTTTGAGGGTGTCTTTGAAGTGCTTTTTTTGCCTGCCCCTTGATCGTTGGTCATGGCTTAGTTGTAAGAACATGACCTGCTTCTAGAGTTGACTTACAGACATTCAAAGAATATGACCAGCCCGAGGGAGTTGGTGGCAGATGACCATAGCTTCAATGCTAGAGGTTTTGGCTTGGGACAGAACACTAATGTTGGTGTGTCGGTCATCCCACTCGATTTGGAAGATCTTTCGGCGGCACCGTTGATGGTAGCTTTCAAGCACCTTGAGGTGTCTACTGTACATGCACAGATTTTGGCACCGTACAAGACAGCAGGAATAACGACGGCCTGGTACATGAGAAGCTTGGTTTGATTCTTGATCTCCTGATCTTCAAAGAAACCTTTTCTCAAGTGTTCACAAGCTGCACTGGCGCATTGAAGGCAGTGTTGAATTTCCCTGTCGATATCAGCTTTTTACAACAGATAGCTGCCAAGTTAAAGGAAGTGCTTGACGTTCTTCAGGATCTCTTTACTGATCTGAATTACAGGAGCCTGTTGGTGGAGTACTTTAGTTTTCTTGGTGTTAAGTGTGAGGCCAATTTGGTTGTATGCCTCAGAGAAAGTGTCGGGGGGGGGTTGGGGTTTTTTTTTGGAAGATCTTCTGAGTGGGTGCACAGGGCACATGCAGCATAGGCACTCAGATACAACACTGATAGGCTTGTTATAGAGTGATAGAAACTAGATAGGAAAAATAGGAATAAGATTAAAATAACTCAAATCAAGGCAGATTTGTGTATGTGCTGTATGAACATGGATGCAGGAAAAAAAGAAATGATTTCAGCATTCAGTCAATCAGTGAATTTTATAGGCATTGATGCAGTTTAGTCCATCATTTTCACTTACATTGTAGAATGACATCAGAGGTTAGATTTAAAAACTTGTCATGGGATTCCAAGTGAAGAATAACCAGTAACCTTTCAAGATTCATCAAAAGCATAAAAGTTAGATATGATTAGCTTTTCGAATGTTTATGAATAAATGGCATTTTACTAGTAGAAATTTCCAAATAGATACATAACAACTGAGTTGGTAATTGCAGAGTTTGGATGGTACTTCATGAATACTGTATTGACCTCAGTACAGCACCATTGCTCTGAAATCATGACAGACTCACAGGTCCTGTAGGGGTCTTCATTCTGAAAGGATAGAGTAATAGGGCTATGTTCTCAGATGGTGTAAATGACTTACAAGTGATTTCAGGGACTTGATTTCAATGACACTATGGCAGCGTATACCAGCTGCAAATCTGGCCAAGATAATATTCAGGCCATCTAATTTCTCTCACTGCCTATGCAAGATTGTTCACTATGGTACACCTTTTTTAGTTCTTTATCCAGTTTTAAATGATCCAAGCATTGTAGGATTTCATGACTTCTCTATGGAGATTATTTCACAGTATAATAGACTTCAGTGCTTGGAACTACTTCCTAATAAAAGAGGAGTGAATCGAAAAAATAGCAATGAGATTGTGGGTCTTACAAAGCTTTGAGTTTATCTTGCAGGCTGACTACACTTCCATAATATTGTATCTTCATATCCAGTCTTTTTTTAAAACGAGTACAGATATTTTTATAGTAAGGCTTACTTCTCATTCCTGCTTGTGAATAAGTATGAATTTCATAGTGTGGCAAGTTGCTGCCCCAACATGCCCCCTTGTACCATTGCAGCACCTTTTGCTTCAGTTTCCCCCCACTGTCCTTCAGCCAATTCTCGCTGTCACAGTGCCTCATCCTCTGGCCAGACTACTCTGCAGGGTTCTGCTCCTTCTGGGGCCACAGAGTACTTTACTAAAGTCCAACACAAGCATATACAAAACCAAACCTTCAGCCTGACTGGGTTCAGCTGGCAGCCACCTCTTCAGAGGTGTGCCTCTGATGCTCTGTCTAGACTATTCTCCTGTCTAACCACTAGCTTTTGTACCTCAATAAGGGGCTGGCACAGTCCTCCCCCCACTCTGGTTCAGGCAGGCTACAGTTCCTCAGGGCCCATGCTCCAGTCAGGCTTGCAGCTCACCTCTGGAACAGCCTATCTGCTCACCTCTCCTGCTCAGCCTTCTTTCAGGCTGCTTCCCAGAGAGAGTGAACTTTCCGCCTCCTCTCCTCCAGGTCTCCTCCCCACAACTGGGCTCATCTAGCTCTTTATGGGGAAAATAAACAGTCCCCCCCCTTGAGTTAGGCCTGGCCCACCCTGTAGGTGCACCCATGTTGGTTAATTGGTCTCACAGGCCTATATTAAGCCTTTCACAGCACGTGTGGGGTAAGCACCCCACCACATTTGGTTAAATTTGAAAGATACCTACTCAACCATTTGAACGCAGCAGTATGTGGTCCCTTCCTGGGACTTGTGTTCTAACATTCTGATGCATCCAAGTATCCTGACTGGTAGTTGATTGGTTGAGTATAGTATTTAGTTTATTGGTTTATGGTTGCCAAAAAGAGTCATATCATTTTTGGTTTTCTTTTAGGACTACTTGCAATTTCCAGTTCTATAAACTATTTTATACTCTATATCAGGCTTCTTTATGTTAAGGTTCCACATGAAGGATAATTGATTATCAAATGTTTCTTGAAAAGTACATAACTTCTACATCATTCTCTTATCTACCATGGCAGTATTATGTTCAAAGAACTCTATTGACTTAATTATGCAAGACTTTCCTCTTATAAATTAATGTTGGCTGACTCTAATGGAATTAAGCTTTGCATGGTACTTCCTCAATAAACAATTTGTTTTCATTATGTATATACCACAATTAAGTGGTAAGCTAGCTGGCCTTTATATTTTTGCTGTATCTCTTGGGCATCTTTGATTCATGATATTGGGCTTTCAACTTTTCAGTCCCCAGGAAATGGAGATGCCATCATAGGATATCAACTGTAACAACTCACTACCCACTTCACTAATTGGAATGCATAATGAACACCCGTAAACTGAAATGAAGAGGTAGGAGGGAAATGGAAAGTACCTCAAGGCAAGTTTCAGAGAAGCTGAATGCATATGTCCAAAATTTAGAAGGAGAAAATTACCAGTGTGAATAAGCATCAGAATACAAAGAGTGATAAAAGAAAAGAAAATTGTGAGGCTGAAAGTATTGGTGTGAAATTAAGGACCTGAATGCTTGTGGCCCTTAAATATCCATTTGCATTTCCTTGCATTTCATTTCAGTTGTCAGGAGGTTAACTCCAATGCACTTGGCTAGTCCAGTTTCATAATTGTATTCTGCCTAGCTGAAGTTTCACTGTTTGATATTCTTCACTTTCTGTCCTAAAGTGTTGAGTAATGTTGGTGTTAAGCAGTTACCATGCTTCACTCCAGAGGTAGCTGCATTCCACTGGTTGGTGAAATAACACTTCGGATTTATCTATACTACGAGTTAGTATGCAACAAGCCTGGGTGCAAATCTACAGTGTTGTACACTGATTGCCAATATGGGCCCTGTTACTGTGCACTGAAAGTTCCTTAGTGTGCTTTGACTTATTTCTGTAGGGAACTTTTAGTGTGCATCAGCAGGGTCCATGTGGACAGATATTGCATGGCAAGCTGGCGTCGGAAACTACAGTTCTCTAGTGTGCCATGCCCTAATTCGCTGTATAAACATGCCCTAATAGCTTATCAATGTAAATTGAAAAGTGCTTTGGGATAGAAGGCATTATATAAATACAAGGGTCTTATTAATACATCACCAGGGTTATTGCTGCAAGAGGGATTGTCTTAGTGTGAAGTGAAAGAATGCACATAAAAATGAGGCAAAAACTGGAAATGAAAAGAGACTGCAACAAAGTAAAGACAAAATTTTACTTATCTATAAGAAGACCGGTTGCTGCAAGTATAGACACTTCATGGCAGGGTGAAAGGGACTTGGTGGCAGAGAAGACATATATTGCTGAGAAATTGAAATATTTCTTTGCCTTTATGTTCATCATGGGGAGAAGAAACATGTCATAACAGATTGGATTTATTGGGAAAGAAAAGAGAATACCGTACTTAAATTAAGGGTCACACTAAGGCAGATTGTGGCAAAAAGTATATAAGTGGAAATAAATAGAGCTCCAGGACTGAACAGCCTGCAACTCTGTATTTTCAGAGATGGGAATTATATTTTAAAAATAATATAGAAATGTTTTAAATCCTCAGTGGCAACAAGAGCAACCATGACACATGCACAGAAAGCCTCCCAGAAATAAGCAAGTTACAGAGCTGTAAATTTTGACCTATAGATATACAGCACTGGGAAATAGTCTGTTGATTAAGAGCAAAGTAGGAGTATGGTTTGATAGTATAAACTTCATTCATTTTTTGGTGAAGGGTGGCTTCGGTTCTCTTGCAAAGCAAAATAAAGTATCTTCAGAACAGAAGACTAAATCACTGCTGATGAGTTAAATGCTTACATGTTGTTCTCTAGAGCATTGGTCCATTTCGGGTCCCACTGAAGTCAATTGGAGTTTTGCTCCACTGAAGCATAGTGAGGTTAGAGTTGTTGTTTGCAAGAGCAAGCTGTACACAGGTTTATGTAGGAATCACAGTTAAGAGAATTGTGATTTAGCCATACATACAAAAGCAGCACACCATGATTTTGCCTGTAGCATGAGCCGATAGCTCACAGCTAGAAAGCAACAAAGGTTCAACTATGTTAAGGTTGTTCAAAACAAATTTGTTTTAAGAGGTTGATATGACAGTCATAAATGTCATATTTACAGATTGAACAGGTGATTTGATCGTTGGCCATATTTTAACTGATAACTAGCTTGCATTTTAGTCTACTCTGTTAAGATGCCTCTGGATATTAAAATTGAGGTTATTTTGTCCAGTAAGGGAGGAGTGTAACAGGGTGCTCCACTCACGGCAGGGATGGTGTCTCCTCCTGGCCATTCTGGGGATTAGCTGTGCGAGGCCGATGCCTCTTTCTGCGGTTGCACACCATCTCCCTGTCAGCCTATGGCCCCCTCTCACTGCAGTAACCGCGGCGTCCTCTTCATAACTCAGCCTTCTGGTGAGGTCACTCAGCATTCCCCCCTTCTGGGGTTTTGCCCTTCAAAGTCTCTTTCTCTCCCACAGTGACCCAGGAAGTCATCCAGTTCACTGTCCTGCTGGTGACACTTCCCCAGTGGCAGGTAGGGGAACCCGGGTCAGCCCTCTACTCTGGGTTCCAGGCCAGGGACCCTACAACACACAGCCAAGGTCTGTTCAGTCCCCAACCTTGCTGCTTCCTCCTTGGGCTCCTCCCTACTCCATGTCCCACAGGCTCTCTTCTCCACCTTGCTCTTTTCAGGGTATACCCTGCCTCTGGGCCAGACTTCAGCATCCTACTCTTTCCCTTGATTCCCATCCTTCCTGCTCTACTAAGCAGAGGGTGACCACAAACTTCCTCCCAGCCACCCTTGCTGCTGCCAGCTTCCTGGGTTTATACTAGCCCTGTCCACCTCTGCTCAGGTGAGATTCCATCTAATCAAGGATATAATCTGGCAGGGAGATATAGACTGTATCTGGCTTCCATTGACCCCTTCACGGTAAGTGTGGGATGGACACCCCATCTCAAGCAGGAACAATAACATCTTTGCATAGTTCAGTTAGCATAACCCTCTTTTATTTGAACCATTTACCACAATTACAGTATTCCTTTTGGGACAAAGTCAGATGAACAAATATATGAGGAGGAAAAGGAAAGGAAATAGGAGAAAAAATTGGATTATTCTCATCCTTGGTCATATGTTGTCCACTCTTCTTCTTCTGGGCTTTCTGCAACTTTCAGAATTGTTGAAAGGCTGGCAGAGTCTGCTTAGCTCTTCTACTTTAGTAGTTTTCATTCTCTACTCATAATGCCAAGGCAAAGCTCTTCAGTTCATAAAAAGTTCCATGAGTATTAATGTATGTAAAGCTTTTTTCAGTTTAAATCCAGGATAGACACGCAGTTAGTGTTTCAAATCCTGGGCTACAAGACAATGTTAAGCAGGTGAAAACACAGTGTGCACACTCTGTGTGGGGTCAAAACAAACTCTTGAGTTTATCAATGAACAAATGCTCTGTAAGACAACATAAACTCCAACCTATGTTTTCAGACAGGTTTATCTGATACCATGGTTCTTAGATCTGGGCAGCCCTTCTCAGCCTACACCTTTAGTTCTCTGCCTCTCTTTTCAGGACAGACTCTTACTCCCTTCCCAGCCTATTCTAGTGTGGATTTCATTTACGACATCTCAAGAACACTGTACGAGTCAACATCATTAATATGAAAAGAGGAGAATTTAAAAGAGTGAAAAATTCTACAGCATAGGAATAAACGCAATGGGAAAACAGCAAAGATTTATTTATTTTTTTAAAAGAACTTGAATTTCACTTTGAGTTTTGCCTGAGTAAGGATTTCAGGACTTGGCCCACTAGGAGTAAAACATTTTCCTTAAAAACTCTTCTCTCTTTAACACAAGTTTTATATAACTGGCATGTTATTATGTGGTTAGCATCATAATCAAGGGAAAAGAAAACATGTAGCTTCAGTCTCACTGTCGGGTTATATAATGCTTACTCAATGCATTGCCAGCATTGTCAGACACTTAGAAGAACATAAATTGTTGGGCAAAAGTCAACATGGTTTCTGTAAAGGGAGATCATGTCTTACTAATCTATTAGAGTTCTTTGAAGGGGTCGACAAACATGTGGACAAGGGGGATCCAGTGGACATAGTGTACTTAGATTTCCAGAAAGCCTTTGACAAGGTCCCTCACCAAAGGCTCTTACGTAAATTAAGTTGTCATGGGATAAGAGGGAAGATCCTTTCATGGATTGAGAACTGGTTGAAAGACAGGGAACAAAGGGTAGGAATAAATGGTAAATTTTCAGAATGGAGACGGGTAACTAGAGGTGTTCTCCAAGGGTCAGTCCTAGGACCAATCCTATTCAACTTATTCATAAATGATCTGGGTAAAGGGGTAAACAGGGAGGTGGCAAAGTTTGCAGACAATACTAAACTGCTCAAAATAGTTAAGACCAAAGAAGACTGTGAAGAACTTCAAAAAGATCTCACAAAACGAAGTGATTGGGCAACAAAATGGCAAATGAAATGTAATGTGGATAAATGTAAAGTAATGCACACTGGAAAAAATAACCCCAACTATACATACAATATGATGGGGGCTAATTTAGCTACGACTAATCAGGAAAGAGATCTTGGAGTCATCGTGGATAGTTCTCTGAAGATATCCACGCAGTGTACAGCGGCAATCAAAAAAGCAAACAGGATCAGAGGAATCATTAAAAAGGGGATAGAGAATAAGACGGAGAATTTCTTATTGCCCTTATATAAATCCATGGTACGCCCACATCTTGAATACTGTGAACAGATGTGGTCTCATCTCAAGAAAGATATACTGGCATTAGAAAAGGTTCAGAGAAGGGCAACTAAAATGATTAGGGGTTTGGAACAGATCCCATTTGAGGAGAGATTAATGAGGCTAGGACTTTTCAGCTTGGAAAAAAGGAGACTAAGGTGGGATATGATAGAGATAAATAAAATCATGAGTGGTGTGGAGAAAGTGAATAAGGAAAAGTTATTTACTTGTTCCCATAATATAAGAACTGGGGGACACCAAATGAAATTAATGGGCAGCAGGTTTAAAACAAATAAAAGGAAGTTCTTCTTCGCACAGCACACAGTCAACCTGTGGAACTCCTTGCCTAAGGAGGTTGTGAAGGCTAGAACTATAACAGGGCTTAAAAGAGAACTGGATAAATTCATGGAGGTTAAGTCCATTAATGGTTATTATCCAGGATGGGTAAGGAATGGTGTCCCTAGCCTCTGTTTGTCAGAGGGTGGAGATGGATGGCAGGAGAGAGATCATTTGATCCTTACCTGTTAGGTCCACTCCCTCTGGGGCACCTGGCGTTGGTCACTGTCGTAGACAGGATACTGGGCTGGATGGACCTTTGGTCTGACCCAGTATGGCCGTTCTTATGTCCTTATTAGCCTTTTTAGGAAAGCCAAAACATTGAGTTTTCATCATAAATATTTAATTTGTGATTATTTTAATAGGGAATTTTTTTTAAAGTAGCTGCTAGGTGTATCCATAGCAGAAAGTAGAGGGGAGTTAGATATTCAATGACTTCAATAGGAATTCTTTTAGACCCTTAAATAGAAACATCAGCATGGAGGCAGATGTTAAAAAGGGGGCATCAAATCCTGTGTCATAGTGCACTGCACTATGAAGATAGTTTAATGTCATGTTAAATTACAAATACATAACAGAAGAAAAGTGTAGGGTAATGATGTATAAAATGAGCTGGATAAGAAAAACAATCTGTTAAGCTAGCAAGAGTTCTGCAAGTAACACAAGGAGATGAAATCACTGTTAACATAAAGTTGTGGCATGAAAGCAATAACATATGCCAAGAAAAGTGGTTTCAGGAATAGACAGTGCATTTTACAGGGGGCTTGGCAGCTCACAATACGCTTGCAGCAAAAACACATCCTGATACAGAATGATATAGATGAACATAAGAACGGCCATACTGGGTCAGACCAAAGATCCGTCTAGCCCAGTATCTTGTCTTCCAACAATGGCCAATGCCAAGTGCCCCAGAAGGAATGAACAGAACAGGTGATCATCAAGTGATCCATGCATCATTCCTTCCTTTTTTATCAGGGCTTCTGTTTCAGTTGTCTGTATCACTCTTCTTTTGTAGTATCCACTTACCTTCGACACATACAATGGTCATCAGCATTACCACACAGTGCTGCCTGAAAGTAGCACAGTTGTTCTAGATAGGAACATAGCCATGTAGTAAAGTTTAATAGTTTAGTAGTTTCCTAGACACACTCTCTGGCCCTGATCCTGCATGTGACTCTGTACAGGTGGACACCTGCACCTGCATGGAGCCCTGTTGAAGTCAGTGGGGCTCTGTACTGGTGCAGGGGTTCGTCATCACAGATGCTAGGTTAACAGGGCCCCTGTGAGTACATAGATTCAATAGAAACAAAGTGATGTTTTTGATTAGTTTAATTTTTAAGAATATTTTTATAGTATTACACTGAGAACTGTGCTGTTATTTTTGCGATAGCACAAATTTCCACAGGAGATTTGAGAAACTCAATTCCCACCTAAAAATGATCTCCACTGAGCTTAATATTATTTAATTTTGTCTTGCTTGATACTTTACGTTATGCATGAATTATTTTGTAATTTTTTAAATTATATTGTGCATTGATTTGACATACTCAACTACTAAAGGAACTTGGTAAAAACTGTATGGTATTACAGTATAGATTTGTTATGGTGACAATCAATAACTATATCACTGCTTGAAAGAGGTTACAGTTCTTAAAAAAGGACATTCCTGAAATATGCACATTTATTTCAACATTTCTGTTCAGAGTTTCACTAAGCAAAAGTATCTGTATTTCCTACATGGTTGTAGGTGTATTATTATTACTCTTACCGCAGAGATATTTGGGGTCTAGTGATTAAAGTTTGAGACTAGAAGTCAGAATGCATGTATTCTATTTCTAGGTCTTGGGTAAAGAAGTAAGACCTTATGATTTTAAATACCATGGATACAGTGAAGTTAAGGTTTTGGGACCAGTAGGGTCCAGTGGCTAAAACAATGGATTGTAAGTCAGGAGACATGGGTTCTAGTCCCAGCTCTGCCAGTGGTCTAGTGTGTGATGTTGGGTCAGCCTCTTCACTTCTCTGTGACTCTATTTCCCCATCTGGAAAATGAAGAAAATTATACTTACCCTTCTTTGTAAAGAGCTTTGAAATACTGTATATGCATGAAATGCAGTGTATACATGGTGATGGTTAACCATCATCATTGACTGGGCATCAATGTCTCCCATCTGCAAAATGGGAATAATAATGGTCTGATCTGGACTTTATGGGATTCAGTTAAAATTTGTGAAGTGCTCAAACACCTCAGATGAAAGGTGCTATATATGTACAAAGTATTATTTTTATTATGCTAGATGTTTCATTGGCCTGAGGAAATATTAGGTGGAGACTCTCAAAGGGAATATGGCCACATATCTACCATTCATTTAACACCTTTTTTAGAACAATTGTTTCACGCTGCCTCTGTAGACTCAGGAAGACAATCTTGCATCAACTCATATTTGGAAGGGAATCTTCACAACCAGAAGGGATACAAGCTTAATTGATTTTAAATGAAAGTCGCTTTGTAGTCTCTTTATACGGTGGCCCTTCTTCAAGAAAAAAATGCATGGTATAGAAAATAAAAGCATAATAGAGCTACCTCTATTGAATACTTTACCAGAGCCTGGTAGGTACGGGTTGATTCATGGCCAGTATCTTGTTTCTTCTCATTTGGGGATCCTAATAGGTAGTTCCATGACTGCCCAGCCTTTCAACAGTATTCTGCTAATGCCATTAGGAGTTATGAGTAGATCTGCCATATATTAATTGAATTGAATAGATAAAAATGGTACTCTAACAGAATACATATATTTGGAGGCAGATTAAATTCATGACCGTTCCACAATGCATAATCTCTCAATAGCTGTTCAGAGTTTTCCTGAGAGCATCTCAAAGATCTCTACAAGGTTTCGAGTCAGCTTTCATTTACTTTACAGCACTTCACACTCCCAAATTGCAGTCACTAGAGAAGAATTCACTGAAAGTTTTGAAAACAAACTCTCCAAAAGCCTCTCACTTACATGAGAAGTTTTCTACCAACAAAATCAAATCAAGATACCTAACCAAGGTTACGATCTTATTTGTTCTAACAGTATACATAGTACCAAATATATAGAATCAAGTTGTTTGCATGCTAATAATACTCCTAAATCCAGAATATATTATTTTAAGTATTCTGTATATACATCAATTAAATTATGTTTGAGATTGTCAAAGCAGGTCAGGAGATTTAGCTGCATGTCTTTCTTTACAATTAATAGACAGTGTGTGGCTAAATCGACTTTGAAAATCTGAACCCACAAAACTAGGGCATTGACACTGCTTTCTTTTTTAAAACAACTAGCATTCTTAATAACACTGGGCCAAATTCTTAGTTTCTTATTTGAGGAAAAACTCTCTTTGATTTCAGGATTAAAGACTAGAGAATTTATCCTTCTGTAAATTAATGGAATTACTTAACAGTATTCTTTTCCTACATGTTGTGTTAACCCCTCTCTTATATTACTACAGTATTAAACTATCACCCTTCTACTAGAGGTTTAGCAGTTTGAACAAAATTATTGAATTACAATTTTATTACATTCTAGTAACATGACTTTTATATTTCCTGAGCATTTTACATGGACAAAGTAGAAAATCCTTCAAATCGGTGTACATCACATACAGTAATTTACATATATGGTATATAATGTAAGGGACCCATGGTACTTGGAACTGGTGCATCTGAACTGTTTTATTTACTATCCAAACTATAATTTTCTTTAGACAGTTCTCTTCTTGAAAGTCTGTGTGTTTTTGGAGGTGAAGGATTGGTGTGAGAGACTTCGTGAGGGCTGGTTTCAAATAGCCTCAGTAGACTGCAGTTGAGTGTATGGCTTCCAAACAAAAAGTGCAAGCATGTAGGCCAAGTGCCACAAATAATAAGTCACTCCAAAAGGCAGCATCCATGGTGTTTGGCACCATCTACGCTAAAACTCCCTCTGTGCAAATACACAGATTACTGGCATTGTTAGGGGTGTCTGTATTTTAGTGCATTTTATATTAGGGGTATTTGTATAGGTGTCTGTATTTTATATTAGGGGTGCCAGTTACTTCAGCTTGGGCTGCCACTCCAATGCCTCAGGGCTGCTGCAGCTGCCTGCCATCCTCTCCGACTTAGGCTACAGTACCACATCCTCTTGCAGGACAGCCACTCACTGGAACTCAGAGTAGCAGCCGTGTTAGTCTGTATCCGCAAAAAGAAAAGGAGTACTTGTGGCACCTTAGAGACTAACAAATTTATTTGAGCATAAGCTTTCGTGAGCTATAGCTCACTTCACTGGGTGCATGCAGTGGAAAATACAGTAAGGGGATTTTATATACATAGAGAACATGAAACAATGGATGTTACCATACACACTGTAATGAGAGTGATCAGGTAAGGTGAGCTATTACCAGCAGGAGAGGAAAAAAAACCCTTTTGTGGTGATAATCAAGGTGGGCCATTTCCAGCAGTTGACAAGAATGTGTGAAGAACAGTAGTGGGGGAAAATAAACATGGGGAAATAGTTTTACTTTGTGTAATGACACATCCACTCCCAGTCTTTATTCAAGCCTAAGTTAATTGTATCCAGTTTGCAAATTAATTCCAGTTCAGCAGTCTCTTGTTGGAGTCTGTTTTTGACTTTTTTTGTTGTAATATTGCCACTTTTAGGTCTGTAATAGAGTGAACAGAGAGATTGAAGTGTTCTCCGACTGGTTTATGAATGTTATAATTCTTGACGTCTAATTTGTGTCCATTTATTCTTTTACGTAGAGACTGTCCGGTTTGGCCAATGTACATGGCAGAGGGGCATTGCTTGCACATGATGGCATATATCACATTGGTAGATGTGCAGGTGAACGAGCCTCTGATAGTGTGGTTGATGTGATTAGGCCCTATGGTGGTGTCCCCTGAATAGATGTGTGGACACAGTTGGCAACGGGCTTTGTTGCAAGGATAGGTTCCTGGGTTAGTGTTTTTGTTGTGTGGCATGTGGTTGCTGGTGAGTATTTGCTTCAGGTTGGGGGGCTGTCTGTAAGCAAGGACTGGCCTGTCTCCCAAGATCTGTGAGAGTGATGGGTTATCCTTCAGGATAGGTTGTAGATCCTTGATGATGCGCTGGAGACGTTTTAGTTGGGGGCTGAAGAGTACCCAGAAGTTACCTACTACAGGACAGGCCCAACAAAGAAAATAACAGAACGCCACTAGCCATCACTATTTTGTAAAAGAAATTATGATCTTCATGGAGGTACGCTCTTGGCTATTAAACGTTTGCCAAGAAGTGGGGAGATAGCATGTTTCTGTGTGTGAATTGTGGATATGTGGACTGTCAAAGTGACAACGAAGTAGTATGCTCACAGTAATATTGCAAGAGTGCATGCCCAAATAGTGTACTGATACACTGGTATACATTTTGCATACATTTTACACTTAAGTTATACTGCATTTTTTACAAAACAACTAAGTTTATTAAGTGAAATTGATATAGTTATAAGCAACAGCATACAAACTATATTATGTAATGAATTAGACACAACTAGAATTCTGTCACATAGAAACATATTGGAGAATTCTTCAATTAATGATACTGAAGGCCATGTACTATCCTTGTCCACAGAAGCTACTCCTATTAATTTTACAGTGATGATATGACCTTGGGGAGAGAGATTTTATGTTTTGTGAAGAAAACTACTTCACATTTAATTCCTTTCATCATAAAAGATCCCAAAGCATTGTACAGCACCACAGAAATACACAGAAATGGTTTCAGGGTGGCAGAAATGCAGACAAGTGGCACATGATATGCCGTACAACTGGGATGCGTAGAGATTTTGATCTAGGTCACTGGGGCAAACCTCTATTTCCATGCAGTGCCATGGAATCTTTAAAATAGATAATGTGCATATAAAGTGGTTAACAGCTAGCTCAGAAGACCCTTTCTCACATTATAAGTCTCATGGCTATCAATTTATCTACTTCTTTGTGGATGTACCAAGTTGATCCTGTGGGATTTTAATTAGCATTCCTGGTAAGACTAAATATGACAAACCTGACATAAGATGAATAAACAGTCCCTTATTACATGAATGTAACAGGTCAGATTTAGTCCTGTTATTGTAATTCACATTATTTCTACACAATGGACCAGATTCTCAGCCAGTGTAAATTTGGCATTGTTTAACATTGGCAGAGGACTTTCCCAAACATTTTATCAAATTAAGGAGAGAATTCCAAGGTCTTAATCTTAAACTCCTCACTCGGGCAAAACTCGCATTCGAACACACTTAAGAAAAAAGTTATAGCATATTGTTGCTCTCTGTGAAGCATACAATCACTCTCCTCCCTTTGCCAGTTGCCTCCCCAGTCCAAGCACTGGTTATGCCATCCCTTTGTAGTCCTGATACTGGTCTTCTGAAATCCTTTCTACCACTGATTTCTTACCTCTAGCATGAGAATTCCTCTTAGAGATCCTGTGTAAGACCCTGACTCTGCCCATGCTGAACTTCACACGAGTAGTCCTATTGACTGTGTAAAACTAAGCACGTGCAGAAGTATTTGCAGTATCAGGGCTTAAATCTGCTCCATAGAGGGGTCACTCCTGCAAGGTGCAGAGAAGATCCCGGAGGCGCTGAGTGCTTTTAAATTCCATTGAAGTCAACAGGAGCTTGAAGTTACTCAGCACCTCCAGGAGTTGTGCTCCCTCTTGTGCAGCTGAGCCCATGGAGGGTTTACACATGTACAAAAACCCTAAGAATTATGAGACCTGCTGGTCCTTTCCTGCTTGTCCCAAAGTGTGTGAATAACCCAAGCACTGACATGGCATATTTTCTCATGTACTGCAATTCCAGCATGTTGGAATCTCTGTAGCATACCTGTGATATTTGGTATCTCTTCCACATGGCAACCTCTTAGGCTATAGCAAATGTTGTCATCTGGCAGTCCCATATTTATATTCTGCACAGCACTGAAAGTACTGTCAGCATCTATCAAATAATAAAATAATAGCCTTGTAAACCTTATTATCTCTACTATGGCCAAAAGCAGTAGCTTGGCTAGCCACATAGTATAGCTTCTGATCTGTTAAATAATGAAGTAAAATTGGCTTCAACCAGGAACCAATGCAAGGGTCAGATTTTAAAGTCTTTTATTCCATAATTATAGTGTTATCCCTCTTTATATATGAATATAGATTTATATAGCTATATACCCTTCTCTGCTGTTGATCACCAATACTCATTGGACCACATTATAAATCTAGATAGGTAATCTCTTTCCATGTGTTCTGTGAAGCAACTATTACATTTCTGGTCCTGCAAAGCAGTAATCCTTTGTAATGGATCTGCTATGGCTATTTTTAAGGTTAGGACAGATGTTAAGCAGGGTTGTGTCATTGCCGTGATGCTCTTCTCCAGCTTCCTCACTGTGATAATCTATTTGATCACTGACAAGATCCCAACAGCAGTGCAGCTAATCTATCAAATGGATGGTAAGCTGTTCAACCTGGGCCACTTTTGATTGAGAACCAAAACGTTGCTGACTTTAGTCGTTCAGCTTCAGTATGCGGACGACGGTGTAGTGTGTGCTCACTCGGAAACAGATCTTCAGGCGGTCATCAGTGTCTTTGCTGAAGCATACCAGATAGTGGGACTGACACACAACATCCAGAAGACAAAGGTCCACTATCAGCAAGCACAACTCCTAGCACCAGCAATAAAGATTCTTGATAACCTTCTAGAGAATGTTGTGCATTTCCCATATCTTGGAAGCCAACTCTCCCAGACAGGTGACATTGACGGAGAAATCCAGTACCAGCTCAAATGTGCTAGCCGAGCTTTCGGTCATCTGAAAAAGAGCGTGTTTGAAGATTGCAACATCAGAATTAAAACCAAACTTCTGGTTTATAAAGCTGTTGTGATACCCACCCTATTGTATGGGGCTGAAATGTGGACAACATATAGGAGACCTCTAAAGGTGCTGGCAAAGTATCAGCAATGCTGTATGAGTAAGATTATTCAAATTAAATGGGCTGATAGATGCACTAATATCAGGGTCCTCTTGCAAGCTGATATAACGAGCAGATTGCCAAAATAAGTTTTCTGTTCTCAATTCAGCCAAGGGAAATATGCTAGAGGATGGCAGAAAAAACACTATAGAAATGTCCTCAAGGCTAATATGAGGAAATGCAACATTGACATTAACTCCTGGGAATGTATAGCCCAGGACCGAATAATGGAGGAATTGGTTGCGGCAGGGAACTCTGCAATTTGAGAACCAGGTATATGTAACAGAAAAATGGGAGCAACAGAAAGAGCACACCCTGACACGAACCAACATCCCAGGTTCACCCATGTGGAAATACATGTCTGCAATGTGGAAGAGTTTGTGGCTCTAGAATAGGCCTCATTAGTCATCAGCGGACCCACAGATAACTTGAAGTGGACAATCCATGAAAGATAATCATCCTCAACTTTGAGGGATCGCCGATGATGATGATATTTTTAGACATCATAAAATAATAAATAATGATAATTTGCTAATCATCCCAGAAATGATAGAATAGTAGGTATTACTAGACTGAGAACACAGGGTCACCAAATGAAACACTTAGAAAAAAATGAGTGTTTTCTGAGAGAAGTGAAAGAAAATTCTTTTTAGTGGATGATGGAAGGATGAGATGGGATACTCATTTAGAGAGAGCAAAGTCAAGTCAAATGAAGAAGTAAGTAATCCAAGTTAGAATGATGAAATATTTATTAATCTGTAAAAGGTTGTCAGTTTTTGCTTGAAACACTTCACCCGTTAGCAGATGTTACTGTAGGGAAAGGGTGATGTTGTGGGGGGGCTGACCCACTGAGGCAGGTGGCTTGTTCCTCTAGCCAGATATAAGGGAGTAGCTAGCTTGAAATGGAGACCTAAATTCTCCTTTTCATCACTCTGGCAGCATAAAGGGATGTTAAATTTGGTTTAAAATACATGTACACTCATTTTAAGGCTCTTTATGCTGCCAGAGTGGTGAAAAGGAGCGTTAGTGTAACTTAGAATTCCAAGTCATGAGTCTCCCCAAGCCTAAGGACACTCTGTGATGGAAGGCACTCCTGTATTCTCACCCTATATGCTATTGTAATACTCTTTGTACAAAATATGCCTTGTAAGGTGTCAGTTAAAACTGGTCAATAATATCATGGTAAAATGTATATAGCATCATTATATGTCAAGTGATTAACATAAGCTGAAATCATGACTCACGTGTGTTTATCAGCCAAGTCTGGAAAGTGGGTAAACCTGTTCCTCAAAGACAAAGGGCAAGTTGAGGCCCCAGCCAGGTGTCATCAAAACTAATGGGCCATCACTGATCAAGTTGGCCATTCTTTGGCAAGGACTGGTGCGGGAGGGGAGGAGGTGGAGGAACAAAGCAATCTGATCTTAGCAAACAGCCTCTCCCCTCCCTGCCACAAGACTCCATGTCTCTTTGCTCTCGCCTAAAAATAACTTTATATAGGGTCACTCTCAGGGAAATGCATTTTCAAAGGGTGTCTGAACTATAAAAATGAGCAGCAAACCCACCCCAGGTTCTCTCTCCTGGTCCATTTCTCTCTTTTCCATCAAGAAGACAAAATAAAAAACCTATAGACTTTGGATGCAGATCCTGACCTGATACTTGGTCAGCAATGATACTGGGAACCTGTGGTTAGAACTTCACCTTAAACCAAGGCTAGTTTCTTAAATTTAGAAAGTGTTTTATCTTTATTTTTCCTGTAACCATTTCAAACTTTAATGCCTTATTACTTGTACTCACTCAAAACCTATCTGTAGTTAAATAAACCTGTTTTTTTGCTCTTTAATTAATATTAATCTAGTGTTGTGAACTATGTGGGTGTAGTGAGGCAGTGTGGCTTCCTGCCGTCCCGGAGAGGGTGCCGGAGTGCCGGGTGCCATCCGGGTGCCGGAGTGGGCGGAGCTAGGGAGCTCTGAGCCCGCCCCTCAGCGGGTCAGGCAGTGACCCGGAAGCATAAAAGCTCACCCTCAGAGCTCATTGGGGGCCCAGCTGCTGGGGAGGCAAGACTCCTCCAGCCTGGCCTGTGACTGGGAAGCCCCCGCGGCCCAAGGTACATGCCAGGATTGGCCTGACTTGCCCTGCGGCGGCTACCCAGAGGAGTTGCCGGACCTGCCCTGAAGCCGCTACCTGGAGGAGTTGCCTTACCTGCCACTTGCCTGTTACCCTGAGGAACCCATGGTGCTGGACGCCACGGAGGACACCGCCTGGACCCAGGTACTCCAAGAGGGGGAATCAGGAAGTACTCCGGGGGCAGCTGACTGTAGTCTGGCTGAGGAACTGCCAGAGCCTATGACAGTGTGTTGCGGTCAGGAGCCTCACTGACACAGAAGCGGGTCTTCTGCAACTGCTAGGGCCCTGGGTTGGGATGCAGTAGAGTGGGAGGGCCTGCACCCCCCCCGCCACCCAACTTGTGGGTGGCAGTCTCCCCCTCTTCCAGGTCCTTTAGAGGCCTGGGCCTGCTCACATTGAACTGTTTGCTCAGCCCCTGCCTGAGGGTCTGAGCTACTGACTTGGTTGCCCTGCCCTGATCCAAGGCCTGGGCCTATTTCTATATACTGTTTGCTATGGCTCAGCCCCTGCCGGAGAACCTGAGCACCTGACTTATTGTTGCCGTGCCCTGACCTAGGGCTCGGGCTTATGGTGCTTGTTCCAGTTGCCGCAAGGGCAGCCGAGGGAGACTCCTATGGCCAGACTAATTTCCCAAAACATTATCTGTATGTCGTGAGCCGATGTGGCTCCCTGCTGGCCCGGAGAGGGTCGAGCCCCGGCTAGCCGCATTACAGTGGATAACTCCATTTAAGGTGGCAAATTGTTGTATATTGTTCCCTTACAGGGACAACAGATCTTTGTAATCTGAACTGTCCAGGAGAGGGCTAGACTGTGCAGTACAGAATAGACATTTGGGGTGGGGGGAAATTTAGGACTCTGAGTGTGTTGGGGTCACCTTGCATGTGGTAATCAAGACTGGTGGAAGCCAGACTGTGGCTGGAGTGTGCTGACAGACTGCAGCTATAGAAAGACACTCAGCATGTGGCTTGGATGCTGGAAGGCAGTTTGTGAATGGCCCACGTGGGAGCGACAGCAGCAAGGCATTATAAGGCACCTAAGGTTGCAGGGCAGGAGTGACACAGCCCGTCACTGGTCTGGATTGCAGCCTGGAATGTTATATTCTCAAGCTAAGGGAAAAGGCTTGAGTTGAACTTCATTATCTTATTTTTAATAAAGTAAAAGCAAACCTCAGGAAGGGAAGCAAGTTTTGACTATTCACATTCTTTTACTGCACCCATTACCATGGTTTCTGAGTGCCTATCTGATTCACTGCTCTTTGAGCTATGATATGTGACTCTGCACAGTGCAGTGAGTTCCTTTTAAAAACACACTGGGAAAGGCACCTACTCACGCTATCCAGCAGTATAAATCTGCTGATTTAATAAATTGGAATCAAAACAATGAAGCCAAGAGTGTGCACTAATCATGAACTCTTTCGGAGTTCACACTGCTTCGCCTTCCATCACAAGGCAATGATCAGGGTTTGAACTGGAGTTTCTAATTTGAAGGATAACATACTACTTCCTATATTCTCTGAAGAATGAATTTATGTGATCTAGAAGGAAGAGATTTATGGTAAACTCAATATATTGAAGCAGAAAACGCAGAAGTTAAGGCAGGACACGTTTGAGAGAAGTGTCCTCTGGAGAAAACACACGAATAGATGATCTAATAAGAAAGGAAAGTTGGCCAGGCATGAAGGAGGCCATAAATAACATAATATTTCTTTTCTGTCTTCCACACAACCTACTAGTAAATTACTTTAATATCTTCTGTGCAAATCCAGGACATATTTTCCCTGTTGGTGGTTCATGATCAGCTAATAGAAGTTAACATTCTAAGAGAACATAAATATGACAAAATCACCAAGGCTGAAGCTGAAGAGAAGTAAACCATTCTGGATGAGATTGCATTCTTGCAAACAGATCTGAGGCAATAGAAACATTTACTCTATTAATAATTGTGCTGTTTTTGATGAATGATTCATCTAATATTTTATCCTCTAAATATGAAAAAAGTGAATTCAATAACCTCATACCAGCAAAAGGCTTTAAACTGCAGATTGTGATGTGCCTGCCAGGCAAATGTCATTCTTTGGGCATTCATAAAAAGCTTTGTTCTTCTAATTAACAAGAGGAAAAGAGCTGATTCCAGATATTCAGGGAGTTCCTTACAATGGAGGAATAGTGGGAGCATGTTCTGCGTACATACAGTAGTGTTCTCACTTAATAAAATATTTATCTATTAATGCGTGAGTTAAAATATTTCCTCTGATGTTTTGAGGTAGGAAGCTTTTACTTAGGTCTGAAGAAAAGACCTTGAAACAGCTTTTAAGCCACAATAGTATTTTTTTAACAACTATCCTGTAGGTAATTATGAAAACTTCAGAAATTGACACACATGGCCCTTTTTATTCATGTAATTAATCTTAAATGAAATTTAAATGTTTCTTGTAAATTAATATACATTTAAAATATGTAATTTTTCAAATGTAATTGAGGTTTTTTCCCCCCTGAGAATTGCTATCAATTGAATTCAATTCCATTAGGCTTGATATAGACATAATGTGCTGTTGAAAATCTGTAAATACTGATAATTCCATATTCAGAACATACAAACTAATTTTAATAAATAATCCAAATGTATACTATATTAGAATCATAGAAGATTAGGGTTGGAAGAGACTTCAGGAGGTCATCTAGTCCAACCCCCTGCTCAAAGCAGGACAATCCCCAACTAAATCATCCCAGCCAGGGATTTGTCAAGCCGGGCCTTAAAAACATCTAAGGATGGAGTTTCTACACCTCCCTAAGTAATCCATTCCAGTGTTTCACCACCCTCCTAGTGAAATAGTTTTTCCTAATATCAACCTAGACCTCCCTCACTTCAACTTGAGACCATTGCTCCTTTTTCTGTTATCTGCCACCACTGAGAACAGCCTAGTTTCCATTCTCTTTGGAACCCCCCTGCAGGAAGTTGAAGGCTATTATCAAAACTCCTGTCACTCTTCTTTTCTGCAGACTAAATAATGCCTGTTCCCTCAGCCTCTCCTCATAAGTCATGTGCCCCAGCCCCCTAATCATCTTCGTTGCCCTCTGCTGGATTCTCTCCAATTTGTCCACATCCTTTCTGTAGTGGTGAGGACCAAAACTGGACGCAGTAAGCCAGATGTGGCCTCACCAGTGCCGAATAGAGCAGAATAATCACTTCCCTCGATCTGCTGGCAATGCTAATGGAGTCCAATATGCCGTTAACCTTCTTGGCAACAAGAGCACTCTGTTGACTCATATCCAGCTTCTCATCCACTGTAATCCCCAGATCCTTTTCTGCAGAACTGCTGTTTAGCCAGTCGGTCCCCAGCCCGTAGCAGTGCACGGGATTCTTCCATCCTAAGTACAGGATTTTGCACTTGTCCTTGTTGAACCTAATCAGATTGCTTTTGGCCCACTCCTCCAATTTGTCTAGGTCACTCTGGACCCTATCCCTACACTCCAGCATATCTACCTCTCCTCCCAGCTTATATTAAATTTGATCTAATTTTACCTGAGGGCTTTCCCCTTCTCTCCCCTTAAAGATACTGCTTAAATAGTAAAGAAATTGAGTGTTTTAGTTTTTT
This sequence comes from Caretta caretta, assembly GCF_965140235.1. Classification (NCBI taxonomy): domain Eukaryota; kingdom Metazoa; phylum Chordata; order Testudines; family Cheloniidae; genus Caretta; species Caretta caretta. The sequence continues at coordinate 40,675,625 of NC_134208.1, forward strand.
CAGCCCATAGAAGACATGGTGCAATCTTCAGTGGCCCCAAAGGAACTGAGACGTTCAGTCACCTTTACACTTCCTCTGATCTCTCTGCAGTGAGGCAGCAGAAGCTCCTGGAACAAATCAGACTAGCCAAATGACTGCTCTAATTTATACTGGTTAGAATGGTCCTGAGGTGAAAATCCTGCTGTTCAGGGATTGGCAGAGTACATCATGCTCCAGCCACTCCTTGGAATGCCTCGGCTAGCCCGAACATACCTCCTACACCAAAAGGACCAGAAGAGCTGGCATAAAGCTGGTCAGTCCAGGATTCTCCCATGCAGGGGGGATGCTCTCTCCCTTCATGGCAATGATAAGGTCACTTTGTGCCACTCCGGCAGTGATTTTGGGGTTCATGCTCTGGCTCATAGTTTTCAGCATTAAGACTACCACTCTATTTGTAACTAACTGAAGATGACTTAAATCTGCATTTTAAAATTCCTTAAACCAGCCCCTCTAATTTGCTGCAAGACTGTGCTGGAGTATAGTATTACATTTTCTAACTCCCTGTGTTATGGCTTTGCTAAATTTGGGATTGAGTAAATAACTGTAAACACTTTTTTTAACTATTCAGAATAAAGTAATTCTATCTAGGGGAAGAAAGGTAAAGTCTGAGCAAATCAAGTTTGCCTCTCTCCTTACTGAAGTATGCTTACTGTTCCAGTCACTAATTGAGCTGTGAGGTTCTGTTCTGAAAGATATCTTCATAACCCCAATGTCTTCAAGAGCTGTGTGCAGGTTTAGCTGAGTAGAATTTGCTAAACAGTCCTATTGAGGATACACAGGAGGAGGAAGAATCCAGCTTGATTTCTGAACTGTGTTGGCTCTGTAGATCTAACAAAAGCACAATAACTTTGTGAAGGATTGCCCCCCGCCCCTCTGGGGTGCCACCTGATGTGCTGGTATACTACTGACCCTGCCAGTTCCACCAGTCTGGGTTCCCTTACATTGCCCTGCTGGGCCAGGCCCTCAAACCTCCTCCAGCACACATGCATCTATGGCCACACTCAGCTGCAGAAAGACACAGACATTGAGATCAGCTCTCCATAGGAAGACTCAGCTTGGAAATTGCCCAGTGCTCAAGTGCACACCCCCTCTGGAGGGTAAACCCAAAATTATATTGTCTTGCGCTGCACAGAAAACTGTACAGTGTAGCTCATGAAATTTGCTTCCTCCCTCAATGTGGAGGAAGATGTGCACAGCTTTTTGAACCCCAATTATGAATTGCACAAACTGGTTAAAGAAAACAAACCCAAGTTTATTAACTACAAAGGATAGATTTTAAGTGTTAAGGGATAGCAAACAGATCAAAGCAGATTACTGAGCAAAGAAATCAAACATGCAAACTAAGCTTACACTAAAGAAACTGGCGACAAGTAGTAATTTCTCACCCTAAATGTTTTAAGCAGGTTGCAGCGTTTCTTGAAGACAAACTGCTCTTGCTTGCAGCTTAGAACTCCTAGTATTCCTTTCACAGGCTACACAGCTTCTAGCATAGCTCCAGTCCTTTCTTCCCCAGATCAATCTTAGGTGTTTTCAGCAGTCACCTTGGGCAGGGATTCAGTGAAGAACCGACCCTGATTAACTCACTTCCCTGCCTTAAATAGAATTTACATATGGCAAGAATCCTTTGTTTCCCAGTTTGAGCCCCACCCTATTTGTGGAAAAATAGCAGTCCAAGATGGAGTCCATTACCAGGTGACATGATCACATGACCCTGCAGTGTCAAAACAGCCATAAGTCCTCAGGAAGACTTCCCAGGAAGGTGGGAGATTAGCATCTTCAAAGTCCTATTGTTCGCCCTAATGGCCCATACAGACTGATTGCATTCTGCATTCCCCAGATGTAAACCCACTTGTAATTGTTACATTGTCAATATTCCTAAATTTAGATACAAAAATGATACATGCATACAAATAGGATAATCATATTCAGTAAATCATAACCTTTCCAATGATCTCATGAGACCTATCTTGCATAAAATACATCCTAGATAATATCACCTTATAACAATATTTCTATGAAGAATATGGGGAGTAGCATCACAAACTTATTTTTGTCATTCAAGTCAAAAAGATATGACTGAATGTATCCAGAATGCAATTCTGTTGATTACTAAGTTGTCATTTTTACATAGTTCCTTTTCCGAGCAAAACTGCACTTTAGTTGTGAAAGCTGGTAGAAGGAGAGTATCTTCATATCTTTACTCTAAGAATAAATAAAGTATTGGTGCTAGTGATGAGTAAAAGGGAAAAAATCATCTCAGTGGGTTGTTTTCATTAGGACTTGAAATTGGTGATGGAGTCAGGTATTTATTTGATGCAGTCTTTTTTATTTACAAAGCATGTACACAGCCCCGCCCTGTCCTCTTGAACACAGGAGGAATCAAACAGGAGATAGTTTCTTTGCTCACAACTCCAAGCCTCTTTCAGCCAGCACTCAGCCCCAAAAGTTTTCTCTCGAGGCATTTTCTCAGACACTGTCTGTAGGCTTTCAGTCCTTGTTCTGCTGTCGCCAGGGCTTTTCTTTGTCTGTTTCTGTGGTGTCTCTCACTGCTTCTCTCTCTCACACACGGACACAGACACACTGCTCCAATTCAGTCACTCCCTCATCCCTGAGTTTATCATAATCACAGGTGACCCTCCTTGTGCTATGCAGCTAATTCCTACTCCAGCCTTGCATGTGGCTTTGTTTTGGGTGGAAGCAAATATTATTTCAGCTTACCATTTCATAAAGGAACTCAATTGTTTTTACATTTATCCTGAATGAAGGGCAGCTGTTATACCCACCAGTTTCAACCAATCCATTACAAGACAGTATACGCCCCAAAGAAAAATTCATTTTCCTCTTATTCAGCAAAATGATCTTATCCAATGATCTATTTGTATTCTTAATCATCCTCCCTATGGAACAATGAAATGGGTGGCACACCAGATCCTGAAAGCTTATTCAAGCTATCATGCCTGGGCAATGTAATACTAATGCTATGAATTCTGAAAGGATTAGCATAATTCCTAACTGGAAGAGACAGTTGATGGACCTACTTCTCAAATGACATACTTTCATTAACTTAAATATTAATAAAGGATCAAATACAACTTATTCTGTAAAAGCAAAACTTAGTGCAGTAGCAAAATGGATAGGAAAGTCAGAGATGAAAAAAAGGGCAAGGAAAGTCGAAATATAGCAGCAATGAAACAAGGCAGTGCTCAGGTGAGAGGCCAGCAGGAGGAGAGATGCTGGTGGGAGAGGCAGAACAGAAATAAGATTTAGAGGCATTTGCGGGAAAGAAAAATATGAAGAAATGGTAAGAAAAATAGCATATTTTATTATAGGTGCCAGTGTAATACAAATAAGTAATAATAGAGGTCCCATTGTCCTAGCTGCTGGACAAATACATGGTGAAACAAGCCCTAACCTGAATTGTTTACAGTCTAAATAAACAAGACAAAGTATAAGATGAGACAGGGAGGTAAAAACAAAATAAATCACTAACTTCTTTCCCTGGTTTGACTGAACTTTTTTGAAATGTTACCTAAGGGGGATTTAGGAGTACAAGCCCATTAAAAGTCATTTTGAACTGTGTGCCTAAGTCCCTTGGATGCTTTTGAAAATCTCACTCCTAACTGATCATTGCCAATACTGATAATTGTTTCACCAATAAATAACCACCTGCTTCTGAACCTACTGGCTGTATACAAAAAGGTGGGGTCAGAACACTCTTTAACTGGATTTCTTAATCTTGCATATTGGCACTATTACCTGCATTGTTAAATTCATTCCAGGGACCCAAATATAATTTCCAATGTACATAGACAACCATTGCATATTGCACCAGATGTAGAGTAAATTGATGCAGACTAGGGGAAAGTATTGCTATTATACTCCCACTGATTGTCGTGATGTATGTGATTAATAGTTCTGATGAGCACAGTCAGTTGAGACTAGAGGGTATGGCCAGGACAAATGTAGGTGCAGTCAATATTAAACCTACTGTGTGGATTTCTGTCCTCCATAATCATAAAATGCACAAAGGAGGTTCAATTTAAAGCTGCTTGGAGCTACTTTAAATGGCACATTTCAGCCTGTGATTTAGAGTAGGCAGGACAATGGAATTAGAAATGGCAATAAGAGCTGCTAGACACTCATCTAGGTAGGAGATGTGAAGGTGAGTGAGATGACAAGGTAAGCTTGTTCCGGACAGCAAGAAATGCTCAGTTACTTACAGAAAGCAGCAAGGTTGTAAGGTAAGTATGAGGGGTGAGTCCTAAACTTCTGGAATGTACAGGTCCATTATGCTATCCGTGCATTCACAAACATGAGAGCCCAGCACAGGTACTCTGGAGCCAAGGAGGCAGCACACCAAACTGCATTATATGGTTTTTCAAACAGGCAGGCCATATGGCTGTACAAACAACCGAGATACAACAGGTACAATGCCTGTCTAACCCAACTGCAGCACAAATCCAGTCCTGCAGTGGCTCGGAGGTACTGTCAGAAAGAGTCTCTAGAAGGCCATCAAACCAGTAGCAGGTACAGAAAGGTCATAACATTTCCTCCTACATAGCACATTCCAAGGTCTGTTTTGTCCAGAATTGTAAATACCATGTGTCTGCTGCAGAAGTGGTGGTAGCTTTTACATTCACATCCCCAGTGATATCAGTTGCTGTGGTTTGCTCTACTTGTTCTGGTAGACACCATTGGTGAGGAAGGTTTTATGGCAACTCCCTTCATATGGTCGCAGTGTATTCTGTTTGATACCAGTCATTGCTGGCTTTGCAGCTGTCTTAAAGAGGGATTTTGCATAGATTGTCCAATTGCCTTAACTTCTGTCCTCCAGTTTTATGCATTCTTTCTCCTCCTTTTATAATTGAGAGAGAAATCAGGCTCCAGATCTTCATGCTTTTCATGCCCTTTGCATCTGTCCTTCACATATCTCCATCTGAAAGGAAGTAGAAAACAGATGTGACAAACACATATGTTACCTGAAATGTTTGTTTTTTTTCAGTACTATCAAAGTCTATTGATCTTTGCAGTCAATAGAAATCCGATTCCCAATACTCTGGTGTTAACCTCTCAGCACTAAATCTTCATAGTGACCTTATTAAAAATCAATATTTGTTTATCAGTAAATGTCTTGTACTTAATCAACTTGTAAAACTGATATAATACAGATACCTCCATTTCAAGGAAGTGCTATTTTCAATTGGTCACACGAATTGTACTACTGCATTTGTCATGTGCATTTTAATTTTGAATATAAAAATACATATTTTCTAGTTTTTTTTTCTGGCATGAATTTTAACTTAAGGCTCTTTTAGGCTTTCTAGAAATGTCATGCTCAGTTCTAATACAGAAACTGAACCTCACTACATACTATCCTATGATGAATGTGGTGATGGCAAACATTGCTTGAAAGAGTGATTCAAATTAGGAGTCTCATTTAAAGTTTACTCTGGAATATTAATCTTGTCATGTTGTGCATAACTATATACAATACCAGCATTAGGGAACACAAGTACACATTTTTAGCATAATTTACTAAGAAATTTTGGGCTAAAAGTTAGCTAGAAATATAGGGTCAAATGTTCAGCCACTGTCCAGTTGCTTTGAGTTGCTTAGGCGCCCTGTGTCATGTAAAGTTGACGGCTCTGCTCCCCTCCTCAGCACAGAAGGCATTCCAGGCTTGTGGCTGAGGGCATGAGAGAGTGGGGTCAAGGCACACTTCACTCCAGTGAATTCCTAGCAGGTGAAATTGTCCCAAGGGGGCAACCCATACAACCAGCATAATTAAGTTGTGGCCCTTAGGCTACTCTAAATTATTCCGATGGCAGAGTGGCCCTTGATTGGCCTCAGGAATAGAGGATTAGAAGTAGGGCGATTGCGTATAGGACCAGATAGATTGCATGACCACAGACAGGCCAAAGGGAAATAAAATAGCCCCCCTATTTTTCATCTCATGGTGCCTGAAGACTTGAGGATGGTGATATTGTCCTAATCATGTGAAGTGGTGTGTGGAAAATGGTGGTTTAAATTTAACAGCTTTCCATGAGACATCAGTTCTGGGGCTTGAATCAATTGCTTTATTTTAATAGAAAGAAGAAGATCTTCACAATACATAGTCTTAAATAGGATAAATAGATGTTCTCAGCAGACCCCAGGGCAAATTGTTGGGTAGTCCACATGAAAGGCTCAGAACAGCCCTTTGCTCCGTACTTTGACTCTGAGAATGCTAAACGCACTGTTCTAAGCTTTCTATAGAACTGAGATCTTAATAAGAGAGGTTGGCTGCCCAATGATCCTGTCTTAGGACCTTTCCACGATATAAAACCATTTCCAGTACAAAGTTAATGAGTAATATTGTCGCACCAGAGGTATGAGAGGAGACCACATTGTAGAGCAACCCACCAATCCTGCAAATGCAGGCTGCATCTTCACACAGCACCATCTGCTACCTCTAGAGCTGGTGATAGGCAACATTGCCCCCCCACTAAAAAACCCACCTTTGATTGAAATCCCATCCCCCCAGCCTGTCTCAAACAACACCCACTGCAATCCATGTAATGCGGGAGGGGTATGCCATTACAGTCTAGACATTTCTTTAAGACATAGAGCACAAATCTTGATGCCAGTAAGCACTTAGACCAATATAGCAATATTTAAACTTATATTAGACTATTGACTTTGCCTCCCTTCAGTAGTTTGATCTTCTTCAAAGGTTTCTCTCGGTCCTACAGAGCCTGCATTCTGCTGGTTAATCCTCACTGGTTTCACCAGCAACACACACACACAACTCCTCTGCTGTAAAGCATTTTAACCCTAATACAGGTTTCAGAGTGGTAGCCGTGTTAGGCTGTATCAGCAAAAAGAACGAGGAGTACTTGCGGCATCTTAGAGACTAACACATTTATTTGAGCATAAGATTTCGTGGGCTAAAACCCACTTCGTTGGATGCATGCAGTGGAAAATACAGTAGGACTATACATATATATATATATATATATATATATATATATACACATACAGAGAACATGAAAAAATGGGTGTTGCCATACACACTATAATGACAGTGATCAATTCAGGTGAGCTATTATCAGCAGGAGAAAAAAATCTTTCTCCTGTTGATATTAGCTCACCTGAATTGATCACTGTCATTATAGTGTGTATGGCAACACCCATTTTTTCATGTTCTCTGTATGTGTGTGTATATATATCGTCCTACTGTATTTTCCACTGCATGCATCCGATGAAGTGGGTTTTAGCCCACGAAAGGTTATGCTCAAATAAATGTGTTAGTCTCTAAGGTGCCGCAAGTACTCCTCGTTCTTTTAACCCTAATACAGGCATCCTGAGTCACTAGCTTTCATCATGTCCCTAATTACCAGGAGAGCAAGGGTTGCAAAAACCAAAATGAAGTGGAGAGCCACTCCCAAAATAAAAAGAAAAGGAGTACTAGTGGCACCTTAGAGACTAAGCAATTTATTTATTTTCCACTGAATGCATCCGATGAAGTGAGCTGTAGCTCACAAAAGCTTATGCTCAAATAAATTGGTTAGTCTCTAAGGTGCCACTAGTTCGCCTTTTCTTTTTGCGAATACAGACTAACACGGCTGCTACTCTGAAACCTCCCAAAATAAACACTCTCATTAGGATTGGCAAATGATGCCTCCCTCAGAACAACTTTCCCCAAACCAGTAATCCCCATTTATATAAAATAGGAAACTATCCCCGCCTTAGAAATTAAAGAGAGAGGTGTGACTTGATTATCAGCATTCACAGAATCATAGATTCAGACTGGAAGAGATCTCAGGAGGTCATCTAGTCCAACCCCCTACTCAAAGCAGGACCAACCCCAACTAAATCATCCCAGCCAGGGATTTGTCAAGCCGGGCCTTAAAAACCTCTAAGGTTGGAGATTCCATCACCACCCTAAATAATGCATTCCAGTGCTTCACCATCCTCCTAGTGAAATAATTTTTCCTAATATCCAGCCTAGACCTCCCTCACTTCAACTTGAGACCACTGCTCCTTTTTCTGTCATCTGCCACCACTGAGAACAGCCTAGCTTCCATTCTTTTGGAACCCCCCTTCAGGTAGTTGAAGGCTGCTATCAAATCCCCCCTCACTCTTCTCTTCTGCAGACTAAATAAGCCTAGTCCCCTCAGCCTCTCTTCATAAATCATGTGCCCCAGCCCTCTAATAATTTTTGTTGCCCTCCACTGGACAGTCTCTCCAATTAGTCCACGTCATTTCTGTAGTGGGGGGCCCAAAACTGGATGCAGTACTCCAGATGTGACCTCACCAGTGCTGAACAGAGCAGAATAATCACTTCCCTCAATCTGCTGGCAATGCTCCTACTAATGCAGCCCAGTATGCCATTAGCTTTCTTGGCAACAAGGGGCCCACTGTTCACTCATATCCAGCTTCTTGTCCACTGTAATCCCCAGGTCCTTTTCGGCAGAACTGCTGCTTAACCAGTCAGTACCCAGCCTGTAGCAGTGCATGGGATTCTTCTGTCCTAGGTGCAGGACTCTGCACTTGTCCTTGTTGAACATTATCAGATTTCTTTTAGCCCAATCCTTCAATTTGTCTAGGTCACTCTGGACCCTATCCCAACTCTCAACTACTCTTGAGTTAGCTTAGCTTGAGTGACAGCAGTCAGATTGCAAAATAACAGCTGATCAGCACAGACTGGATTAGCAGCACAGAGTAGCTGTGTCCTCACTGCATTCCTAGCACCCGTGTCAGTGCACTCAAGCTTCAACCCACATACCCTGCCGGGCTAGCTAGCTCAAGATTAATCTGAAAATGGAAATTTTGTATGTAGATGGGACTTGGTTTACGGGCAACATTTGAGTTCTATGTTGCGCTAACACTGCAGTGAAGACATGCCCAGAGAGAACAGGCAGGTTTGCTGATTGTAAACTAGCACAGAGCAGGGAGAGAGGAAAAAGATAACGTTTTTATTCTCTTTGAAAGTAAGTTTCCACTTATTTTTTTTTATTGTGAGCTAAAAAGAAGAGACAGAGTTATATGGACTTATCTCTTTGCAGTAATGTTGTCAGACTTAATTAGTTAATGCTTTTCAAAGCACTACTAAAATCCTCAGATTAAAGGCTCCAAATACTGTAATTGTAAAGTATCTTATTTATTATTTATTTATTATCAGCTGCTGCAGGACTAATGTAGGGCTGATTTCCAATTTTAAAAACAATTGTAATTCTAGGGCTAAATTCTAGGGCTAAACTTCTGATTTTTTTTATTTATTTTATCTTTTTGCGTTGTGAAGCTGAGTGTGCACACAAAATTTGAAAGCCTGGTTACCAATGGGTATAAATACGTATGGTTTCATTGACTTTGAGCTCTTGTATAGCAAAAGAGGGTGCTTACCTATTACAAGTGTGCGCATTTAAAAAAATGCCCATCCACATTTATGTGTGCAGTTAATCTATGAGCTCAAATGCATGATCTCATACTTTCTGCTGTAGCTTCCCAGTTATCCTTTTACATCTAAACATGTGGCCCCATGTTATCCAATCTGGACAAGTGACTGCTGGCAGAAGAGTGTGGGTGGGGTATTCACCCTCCGTTATGCTTGCCTTATACTGTGGTAGCACTGAGCAGCTAGAGCTTCTCTATATTATGACCATCCACCCATGTTTGCAATGAGCTGTCTCAAAAGCTGGGGATCAACAGGGAATAGTCTCTGATCCATTTTCCCTGGACAGCAGCTTTCTGCCACACAAAGATACTCCTAGGTAGGAGGAATGCTAGTGTTTGGCTCTACTGTCTCTTATGGTTGCTAGAGTTGCATAAAGCAGCTGGAGTGGGGACCAGGATCTGGCCCATGTTCTCACTTGCTAGTGGTTTTAAAAAAGAGGGCTTTGGGTTTTGGCTGGGGTCTGATTTTTGTTTTATGATTTGTTTTATAAAAGCTTTGTAGTTCACTTTTGAGCATCACTGAAGGTTGTCAATATTTATTAGACATCTGTATATCAAAGTATTTCTAATGAGCTCATTGCTGTGGTATCTGAGCACCTGAAGCATTCAAGTTATTAGGTCAGCTGTGAACTAAAGTTGAAGTTCAATTAAGCTGCAATGCCCTTGGATGTGGATCCTCCAGATCACGCAATGGGCTTCACGATTACAGGCTCTATTGTGTCTTAATTGACTGTGAGATGTTATGCATTCTGGATTGAAGATGCATAACCTGTTTTGAGGTCAATGATCTTTTGGTCATGCTCCACAATAGGAGCTACTATTCATGAATTCTGATAAAGACAAGTTTTCCTTGTTTAAAATAACATTGCTCTGTAGGAGTATTGCTTTTATATAGCACTTCCAAAGTTGGTCTTCCTTAGATCTCCTTTACACAAAAGTTTGTAGCAAAATTTAAACCTTTTATTATGAATGAAGCAAGACAATAAATTATTAACTTTAGAACATAGTCTAAAAAGCCTTTCAGAGTGGTTGTTTGCGGAGAATATGCACTGTTAATTTAGCTGTGATAAGGTTATCTGTAAAGATGTGGAATATAAGAGCACAGTGTCTGCTTTGAGGGGAAGAAACTGTAAAAAAACAAACAGAAGAAAATGCTGACTGCTTGAGTGTGCTTCCCCCTTGGGATACCGGAAGGAAGCACAGGCAGGAACGTCTGTGAGGGGAGGGCTCCTACCTCATACGGAGAATGGGGGGCGATCAGCAGGTTATCTCAAGTGCCTATATACAAATGCACAAAGCCTTGGAAACAAGCAGGGTGAACTGGAGGTCCTAGTGATGTCAAGGAATTATGACGTGATTGGAATAACAGAGATTTGGTGGGATAACTCACATGACTGGAGTACTGTCATGGATGGTTATAAACTGTTCAGGAAGGACAGGCAGGGCAGAAAAGGTGGGGGAGTAGCACTGTATGTAAGGGATCAGTATGACTGCTCAGAGCTCCGGTATGAAACTGCAGAAAAACCTGAGTGTCTCTGGATTAAGTTTAGAAGTGTGAGCAACAGGAGTGATGTAGTGGTGGGAGTCTGCTATAGACCACTGGACCAGGGGGATAAGGTGGATGAGGCTTTCTTCCGGCAACTCGCAGAAGCTACTAGATCACACGCCCTGGTTCTCATGGGCGACTTTAATCATCCTGATATCTACTGGGAGAGCCCTACAGCGGTGCACAGACAATCCAGGAAGTTTTTGGAAAATGTAGGGGACAATTTCCTGGTGCAAGTGCTGGAGGAGCCAACTAGGGGGAGAGCTTTTCTTGACCTGCTGTTCACAAACCGGGAAGAATTAGTGGGGGAAGCAAAAGTGGATGGGAATCTGGGAGGCAGTGACCATGAGTTGGTCGAGTTCAGGATCCTGACACAGGGAAGAAAGGTAAGCAGCAGAATACGGACCCTGGACTTCAGGAAAGCAGACTTCGACTCCCTCAGGGAACTGATGGGTAGGATCCCCTGGGGGAATAACATGAGGGGGAAAGGAGTCCAGGAGAGCTGGCTGTATTTCAAGGAATCCCTATTGAGGTTACAGGGACAAAGCATCCCGATGTGTCGAAAGAATAGTAAATATGGCAGGCGACCAGCTTGGCTTAACAGTGAAATCCTTGCGGATCTTAAACATAAAAAAGAAGCTTACAAGAAGTGGAAGATTGGACAAATGACCAGGGAAGAGTATAAAAATGTTGCTTGGGCATGTAGGAATGAAATCAGGAGGGCCAAATCGCACCTGGAGCTGCAGCTAGCAAGAGATGTTAAGAGTAACAAGAAGGGTTTCTTCAGGTATGTTGGCCACAAGAAGAAAGCCAAGGAAAGAGTGGGCCCCTTATTGAATGAGGGAGGCCAACCTAGTGACAGAGGATGTGGAAAAAGCTAATGTACTCAATGCTTTTTTTGCCTCTGTCTTCACAAACAAGGTCCGCTCCCAGACTGCTGCGCTGGGCAACACAGCATGGGGAGTACGTGGCCAGCCCTCTGTGGAGATAGAGGTGGTTAGGGACTATTTAGAAAATCTGGACATGCACAAGTCCATTGGGCCGGATGCGTTGCATCCGAGAGTGCTAAAGGAATTGGCGGCTGTGATTGCAGAGCCATTGGCCATTATCTTTGAAAACTCGTGGCGAACGGGGGAAGTCCCGGATGACTGGAAAAAGGCTAATGTAGTGCCAATCTTTAAAAAAGGGAAGAAGGCGGATCCTGGGAACTACAGGCCATTCAGCATCACCTCAGTCCCCGGAAAAATCATGGAGCAGGTCCTCAAGAATCTATCCTGAAGCACTTACGCGAGAGGAAAGTGATCAGGAACAGTCAGCATGGATTCACCAAGAGAAGGTCATGCCTGACTAATCTAATCGCCTTCTATGATGAGATTACTGGTTCTGTGGATGAAGGGAAAGCAGTGGATGTATAGTTTCTTGACTTTAGCAAAGCTTTCGACACGGTCTCCCACAGTATTCTTGTCAGCAAGTTAAAGAAGTATGGGCTGGATGAATGCACTGTATAGTGGGTAGAAAGCTGGCTAGATTGTCGGGCTCAACGGGTAGTGATCAATGTCTCCATGTCTAGTTGGCAGTCGGTATCAAGTGGAGTGCCCCAAGGGTCGGTCCTGGGGCCGGTTTTAATCAATATCTTCATAAATGATCTGGAGGATGGTGTGGATTGCGCACTCAGCAGATTTTCGGATGATACTAAACTAGGAGGAGTGGCAGGTAGGGATAGGATACAGAGGGACCTAGACAAATTGGAGGATTGGGCCAAAAGAAATCTGATGAGGTTCAACAAGAATAAGTGCAGGGTCCTGCACTTAGGACGGAAGAATCCAATGCACAGCTACAGACTAGGGACCGAATGGCTAGGCAGCAGTTCTGCGGAAAAGGACCTAGGGGTGACAGTGGACGAAAAGCTGGATATGAGTCAACAGTGTGCCCTTGTTGCCAAGAAGGCCAGTGGCATTTTGGGATGTATAAGTAGGGGCATAGCCAGCAGATCGAGGGATGTGATCGTTCCCATCTATTCGACATTGGTGAGGCTTCATCTGGAGTACTGTGTCCAGTTTTGGGCCCCACACTACAAGAAGGATGTGGATAAATTGGAGAGAGTCCAGCGAAGGGCAACAAAAATTATGATTAGGGGACTGGAACACATGACTTATGAGGAGAGATGATGGTCTTTACTTTAATGTATTATTATATTCATTAACACATTTTTATAATTAAGATAAAGCAAGTATATTTTTTAAAAGTAGGTTTCCTTTAAGAGTAGTGATCTGAAAGCCTAAAGACAGCTCAGCTGAGTATAATGGAGTAGAAGTGGGCGTACCATTTGAAAGGGCAAAAATAACTGCTGGAATTCTAGTGAGGAAGATTTTATGAGACAGATGAGTATACTGCTGGCAACCTAAAAAGTGAGAGATGGGTTGATCATAGCAAAAGTTCCTCAAAAGTTTTTCTGGTGTTTAATCCTTTCTCAGTTTAGTGTGATTGCTAAACAGGGAATTTGGTATATTTTTCAGCATGGGTTTCAGAGTATAAAAGAGTATTTAAGATGTGTTCATTACTTTCCCCCTACAGTACTAAAATGATATCCCAGTCTTTCCCTGGAGTTCTGGCTGCACTATTGCGGCAGACTGTGGAGGCCCTCTCCCTCTTTTAACAAATTATATTCAAAATCAGGTAACCACTAACTTAAACCAGCTGTTCAGTGCAAGAGTACTGTTGCCAGTGTTAACTTCTCCCTACATACACTACCTGTTTCATGTGATTAATTATGGCTAGCTGTCTGTTACTCTGAGTACATTGTTCATCCTGTTCTTTTTTCCTAATTCCTTTTCTATCAAACTTCCCACTCATAGATAGTCAGAAATGTCCACAATAAAAATATGTTTCTGTATTCACACTACATTACGTTATGTTCTTAAACTGACCAGATATTGTCAGCCAAAAAGTGAGGCACCTAAATTTCCCTGGCAGGATTTCAAAATGGACACTTCATTAGTTCATCAAGAAAGTAATGCAATAAGGTGAATGTATTTTGGAATATTTGTACCTTATGCCTGAGTGAGCATAACTTAGCTAAAAGCCTGGGGCATTCTGTGCATGTTATAAGAGCATGGCCCATCCTGGCTGATTCTGTGTGTGGATACTTAAACAAGAGAATCTACTTGAAAGAGAATGTTCAGCATCACAAACAAACCTGGGTTTTCAGCTGCATCTGTGATCCAGGGAATGTTACAGCTTTAAACTAGTCACATCATCTCATTTCTTGAGGAGGAATAGCTGCATGTTTTTGCAGATGAGTGCAGAGGTTTGGTGCCACTCCTTAGGATGTGGACTGGCCAGCAGACTGGATGTAGGTGTGATGTAGTTCCATTTTTCCCCCTCCAGAACTATTACTTCAGCCTCTCAAATAGGAGCTTTACTCTGCTGAATGTGGAGCTCAGATCCAGGCTCATTCAGTAAGGGCAGCACCTGGGCACAGGGAATGAAGAGTTGCCTTTTGTCTCCTCACAGTTTTATGAAGGTGAAGCTGCTCTAGTGGTTTAGTAAAAAGAAAAGGAGTACTTGTGGCACCTTAGAGACTAACCAATTTATTTGAGCATACGCTTTCGTGAGCTACAGCTCACTTCATCGGATGCATAGTGTAAGGCTGAAATATACAAGGTAGGTGTGAGCCCACAAAGAGGTGGGAAAAAGACACAGTAAGAAAAGAAAGTAGGACACAGGACAGGGGGGCAGACTTACAGAAAAAAGATGAAACTAAAGCTGTCATAAATATAAAGGGAAGGGTAAACCCCTTTGAAATCCCTCCTGGCCAGGGGAAAGCTCCTCTCACCTGTAAAGGGTTAAGAAGCGAAAGGTAACCTCGCTGGCACCTGACCAAAATGACCAATGAGGAGACAAGATACTTTCAAAAGCTGGGAGGAGGGAGAGAAACAAAGGGTCTGGGTCTGTCTATATGCTGGTCTTGGCCGGGGATAGACCAGGAATGGAGTCTTAGAACTTTTAGTAAGTAATCTAGCTAGGTATGTGTTAGATTATGATTTCTTTAAATGGCTGAGAAAAGCATTGTGCTGAATAGAATAACTATTTCTGTCTGTGTATCTTTTTTGTAACTTAAGGTTTTGCCTAGAGGGGTTCTCTATGTTTTGGAATCTAATTACCCTGTAAGATATCTACCATCCTGATTTTACAGGGGGGATTTCTTTATTTCTATTTACTTCTATTTTTTATTAAAAGTCTTCTTGTAAAAAACTGAATGCTTTTTCATTGTTCTCAGATCCAAGGGTTTGGGTCTGTGGTCACCTATGCAAATTGGTGAGGCTTTTTACCAAACCTTGTCCAGGAAGTGGGGTGCAGGGTTTTGGGAAGTATTTTGGGGGGAAAGACGCGTCCAAACAGCTCTTCCCCAGTAACCAGTATTAGTTTGGTGGTGGTAGTGGCCAGTCCAAGGACAACGGGGGGAATATTTTGTACCTTGGGGAAGTTTTGACCTAAGCTGGTAAAGATAAGCTTAGGAGGTTTTTTTCATGCAGGTCCCCACATCTGTACCCTGGAGTTCAGAGTGGGGGAGGAACCTTGACAAAAGCCCTGGCCAGTTATTTAAGAAATACATGATTTTGACATGACAGTGTATGCTATTAAAACTCAGCATTTTCTGACCATTATTACTTCAGGGAATTTAGATAGGAAATGGTAGTGTTATCACAAATATAGGAATAAATTATGGTGTCTCATATGCCACTAGGTTGTAACTACTGGCAAATGCGGACTTTTAAAATGGTGACTAGTGTGCACTCTGGCTGTGCTGTAGTTATGGTTGGGATGACACTTCACACTTTCTGTCTAAGCCCAACACCCCATATTTGGATTATTGTAACTTTTTAGAAAATTTGACTTTTGGGATTAAACTTTTCTCATTTTTCCTCAGCCTAAAATGAATTATTTTTGGAAAATTTCATAAAAATTTAGTTTGGTCATTTCAGAGTTACCCCAGCAAGAACGGAGGGGGTGGCCATTTTTCATATTTTTTCTTTGTGCATTAGACATTGCTCAGATGATTTTTTAGGCTAAGGACTTGATTTCCAAACTTTTTATGGATTTAGCTCCTGATGAGGAAAAGTGCTGTTGATATTTGTAGACATTTCATTCAGAAATAAGTTATACAGCTTTGAAATCATATCCTGCAGGGTGAACATTCCTGCTTTTGTAACAGGTAGGGCAGGCACAGGATGTCTTATTTCAGTGGTTAAAGTAGATAGAAACAGGAAGGAGAGCTCTCACTGCTCCATCAAAGGAGAATGGCACAGCTCTTGTGGAGCAGTTCTTACTATGGGCCTGGCTTGACGCAAGTAATTAGACATGGATGAGACTTCATTTCTTTGGAGACAGGATTCGGGAGGTCTGTGCGTTAGTAGGCTGGAAACAGAATATCTGTGCTAACTCAAATAGGTAAATGGGTCAGTAAGCTAAGAGGCAGAATGTCTGTACTATTTTAGATAAGAGGGAACGCACAGGGAGCCATTTCCTATGGACAAGGTAAGTCTGGAACATAAAATTAAGTAAAGAGTAAATCATGCATGGACAGTAGGTGGATGAGCTTCCTTTACAGGGATTGGTTCCTACAAAATAACCAAGCCAATCCCAAAACAAGTGATGCAATGTATAGTAAATGCAAAGTAACCTGTAAATGTATACAAAGGAAGAGGTTTTCTGTGTAACTTTGGATGTGTGGTATGCCCTATCCCCACCCCCTATTTCTGATTCTGATCAACTCAGCATAGTTTTGCTGTATGCCAAATAAAGATACTTGAGTGATGAAATATAGAGTTGGATTGAGTTCTTAGGACTCCAAGTGGAAAGAGGTCTTGGAGGGAATCGCAACATAGTGGTGCCTTGACTCAGATCCTATTCGTCTGGAGCAGGTAACATACAGTTTATTATACATGTAGCTTTGCTGACAAGGATCACAGCCAATGAGCAATGACATTGGAAGGGTTCAAATTTGAGGTTCCCAAGGACCTGGAGGAGTGGGTTAAATCTGAAGAGGTCCTCATGGACTCCCTGGAAGTGATGGGGTAGACTGGAATGGGTGAAAAAGGAACTCTAGAAAATAGTATTAGAAAAGAAATGCAAGAAGAAAGTTAAGTTAACATAACATTCAATAAGAAGGGAAAAAAGAATGCTTGGTTTGATAGTAAAACCTGGTTATGGCAGTGCAACTCAGTGTAGTCTCACCCAGTGGAACCCTGGTAGTCAAACAAATTATTCAAGGGGAGGTCAAGTGGTGAACCCACCGCCATGCTTCTCTCCCAAAGAACCTTTACAGTGATTCTAAAGGGAAATGGGCCTTTTCCCAAAGGAATGATCTGTAAATAATTGTAAATGACTGCTGTAGGCAGAGAGAGAATTTGACTTGACTCATTTGACTATGAACAATTTAGTCAAAATCACTAAAAAGGAAATAAGGGGTTTCTGTATGAACTTGGCTGCCTCTGATGGTACAAGGAGGGAATGTAATCTGAGAATAGTTTTGTAAAAAATAATTAGAGCAATAAAAGGGGTGTTGAGAAAAATATTTAAAAGAAATACAAAATACATTCTGTGTAATTATGCAAGGTTTTAAGGACCTAAACAAACACTGCTGGCTTGTAAAGTCCCATTGTATATGTTTTTTAAATCATTTTTTTTATTTCCACTAAAAATCCACTTGATTCTTTCATTTAAAGTTGCAAAAATTGACAGATATACTTTTTGAGCAGCTGTCAATGTTTCCTGGTAGTCTTTGCTAAATTTTTATTTCTTCTCGAGCCAGACACAAGTAGCTGGTGTTTGGATTTATTACTTAGCATTTAATCATTTAAGTACCTCAGTGTGGTAGTTTTTTTGTTTTTTTAATTCAATATCTTTTTTAAATAAGGACTAGGTTGTAGTTGTGGTAGAAATGGCTAGAACCATGACAGTAAAAAAAAAAATCACTAAATCCTTTTGTATTAATAAAACAGCTGAAAGAGCTGCAGGAGGAGGATAAAAAATTGAAGACATGGTGTACCTCAAAAGTAACAGCAAGTGGGGAGGGGTCACAAAAGTAGCTGTGTTAGAAACACTGAGCCTTAAAATAGCTCTGAGAAATCAGACGATCACTTTGATGGGGCGGGTTCATAAAAACTCTATAAGCACAAAATGAAGTTAGACTTCATGTAAAAATTAATGTGGCAAACATAATTTTATGAGAAGTAAAGGGTAAACATTGCACTATGGGAGGAAGGTGCATTCCCATAAAACATGTAGTATATATTGTAAAAGGATAAACTTTATATAAACATCACGTGCAGCCTGATGTAAAAGACCCCACCCCCAGTATGGGAAGTGGGTTACAATCTCCTTGTCCTTCAGCTTCACTTTCACCTCCTCCACTCAACCACTCACCCCCTCTGGAAAGAAACCCTTGGCATGCCAGGACCGTTTGTCTTATTTATACATGTGTGGTGCTTCCGCTAACTCCCCACATGTTTAATTAAAATCCTATACAATTTAAAAATGCAATTTTTTGTTTTGTTTTTTTCCACTCTACTTTTTAAGCAGGTCTGTGGCAGGCAGAGCTACTCTGCAGTGCCCTCTTAAGGACCACATGTGGTATTGTAGCTACACCCTACCTAATTTGCAATTTTTGGCCACCTGGGGCAGGGCAGCCTGGGCTGTAAGCTTGGTGTTGGTTCCAAAAGAAAAATAGCTACCCAGGATTCAGCTGTCTGCACCGTTAAACGGAGAAGAAAAAATGCAAATGCTTGTTGGAACTCTCTGGGAAAGGTTTTGGGTTGACCCTGAGGAGCTCTGCCTCTGGCTCAGCTCAGTCTTTGAGCAAAAGTGGGCAAGCCTTTTTAACTGTCCTGGTGGTTCTTGATTGGTCAGTATTTCCTCCTAGCCCTTGTAGGCCTTTGGAGAACTGTCATGTTGGTTACCCAGTCTGGGTGGATTTTTCTTGGGTGGGGAGCGTCTGGGTATTTATACCTCCAACAAGTAGAAGAGGCGTCCTGATAGACCCCATCACAAAATCATAGAGGGAGATATCTTCCCTGCCATTCCCTTTACTTTAACTCATGCCTTATTCTTACAAAGAAGGACAGTAGTGTCAAAAGGCAGGGTGTGTGGCTAACTTATTGTACCTCTGGACAGGGAAATGTAGATTGTTTTGCTGAAGCAGGAAAATGCTACCGAATGTCAGATACTTGCTCACCATAAACTTCGTTATACCAGTGCTGCTAATTTCATGCCACTGCTTTGACATACCAGTAACTTTGAGTTGGAAAGTGACCTTGAGACACATTTATGTAAGTTCTTTTACCTAGCTAATAGTTTTTTCCAATTTTTTTTTAATTAAAACCTCATGCTCTTTTGAATAGGCACTCAGACTTTAAGGCCAGAAGGGGATCATAATCATCTAGTCCAGGGGTTGGCAAACTTTTTGGCCTGAGGGCCACATCAGGGTACGAAACTGTATGGAGGGCCAGGTAGGGAAGGCTGTGCCCCCAAAACAGCCTGGCCCCCACCCCCTGTCCGACCTCTCCCACTTCCCGTCCCCTGACCGCCCCCTACCGGGACCTCCTCCCCTAACCGACCCCCAGAACCCCACCCCTATCAACCCCCGTTGCTCCCTGTCCCCTGACTGCCCCGACCTCTATCCACACCCCCACACGCTATCCAATCCCCCCTGTTCCCCATTGCCTGCCCCCCCCCCCCGAACCTCTGCCCTACCCAACCACTCCCTGTCCCCTTACTGCCCCCCAGGACTCCCTGCCCATATCCAATCCCCTGGCCCCAGCCCCCTTACCATGCTGCTCAGAGCAGCATGTCTGGAGCCACGCTGCCCAGCCGGAGCCAGACGCGCTGCCCTGCATGAGCATGCAGGCCCGCCGCCCAGAGCACTGCCCATGCGAAGGCGTGGCTGCAGGAGAGGGGGAACAGCAGGGGAGGGGCTGAAGACTAGCCTCCCCAGCTGGGAGCTCAGGGGCTGGGCAGGACGGTCCCGCGGGCCGGATGTGGCCCATGGGCCATAGTTTGCCCACCTCTGATCTAGTCTGACCTTCTGAACATTGTAGGCCACAGAACCTCACCCACCCACTCCTATAACAGACCCATGATTCATGGTATCTCATTTAAACCATCATTATAAAACTACCCATCTGGATTTCTGTTCCTCAGAGAGGACTTCCTGTGCTATGTACAGACACAAACATGAAATACAGGGCTATTTTAGTACAAGAACACAGGAAACGCTCTGCTTCATAACTTTGTAGATTCTTCCTCTTCCCTTAACTCTTAAAGGTGCATTATATAAGCATTGTTTGCTTGCTTAGAGAAACTGGCAACTGCTGACACAATTTTACTATTTTTATATGGGGCTACATCATGCCTTTAGGCACAGCCCCAAGCCAGGAGTAATGTATGCTGTATTACCCTGATGTTAGCCCTAGGAAGCATGGTGACTCAGATACCCTCTGAATCACATTTTCTCCCCTGCTTCCTCCTCGCTCCTGGGAAATAGTAATTTACTGCTGATTTACTATTAGTAAATTAAGACCCCTCTGCAGCACCTCAGATGCTCTGGTCAACAAGTAGGAGTAGAGAGCTAAAGTTCCAGCCATGCCCTTTCTCTGCCCATCTGCTCCAAGGAGGGAATAAGCAGGTGAATGGTCTGACTTATTCCCACTCATTCAGGCCCAAAGTTTAGGTAGCTTACATAGGGCTGTCGGTGTGGGGTTCTTATTCTACCATACTCTTGTGTGTGGGTGCATAGTTACAAGCTAGACCTCCTAGAGGAAACTGCAAATGTGATTAGGTAGCATAGATCAAATAAATAACACTTTATTTTGGATCAATGATCCATGCTTACAAGTTGAAAAATCTTGGACATTGGACTCATATCCATGAACTAATCTTTTATTTCTCAAACTTCTCATCATTTAATACAGTGGATAGATTCTGTTTCAGTCTGGCGCAGGACTGAATCTAGCAATCCCTGGAAGGTCTGTTCTCTTCCTGGCGCATGCCACAAAGCTCCCAGCTCAGTTGCAAGTTCCTTGACATTTTATCCAATGACATCAACTCTAAGAGGTCTGTTCTGCCATACTTGTGAATAATTAATCTGTAATATGCAGAACAGAACGGATGTCTTAGAATTTCTATAATTGTGGGCAGGAATTTTGAGGAATTATGAGGAAGTTTGGACGTCCATATCCTGCTCCCTGTCTAGTCTGTGGATAAACAGAAATCTTGTTTCTAGTTTAAGGTATCAGTTTAAGGTATTGATAGCCCTAATTACACTAGTATTACAAGTTAACACCTCTAAAGTGTTTATGGATTTATCCTCACAAAACACATGTGAGGTAGGAAAGTGACAGTTCCTTTATTTTACCAATGCTGAACTTAAGCACACAGAGACTGTGACTTGCCTGAGGCTGCACAGAAAGTCAATCACCAGAATAAGGAACTGAATGTAGGTATCCTGAATCCAGTCCAGTGCCTTAATACAAAACTAACAGAACCCAAAACTAATGTATTTGTGGTGTTCAGTAACTATTGGTTATCTTTTAAATGTTTGTACTTGAGGAAGAGGGATAGTGCTTGCTACACTTTACATGGAAAGGGCAGCATGGAAGAAGGATCCAAATGAAGCACTTTGTTATGAGGTATGGGAGGATTAAAGGGATTGGAGGTCTATGGGAAATAAATGTACAGCATATATTGGATGTAGAAAGTAGAAACATGGACAAATTGCTAAGGATGAGTACAAAAGAATAACAAACATGTAGGGATAAAAAGAGAGGCTAAAGCACAAAGTAAATTACATATAGCAAGAGAGATGAAGAAAAATATAGGTCTTCTATTTGGTGGGGAAGGAGAGCTGATAACATGCAGCACAAAGACGGTAAAGGTGTTGAATGTCTATTTTGCTTCAGTCTTCACTGAAAAGGTTAATGGTGACCAAATTGTTAACACAACTAATAACAAGAGGGAAGGAACACAAACCAGAATATGGAAAGAACAGGTTAAGTTAGGTGTATTCAAGTCTGCAGGGCCTAATGAAATTCGCCCTATGGTGCTTAAGGACTAGCTAAAGCAATCTCGGAAAGATTAGTGATTGTCTTCTAGAACTTGTGGAGGATGAGTCAAGTCCCAGAGGACTGGAGAAGTGCAAACCTAGTAGCTATTTTTTAAAAAGGGAACAAAGAGGACTGGGGGATTACAGATCAGTCAGCCTAATTTTGATACCTGGAAAAATACCAGAACAAATTATTAAACACATAGAAACTGATTATCTAGAGGATAGTAGGGTGAGAAGGAACAGCTAACATGGATTTATTAAGAACAAATCATGCCAAACCAATCTACTGTCCTTCATCTACTAGGCCGGTGGCACTGTCAAAGGAGTGAAGCTGTAGATTGGATTTTAGTAAGGGTTTTTGACACAGTCCCACATGACTTTTTAATAAACGAACTAGGGAAATGTGATCTAGATTAAATCACTGTAATGTGAATGCACAACTGGTTGAAAAACTGTACTCAAAGAATAGTTATTAACAGTTCACTGTCAAACTGGGAGTATGTAACTAGTTGGGTCCCACAGGGGCCTGTCCAGGATCTGGTACTAGTCAATATTTTGATTAATGTGTAATGGTTTGTGACCATCCCTCCCCCTTCAGTCTTGAAGAGAGGCCACACCCCCTCACTACATTGTACCTAGAAGTACAATGCTTCACAGGGGAATTAGCAGTCTCAGAGCTCTGGCACCTCTGTGTGGGGCAAAGCACCAAGCCAACACAGGTCATCCGGCCTAATGTGGGTAGGCTGCTGCCCCCAAGGGTGAGCTGGCAGCAAGCAGTAGGAGGACTTATTGGAAAACCTGGGAGGTGGACAGGTGCAATCCCGTCCACTTCTAAAGGCCCCTCCCCCAGCCTAGCAGGAGGGACCACTGGACACAGGAACCAAATGAATATGCGGGACAACTAATGAAAAACAGGGATCGGAGTGGTGGTCACAAGTTCAAAATAAGGGTACCAGATAGAGACACCGAGCAGAGAACCCCAGACAGTACCCAGTGCTCCTCAAAGGTATCTAGGGAGCCAGCGGACGTTGCCCAGTGGAACTCTGCCCGGAGACATGAGACCAGGAGGAATGGAAATAGGCCCCACAGTCGCAGAGCACCCCCTCATCCAGCATCTTCTTCTTGGTGTTATAGATGGTGACTTTAGCTAGAGCCAGGAGGAGGTTGACAAGGAGGTCTCATGACTTTGTGGGGCCTCAGATAAGGTGTGCGAAAATGAACAGGTGTGGGGAAAAGTGCAGCCAGAACCTCAACAAGAGGTTCTGGGGGAGCCAGCATAGGGGCTGCAACCTGGCACATGCGAGGTAAGTGTGCGTCAGGTTACCCCTCACACCGCAGAAGGGGTACGCCTCAGGTATAGGGGTGAACCGCGCCAGATACACGCCCCTGCTCACGGCTCTATGAAGGAGTTGCCAACCGATGTCCTCGGCGGGCCTTGAGACCAAAGTGGCTTTAAGGCTGGCCCACCAGGGCTCCTCATCCTTTACAAGTGGTAAATAGTCCCGCCACTTGGTATCAGGGCAGGCCGAGAGGGTGAGGAAATGCAATGTGTTGAGCATGAGCGTGTACAGTTGGTCCCTGGGCGTGGTTCAGAAGCGAACTGGCTGAAGCGTGCGCAGCCGGCTCGGAGTATGGGAATGGGGAAGCCCAGGGGGGCTCGTGGAACACGGGCCCAATGAAAAGGTCTGGAGGACCCGGGATGAGGGGTGGGTGGGGAGCGCCCTTTCGCAGGGCCCGCCGTAGGAAGACGAGAGAAGCGGGTGACAAGCCAGCACCCACCTCCTGGAGTAAACACAGTGGGGTCGGAACGGTGCAGAGTCCCATGCACCGACCGAGCGCACGGGGATCCACCCATTCCCCCCGTCGTAGTCCAGAAGGTCTCTGACCCTGGTAATTTCTGCCAGGACCAACCTCCAGTGCACCGAGGGAGACTCTGCCACCTGCACACGTAGATCGGGGTTGTGTAGCAGGGACTCTGTGAGGAGGTCCACCCCCTCGGTGGCCACAACAAACCTGGACACCAAAAGGAGCTTCCAGATCTAGAGGAGGTCCTGGTAGAAGACCGGCAGCAATGAGAGGTCTTGCAGAAGACCCCTTGGGTGAAGAAAAAAAAGCTGCCAGTTGTATCAGAGCCCTCAGAGGTGGTGGAGGAAGGCATGTGCCAGCGTGCTCCGTGCCGGACTACCTGCACCAGGGCCTGGAGGCAGAAGACGTGGACCTGACTACGAAGGCAGACTAGGCCCCGCCCTCCCTCCTCCAGGGTAAGACTCAGGACCCCTGCAGAGACCCAGTGCAGTCCTGTCCAGAAAAACTCCAGGGCTGTCCTCTAGAGCCTGGTCAGGATCCTGGGGGCGGGACCAGGGTGTTGAGCCGGTGCCAGAGCATGGACAGGACTAGCTGGTTCAGCACCAGCGCCCTCCCTCTCAGCAGTCTTGTCCATCTCCGCATCCGCTCACCCAGCCTGGCCTCCAAATCCTGCCAGTTCTCTGGCAGAGACGGATACGTGGCAGAAAGGTAAACACCGAGATAGAGCACCGGACCCGCGCTCCACCGGATGTCTTGAAGCGCAGGTGGGAGGGAGCTCGCCTGCCACCCGTCTCCCACCACCAGCCCAGAGCTCTTGACCCAGTTGACCCGGGCGGAGAAAGCCGCCGAGTAAATGGCCTGTCAGGCCTCCACCCGCACCAGGTCACGCAGGTTCTGGGCCACAAGGAACACATTGTTGGCATACGCCGACAGGAACAGCCGCAGCTCTGGCTCCCAAAGCACCAACTCCGTCAACCGCCGGCAGAGGAGACCGAGGAAGGGCTCAATCGCCAGAGCATACAGCTGGCCTGAGAGGGGCACCTCTGCCGTACTCCTCCCACCGCCAACGCTGACAGGCTCGGGATCCAGTTGAGCCTGACCAGACACTCCGCCTCAGCATACAGCACCTGGAGAAAGCCCACAAACTGGGGCCCGAAGCCGAACACCCGCAGAGTGCCCAGGAGATACCCATTGTCCCTCCTGCCGAACGCCTTCTCCTGGTCCAGGGACAGGAGGGCGAACGACAGACCATCCCTACGCCCCAGCTCCAAAGGGTCCGGGACCAAGTACAAGTTATTGAAGATGGTCCGGTCTGGGATGGTGTAGGTCTGGTCGGGATGGACCACGTCCACCAGCACGGACCCCAGCCACAGCGAGATGGCCTTTGCTATGACCTTGTAGTCCATGCTGAGGAGCGAGAAGGGACGCCAGTTCCGTAAGTCGTGGAGGTCCCCCTTCTTCTGCAATAAGGCGAGCATAGCTAGCCTGCACGAGAAAGGGAGGACCCTGCTTTTCAAGGACTCGGCCCAGACAGTGACAAGGTCTGGGCCAAGGACATCCCAGAACACGCGGTAGAACTCCACGGTCAGCCCTTCCATGCCTGGAGATTTGTTGGTGGGCATGAGACGGAGGGCTTCCGAGAACTCGGCCAGAGAGAGAGGCAGCTCCAGTAGGTCTCCGTCGCCCGTGCTGACTGTCGAGAGTTCGGTCCAGAGCACCCTACAGGCTTCGGCATTGGTCAGATCTGGGGAGAAAAGGCTGGTGTAGAAGGCCCTGGCCCTTCCACGCATCTCCTCCGGATCCATGAGGGGGTGCCGTCCTCTGCCAGGAGGCAGGTGACATGCTTTTTGACCCCCCTCTTTTTCTCCACAGATTAGAAGAAACAGGAGCCACGATCCATCTCCCGAAGGAGACGGATGCGGGATCGAACAAAGGCACCCTGGGCCCAATGGTCCTCCAGGATCTGGAGCTCCTCCTGCTTCTCCCGGTACGCTGCACAGAGGGGTGGATCCTTGGGGCTGGAGGCCAGATGCCTCTCTAGCTCTTAGACCTCCTGCTCCAACTGCTCTATCACCGCATCCCTCCGCCAGCTGGCGCCCTGGGTGTAGTCTCGGCAGAAGACCCACGTGCATACCTTCCCCACATCCCACCACCGCCGTGCTGAGGGAAAGGTGTGTCACTGCCCCCACCAGGCCAGTCAGAACTCCTGGAAGGATGCCACGAAGCCCACATCCTCCAGCAAGCTGTTATTAAAAGGCCAATAGGCCGGCCCCTGAACTGAGAGAGGCCGTCCCGTCACCAAGTGGTGATCCGAGAACGAGGCCGTCCAGATGCTGGAGGCGTTGGCCCGTGCCAGATGGAAACATGAGAAATAAATTCAGTCCAACCTGGAGTGGCGCGACCGATTATCCTCCACCCAGACGTAGGTGAAGGTGGTACCGTCATCTGGGTGGTGGTCGCGAGGATCAGAGGATCATTCATGAGGATCCAGGATGCCAAGGAAGGCCGACACATGCAGGTAAAAGCGCACCCAGTCCGGGCCCGTGTTTGGGGCGTAAACGTTGAGGTCAGCCCCTCCACATGGGCCCGGATGTGCAGCAGGCAGCCCAGCATGACCTCAGTGACCCCCCAGCACCTCGGGCCTGTTTTCCATGCAGGTACTTATAGACTGTCATCAAGTCATTCCTTAACCACCTCTTTGGTAAGATAAATAGAGTGAGTTCCTTGAGTCTATCACTAGAACAGATATTAAAGGAGTTGAAACATTCTCAGGGCTCTTCTCTGAACCCTCTCCAATTTTTCAACATCCTTCTTGAACTGTGGTCTCCAGAACTGGACACCGTATTCCAGCAATGCTTGCACCATTCCAAATACAGAGGTAAAATAACCTCTCTACTCCTACTTGAGATTCTTCCATTTATGCATCCAAGGATTGTGTTTGTCCTTTTGGCCACAGTGTTGCTCTGGGAGCTCATGTTCAGCTGATTATCCACCATGACCCCCAAATCTATTTCAGAGTCACTGCTTCCCAGGATGGAATTCTCTATCCTGTACGGGGATCTGCCCATGTGGATTCTGTTGCACAACAGGGATTTTAGTGTTTTTAAAACAGTACTTCCCAGGAAAAAGCAATAGGGGTATCTCTATAATATCCTGAGCTTCATCTAGTGATGATGTAAATTAAAGTCTGTTTTTTTTTCTAATCTGTTAATCCTGCATCTTAATTAATTGGTTAATTTATGAAATCTCATAAAATAAGTAGGGTAAGTCATGCCTGTCAATATTTTAACAGGAGACCCTATACATGTGTTTCTGGAAATGGTTTTGTTAACTCAAAATAGCACTTTCCCCTCTGACTCAGTCTTGAACCCATGACACAGCATTTGTTCTCATATGGACTCCCGTACATTTGGAAATGCACTAAGACATCAGCTCATCACATTTAAAAGGATGACTTCTTTCAATTTTATACTTGGAAGAGACTTTTTTTAATTCTTCCAGGAAAAATCTTGGGTATATTTTACTTCTTTAGCATAATCAATACAAACTCATTCTTTTCAATATTAAATAGAGAAGGTCAGAAAAAGTCAATCTGTTCTTTTTCTTTTTCCAAAATTTATTGTGAAAGGGGTTTTCCCTACTTTCCAGCCAGCTGTAATCAATCACCAGTCAAGAAAAAAGGTAAATATTTTTATTTTTCTTATCAGATATCTATGTGCCCCAGGGGAAATTAAGGAAGGATCTTATCCTGGTAGTCTGTGGAAGTCAGAGTCAGCATGACACCAAGGGTGCCTTAGAGGGGAGAGGAATATAAAAAAAGAGGTGAAGCTTTGCCGTGCATTCCTATCCAAACTTGAACTGACTCGCTCAGAGGTTCATGAACTTGGACATGATTGCTATTTTTCTAAATCTCCAGGCAGTCACCTAATAGTGCCCTTTGTGCATCTAGTCCACAAAGTACTGCTGGGTGGAGGAGAATATCTAATCTAGCCTCATCTTTCCACAGTGAATCATACCAATCTCCAGGAAAGTAAAAATCACAAACTTAAGACTCTAACGATGATTTAAAATGCCATTTTTCTAGTTTCTGTCTCAAACTTTATCTTGCAAATTAGTTCTATTGTTCTGACTCTGCAGTGATAAAATATCACTGTTATTCTCACATAACTAACATCATCTGCAAATTATCTCCTTTGTTCTGATGTCTTTGGCATGTTATGTTCACTGACTTCACATATGACAGCCAATCTTTGTGTCATTCATTTGAGTAAGGAATGTAGAATGTGTATATTGTAGCTATTGAACTATTATGGTGCACATCCCAAGTGAAATAATCTACTGTCTTCTAGTGTGCCAGGCTCACAAATTTAAAACAAAAAAGATTCGTAAAATAAGAAGGGGGACTGGATTTATCCTCCCCTTTCTGATATAGCCAGATAGCATATTTCAGTTTTAAACACAGAAATAGGAGTTTTGATATTTGTATTAGTAATTTGGTCAAAATCCAGATGTCTCTATTCAGACAAAACTCCCATTTAGCCTTTGATGTTACTTATTGCCCCCAAATAAACTTTCCAGTGAGAAGAAGCTCCTGCTACTAGTTCTGTGGGATTGCAAGAAAGTGAATTTTAAGCCTGTCACAGGTGTAGAACTGTTCATTGTATGTGGTGGGCCTCAGGACAGTGTCCGAGTGGGAGAGGTGTTGATGTAAAAAGTGCACACACGTTGGGGGAGAAGAATGGAACATTTATCTAGGGCATATATATATTTTTTAAATACCAGCTGTTAGAAATACCTCAGAGTTCCAGCATGTTATTTTGCATCAAGATGGGGAATCCTGCCTCTACTCCCAGGCCACAGAATGCCAGTGGAGATTCTATTGCCATCCATTGGCTATAATAGCCTCCACAGTCACCATGCCCTCCATACATGGGAGGTTTGGTTGATTTTGCATAGTTCCATACCTCTTTGCGCTTTCTTCTAAACCCTGCTTCTCACATCTTGCTACGATGGACCATTCATGGAAAAGAGCCCTGGATGCACAGGGAGATGCAATTCTACCTCATGAATAGGGTCTTCACAGCCTGCCCCCAATGCATGCAAACTGACATTTTTAGCCAATTAGCACTTTTACTGTAGTGGGAGGATTTATAATTCAAGTGTTCTGTCCCTGTTTCCTTCCCAATGCAGTCCCCTCAATGGTGCCTTTCTGCAGTGGGCTCTTCCTTGGGCTGCACTTTAAGACTGTTCAGAATTTGAAGCTGGTGCAGAATGAGGCCACCTGCTTTTTTAGCAGAGGAGCTTCACAGAAAGAGCATATTATACCCATGGTCTGTAATCCTCACTGGCTGCCACCTCTGCCTTTGTGCAACCCTTCCATGGTTGCAATCAGAATAGACAGTCAAACTGGAGCCCCTTCAGTTTAAACAGGAGGGGTCTGCTGGCAGGGCATTCTCTGAGAAAGGCTCCTTTCATTTAGAATTGGCTTTACCAGTGGTCTGCCAGAGCTCAGATCCGTTAACTCTTTGGACATGCTGCAAATCCCATGGAAATCTGAGGAGGGGGTGAGGTGATAACTGGCTGAGAATGGTTTCATTTGGGGGGGGGCGTTATATTGTAGCATGAATGTTTTTAAATGGCTACAACTTCTGAACTGATTATTGTCTTAATTTTTTCTAAATTGGCAAGGGATATGAGATTGCCACTATGAATTCTAGATAAGAGTCCCTATACATCATTTTACCTTCATAATACATCTTAATGTATTTTCCACATGCCTGCATTAACTAAGCTCTGTCTTAATGTTTTTCATATAAATACTTTATCTTTCAGCCTCTGTGATCTAATTTATAAATGTGGTCTCAGTTTATTTGTAACTACATTGTTTTCCCTTCATAATGAAAGATTAAACAAATAGGTATAATAAGATTAAACTTTCCTAGAATAATGGGATTTTTGAGCAAAGAGGATAATTATCTACAAATATCTTACCGAAAACATTTTTTGCCAGCCAATCCATCACTCCCCTTTACACAAACACACACAAACTCTCATCAGAAGAGACTGAGTTGATAGACAACACAGACACAGGGACAGAGAAACCATTCCCACCTCCTTCTAAGGTGTTTTCTTTAATCAATTTCAATAAAGATCAGATGTTTGTAGCTGACAGAGACAGAGAGCTTCTGCACCTCAGTTGTATTTGTCAAATATAGTATTTTCCAATGAATGAATATTATTTTTTAAAAGACTGTAACTATATATTTGAGGAATAATCAATGTGGGAGAGGAAGTTAGGGAGCTACAGAAGCTTAAAAGCATACGATTAAAAATGTCTTTGGAGCTACAGATAAGATACACTTAATTGATGTAAAGTTTGTGAAAATGTTTGTTTTTGTTTACTTCAGTTAGCATGAAAGTGTGGGAAGAATGTGTTCACTTAACAACAGATACTATCTGATTTATGCAGGTGCACAGGTTGGGGAGGGTGCAAGGAGCCTTTGCATAGCTCTCATCAGGGCCAGTGATCATTTCAGTCCCTGTGCAGAGGAGAGTGCAGGGATTGCTTTGTACCCTATGCCCCGGCTTCCACTTCACACCATACCTCACACATGAAACTATTAGAAATAGGTGAGCTCCTCACTCAGGTCATGCTGGAATTTTTGCCTCCGATTGCTCCTGTTGGGGCATTGCAACTCCACACCCTGCTTACAATGGGCTGTACACAACAGGCTGTTAGAAACCATTTGCACACACATATGGATATTAACTAATAATGCATATTCACACCCATTCCTACAATCAAAATCATAACATCTTCAGCCTCAGACACCCACTAGGTCCAGTTCATAACTACTCATTTTTTCTTTGAAAAACTATGCAGCAATAAATTGCCCAGACAGTAAAACAAAACAAACATCAAACCCCATCACTTCATAATATCTACTAGAAACAAGTAAGGGAGCACTTAAAAGGGCATTATAATGCATCTGAGGTTCTTTTATGGGTAGGTTTTAAATGTTTGAATGCTTTGTAATGTATTTTTATAGTAGTCAAACATTCTGCTCCTTGTCACTAACCTGAGTCTGTGAGGAAGAGGAGTTTGCTTTTCCATTTTAGAACAGTCTGTCTGGTTGCCCATGTCGGTGGAGAGAGCAATTGTGTGACAGACATGGGTAGTGACCAGGAGAAAGGAGAGCCTTGCTCTGATTGCCCAAGTTGGAAGTGTAATAAAGAAACAAGGTAGCCTGTAGTGGCCCACAAGGATTTTTTTTTCCAATTCGTTTTTTTTATTTTAAAAAATTGTGTCCTGCTTCCCCATCTGTGCATAAGACGATAATTAAGTTAGAAAAAAGACAAAGAGTTTAATCAAAAGCAGTAAGCGCAATTATACTGTATAAATTGTGGTTTTTAACCTTTACTGCAGCCTGCACCCCTTTGGTTCTGTCTGTCTATTGGCCAAACTCTCTGGCTGGCCTACAGTCTTCCAAAATGCTATGGCACATTATAGGCGTCACATGCCTGGTGCATCATGGGAGATGCAGTCTAGCTAGGAAGCCCAGACTATAGAAGAGAATGGGGGCTTGAGGCACCTGAATCACAACTCCCATGAGGCACTGTGGCAACACAAACAGACTCGGTTCCATGTTGCACTGAGCCAAAATGAAATGTTTCAATGTAGTTCAATTCAGGAATGTCAAAATGTATAATTCCACAAAAATTTAACATTTTGACTATGTCTCAATTCAGGATGAAAGCAAATGTCAAATATTGAAATTTTCCCTGACATGGAAATTCCGGTG
This sequence comes from Caretta caretta, assembly GCF_965140235.1. NCBI lineage: Eukaryota > Metazoa > Chordata > Testudines > Cheloniidae > Caretta > Caretta caretta. The sequence goes on from NC_134208.1 coordinate 40,707,357, forward strand.
TGTTTTTTTTTTTTAACCAACTCGGCTACATAGGTGCACCAATAGCTGAAGAATAGTGGGCAATACCAGCAGAAATCACTACTCTCCCCCTTGTTGGTTCATTTCCACTGATCCCTAGTGCATTGGTAATGAAAACAAGGCTCCACTCACTTCTCACTCACTTGCTCTGGGTATGGGGAAGGAGCAGGTGGGAAGTAGCAGGCACAAAGCATCTGTTTGCTCCTGCACATCTGAATCCAAGATCTAGGTAACCCATAGAGAAGCATAAGGGGAAGGTTTTACTCTTCCTTACAGCCTTGTGGGGGAGTGTAAGCCAAAAGACAAGCAAGCCCTTTGAGAATATGCTGAAATTCAATAATTTAAAGATTCAGTTTTCTTAAAATTCTGGGCCAAAGATTCTCAATCTTGATTAATAAAAAATGTTTAAAAAGTCAATGTTACTCTGTGTAGGTGTAAGGGGCTGTGTGGGCAGATCACTCTGCAGGATTGGAGCTTTTTATCTTAACAAATGCCCATAAGAAACATGTCTTTTTTCCTCTGACTCTTCTGGGGGTTTTTTTCCTTCAGAATATTTCTTCTTTGGATAAAATGGGGGGTTATTATGAGAAAATTCTTATTTCCAATTGTTTCTAGAGCTCTGCAGATTATCAGTACTAGACTTTTTGTGAATATAAACAAGCTATCTTGGATCTTGGCATATAGTTCTCCTATCTGTGTTCTTGCACTGGATAAGATATCAAATCAAATGCTGATCATTTAATATAATTTTAATAAACTAAGAGTCAAACACAATTAAAGGAAACTTTAATAAATATTATAGATTAAATTAATCAGATTATTTGATCAAATTATCATTAATATAATGACTGATAGTCATTGTTAAATGCCATAGTTAACATAGTGACAATGAAATCAGTGTCAAAACTCCAAATGATTTCTGTGGTTGGTGCAAGACTTGACCAAAACTGAATATTCTATGGCCATCTTTGTATGAAGTACCCAGTCCATCCCGCAAACACCTACACGACTAACTTGACTCACATGTGTTATGACTAACAGTGCTCACTTGGGTGAGATGATTAAGCTACTCACATTGGTAAGAGTTTACAGGCTCCAGGTCCTAAAATTGCATGCATTTCCAGAGGCATCACCCAGATCCTCCACCCCAAATTGCTGCTACCAAACCATCAGATAAGTGATACTGGAGAATATGTGTTTGGCAAATGAGTAATCATGGGAATATGAATCTTGCAAAGATGGAGCCCTGTTGATTTCAGTGGGACTCTGCACAGGAATAAAAACCTGCACTTGTGGATCTGTTTGCAGGATTATGCTTTTGAGCAGTAACACCACTTCCTTTCTACCCACTTCAGCCCTTGCCAGATCTGTACATTCCAGATGGTTCTTAACAAGTGTGTTGGGCATTAATAATATAACCTCTTTTATTTCATATTGCATCTATTAATATAACCTATTATCATCTTGCCTCTTACAGCAGCTGTGAACTGGTCTGATAGTTTCAATTATTTGTTCACAATAGCCTCCAAATTCTTTTCTTCATCAGCACGCAGGAGAAGATGTCCATTTAGTACATATTCTCTAACTTGATGCCTGGCTCCCATGCTAATTATCTCACATTTTTCTGCATTAAACTGCATTCACCATCTGTTCATCCAATCACAAAAATAATCCAACTCCTTTTAAATCTGATGGCATTCTTTTAAATTATTGCTTCTGTCTATAATTGTATTATCATCTGCAAAGTGGCCGAGGTTGGGCCAGATACACCAATTTACCTCCATCAAGTATCTCCATTGATTTCAGCAGAGCTGTGCTTATTACTCCCTTTCCTTGTTTGTACCTGTGATGGGGTGTTCACGCCACACCAGCCTGGAAAGGGTTAATGTGGCTCAGAATGGGTTAAGTAATCTGATAGGCCACACCTGAGGGAAAATTAGGTTTCATAGGGGAGCACTGATTGAGGATGTGCTGAGCCCAGCTGTGTAGGAGCAGTGAGGCTGATATGTGGCCAGGAAGTGAGGACCAATGGAGGCTTCAGCATGAAAGCTTACAGTCATTCTCTGGGCTTACACAGGGAAAGGAAGAAATGCAGTAGGAGACACCCTGGAATCCAGGCCCTGAAGGAAGGGTTACCCAGAGAGGTAGTGGAGAATGAAGCTGCTAGATGCAGAATAGGAAGGAGCCCAGAGAAAATGGCAGCATTTGAGATAGAGCAGACCTTGACTGCTGATTGTAAGGCCCCTGGGCTGGGACCTGGAGTAGAGGGTGGGCCCAAGTTACCCTACTAGCCAGTAAGGGAGTGGCATAGCCTTGAAGTGGAGGACTGCTGGGGATGAGGTCAGCCAGTCTAGTGAGACTTTGATACCCCAGATGGGGGAAGACTACAGTGATCTGGCCAGAGGGCCAAACCATGAAGAGGGAGCATCCCGAGTCTCAAAGAGGAAGTACTGCAACTCCTGGAACATGAGAGAGGCAACAGTATGAACAAGAGATAGAGAGGGTTGTCATACTGGATGGAACTATTCCCCAGATGCAGCCATATGGAGGTGCCCCAGAGGTGAGTAGAGAATTCCACAACAGTACTATTGCCCATTCTGAGATCCCTATCCTCCCAGAGAATATAAATGCCTTAGTCATATCCCACCTCTGTGCAGCCAGTGGCCTATGTTCCTCAATGCCATGCTGTAGCCTCCACATTTATTTGACAAATAAAATTTGCAGAATTTTGCAGAATTGTAAAATATTGTGCACAGAATTTTTAATTTGTTGATGGAGAATGACCTCCAAAGTAATATATGTACAGGATGCTTAGTTTAGAAGATAGTCCATGATTAAATAGTAATGAATAACTAGGTTGTATGTGTACTACTGCACTCTGCTGTGTGTAATATCTGATCCAAGGCACACTGAAGTCAGTGAAAAGCGTCTTGTTGACTTCAGGGTGCTTTGGAGCAGGCTGCTATCCAGAACTTATCAGATATGTGTCTTTATAGATTGTCTGTCTACTGCTAAGAGAGTTTCCATTAATTCTAGTGGTGTGGGGCTGTGCTTTTGAAGCAGGCAAATCTGTAGTCCAGCATTTCTCAAACTGGGTCTGTGGGCCCCTGGGTGTCCCTGAGGGTACTCCAAGTGGTCCGTGGATCCCGCTTAAAAACTCCTTCCCCTCCCTCCCTCCCTCCCAGCATACCAGGGAACAGGCTTCCTACCTGCCCTGGCTCTGTGCCGCACCCGGAAGCGCCCAGCATGTCCCTGTGGCCCCGGGGAGGAGAGGAGGCAGGGGGCTCTGCGTGCTGCTTCCACCCCAAGCACCAACTCCACAGCTCCCATTTGCTGGGAACTGAGGCCACTAGGAGCTGCTGGGGCAGCACACGAAGACTTTCTGACCTCCACCACCACCTAAGAGCCGCTGCCAGAGGGATCTGCCGCTGCACCCCTCAACTCCTCCCACACCCCAAATCCCTGCCCCAGCCCAGAGCCTGCACCCCACACCCAAACTCCCTCCCAGAGCTCTCACCCTGCACCCCCTCCTGCACCTTAACTCCCTGCCCCAGCCTGTCGAAAGTGAGAGAGGGTGGGGGAGAGCGAGTGATGGAGGGAGAGGGGATGGAGTGAGCAGGGGGGCAGGGCCTCAGAGAAGGGGCAGGGCAAGGGCTGAGCACGGAGGCTTGGGGATCCTCAAAAATTTTTAAATCAAAATGTGGGTCCTCTGGTTGCTGAAGTTTGAGAACCGCTGCTGTAGTCTATTCCCACTGCAGTAGTGGAGTCCCAAGTAGCCATGGTGTGCAGCCTAGTGGCAACCGTGAAGTCATACATAGCTCCTGATTTATTCTAATATCTGATCTTTTGAGTCAGTAGTCATAATGTACTTACATTTAGAAGCTTCTCTTAAAAGCAGAATCCAGGTTCATGATTTAGTTAAATGAGATATAAGGAGATCAAAGGACTTGCTCAAAGTCACGTCATGAGTTCTTGACTCAACTCAGATTAGATGTCTGCTGTTTACCAGTCCTTTTCTCTTTCTGGTAAACTGCATCAACAGCAGGTTTTCACTTCTTTTGATTTGTTTTAAATAAAATATACTTTTTTTTTTGGTGGGCGATCATAAGTATTTTATTTCTCAAACCTTTAGGAATGCCAATTCTGGAAATGAATTTGAAGTACAGGTTGAGCAATTATTTACTATTGCTTATCAACTATAACGTAACTTTATAAAAAGAACAGGAGTACTTGTGGCACCTTAGAGACTAACAAATTTATTAAAGCATAAGCTTTTGTGGGCTACAGCCCACTTCGTCAGATGCATAGAGCATGTGAACTGCTCTATAGAATAGAATGGAACATATAGTAAGAAGATAGATATATATATATATACACACACATACAGAGAAGGTGGAAGTTGCCATACAAACTGTAAGAGGCTAATTAAGGTGAGCAATTATCAGCAGGAGGAAAAAAAAACACTTTTTTGTAGTGATAATCAAGATGGCCCATTTAGACAGTTGACAAGAAGGTGTGAGGGTACTTAACATAGGGAAATAGATTCAATATGTGTAATGACCCAGCCACTCACTTTATAGTGAAAGATCTGCTGTGAAAGCACTGCCAATGCATTCTGGCAATGGTTTGAGCATTAACTATTTCACCCCGATAAAAATACAATGTTAGGTGTTAGTGATTGCTGCGTACGTCTTATTGTTTGTCATTTCATTTGTTTTAAAGGATATTGTGAAGTTAGTTGTCAAGTTTTTGGAACATTGCAAAGTTGTTGAGTTTTTTCTGCTTTAGGCTCCTCTCTCTAATGGCCATTTTATATTCTGTTTTCATTGTATATTGTTTTAGTCCCCGTCCCTCTCAAATATAATTGTCAAAAACTACTTTGATATTTTCCTGACTAGAATCTTGACAAGGAAAGAAGTTTTATATAATTGTGTTTTTCTTATTTTCTTAGTGGTCCCATCGGCCATTTATATGCTTTTGGACATTTCACTATAAAACCTTTATCTCTTCTCTCAAATGTTTTTATGTTGCAGTTTTTAACTGATAACCTTAGCCAAAATCCTTTAATTTTTTCCTTTTATTATTCCATCTTCAGAAGAACCTTAAGCTCTTAGCACTACACCTGGTTGGGTTCAAAGTGGATTTTAACCTATATGATAGTGATTTTCTGGGATCCCATATGTCTTTGATCTGCCGTCCTGGGTCTTGACCATCCTGGCTAGGTGGAACATTTTCAACTTGGAAATCATGTCTTCATCTGGAAACTTTGTACTGGCTATTGTTACAAGGAACATCTAAGATTACTATAACTAAAATATGAGAGAGTAGAGCTTGCTTATTGTGTATTTGACAGCACATTCTCTGTAGTCAGTTTAATTGTTGCAATTTCTGTCTCATGATGTCCCCCCTTGCACTGCTGGGTGGGAGGGGGATATCATGTGTATATTCTTCTGCATATCCTTTAATAGCTAACAGTAAAACCAGCAGCAAAACCAAACCAGTAGATGCAGCAGACAGACTGAAAATAAAGAAATAAAAGGGGGATGGAGATGGAGTATGTTTGGTGGTACTCCTGACTCTAGGTATAAATTGATTCACCATTTTGGTCACACAAATATCTGCTTCATTCATCTGTCCCTTATTCCTTCCCCCTTTCTAAAAATTGACTGACCACAGTTCTTTTTAAGAAGTACTTTCCATTTTTGTTGTTCTATTCCATTTCCACACTCTCCCCATTTATTTTTGCTGATGCCACTGTGGATTCTTAGTTTCTAGTTTTTATTAAAGATTAACAGAATTGACTGTACAAAGTTATTGTTTTATGTAAGCAGCAAAAGGGAAGGTGGTATATACAAGAAAAGAGTATAGTGTGGTTGAAGTAAAGTAAGATGTGAGTCACAATAAGAATACATATGTATGTTATAAAAGTTATGTCTGTAATTTATTTTTAACTCATTCACCCCACTTGGGCCATCTTTCCTGATATAGTTCAGCTGCTAATCTAATATAGCCAGTAGGTCTTTCCTTTTCTCTTCAGCTCTTGACCATCTTTGCAGTCGGTATTTTGTTTTCTATCCTTAGGGCCTGATCCTTGTGGGTATAGAGCTTGCTGTCATTAGGAGTCCTGCTGAATCGTAGGACTGGAAGGGACTAGTCCAGTCCTCTGCACTCATTGCAGGGCTAAGTATTATCTAGACCAGTGGTTCTCAAACTTTTGTACTAGTAAACCCTTTCACATAGCTAGCCTCTGCGTGTGACCCCCCCCCCTTATAAATTAAAAACACTTTATTGTATATTTAACACCATTATAAATGCTGGAGGCAAAGCAGGGTTTGGGGTAGAGGCTGACAGCTCGCGACCCCCCATGTAATAACCTTGTGACCCCCTGAGGGGTCCTGAACCTCTGATCTAAACCATCTCTGACACATTTGTCTAACCTGCTCTTACAAATCTCCAATGATAGAGATTCCACAATCTCCCTAGGCAATATATTCCACAGTTTAACTACCCTGACAGTCAGGAAGTTTTTCCTAATCTCCAACCTAAACCGTCCTTGCTGCAATTTAAACCCATTGCTTCATGTCCTATCCTCAGAGATTAACAAGAACTATTTACCTCCCTCCTCCTTGTAACAACCTCTTATTTACTGGAAAAGTGTTATCAGGTTGCCTCTCAGTCTTCTCTTCTCCAGTCTAAACAAACCCGGTTTTTTCAATCTTCCCTCACAGGTCATGTTCTCTAGACCTTCAACCATTCTTGTTGTTCTTCTTTGAACTTTCTCCAATTTGTCCACATCTTTCCTGAAATATGCCCAGAACTGGACATGGTACTACATTTGAGGCCTAATCAGTGCAGAGTAGAGAATTACTTCTTGTGTTTTGCTTACAACACTCCTGCTAACACATCCCAGAATGATGCTCACTTTTTTTTGCAATAGTGTTAAATGTTAACTCATATTTAGCTTGTGGCCCACTATGACACCCAGATCTATCCACAGGCAGTCATTTCTCATTTTGTATGTGTGCAACTAATTGTTCCTTCCTAATAGGAGTACTTTGCATTTGTCCTTATTGAATTGCATTCTGTTTACTTCAGACCATTTCTCCATTTGTCCAGATCGTTTTGAATTTTAATCCTATTCTCCAAAGCACTTGCAACCCCTCCCAGATTGATATAATCCGCAAACTTTACAAACGTACTCTCTATGCCATTATCTAAATAATTGAAGATAGCGAACAGAATTGACTGATGTGGAAGGTCTAAGATATTCCAGAAGTCTTTTCCTTTTGGCAGGAACTACACACCCCATTCAAGAGTGCCCACACTGTAAATGAACAGAAGGAAGGGTCAGAGTTAGACTAGCAATGAAGGAGATTATTCTTGGAAGCAAGCAATGTGCTCAGTAATAAGTGTTTTTGTAGAAATGGGTCCACAGGGATGAAATGCATTTATTGGCTTACAGTCACAATGATTCTAAATAGCTAGTATCATTCAATTTTTATATACCTTCTTTGTGATACTTTGATGTTTGGCTGTTGCATTTAAATGTTAGTGCAGTGCTTTTCAGGAAAGGTCTTTTAAAATAGAAATTTTATTATTTATTTGACTGCATAACTTATCTGAATCTGTTCAGATTTGTCTCTTCTATGACTGTTCATAGAAATAAGCCAAGTTCCTATTTAATCCCTGGTATATTTTAAATATTCTCTGGAGTCTGGTTTTTTTGTTTGCAGTGTTTGCATGAACACACTCAAAATCAATAAGAAATAGTTAAATAGTATTAGGAAGTGATGCTGGCACAGTTATTCTTACCACTTCTTGGCTGCATGACAGGGAGGTAAAACAGGACCCTTTCCACTGACTTCAGTGGGCTTTGGATAAGGCTAATAGTGCCCTTACTATAAAAATAGGACTGAGTCCTGGATCTGGTGAAACCTTGTGTCACGAGACACCCCTGCATTCACAAAGTGTTCTGTACTTGCACCATTTCATTCAATTGATCCCTAAAGACACTTTTGTAGAGATTAAAAATTCTGCCTATGGATATCTGTGTGAGATGAGACCTCTCTCTTAGTTATGTGGATATGTGAGCATAGGGCAGGAAATGCTCACACATTCATTTTGAACTAGGAAACTGTCAGAAGGACTCACTCGATCTTTGGAGTGAATCAAACATGCTAGTTGTGAAATTAGAGTCCTGGGGGACACCACAAAATCTTTTGGATTTATTCCACAGGTCTGTCATATTTGCATTTCATCTGAGGGCACTGTGCTACAGTGTGAAATCAACAGGCTGAGAGAGCTCCAAATAAAGAAAAGAAGAGGGATCGTAGATAAAATAGTGAGTCATAAATAGGGAGACATAAAATAGAGAATGAAACACAATTCATAATACAATCAGCTTTAATGGACACTATTCATAGTTGTGTTTAGATACAAATATTGGACCAAAATCCTGAAAATGACTAATGGTCTCTCAGCACACCCCTAAATTGTGCCTTATCTACTAGCTTCACTAAATCCCAAGATACTTTATTTCTCTTTAAATGGCACAGAAAGAATTGTAAATTCCATTTCAGTGACATCAGGGTAGACACATACTGATGGTAATACTATTGCATTACAAACAGTTGCAGCACCCTTCTTCCTCTGATATCAGTGAAATGAAAATTTGAAGTATTAAATGCTAATGTTAGAATGGATTTTTAAAGTTTACTGGAATTCCTACTTGATTTTGTTTTATTCCAAAGATTTATGTTCTAACAAAGAAAACTATATTTTACTGGGAGGACAACTATATTTCACTCCATAACAGAAATAATCTCCATTCTTCTTGTAATGCTTGGAATTCTGATTTTCAGCAGTGGTGTTCAGTTATATTACGTAGCTTATGGGTTTTTGCTGTTCTGTAAATTTGTGTATTTTCAAAATCCTATGAACTCCCTTCTTCATCAGTGTGACATGCACAGTGCCGTGCAATAATACTTTATTTTTATAGCTTCTTTCATTCAAACCTGTGACCTACAGAGTTAGGTAGTAACTGGAAGAGAGGAAATTTTAAGAAATATAAGCAAGAGAGACTACACATGTTTGTAGCTGAGGTTTAAAATGAGATGGAGTGTGGTTGAGGCAGAGAGATTCAGGAAGGTTATTCCAGAAGACAGGAGCAGCAGAAGAGAAGTTGTTTCTTCAAATCAACAGTGGTCAGATCACATGAGGGAGAGACAGAAAAGACTGGTGTTACACAGAGAGTGAGGGTATAGGGAAGTGGAGGAGAGAGAGAGAGAGAGACCCACACACACGGTCTGTGAAATATTTTATTTGTAGTCTCATTTAGAATGCTCATCAGTGTATTGGATCACCTCATGTGCTATGGAATTTTACATCACAAACACTCTTATGAGGCAGGGAAGTATTGTAGTCAGTATTTTACTGACAGGAAGCTGAGATGGAGAGAGGTTAAATGATTAGTCCATGATCACACAGAAAAGATATAACAAAACCCTGATCTGCTGAGTTCCATCATGATGCTTTCATCACAAGACCATCCCTCCTTAATAGGTAGGAAGATTTTTTTATAAAAAAGGAGACCAACTCTGAGCTAGATCCTGCAAAGAATGAGTTTGAATATGGGCTTGTGTGGCCATCCTTCTCTTTACTTGAGAGAAGGCTGAGAGCAGCATTCTGCACATGGTGGAGCATGGGGAGACCCACATGGAGAAGAATGTTGCATGAGTCAAGACAAGAATGCGAATGATGATTTAGCAGAGATGGAGTCAGGACACAGGACAGTGACATATGTTGCAGTGATAGTGATAGGTAGGTTTTCAGAAAGAGGAGATACAGTAGGATGAGAAAAGTTCAAGGTCATGGATCACACTCAGATTATGGACTATGTAGGCTAATAGGAATCAAATAGTGGGATCAACGTTCATGTTGCACTCCCTGTCAGTACCTGGCCTCAGCCAGGAAAGCTAATGATCCACCAGAAGACCAAAAATGTTGATGAATCCTGGTCATGTGCCACCTAAAGCACATTGTGCATACGCTAAGAATAAGTAAGATGGAGAATGTGAAATTGTGCTTGAGGACGTTCATCATTCCCAAGAGAAGACCTTTCTTTTGAGGCATTTACTGTCACTGAAACAAATTAAGACAAATAAGCGTCTTTAAAAGTGATGAAAAATTAGTATTATCGCTGTTAAATTCATAGTTAAGGATAATGATAGAGATAAAAGCACAAAGATAGACAGTAGATAGAAAAGAGCAGAGAGCCAAAGTGAAAAAGCTGTCCCTCCCCCCACTACCATGTGCTGCTCCTGCCCTCTGCCTTGGAGCTGCTCCCGGGAGCCTCCTGCTTGCTGTGCAGGGGTGGGGAAGAGGGAAGCTAATGTCAGGGTCTGCTCCTGCCCCTTGCTTACCCCATTTCCATAGCAGGGACGGAAACACAACAGAGCTCAGGACAGAGGGAGCGTGCTGGCAGCAGGGGCTGTCTCAACTTGTTGATCTACTTAAAAAGGCAATGTACTTAGAGTGGAGTCTGCATTCTTAAAGGGGCAATGTGCATCTCTCTCTCACACACACAGGGGGTGTGTCTCTGTCTGCCATGCTGTCTCCCTCCCTCCATTTGTGCTGCCTTGTAGAGTGTGAGGCTACATTAACAACAATGTGTTAACCCTTGAGGGCTCAGCTGTTCTAGTTCATCATTTAGCTCATCATTTAGCAATAAGGCATTCCCTGGGAAATATCCCACCCTCTGACTGCACCACCTCAACCAAGCTTCACAATCATCATCATTGCTCTGTACAGTATTAAATTGTTTAAAACTTATACTGTGTGTGTGTATATATTTTATATATATATAAAATCTTTTGCCTGGTGAAGAAAATTTCCCTGGAACCTAACCCCCCCATTTACATGAATTCTTATGGGGAAATTGTATTTGCTTAACATCATTTTGCTTAAAGTCAGATTTTTCAGGAACATCACTACAACGTTAAGTGAGGAGTTACTGTATATCAGTGTTGGTGGAACAGCAGTTTAGAACATTCTGACCATCCATCCTCTGAGGCGCTTCGGTTTAAGTGCCAAAATCACTATTCACTTCTGAAAGTCTTGGCTAGCCTATACTACTTTATAGGAAGAAGATTGTTGTGTCTATTTTATGATGCACTTTTAGTGCAAGCTAGATAAATTCAGACTAAAAATAAGATGCATTTTTAACACTGAGAGTAATTAACCATTGAAGCAAACCTAGAGACATGGTAGATTCTCCATCATTTGCAATCTTTAATGAAGGCTGGATAGCTTTCTAAAATATGTGCTATAGCCCAATAGAAGTTATGGACCCGATGCAGAAATTATTGGGTGAAGTTCTGACCTTTGTTACAGAGGAGGTCAGATTAGATTATGATGATGCTCTCACCTGGCTTTAAAATCTATGGCTCTGTAAAACTATTTGTATTACATGTTGAATGTATGAACTTGGCCATTTGAGTTCAGTTTATGGCATAACAAATCATAATTGTGGTGTGTGCTATGTGTAACAAATGAATGTTCTGTTTCACAAACAGTAATATTTGGCCTTTTTGGCATATTTTCTTTTGTAAATCATTATGCTGAAATATAAGGATAAATATAACTCCGAGTTTTTTGCTTTTCATGATTCAGCTGTTACTTTTTTATATTATTTCTTTTGATGTCAAAACAAGGAGAAATTAAAGTCAGTGTGAAGGCAAAAAATGTTAGCTATCTACTTCATGCTTATTCCAAAAATAATACTTAGTCCTTGCACACAGTGTGGAGATACACCACTTCAAATCACTTTAAAACCATGAACTAATCATAACTATTATTAGTCCAATAGAAGTTGCTCACATTAAGTGTTCATAAGATTGAGAGGACCTTAGTTAGCCATATGTCTCCAACAGTGTACTAAGGGCATGCAGGAGTGAAATGTTGCTCAGGCTTGCAGGAGTGAAATCAGGAAGGCCAAATCACACCTGGAGTTGCAGCTAGCAAGAGATGTTAAGAGTAACAAGAAGGGTTTCTTCAGGTATGTTGGCAACAAGAAGAAAGTCAAAAAGTGTGGGCCCCTTACTGAATGAGGGAGGCAACCTAGTGACAAAGGATGTGGAAAAAGCTAATGTACTCAATGCTTTTTTTGCCTCTGTCTTCACGAACAAGGTCAGCTACTGCAAGTGCAGACTACTGCACTGGGCAGCACAATATGGGGAGGAGGTGACCAGCCCTCTGTGGAGAAAGAAGTGGTTCGGGACTATTTAGAAAAGCTGGACGTCCACAAGTCCATGGGGCTGGATGCGTTGCATCCGAGAGTGCTAAAGGAGTTGGCGGATGTGATTGCAGAGCCATTGGCCGTTATCTTTGAAAACTCATGGCGATCGGGGGAGGTCCCAGATGACTGGAAAAAGGCTAATGTAGTGCCAGTCTTTAAAAAAGGGAAGAAGGAGGATCCTGGGAACTACAGGCCAGTCAGCCTCACCTGAGTACCCGGAAAAATCATGGACAGATCCTCAAGGAATCAATTCTGAAGCACTTTGAGGAGAGGAAAGTGATCAGGAACAGTCAGCATGGATTCACCAAGGGCAAGTCATGCCTGACTAATCTAATTGCCTTCTATGATGAGATAACTGGTTCTGTGGATGAAGGGAAAGCAGTGGACGTGTTGTTCCTTGACTTTCGCAAAGCTTTCGACACAGTCTCCCACAGTATTCTTGTCAGCAAGTTAAGGAAGTATGGGCTGGATGAATGTACTATAAGGTGGGTAGAAAATTGGCTAGATTGTTGGGCTCAATGGGTAGTGATCAATGGCTCCATGTCTAGTTGGCAGCCAGTATCAAGCGGAATGCCCCAAGGGTCTGTCCTGGGGCCGGTTTTGTTCAATATCTTCCTTAATGATCTGGAGGATGGTGTGGATTGCACCCTCAGCAAGTTTGCAGACGACACTAAACTGGGAGGAGTGGTAGATATGCTGGAGGGTAGAGAGAGGATACAGAGGGACCTAGACAAATTGGAGAATTGGGCCAAAAGAAATCTGATGAGGTTCAACAAGGACAAGTGCAGAGTCCTGCACTTAAGACGGAAGAATCCACTGCACCGCTACAGACTAGGGACCGAATGGCTAGGCAGCAGTTCTGCAGAAAAGGACCTAGGGGTTACAGTGGACAAGAAGCTGGATATGAGTCAACAGTGTGCCCTTGTAGCCAAGAAGGCCAATGGCATTTTGGGATGTATAAGTAGGGGCATTGCCAGCAGATCGGGGGATGTGATCGTTTCCCTCTATTCGACATTGAGGCCTCATCTGGAGTACTGTGTCCAGTTTTGGGCCCCACACTACAAGAAGGATGTGGAAAAATTGGAGAGAGTCCAGCAGAGGGCAACAAAACTGATTAGGGGACTGGAACACATGACTTATGAGGAGAGGCTGAGGGAACTGGGATTGTTTAGTCTACGGAAGAGAAGAATGAGGGGAGATTTGATAGCTGCTTTCAACTACCTGAAAAGTGGTTCCAAAGAGGATGGATCTAGACTATTCTCAGTGGTAGCGGATGACAGGACAAGGAGTAATGGTCTCAAGTTGCAGTGGGGGAGATTTAGGTTGGATATTGGGAAAAACTTTTTCACTAAGAGGGTGGTGAAACACTGGAATGCGTTACCTAGGGAGGTGGTGGAATCTCCTTCCTTAGATATTTTTAAGGTCAGGCTTGACAAAGCCCTGGCTGGGATGATTTAATTGGGGATCGGTCCTGCTTTGAGCAGGGGGTTGGAGTAGATGACCTCCTGAGGACCCTTCCAACCCTGATATTCTATGAAGGGGGGGGTGGAATTAAAGACTGAATTGAGAATCTCAGGTCAAGAGAGGAACAACAAATAAGGTGCTAATCTGTATCTAGGTATCTATCTATAGCTCTTGTGAACCTGGTGAAAGGACCAGTATCAGCAGTGGGAAACACTTCCTTCAACTCCCCAAGTAGATTTAATACATGATATTTAACATAATACTGTGATGGGGTATAAAAACACTGTAAAGGGTTAACTATCTGCTGGTGGCTCAATCAGCTCTGCCCTGCTCCATGTGCAATAGGTATCGGGCTTAGAGAGGCAGGTGAGAAAGGAGGATCCAGCTCAGTTAGGAGCTGGCTGGGAGGGAGAGCAGTTCTTCAGCTTCCGTTCCTTGAGAGCAGCCTGGCTAGGGCCAGGAACTGAGTAGACTCCTGCCTGACAGAACCTTCCTGAGGGAAGGTAGGTTTGACATGGAACTATTGTTTTGAGTTGCTATGAGTGATTTGCTTGTTTGTTTCTGAGTATGACTGCTTCAAATGGTGCTTCACTGGAAGGGGGAACAGCCAAATTAAAACAGTTTTGTCTTTTGCACCTGGCCAGGGACCCAGAAGTAATTTGTTAGGAGCCCAGGAATGACCCTGTCACAAATACTTCCTTTAATCAGGCAACTCACATGTGAGTGCTCACAGAATTGAGGGCTAATTGACCGACAGGAGAGAGAACACTGAAATATGGACCCACCTCCCAGAGAAATCTTCCCTTCCTAGATATTAGATCTAGCTGAGGAAAAAAAAGTTGAAAGACTTTTTTAAGAAATAACTTTTAAATGAGATTTCAAGTCCTTGGTTTTTATAGATACATATGTACACACAACCATAATGTGTATTTTTGTGTGGTCATTCAAAACTTAGTGGATCTAATTTTAGAACAGTACTATTGTGAATACCAAACAGAATATCGTTCATTCTCTCATAGGTAGCATACTAATACATTATGTCCTGCCATGCATACCAGCAAAGCCAGTGTGGCCTTCAAGGTTTTTCTCAAATGGATATCCACAGAAACCTTACTATAGTTATGCTGGATCTTCAAACATACAATCACTACTGAGACCTCTTAGAATGAATTGTACTCTAATGAACAATAATCACGTGATACAGTGTCTCAAACATTTTCTTATTCACATGTCTAATAGAACAAGTATTGTTTTTATTTTTGTGATTGAGCCAAGCAGAACTTTAAGGAGACCTGGTGCTTCACAAGTAGCTGGTTGGAATAAAGGAAATTCGTAAGCATAAGATCACTTATGGATCATCAGCATCCACTTAGTCTGCTTCCTCCCAATCCACACAGAGACATCAGTCAATTCAAGTGTTTTTCATTCTCAGCAGGGCAAGAATTGAGAATTTCAAAATGAAAATCCCCAGTCAGCCTTCTCTTAGTGTGCTGAGAGGTGAAGGAGGAAGCTTATGACTTGCTTATAGCAAGGACCTGAAACTAACAAATCGGGGAAGAAAGCGCCAGTGAAGTCTTGAGATGAAAGCTCCACTTGGCACTAGCCATGGTGATTGAGCCTTATTTTTCAATGTGTGCTATTAGAGTAGATACTCTGCTACAGATTTACAGCAATCCTGTAGCAATATTGGCCAAACAAACTGGTACTATGATGCACTAGAAACAGGGGAGGAAGAGGATGGTGATGCCATCAGTGAATGGTGATTACATCAGTGAATGAGGACCTTTGGAAGACATTGCTGAGAATTCTTGAGAATAATGAGACCACCACATTGGTCATGCTGTGAAAGCCTACAAACCAGAATAGCAATCATTAATAGAACACACAGGGTCAGCAAATGAGCCAGAAGTTCTGAGTCTGGAGCCCATTCTTTCCCAGAGGTCAGTATAAGCAGCTATGAATGGCCATGCTGCCTCTCTCAATGAAACCTGAAGAAAGACTTAAAAAAAAAAGGTTTCAGAGTAGCAGCTGTGTTAGTCTGTGTATTTGCAAAAAGAAAAGGAGTACTTGTGGCACCTTAGAGACTAACCAATTTATTTGAGCATAAGCTTTCGTGAGCTACAGCTCACTTCATCGGATGTAGCTCACGAAAGCTTATGCTCAAATAAATTGGTTAGTCTCTAAGGTCACAAGTACTCCTGTATTTTTTTTTTTAAAAGAAAAGGAGATCTTCTGAGCTGCCCCTTGCATCATTCACCCATCAGGGACCCAGAAACAAGCCTGTCTCACCTGATTTAAATTGTTTTTTAAGCTTTACTCTGGTACATGTTTTCTAACTTTCCACTGGTAGTGGCACTGAGTAGGGCCGCCTCTACAGTTTTTGCCGCCCCAAGCAGTGAAAAAAACTGCCACCGCGGATGGCAAAAGGGAGAAGCTGCCGCCGATTTGCTGCCGCCGCGGAAACACTGCTGTCCCTTTCTAACTACCGCCCCAAGCACCTGCTTGGAACGCTGGTGCCTGGAGCCGGTCCTGGCACTGAGGCAGGCAGTATGTCCACCTCTGTGCTTTAGAGACCCTCAACATGTTTGTCAGCATCATTCCCTTACTAAACTGCACACAACATATGTCACTATCTTTGACATTGTTTTACCTTTTGTTTAGTCTTCTGGTCCATCCACCAACTGCACTGTTAATTACTTACACTGTTAACTTCCTTCTTTTTCTTCTCAAACATCTGTTTCCCATGTTACACCCAACTGACAGTGTTAAAATATAGGAAGGGCTTGCTGGTTTCCTGTTGTAAAATTCTGATTGCCTTGTCAGGCTTAGCTCTCTGTCTTGAGAGAGACTTCTATAAATTGGATAATATCATGGATTCACCGTAAATGTCAAGCTGGTAATCAATTCAGCCCCCATGCCCCTTTTCCTACACAGAGGTGGTTCTTCCTTAATGTCAAGACTAACAGCTTCTAGGGGATTTTAAATCCCGTCCACTATTTGCCATTCAGTAGAAATTGGATTGGGCCCTTAAGTCAAAGAAGATGAGATAATTTAGTCAAGCTAATGTACTTTGGGCGCAGTGTCTCAATCAGTCATGTTGAAACTCTCTTGAGGTTCTTCCATTACTGCTTAAGGACGTGTATTTAAAAAAAAAAAATATCGGTTTCGAGAGTTTTCCAGAAGGAACTGCTTATCAGTGTATCTGACTTTGCCACCCATCAGACAGATTGTTCACATTACTATAACAAAAATGAGAAATATGAAATAAAATTAAATAAACTTGTTTTAACATATCATTTTATTGTCTTGTTCTTAATTATTTAATTACACATGTAAGTAGTCTTTACATATTAGTCAACATGTGCTAATGCTTTAAAGTTAAATACTCGTTTAAGTGTTTGTGGTATCAGGGCCTAAAAGGACAAAATGCAATGGAAGAGTTAAGTCAATAAAAGGCAAGGGAATAAAAGGGATGAATTATGGAATAAGTTCTGAGGTTCCTTGTTGTTACAGTACAAATACTGTTATGGGTTGATTTAAATGAATACTTTTTTATTGACATTTTAGAAGTTGTGTCTGCCAACTGAAAATTAAAATATGCATCACCAAAACCACTTACATGTGATTCTGATGGAAACAAACTTTTAAAAGGTGGAGGCAGAGGCCGAGGGGGAGAATGCTGCGGTTCATTTATGTAACATCTACCTAGATAAAGCATAGTCAAGGCTGTAACATATGCCACTGAGAGGATGAGTACATTAGTTGCTAAACTTTTAGTATTAAGACATTGGTTCACATTTATTTTTGTGCTTGGAGACTTGAAATCTCACTCATGTGGCTATGTCTATGCTGTACTTGTTGCCGATATGCAATTTATTCTTATTTATTTGCAGAGCATCTTAAAAATACTTACTTGGAGTGGCATTATTTTGGCAAGGAGAAGAGGGTGGTTGTTTTTTTTTTTTTTTAAAGGGACAATCTGAAAATGTAGATTTGCAGATTAAATCTTATCAACATATGCGGATAGTTTTAAAAAAAAGTTTCTGGGATGGTGATTCAGTGTATGGCAGTGTTTGTGAGTCAGTATTGAACTTCTGTCTAAGTATGGCTGTAGCAGTCTCTCTGCCACGTTTCATCTGGGAAATAAGCAGAGGCTCTGTTTGTGGCCATTAAGTATATGGTGCTATATAGTTACGAGTAGAGATGTTAATGGGCTACTTCAATGTCATTATATTCCACTGATTTAATTACTCCCTGTGATTTCAACTGATAATGGTATTTTTCAGGTTTTGTCCTACATTATAGAGTTATCCCACAATTTGATACAATCACCACACCAGAGGTAGTGGTATTTCAGGGGACAGATTTTTTTGTGTTTGCTATACAAAACACATGTAAGACAAACAGCCTAATCACAGGCAGCCCTTCATTGCCAAGTAAGGGTGAAAACTCAGCTGAAACACTGTGTGTGTGTGTGTGTGTGTCCATAAATATAAAGGGAAGGGTAAACCCCTTTGAAATCCTTCCTGGCCAGGGGAAAGCTCCTCTCACCTGTAAAGAGTTAAGAAGCTAAAGGTAACCTCGCTGGCACCTGACCAAAATGACCAATGAGGAGACAAGATACTTTCAAAAGCTGGGAGGAGGGAGAGAAACAAAGGGTCTGTGTGTCAGTCTAATGTCTATATGCTGGCTTCTTTGTCGGGGATAGACCAGGAATGGAGTCTTAGAACTTTTAGTAAGTAATCTAGCTAGGTATGTGTTAGATGATGATTTCTTTAAATGGCTGAGAAAAGAATTGTGCTGAATAGAATAACTATTTCTGTCTGTGTATCTTTTTTGTAACTTAAGGTTTTGCCTAGAGGGGTTCTCTATGTTTTTGAATCTAATTACCCTGCAAGATATCTACCATCCTGATTTTACAGGGGGGATTTCTTCATTTCTATTTACTTCTATTTTTATTAAAAGTCTTCTTGTAAGAAACTGAATGCTTTTTCATTGTTCTCAGATCCAAGGGTTTGGGTCTGTGGTCACCTATGCAAATTGGTGAGGCTTTTTATCCAACATTTCCCAGGAAAGGGGGGGTGCAAGTGTTGGGAGGATTGTTCATTGTTCTTAAGATCCAAGGGTCTGGGTCTGTAGTCACCTAGGCAAATTGGTGAGGCTTTTTACTAAACCTTGTCCAGGAAGTGGGGTGCAAGGTTTTGGGAAGTATTTTGGGGGGAAAGACGCGTCCAAACAGCTCTTCCCCAGTAACCAGTATTAGTTTGGTGGTGGTAGCGGCCAGTCCAAGGACAACGGGTGGAATATTTTGTACCTTGGGGAAGTTTTGACCTAAGCTGGTAAAGATAAGCTTAGGAGGTTTTTCATGCAGGTCCCCACATCTGTACCCTAGAGTTCAGAGTGGGGGAGGAACCTTGACTCTGTGTGTGTGTGTGTGAGAGAGAGAGAGAGAGAGAGCACGCGCTGAGATATCAGGAAGAAGGAATCTTTTGTAAGAAGTCTCTGCATTCCCCTCCTTGCTGAGGAGCAGAACTCATTGGCATTTCCCCACAGAGAAATTCAGAGAGGAGGAAAGGAGCATGTTGTAGGTGTGACTAGGGGGGCTCGCATGCTTTGCCAAACACTGCATTGGGGATATGTACATGAGGGACAGAAGCATCAGGGGTCTTTATTCCTTAGTGTTATTGCTGAATATTTTAATGAGGGGCATAACTCATATTATTCACTAATTTGCAGGACTTGACCCAGAGAATTTAGAAACCTTCTGGAAGAAAAGAGTGTAAACTCTGCCCCCATTATTATTTATTATTCTAAGTAATAAAGTTAAGAGCACATTATATATTCAGATGCCAATGACTACATGCAGTTTTCCCTATCCAAAATATTAAGGTACCAAATGTTTTTAGTTACACCCTTGCACTACACTAGAATCTATGGGATTTCATGGCTGTAACTGAGAGTCAAATCTGTCATTGTTTAAACATTTGAGTAAAACCTATTTTTAAAAAATTCCTTGTACAGAACTTTATTTTCATTAAAAGTAATTTTTGCAATTTTGGTGTAATAAAAATGGAGTGAGACTTTCAGGGACACAATAGAGCAATCCAACCCGCAGTCTGACAGCCTCTCTGCTGTTAAGGAGGATGAAAGTCTTGGGAAAGGAGAACATCAAACTGAAGAGGAGGGAAATGATCCCATAGTTGGAACTCACCTTCCAGATATCATGATATCCTCTGAGCAAGAGGATATCTCTCCACAGGAGGGAATCACAGTTACTAGGAAGTCAGGTAATAGTAATGGGGAATTTGATCATGAGACATACAGATAGCTGAGTTTATGTTGACCGGGAGACTCTCATGGCGACTTGCCTGTAGGGTGCGAAGGTCATGAATTTCTCAAGACATCGAGACAGACTTACGTGCAGTGCTGGGAAGTAGCCAGTGACCATGGTACATGTAGGTACCAGTGACATAGGGGAAAGGTAGGAGGACCTGGAGGCCAAATTTAGGTAAGAGATTAAAGTCCAGGACCTCCATGTTGGTATTCACTGAAATGCTTCCAGTTCCATGCTCAGGGACAGTTAGGCAGAACTTTAGGGTCTCAGTGAGTAGATGAGATGATGATGTAGGCAGGAGGGTTTTAGGTTTATTAGGAACCCAGGAACCTTTTGGGGGAGAAAGAGCCTATACATGAAGGATGGGCTCCACCTAAACCAAAATGGAACAAGATTGCTGGCATGTAAAATGAAAAAGGTAGAAGAAATTTTAAACTGTCTGGGGGAATGCTGACTGGTGCAGAGGAGCATATGAGTCCGACAGACATTCCATTGGAGAAGATCTATTAACAGGGATTCTCTATATCCTGATAAAGAGGAGACAATAGAAATTGATTAAGTACAAGAGAAGAGAAACAATCAAACAAAGGAGTCACATTCAGTTATACCACATGGAGGCAGACAATTAAAAAGTGAAAAATTTTATGAGTGCTTGTATACAAATACTAGAAGTCTAAATACTAAGATGGGTGGGCTTGAATGCCTGGTATTAAATGAGGCTATTGATATAATAGGCATCACAGAAACTTTGGTGGAACAATGATAATCAATGGGACACAGTAATACCAGGGTACAAAATATATAGGAATTACAGAGTAGGTTGTGCTAGTAGGTGAGTGGCACTATATGTGAAAGAAAACATAGTCAAGATATTAAATGAATCAAACTGTACCGTAGAATCATACTATCAACCTCGTGACTGGGATGGTGACGGTAATTGTGATTAAAGAGGCTATAAAAATAGCAAACTCAGTAATGGGGGATTTCAACAATCCCCATATTTGAGTGGATACAAGCCACCTCAAGATGGGATGCAGAGTTAAAATTTCTAGACACCATTAATGACTGCTTCTTGGAGCAGCTAATCCTGGAATCCACAAGGGGAGTTTAGGATTTAATCCTAAATGGAGTACAGGATGTGGTCCAAGAGGTGAATATAACTGAACTGCTCAGTAATAGTGACCAAAGTGTAATCAAATTTAATATCCTGGGGCGAGGGGAAGGGGAAATACCAGAAACTGACCACAGTAGCATTTCATTTCAGAAAGGGGAACTAGACAAAAATGAGGAAGCTAGTTAAGCAGAAATTGAAATGAACAGTCATGCGAATGAAATGCCTGCAAACTGCATGGAAACTTTTTAACACCATAATAGAGGCTCAAATTAAATGTATACCCCAAATAAAAAAAAACAGTAAAAGGACCAAAAATGACACCATGGCTAAACAAAGTACAAGTGGCAGAGGCAAAAAGACATCCTTTAAAAACTGAAAGTCATACATACTGTACTGAGGAAAATAGAAAGGAGCATAAACTCTGGTAACTCAAGTGTATAATAAGTGTATAATAAGGTAAAAGTCTTTTGCTAGTTGCTCTTCAAATTCTAACAACAAAATAATTAAGTACATCAGAAGCAGAAAGCCTACCAAACAGTCAGTGGGGCTGCTGGATGATTGAGGTGCTGTTGAAGGAAGACATGGATGATGCAGAGAAGCTAAATGAATTCTTTGCATCAGTCTTCACTGTAGATGATCTGAAGGAGATTCCCACACTTGAGCCATTCTTTTTAAGTGACAAATCTGAAGAATGGTCCCAGATTGAGGTGTCAATAGAGGATGTTTTGGAACAAATTAATCAAACTAAACAGTAGTAAATCACCAGGACCAGATGGTATTCACCCAAGAATTCTAAAGAAACTCAAATATGAAATTGAGGAAATATGAACTGTGGTACTTCTTAAATTTAGCTTCTTTATCAGATGGCTGGAGGATAGCTAATGTGACCCCAATTTTTAAGAGAGGCTCCAGAGAAGATCCTGGCAATTACAGGCTGGTAAGCCTAACATCAGTCCCAGGCAAAGCGGTTGAATCTATTGTAAAGGAACAGAATTATCAGACAGATAGAGGAACACAATTTGATGGGGAAGAGTCAACATGGCTTTATAAAGGGAAATCATGCCTCACCAATCTAATAGAATTCTTTGAAGGGTTCAACAAGCTGGTGGACTAGGGTGATCCAGTGGCTATCGTGTACTTGAACTTCAGAAAGCCTTTGACAAGATCCCTCACCAAAGACTTAAGAAAGCAAGCAGTCATGGGATAAGAGGGAAAGTTCTCGTGAAGATCAATAACTGATTAAAAGACAGGAAATAAAGGGTAGGAATATGTGATCAGTTTTCAGAATGAACCAAGATAAATAGCAGTGTCCCACAGGTACTGCTGCTGTTCAGTATTTTCATAAATGATCTGGAAAAAGGGGTAAACAGTGAGGGGGCACAGTTTGCAGACAACACAAAGTTGCTCAAGATAGTTAACTCTTTGCCGTTCCCTTTGGATTTAACAAAGGGATCTCACAAAACTGGGTGACTAGACAACAAAATGTCAGATGAAATTCAATGATGATAAATGCAAAGTAATGCACATTGGAAAACACCACCCCAACTATACATACAAAATTATGAGGTTTCAATTTTGCTATTACCACACAAGAAAAAAATCTTGGAGTTGTGGGTAGTTTTTGGAAAAATATCCACACAGTGTGCAGCATCGTTCAAAAAAGCTTAACTGAATGTTAGGAAGCATTAAGAAAGGGTTGGATACTAAGACAGTAAATATCATAATGCCATTATATAAATTCATGGTATGGCCACATCTTGAATACTGCATGCAGTTCTGGTTACCCCATATAAAAAAGATATATTAAAAATTGAAAAGGTGCAGAGAAGAACAACAAAAATAATGAAGGGTACGGAACAGCTTTCATAGGAGGAGAGATTAAAAAACTAGGACTGGTCAGTTTGGAAAAGAGACAAGTAAAGGGAGATATGATAGAGATCTATGAAATCATGAGTG
Source organism: Caretta caretta (assembly GCF_965140235.1). Classification (NCBI taxonomy): domain Eukaryota; kingdom Metazoa; phylum Chordata; order Testudines; family Cheloniidae; genus Caretta; species Caretta caretta. The sequence continues at coordinate 40,730,538 of NC_134208.1, forward strand.
GTATGGAGAAAGTGAATAAAGAAGTGTTTGTTTACCCCTTCACATAATACAAGAATCAGGGGTCACCCAATGAAATTTATCGGCAGCAGATTTAAAGCAAACTAAAGGAAGTACTTCTTCACACAATGCACAGTCAATCTGTGGAACTTGTGATCAGTTGATGTTGTGAAGGCCAAAAGTATAATAGGGTTTCAAAATAGAATTAGATAAGTTCATGGAGGATAGGTCCATCAATAGCTATTAGCCAAGATGGTCAGGGATGCAACCCCATACTCTGACTGCCAGATGCTGGGACTGGATGACAGAGGATGGATCACTTGATAATTTCCCTGTTCTGTTCATTCCCTCTGAAGCATGTGGCATTGGTCACTGTCGAAAAAGAAGATACTGAGCTAAATGGACCATTGGTCCTAGCTATCATTCTTGTGATACTTCTCATTCATGCACAGTTTGAGTACTGCCAGTTTGAGTTACATTTGTAAATGATTGTGATTTGGTATCTCTTGAGCAGAAGTAATGATCTCAAATATGAGCAGAAGAAATGACTTTTATCTCTCTTCTTTTTTCTTTTCAGAGTCACAGTGTACACTCTGTGGTGAGCCTGAGGGTGAGTGTGTTTCTATTTTCTTAATCATTTTCAAAGCTGATAGTGCACAGGCTTGACTCAAGTGATCTGTTTAGTCTGTTAGTTCATTTGTATGGGTAACAGTAGATTGAACATGGTATTAGAAATGATGCTAACACAAGAAACACTCACACTTTGCTGTGCTAGATACCAAAATGAATCAAATTAAACTGAGTAAAGCACAGTACACGCTCCAGGCAGAAGGAAATTATCTTAAATGACAAATATTCCATTACAGTAAAAATGGAAATATTTGCTTTTTGTTCAGTTTTTGTGTTTGCCAGTGTAATATGGGATATGAAACACTGATGAGGCACTTGAAGACATTATTTGGAAAAAAAGGACATTGGATAATGTAAATGAAAATGACTTAATCTGTAAAGGGTCACATTTTCATGTTTATTGTAACTCAGAGTACAAAGAGAGGCTCTTTTTTAACAGGTGAAGTGAATAAATACTACTTTTGAAACAAGGATAATTAGGCAATAACATTAATGCAAACATATGCACCAATGATATTTATTTTTCAGTGCCAGATTAACACTAAGATGAGATGTAGGATTTACCTAAATAAGCATTGATGTGAATCTGAGGGTTTTACTCTTCGAAGCAAAGAGTCCATTACTGGAGGAAAAACCTCATATTCTATTACCCTTATTGCTATTAAACAATTTTCCTCTTACATTTTATCTTCTAACTCAGCTATCTGGAACCTCTCTGTCAAAAGTAATCCAAAATACTGGCCATGATGGATCCATGTCCATCCATTTTACAAAACTCAGAAGCATGATTATGCACTAGCAGCTTAATTTTTCAGCACTTTATCTGTTCAGAATAGTTTCTGAAAAGCAAAACAAAGCTTTCTACATTTTGAGGTGGGGAGGAGAAGCTAATAACTGTATTCAGGAGATTTAAAGATGGTGTCTGATGTGATGAGTCTTGGGGTGTTGCAACTAATGAAACAATCCAGTTCATAAGAACATTTTTCATCTGCTTGTATTGATTTGTTAGCCATCCTGAGAGGTTTGTTTTGACGTTTTTGTGTTCTTTTTACAAAAAGCTACCGTTCTAGTTGCAGTGCTTTTTCCATGCACTTTATAAAAAGTTAGACCAAATAAAGGAAAAGCATAAAACAGATGTTCAGTGGCCTTATGTGGCAAACTGAGGACTTCACTATCTCTGTGTACAATTGTGTGTTGGATTAATACTGTTGTTGTTGTGCATGACTAAACTGATTTTCCACAATCATGCTCATTTTCCCCAGAAAACCAGAAGTACATACTCAGTTTTGCAAACTTGAATTCAAAAACTCATGTCCTTAAAAGTGAACAACAGGGTTCAGACTTTTTTTTAAAAACAGTTACTCAATAACAAGCCCTTTATTTTTATGTGTTTAAAAAAAATCTATCACATGGTCAGTGAGTGTGCTGTTGGTGGGACCTGTATTAACTTGATATTCAGTGTTTAGATGAGCAGAAACAAACTGTTATAGCTGAGAATTTCTTCTGGCGCACCAACTAACTCCTTGAGTGCAGTGCTGCTGGTATGCTAATTGTTAAATCTTAGCTACGGTTTTTAAAGCATACTCATTAAGTTCAGCAAAGATAAGTGAAAAGGATTTTTACAGTCTGTGTTTTCTTTCCTTCTGAGTGTACTTTCTGATCTCCAGGTGCGGAGCAAACTCAGTGGTTTTAACCATAGTATTATGGAGCAGTGGTAGCTGCACCAGAGTTAAGGTTGCTTTACAGAGTTTCATTTTAACATGAGCTTTACACTTTTGTTTTGTAGCGGTCTCAATAAAATGGCAAAAAACTCCACACACACACTATAAATTTTGAGCACTATATGAATTTTTCATTGTGGTTTGATGAAAAATGAATTGATAGGGAGAGACTAATGAGAGTTCAAAAATCACCCATTTTGGCAATTATTTCATTGGATTGTCTCTTCCTCCCCACTCCAGAAATCTAAAACACTATAGGATCTGTCCATTGGCTACACTGTTGCTCAGCTAGATAGTATTTGTCTTTAGAGAATTTTCCACCTTTTTTTAGTCATGGAAAATACATTTATATTCATTTCCAAGGGAGGGAGGCAGAGACTGTTTCATCCTCTACCCCTGTACCTTAGGGGGCAGTTCCCTAATCTAGGAAAGAGGATGCCGCAAGGTTCTTACCTCTTCTAAATGCTGTTTAAATTTCTGTCCAGTTGATTATGCTCACGATTGACTAAGGCTGGGAACCCTCCCTAGAAGACCATTAGAAAAGTGCTTCTGAACACTCCTCCCCTCCTCCCCCATTTTAAAATAAATCAGCAGAATGTTTATTCAAGGTTGGGCAGGCCCGGACACCAGGTCTTTAACATGACAAACCCCCATCTGATCTACTATACCACATTGCTTTCCATACGGGTTTAGTCACACTGAGTTATCCTATTTCTAGCCACTATAAACCACATTGCTCTGCCAGAACCAGGAGGAATCCAGGATTTCTGATCACCAGTATTCTACTGTGGACTAGTAACTAGTTGTGAAACACACTGGGAAGAGCATGTGAAGTCCTTCTCCAGTGCCTCATCTAGACAGGAGTTTGTGCTTACTCCTGCAGCTCAAATAGTAAGAACTTAAGGTAGTGATCTGAAAGTTAAGAGATTCAAACCCTGCTGCTGATCTATTTGGAGACATGGTAAGGATTATGTGATTCCCATGACGAAAAGGCCACTTCAAAACAGGTTTTTTACTTAAAACCCTATGATCTGTAAATAGTCATGTGAATCAATAAAATACATTTTTCATATTTGTTATTTATCACTCATTTTGCTTGTGCGATCAACTGTTCAGTGTATTTGTGGCACCTTAGAGACTAACCAATTTATTTGAGCATGAGCTTTCGTAGCTCACGAAAGCTCATGCTCAAATAAATTGGTTAGTCTCTAAGGTGCCACAAGTACTCCTTTTCTTTTTGCGAATACAGACTAACACGGCTGTTCCTCTGAAACCTGTTCAGTGTATGTGTAACATGGCCTTGTCTAAGCTCACAGAGGATGTGAGACTGTGACAACATTCAGCTTGAAAGCCTGGTTCTTTAGCACAAGCTGTAAAGATTCAAGTGTTTATATCCAGAGCTCATCAGTTCAGTCCCTTTTACTGTCTAAGATGGCGATTGTCACACTTGCAGCTGTACCACATTAGCATATTTAATTGTTGAGAGTTATTCCTCATATTAGTAGGGAAGGGGGAGTGCATTAGTCAGATCTGCTGGTACAATACAGACATTCTCACCCTATTGCTGTAGCTGCTGCTGGTGTCATCTAATTTCCAGGAGTCCATGAGAGGCTACAAGCTGTTTTGGGAAGTGAGGGATGGTGCAGATTCCTTCACCGAAGTTCCCTTGTGCTGAAAGGTTGTTGGTGCTAAACATGAAGGGTTGCTCTTGCTGTACTGACTTTGAGTAACTTTTTAAACAGAGAGAAAATGTTGTAGACAAAGAATTTACTGAGGCAGAACATAGCTTCTCATGTTCTTGAATAGTGTGGATGAAGTCAAGAGTAACTTCAGCAGCAGTTGCTCCCTGTGATCTCTAGGCATATGCAGCTCTTCTTTTTCCTGACTTTCATGAGCTGTCCTCTGAAATACACTAAACCTATATTAAAAAAATTGGGAAATTAGCAAACAAAAACTACATTTGGTAGCAGGGCACACTCCAGCTACTCAGAACCTTAAAAGTATGGAACTAAGTTATGGGGAGAGACTTATGCATTCTTTTCCATCTTCATATTGCTTACAATATTAATAACACATGCCAGCACTCTCATAAAGCTTTCACTTCCATTTTTAGCTTGTAGCTTATGTATTCTATTGTTATGGTTTTCCTTGTGTTGACAAAGGTAACTGCATAAATGTAATATACTTTGACTTTTGTAGGGTGTTTGACTTAGTACTGCACTGCATTTTGATTAAAAAAATTAGCACGATAAAATAAAGCACAAATTAAATGGACTAAGAACTGGCTAACTGACAAATCTCCAAGTAGTTGTCAAAGAGAAATCATCATTGAATTTGAGTGTTTCTAGCAGGATTCTACAGGGATTGGGACTAGCCCTGGGCTATTCCCTATTTTTACCAATGATCCAGAAGTAAATAGAAAATCACTGCAGATAAAAGTAGCAGGTGACACAAATATTGATGTAATGCTAAATAATGATGACAGAGAAGTCATACAGAGTGATCTGGGTTGCTTGAGAAGTTGGGTCTATTCAAACAAAATGTACTTTAATACAACCAGATGCAACGTTTTACAGATACAAACAATAGAGGCCTTACCTACAAAATGGGGGGGCTAATCCTGGAACACAGTGACTCTGAAAAGATTTAGGGGTCAGAGTGGATTAGCAACTGACCATGAGCTCTCAGTGCGATCTTGTGGCAAAGAGGGCTAATGCAATCCTTAAATGTGTAAACAAGGGAGTAATACATATGAGCAGGGAAGTGATTTTTACTTCTGTATAGGTTATAGGTGAGACTGATACTAGAATACTGTGTAAAATTTTGGTGTCCACATTTAAAGGATGGTAAAGAGTAAGAGGTGACTTGTTTGAAAAGTATAAGAACTTTCATGGAGTGAAAATGCCAGATAGTCAAGGAGTCTTTTATCTAGCAGAGAACAATATAAGAACCACCAATGGCAGGAAGCTGAAGACTTAATTCAAAGTATCCAGTGATTTTTTTTTTCTGGATGTCTAGTGTGAGATGCCTACAACCTGATCTTTCACAATATTGAACCTATAAGGTGCTCTTTAGTGTTCAAAGCACAGCTCCCTTGACACACTGACTTACAGTGGCAGCTATGAGTGCTCAGCACTTCTACAAATCAGATCTCAGGGTCCTAAATCAGGCACTAAAAAAGGAGGAACATACAATTAGTGACCACCTGTCACAAGTTTGATTTAAGTTACTTGATTAACATGATACAGGAACTCTGTGGCTAAGGCAGGGATAGAATCCAGTTCTCAAGGGCAGCATTCAACTACTTGAAACCTGAGACCATCCTTTTCTCTTTCTGCAATCCCTTACCTCATTCACTGCACACCTGTGCTTTTTTTTCTTTCAGAAGGGTATGGTCAGTGTATTGTCTGCAGTTATGTTACCACACAACTCATCCTAAGCAAGCACATTTATTCTTATGGGGAAAGCATTACAAAAAAAACACATTAAAACAGTAGAAGAACCTACACATCTGCTAAGAACTTACTAAAGGTCATCTATTAGCCTTATGTGGCCCTTAGTAGGTCAAGTCTTTCCATCCTTTCCACAAGGATTGGAGCCCAGCCTTGGACAGAAGGTTCTGTTTTTTGCATTAGAAAGAACCCCAAGAGTTGGTTTAAACTCAAGCTGTTTATCCAAGAAACCCTTTCTTTGTCTAGTCTCTGAAAGATCCAGTTTCAACTATCTTATATGAGCTTTCCCAGAAGGTGGTACCTCTCTGGCAGGGTTTCAGCCTGGCTGACTTGCATTAATCATCACTTTTGTTGTTGTTGAGGAGGAGTAGTGGTAGCCCTCCCCCAGGAAGTAGAATACAATCACACACAAACCATTCATTTAAAACAATGGACCCCCAAAGATATTGCAAGAAGTTTCCCTATCTGTCATAGGCTCTTCCTTTATTACACAGTCCTGATTCATCCCCAAAGCAGGTCCATCCTGTGTCTTGTGGGGGGAAAAAAGGTATGTGATCATATAATTAAAGACTGCCTCATAAGACATATACAAAAGATAGGTCAATTAAGTTAACTTTCATTCTAGCATATCCTAACTTTTAAATGCTTGACTTAGCAACTTAATATTTAATATATTTTTGTATGTATTCAATATAATCATATCTTAAATGTATGTTATGAAGGGGTTAGACTTTACAATTTGGATCTTAGGGCCAAGTATTCCATAGTAATTGCAACCACTCTTGAATTATTGGTGCAGTTTGCGTATACAATTCATATGTGGGCACAACCTGAGCATGTACCCACAAACCTACTACCTGCATTTGGATGCCAGTCAGGCACTTCAGAGGGACAAGTATTCAGATTCTCTCCACCCCTGAGTTGTTGATTTCTTGAAGGTGCAAAATGCCTTCACAAATTTGGCCTACAAGAAGGAGGCTGGCTTCAACCCTGTGTAAAACTATCCCTTAGTGTGTAGCAACTTGGATTGAATTTTCCAAAATCCAGATGTATTCATATGAGAGCTTCATATTGTTGTAGAATGTGGAGAGCTCCCTGTGCTGTCTGGTCTTAAATGAGTGGAGTATCAGAACAGTACCCATGTTCAATTATGTGACTATTTGGAGATCATCACTTTTCATTTCTTTTCACTCAGAATTTGATACAAGTGTCGCTTTGAACAGATCAATACCTTTTTTTCTTTAAAACCTTCCCTTTGGAAGTTTATCAGGACTACTTCCAAACATACACTCAGACTATGCTCTCAGACAGATCTAAAAAGAAGGATCTTGGCGGACCCTATAGCATTGCAGGATCTGTCGTGATTTTGTATTTATGCACATATACACAAAAAAGGTTGAATGAAGCCCTTAATTTGCATATGGAATTTAAAGGTAGTTGTTTTTACATGTTGTTTTTAGATATGTACTCACTGGAGTGCCACTGACATTCTTGCTTCAGTGAGTTTAAGGAATACACATTTACATATTCACAAGGTAATTTACATATCAGATCATATTTTGATGAGATTTTTTTTACTCTGAACATCCCATATGCAAGGAGAGGGAGTGAGTGTTCATTCATCAAGCTATGCACAATTGGCTTCAGAACTAGGGGCAGAAAAAGTGGAAGATAATATACCATACTAAGCTGCTGTCAACTCTGCCAGAAAAACAGAAGGATGAAGACCTTGATTAAAGCAAATACAAACTACTGTTAGTGCTTCATGTTACAGAACAAACATCAGGGAGTCGATGTTCATTTAAGGGCTTACCTTTAAATCACACTAAAAGTGAACAATGAAATTTGTTTGATACCTTTTCTCCATCTGATGCATATGGAAAAGATTAGGATGTGAAGAGGGAGTGGGGAACAAGAAATACTATGCCATATATTTGAGAGTAATGTCAGAGGCTGTGGTATGATTCTGGCCCCACTGATAGGATTCATCTGGATATATCTCTCCAAATTGGTTCCCATTACAAGGGCGTTAGGAATTGATGCCCCTCCTTCCCTCTTGGTCTCTGCTTGTGGCACATAATAGTCCACCTTGGTATCTCCTATTCTTAGCCTGTGGCACACACTAGCTAGGTCTCCAAAGGGCTGTAATACTTTAGACTGATTCAGGTCATTGGACTCAATACAGGAATAACTGGGTGTGGTTTCGTGGCCTGTGATGTGCAGAATGTCAGGTTGGATGATCTGGCAGTCACTCCATCTCAAATAGGATTTATTAGAAATAGCAGAGATGTAGAAACAGATGACAAATACAATTCAGATGCATTGAGGAAAAAATTGCATCAATAGAAATTGAAAAGATTGGGATCCTTTATTCTAAAGAGGATGCAAATGAGGGAACGTAACAAGTACAAAACAACAAATTCTATTAAAAATGGGCCCTTTCAATTATTCATACTTAAACCAAAGCAAGAGGACAGTGAGTGAATTACAAAGCCTGAAAATTCAAAACTAATCAAAGGAAATACTATTTTACACAATGCTCAATTCACCTGTGGAACTCATTGCCACAACATACCTTTGAGGAGGAGGAGAAGAGTTACAGAGGGTTTTAAAAGCACTAGATGCTTCCATGAATAATGAGAATGTCCACAGCTATATTAGAAAAAAATTAAAGAAAAACAAATTTTAGGTACATAAATTCTTAGGCATTAGTGCAGAGACCAAGCTCTAATTGAAGGGATTAGGAAGAAACTTTGACTGTACAAGCAGGTTATCCCATAATTACCCATTTTCTTGCCCATTCCTCTGAAGCATCTGGTATTGGCTGTAGTCAGATAGGATACTGGATGTAGTCCTAATTTGTCTGATCTGGTATGACAATTCTTATGGTTCTGTGAACCTTGATTTTAATTGGATCATGTGGGTCCCTGAGAGTCAAACCTCTGAGTGAGTGGGAAGGGAAGAATTTAGGTACCTAAATACTGTTTGAGGATCTGGGCCAATTCACTGAAATCAATGGGAGTTAGGCCCAGATTCTCAGGTGCCTTTCTCCTTCTCCACACTGTGAGCTCGGACAAGACAGCTGAGCCTCACTGGTGACTCAGCAAATCGGGGCTGGTCATCTTGTCATCTTAATTGTACCATTAAAGAACTTCAGAAAATATTCTGGGGTTGCATGTGCAAAGTTATATCAGCATACAGAATATTATATGTGATAATATTATGTCCTGCAAAGTCGGAGGAAGGGCTGCAAGATGTGGAATACAAGTTTTTGTTTTAATTTCAAGTGCCTGTAAATTAAGATGGGTTTATTCTCGTTGCCTTTACAGCTCGTGAAGATGTCTTGTTCAGTTGTTCTGACCCCGGACATTTCGAAGTAACAAATTGGATACATATTAATAATGAAAAGATGAGTTATTTATAGTGCTGCAGATTTACATTTTCAAATGAAGAACATATCTAGATTGTTGTATTTTTGTCTAAGGAGAAACCAACTTGTGTTAAGTACTACATTTTGGCAAAAAACTCAAGTTTCAAGATTGCTAGACTCTAAATACCTTCCCATTGCTGACACTAGCAAGTGGTTGATCTGATCAGAATTTATGTGATTTTGTTTTTTAAATCATTTCTTTCCTGGACTGATAAATATGCTAATTTCCACATATTAATATCTTTCTACCAGCCTGTCTGGGGAAAAAACAACTAGAAATACTGATTTTGTTAGGGTTTTATCCAAATAAAAGAAAACAAATTATGAATATTTTGTAATCAAAACCAACAATATTGTTGAGTTTTGGACAACTAGCCAAATGTGTAAAATATCTAGAACTGTCAGAACTATCCAGAATGAGCGAGATCTTTTTCTCGAGTGGCAACAGCTAATTTAGACCCCATCATTTTGTATGGAGATTACATTTTGTAATGTGCATTTCTTTGCATTTATCAACGCTGAATTTCATCTGACATTTTGTTGCCCAGTCACCCAGTTTTGTAAGATCCCTTCGTTAACTCTTCACAGTCTGCTTTGGACTTAACTATCTGGAGTAATTTTGCATTTTCTGCAAATATTGTCAACTCACTGTTTTCCACCTTTTTTCCAAATTCTTTATGGATATGTTGAACAGCACTGGTCCTAGTACAGACTCCTGGGGGACACCACTGTTTACCTCTCTCCATTCTGAAAACTGACCCTTTTATTCCTATCCTTTGTTTCCTATCTTTTAACCAGTGACTAATTCATGAGAGGACCTTCCCTCTTATCCCATGACTGTTGACTTTGCTTAAGAGCCTTTCGTGAGGGACCTTGTCAGAAGCTTTCTGAAAATCTAAGTACACTATATTCACTGGATCACCCTTGTCCGCATGTTTGACTCCTTCCAAAGAATTCTAATATATTGGTGAGGCATGATTTCTCTCTACAAAAGCCATGTTGTCTCGTCCCCATCAAATCATGTCCATCTATGTGTCTGATAATTCTACTCTTTACTATAGTTTCAACCAATTTGTTGGTACTGAAGTTAGGCTTACTGGCCTGTAATTGAGCCTCCAGTCATCTGGTACTGAAGCTGCTTTCAATGATAGGTTACATACTACAGTTAGTAGTTCCGCAATTTCATATCTGAGTTCTTTCGGAACTCTTGGATGAATACCATCTGGTCCTGGTAACTTATTACTGTTTAATTTATCATGTTGTTCCAATACCTCCTCTGTTGACACCTCAGTCTGGGACAGTTCCTCAGATTTGTCACCGAAAAAGAATGGCTGAGGTGTGGGAATCTCCCTCACACATCTGCAGTGAAGACTGACGCAAATAATTCATTTAGTTTCTCCTCAAGGACCTTATCTTCCTTGAGTGCTCCTTTAGCACTTCTGTTATCCAGTAGCCCCACTGATTCTGATGTGCTCAAACATTTTTTTGCTATTAGTTTTTGAGCCTTTGGCTAGTTGCTCTTCAAATTCTTTTTGGCTGCCTAATTCTACTTATGCTTAATTATCTGGTAATATTTTGAAAAATTTAAAAACTAAACTGAAGAATAACTTTTAGTTGCAAAAAACCCTGCTCTATGCAAAAAGTTCCTTTTTTAAATTAAGATCCATCATTTTAAAGGTCATTATTAAAGTACTGGAACTATACTCTTTCAGATACTGCCAGCTTTCATGCCAGCTGTGTTTTTGGTTAAGATGAGTGTTTCTGGAGAAATTCTCATTGTTTTCCTTATTAAAATAAGGAATCTGGGCAATATTTAGTTCCAAAAGAATTTCTTAATATTGCAATATACTGTTCACAATATAGATAATGTTCCATCTGTATGGCTATATGATGGCTCCATAGTATTTATATTTCACCTAGCTTAAATAAGACTAATGGTCATAGGAAATCAAAAGGATGTGTTAGAGATTTTTGAAATGAGATTAATAAAATATTAAAATAAAAATGCTGACAATTTGGATTAACCAACTCAACTGCATTTTCATCAATAGTATGCATTGCTCCTAATAGATGTTCAGGCATCAGTGAAATATAATGGAGATCAAGTAGTCCTGTATGTCTTTCAATACCTCTAATGTTGATGCATCTTGACATGGTTCTTTAATATCTTTTGAAAGCAACAAATTAGCATGTTTTCTACATTATTCATTGAGCCTTGTTTTGTGTGTGTGCGCTTTTGTTTTGTTTTTTGACATGTGAGGAGATGAAATGTACTGCTTCCTGTCATTTTCTTCTGTAATATATGTATCTTATGACAGTTCATGGAGTCTGCTATGGTTTTTAAGCAATGCTGTCTAATAAATTACAATTTTAATATTTTAAAACAGCGTTGAGCAGCATGTTGCTATTGTATTGACATGATAGTCTTCAAAACTGCATTTGGGCACATAGAAGTGATTTATTCAGGTAGTCTGTCAGCTAATGGACTAGTTTATGAAAAGAAACTCTCCGCAGCTGATTACACTTAGTGCAGTCTAGAGCATTTCTCAAACTGCTGAAGCAACAGTGAAATCTTCCAATATTGGTATTTTATGCATGTGTTGTTCTAACACTTGATAAAAGTTTTCTCTACAGTGGATCCTTTGGTAATTAAACCAAGGATCTCAACATGCTGCAATGCTGAAAATGCTGCAATATCATGTTATTTGGTTATGTTGGAAGACATTGGATATGGTTTAATTAGGCAGCAACTTTATTCTTAAATGTCTGGGAGTACTCAGCAGATAAAAGTGCACAGTGCAAGTAATCCCATAATCATTTAAATATATACCCAGGGGGCTTCAGCCAGCCCTCCCCATTACCCATCCTGATCCCCAGCCAACCCCCTGCTGGGACCTCACCATTCCCCAGCCCTCTCAATTGAGGGTTAAGGGGGCGGGCCTATAAAGGAGGGGAGAGTTGGCCCTCTGCTGCTCTGGACAAGCACCCTGTTTATATAATGAGTTGCAACATTATAGCCTAACTCCCATTCCATGTTTTACCCTAGATAAGTTCCCTCTCCTCCAAACTCATTGTGGGGAAGGGGACTCCCCCTCACCTTGGCCAATCAGATGATCAGGTGGAAATTCTTTCCCAGCCCCCTAAGAAATGAATGACTAGCGCAATGTCCACAGTGAATCCAAAAAAACCCAGTATTTCACCACTCACATGGTTAGGAGGGTGGGTGCTGCCCCACCTGGTCCAAGTAAGAGGGCTTTTGGGGACCAGTGGGGACGTATATAGTCCCCCTTCCCTTCCAGTCCCCTGGGGGGTGGGGAAATGGGTCAGAATCCCCATGCTGATCTTGTCTGCCGCTGCAGCAGGAAGTCTTTCCAAAAAGCCAGACAATGGCCCCCACTGATTTAATTTGTGGTGAGATTAATTTAAGGGCACAAATCCTTTTTCACAAAGGGTATGTCTACACTACGAAATTAGATAGAATTTATGAAGTCGGTGTTTTAGAAATCAGTTTTATATATTCGAGTGTGTGTGTCCCCACAGAAAATGCTCTAAGTGCATTAACTCGGCAGAGAGCTTCCACAGTACTGAGGCTAGAGTCGACTTCCGGAGTGTTGCACTGTGGGTAGCTATCCCACAGTTCCTGCAGTCTCTGCTGCCCATTGGAATTCTGGGTTGAGATCCCAATGCCTGATGGGGCTAAAACATTGTCACGGGTGGTTCTGGGTACATATTGTCAGGCCCCCATTCCCTCCCTCCCTCCGTGAAAGCAAGGGCAGACAATCGTTTCGCGCCTTTTTTCCTGAGTTACCTGTGCAGACCCCATACCACGGCAAGCATGGAGCCCGCTCAGCTCACTGTCACCGTATGTCTCCTGGGTGCTGGCAAACAGGGTACTGCATTGCTACACAGTAGCAGCAACCCATTGCCTTGTGGCAGCAGATGGTGCAATAGGACTGGTAGCCGTCATCGTCCTGTCCGAGGTGCTCCTGGCCACATCAGCCAGGAGCGCCTGGGCAGACATGGGCGCAGGGTCTAAATGTGGAGTGACTTGACCAGGTCATTCTCTTTAGTCCTGCAGTCAGTCCTATTGAACCATCTTATAATGAGCAGGCAGGCAATACAGATTGGTAGCAATCCTACTGTACCATCTTCTGCCAGGCAGGCAAGAGATGAGGATGGCTAGCAGTCCTACTGCACCGTCTTCTGCCGAGCAGCCATGAGATGTGGATGACTTGCAGTCCTTCTGCACCGTCTGCTGCCAGCCAAAGATGTAAAAGATAGATGGAGTGGATCAAAACAAGAAATAGACCAGATTTGTTTTGTACTCATTTGCCCCCCCCGCCCCCGTCTAGGGGACTCATTCGTCTAGGTCATACTGCAGTCACTCACAGAGAAGGTGCAGCGAGGTAAATCTAGCCATGTATCAGTCAGAGGCCAGACTAACCTCCTTGTTCCAATAAGAACAATAACTTAGGTGCACCATTTCTTATTGGAACCCTCCGTGAAGTCCTGCCTGAAATACTCCTTGCTGTAAAGCCACCCCCTTTGTTGATTTTAGCTCCCTGAAGCCAACCCTGTAAGCCGTGTCGTCAGTCGCCCCTCCCTCCGTCAGAGCAACGGCAGACAATCGTTCCGTGCCTTTTTTCTGTGCGTACGCCATACCAAGTCAAGCATGGAGGCCGCTCAGCTCACTTTGGCAATTAGGAGCACATTAAACACCACACGCATTATCCAGCAGTATATGCAGCACCAGAACCTGGCAGAGCGATTCCGGGTGAGGAGGCGACGTCAGCGCGGTCACGTGAGTGATCAGGACATGGACACAGATTTCTCTCAAAGCATTGGCCCTGCCAATGCATGCATCATGGTGCTAATGGGGCAGGTTCATGCTGTGGAACGCCGATTCTGGGCTTGGGAAACAAGCACAGACTGGTGGGACCGCAGAGTGTTGCAGGTCTGGGACGATTCCGAGTGGCTGCGAAACTTTCACATGAGTAAGGGCACTTTCATGGAACTTTGTGACTTGCTTGCCCCTGCCCTGAAGCGCATGAATACCAAGATGAGAGCAGCCCTCACAGTTGAGAAGCAAGTGGCGATAACCCTGTGGAAGCTTGCAACGCCAGACAGCTACCGGTCAGTTGGGAATCAATTTGGAGTGGGCAAATCTACTGTGGGGGCTGCTGTGATGCAAGTAGCCCACACAATCAAAGATCTGCAGATATCAAGGGTAGTGACCCTGGGAAATGTGCAGGTCATAGTGGATGACTTTGCTGCAATGGGATTCCCTAACTGTTGTGGGGCCATAGACGGAACCCATACCCCTATCTTGGCACTGGAGCACCAAGCCGGCGAGTACATAAACCGCAAGGGGTACTTTTCAATAGTGCTGCAAGCTCTGGTGGATCACAAGGGACATTTCACCAACATCGGCGTGGGATGGCCGGGAAAGGTACATGATGCTCGCATCTTCAGGAACTCTGGTCTGTTTCAAAAGCTGCAGGAAGGGACTTTATTCCCAGACCAGAAAATAACTGTTGGGGATGTTGAAATGCCTATAGTTATCCTTGGGGACCCAGCCTACCCCTTAATGCCATGGCTCATGAAGCCGTACACGCTCAGCCTGTAGTTGAACAGCTCCCGACTACTGTCCAGGCTGCCTAAGTGCAGAATGGTGGTAGAATGTGCATTTGGACGTTTAAAGGCGCGCTGGCGCAGTTTACTGACTTGCTTAGACCTCAGTGAAACCAATATTCCCTCTGTTATTACTGCTTGCTGTGCACTCCACAATATCTGTGAGAGTAAGGGGGAGACGTTTATGGCGGGGTGGGAGGTTGAGGCAAATCGCCTGGCTGCTGGTTATGCGCAGCCAGACACCAGGGCGGTTAGAAGAGCACAGGAGGGCGCGGTACGCATCAGAGAAGCTTTGAAAACCAGTTTCATGACTAGCCAGGCTACAGTGTGAAAGTTCTGTTTGTGTCTCATTGATGAAACCCACCGCCCCTTGGTTCACTCTACTTCCCTGTTAGCTAACCACCCTCCCCTCCTCCCTTCGATCACCGCTTGCAGAGGCAATAAAGTCAGTGTTGCTTCACATTCATGCATTCTTTATTCATTCATCACACAAATAGGGGGATGACTATCAAGGTAGCCCAGGAGGGGTGGTGGAGGAGGGAAGGAAAATGCCACACAGCACTTTAAAAGTTTACAACTTTAAAATTTATTGAATGCCAGCCTTCTGTTTTTGGGCAATCCTCTGTAGTGGAGTGGCTGGTTGACCGGAGGCCCCCCCACCGCATTCTTGGGCGTCTGTGTGTGGAGGCTATGGAACTTGGGGCTGTAGTGGCAGTGCTCCAGCTGCCTTTGCTCCAGCTCAACCATACACTGGAGCATACTGGTTTGATCCTCCAGCAGCCTCAGCATTGAATCCTGCCTCCTCTCATCACGCTGCCGCCACATTTGAGTTTCAGCCCTGTCTTCAGCCCGCCACTTACTCTCTTCAGCACGCCACCTCTCCTCCCGGTCCTTTTGTGCTTTCCTGCACTCTGACATTATTTGCCTCCACGCATTCGTCTGTGCTCTGTCAGTGTGGGAGGACAGCATGAGCTCAGAGAACATTTCATCACGAGTGTGTTTTTTTTTCTTTCTAATCTTCACTAGCCTCTGGGAAGGAGAAGATCCTGTGATCATTGAAACACATGCAGCTGGTGGAGGGGAAAAAAAAGGGACAGCGGTATTTAAAAAGACACATTTTATAAAACAGTCGCTACACTCTTTCAGGGTAAACCTTGCTGTTAACATTACATACATAGCACATGTGCTTTCGTTACAAGGTCGCATTTTGCCTCCCCGCACTGCGTGGCTACCCCCTCAACCCTCCCCCCTTCCCATGGCTAACAGCGGGGAACATTTCTGTTCAGCCACAGGCAAACAGCCCAGCAGGAACGGGCACCTCTGAGTGTCCCCTGAAGAAAAGCACCCTATTTGAACCAGGTGACCATGAATGATATCTCACTCTCTTGAGGATAACACAGAGAGATAAAGAATGGATGTTGTTTGAACGCCAGCAAACATACACTGCAATGCTTTGTTGTACAATGATTCCCGAGTATGTGTTACTGGCCTGGAGTGGTAAAGTGTCCTATTATGGAGGACGCAATAAGGCTGCCCTCCCCAGAAACCTTTTGCAAAGGCTTTGGGAGTACATCCAGGAGAGCCGCAAATGCCAGGGCAAATTAATCCTTTCACATGCTTGCTTTTAAACCATGTATAGTATTTTAAAAGGTACACTCACAGGAGGTCCCTTCTCCGCCTGCCGGGTCCAGGAGGCAGCCTTCGGTGGGTTTGGGGGGTACTGGCTCCAGGTCCAGGATGAGAAACAGTTCCTGGCTGTTGGGAAAACCGGTTTCTCCACTTGCTTGCTGTGAGCTATCTACAACCTCATCATCATCATCTTCTTCGTCCCCAAAACCTGCTTCTGTGTTGCTTCAATCTCCATTGAAGGAGTCAAACAACAGGGCTGGGGTAGTGGTGGCTGAACCCCCTAAAATGGCATGCAGCTCATCATAGAAGCGGCATGTTTGGGGCTCTGACCCGGAGCGGCCGTTCGCCTCTCTGGTTTTCTGGTAGGCTTGCCTCAGCTCCTTAAGTTTCACGCGGCACTGCTTCAGTTCCCTGTTATGGCCTCTGTCCTTCATGCCCTGGGAGATTTTGACAAAGGTTTTGGCATTTCGAAAACTGGAACAGAGTTCTGATAGCACGGATTCCTCTCCCCATACAGCGATCAGATCCCGTACCTCCCGTTCGGTCCATGCTGGAGCTCTTTTGCGATTCTGGGACTCCATCATGGTCACCTGTGCTGATGAGCTCTGCATGGTCACCTGCAGCTTGCCACGCTGGCCAAACAGGAAATAAGATTCAAAAGTTCGCTGTTCTTTTCCTGTCTACCTGGCCAGTGCATCTGAGTTGAGAGTGCTGTCCAGAGCAGTCACAATGGAGCACTCTGGGATAGCTCCCGGAGGCCAATACCATCGAATTGTGTCCACAGTACCCCAAATTCGCCCCTGCAAGGCCGATTTAAGCGCTAATCCACTTGTCAGGGGTGGAGTAAGGAAATCGATTTTAAGAGCCCTTTTAGTCGAAATAAAGGGCTTCATCGTGTGGACGGGTGCAGGTTTACATCAATTTAACGCTGCTAAATTCAACCTAAAGTCCTAGTGTAGACCAGGGCAAAGTCTCTCTTTATCTTTACATGTCACTTGTGTTGAAGAGAAATTCAGCACATTATTGTTCAGATACCCCTGTTTTTCAAATGTATGAAATCCTACACCACTGGGCTTCATTTTCTGAACTCCTCATTCACTTTACTGGGGATGTGCTGATAAAGACAAACCAAATTAATCTGTTCAAATGAAATGTAATCCCAGCCACAGAAAGCGAGGTCTGTCCATTCATTTTACATGCCACTCGTTAAAATAAATGTGCATCTAACCTGCTCTCATTTGAAGTCAAGGGCAAAACCCTGTTTCATTTCAATAATTGGAGAGTCAGTCTCAAGGGCCCACATTCTGCAAACACTTATGGATGTGCGTAACGTTTATAAGGTGACTATTCCTAGGGATAATAATGGGTCTGTTCATATGAGTAAAGTTACACACATTCTTTAGTTCTATTTATGTCAATTGGACTATCCACATGAATAAAGTTACATTCATATTTAAGCATTTGCAGGCTCAGAACCATTATAAACAAGGTCAATACCACCTCCAAGATGTGGGTATCTTTGGTTTAGGAATAAATTCTTTGGCTGGTTGGTTACTGCTATTCTACTATTTGTTATACTGCATTTTTTAAAAATAAAAGTGGACATAAGTACTGCACTACCTGAGGGCTGTTGGAGGATTTCAAGTCTCCTTTTTATATACCGACTTCTACTTCAGCATTTTGTTGAAACTTCTTTGCAGGGTTAAGGTTGTTCTTTGAATATGCAGTGCAGTATCTTACCCATTATTTATTTAAGACTGTCTGAGTGTTTAGTGAATAGTCTGAGTGCTTTCCCTTAACTGCTCATTTCAATAGATTGTAATGCTCAGGTTTATCTTTTTTTAAAAAAACTGTATTCCTTGGAATATGTAAAGCAGCAACTTGTAAGCCTTTAAGTTACACAGTAACATCTCCCGAATTTTTCCTCAATCTTGTTACTTTGTATATCTTCACTATCCCTGTTCAACCTTTGATTGATGAGAAACAGTGTAGAATTCTACTGAATACACAACCTTTTGTGTAGGCAGAGGTTCTCAACTCTTGGCCCAATCAGCACACATTTGCAGCCCATGTGACATCCTCAGGACTACACAGGTAATATATATATTGTGTAGATGCTGCCCACTCCAAATAACACCTAGAGAGTCACATATGCGGCCCCCAGTGGTGAATAGGTTGAGAACCCCTTGGTAGGAGCTTCTGTGCTACTGGAAAATACCCTTCCCCCTTGCACTAACCAGTAAAGCCAGCTTTACAGGCAGAATTCCTCACCAGCAAGGTGCAAAGATGCTGTCTGTCCCTTGGTATTCCAAAAAGTATCAGATGAAGTGTTACTGAATCAGTGAGTCACACATTTTAGATAATTTAGGGCACCATTCACTTCCATGATCCATGAAAATTCTGCACTTTTACCATGTGCCGAACTATTGTTGATATTAATCAAAGTATTCTGTGGAGATGGAGTGCAGACCATGCAATAAAATTTTAAAGCGCGTACCTTCAAGCAGAATGCTTTTTGGCTTATGGACTTTCTGATCCTTTTCCATCAGATCTCCCATCCTCTTTAGACCTGAGACTAGCTCAGACATCTAATAAAATGTTAGAAGCAAAATTTGTCTGTGATAAATATATAGCACTGAATATGTGGCTGGAACCTTATTGTATTTTGTAACTGACTGCCTTTTATTATAAGTTATATGATACAAATGACTGTTAATTGCAATGGCATTGCACAGGTTTGTGATATGCATACTCTTTGGTGCTCCATTCATAGTATTTAGAACATTTTTGCTTGACTCTGAAATAAATCATAATCCTAGAATATCAGAGTTGGAAGGGACCTCAGGAGGTCATCTCGTCCAACCCTCTGCTCAAAGCAGGACCGATCCCCAATTTTTGCCCCAGATCCCTAAGTGGCCCCCTCAAGAATTGAACTCACAACCCTGGGTTTAGCAGGCCAGTGCTCAAATCAATGAGCTACCCCTCCCCGCCATAAGTTATTGTGTAGTTCAATTTTTAATTTGACTTCCAGATCTAATATGCTCATTTTACAAATAAAAAGATAATTTTCTAACTGCTGGCCCTGGACCATCTCGCTGAGATTTGAGAGTCAGCGTGGATTCTTTCTTCTTACACCTTCCTACCTATGCTAAAGATTCTGCCGGCCAAATTAGACTCCCAGTATTTTTTCCTCAGTGCCGCTTTTACAAATCCACTGCCTTCACTGTGTTTCTAGAGGTGTAACTGTTGTGATGCAATAAACTGTTCTGTGATATAATTCACAATGGAATGTAGTCCAGCTCCTTTTCTCTTACCTTCGTAAACTCTGCAGTAATGACAGTAAAATCTGTTTTGTCACAGATGTGACTCAAATATATAAATGGAACAGGTGGCTTAACTAAGAAAAGGAGAATCAGTTTTACTTAGTCACTTTTCAGAGTGGACCCATTCTTTAAATTAGAATGCAGCCCTTTTATTTTATTTGAAGTGAATTTTGTAATGTGGTATTACACCATCGTGGGTTCAGCTCTGGCAGCTACAGTTTCAAGCTTAACAGAGTGAAAGTCACCTTTGCTACTTGTTTTAGTGTCAGTCTCTAGAAACACATAAAGACCAAGGGTAGTGACCACACATATATTCACAAGTACAATGTTTAGACTGTTTTACAAGTTTTATTCAAGTTACAATTAAAGTTGTGATTATCCAAACATATCGAAATTCTATACAGACCTATACACAAGTTACATATACAGTTATACTCCCATCCTTAACAATAATGTTAGGGTCTGATGGGTCTCTCATGGCTTGATCATCAGTAGAGGGAGGGTTCCTCCTGGAGTTTCCCACAGGAAGCTCGATTTTCCCATTCTGAGCATCCCCTTTTTATAATGTGATTCTGTCTATACATACATTGTGCACATGTCCATAAAAGTGTCAACCCTCTTTTCTCCTATTAGTCTGTGTCCCCTGGAAACTTAAGGAACCCTAATTTTCTATAGGCTGTGTACATTCCCTTTATTCTCATTAGCATTGACGCACAACTAGTATGCTGTGGTTATGATGCATGTCGGAGACAGACGCACCTTTACAGTATTTTTATTATCTTATGGTTATTAATATGATCTTTATTAACCTTCTGGGTAATTTTTTGCAATATTTGGTACCTCTTTTCCCATAATCTTAGGGCATCAGGTTATTTTCTGGTCACTTATGTCATCCATTTCTTGTCTCCATGGCCTAAAATAGCTAAGCTAAACTCTTGTAGGCCTCAGCCTGCAGGTTCTTGCATTTTAGCTTGTCTTACTCAGGTCTAATACATGATTCTTCTAAATACTGATCATAAGAATGGCCATACTGGGTCAGACCAAAGGTCCATCCAGCCCAGTATCCTGTCTGCCGACAGTGGCCAACGCCAGGTGCTCCAGAGGGATTGAACCTAACAGGTAATGATCAGTGATCTCTCTCCTGCCATCCATCTACACCCTCTGACAAACAGAGGCTAGGGACATCATTCCTTACCCATCCTGGATAATAGCCATTAAAAGACTTGAATTTATCTAGTTCTCTTTTAAACCCTGTTATAGTCCTATCAATTTTATACGTTTATAATCCTACAAATGAACTCTAATTAAAATAAAATGAATGTCATACAACATATTGATTAATCATAACATCATACAATAAATGGATAATAAACTAAAATAATTGGCTACAAGAAACATCCATTGTTGCATTTGTGTTAATTCGTGTGCATTGCAATACAAACTTCTTTTATATAATGTGCCCATGTTTTAATAAGGAGAAGCCTTTGCCTTCCACAATGTTGTAGAAACCCTTATCCCACAGGATTTATTTAATGTTATATTTTCATTATACTATTACATACATGATAAAAGTTTAACTTGAATGTTCTTTGTTCATAGTGTAACCCATACGCCTTCTGGGTGTGGTGTTCTGTCCCACCTAGTGGCACCGAGACCACTTAGAGAGAGAGATAAAATGAGTCTGCGTTACAGCTTTAGCTAACAGGCACTTGGATTTTAGCTCATGTGGAGAGACTCATTCACTAAACTGCAGAGACCCCGGGTTCGGTTCCGCCCACCGACAACCGAGGTCTGTCGGCGGTACAATAGCAACTTCTGAAACTGCTAATACTGCATCTTTCAAAATTTTTCAAAACAGATTACAGTTTGATAGGACTTGAATGTCAGTATTTATAAACCAGGTTTAGCTGTGAATAGAGCACAGCTGAACCCGGTTTACAAATTATTGCTTTATCACTCATATAAAAGATGTCCTGCAGAGGTTACAGTGTTCAGAGATTAGAAAGAGTATTCTAACTCAATATCCATTTGATATGTTTCAGGGAGAGAGCTCAAAACTAAAGCAACAGAATCACATTTATGATGTGCATTATTGTTAATCATGAACTGAACTGAGGCTTCTAAGTTTGTTTCATTCAACAGTTTAGTGTGAGCATGAACTGTAGCCCGTGAGATTATGACTTTCACCTTTTCTTCAATAATCTTTGGATCATTTTATTGGCACGGAAGAAAAGTAAAATACTTTGGTGCTGAAGAAAAACATGTATGTGGCTTCTTTTTTGTTTTTGTTAGGTTTTTTGGAGAGGTGGGGGTATATAAGTAGCTGAAAGCAGCTGAAAACTTGGCTTAACTAGTTGTTTAAGTTAATGGTTGCTTTGCATCAAAGGAGCAGCATAAATTAGCTGTAAGGTGCTTGTGAATTTGGTCAAAATATTCAATTTATGCCTACGCAAAGATAGACTTTGCTTGATCATAAACTCTCTACTATCTGTTCAACTTCTGTCTTTTTCTTCTTTATCTGAATCCTGCTCTACATCTTTGTATATTTTAGCTAGCCAGCTGCTGAGAGCACAGGTCTGGGGGGGAAAACTAAACAATTGCCTTAGATACCTTTTCCGTGGAGTGGTATATTTTAGAATTTAAATGAGTGATAATGAATTCTAGCCCATAACCACCTCTTTCCTTTAAAACATGGAAGAGGACAGATCCTGCAATTGCAGAACTCTCTTTGACTTCAGGGATAACTGGCCGATATAGATCGTCTATTTCTAGCACAAATCTTTTGATAGCTGCTAGTAGTCACTAACTAGAATTTACTTTAGGCTAGTGATGGTAGTATTAAAGCCTACAGTGATTTTTGTAATAAAATACCTGCTTTAGAGTAGGCTTGTAAAACACTTTTTCTATTCTGCCCAGCCCAACCAACTCCTGTCCATCATGGTTAAATCACTGTCCACTGTAACAGCCACAGGATTTGGGGTTGGATAAGTAAGAGGATTCTTTCGCACACACCAAACTTAACTGATTAAATAGTGAAAAAGGGGAATTGAGGAACTTTTCACTAGCGTCCTGCTGTAAGACACAGGAGCCCAGATCCTTGTGTCTCAAAGCCAATCCTGAACCCCATGAATAAACTATTATTTTTAGGAAAAATCACAGTGACAGACTGTCAGTTGTAGCAGCTGGACTATATCACTATATGTCAGTTTATTTTTTTCCAAGGGTATCTTTAGAAAGAAAATGGTGAGAAAATTACTTTAAAAATTAATCAATTAAAAGAACAAAAGTGGCTCGACACTGGTGTTTTGAGGCCACTGTGTCTGATCCATTATTAAATATAACATATAATTACAGCTAATGATCCAGCTAGAAAAGGAGAGAATGACCAACAAGATATGGGGGATTATTATTTTCTATCTCAGAGGTCCTTTTTCCAGGATAAATTATAATGGATAGCATTGCCTAAAGAGAATATAAGTGCTCTAGTTGAGAACTATGCAGAAAACAAATCATGCCTAGATGACCTTCAAACATTCAGAGATGTAGTACTAAGCAGTGCATTTTATATTCTAAAACAATTGTTAAAATATGTGGGTGCTGTAGGTATGCCAGATAAGGATATTTTGGTAGGTTTATAGCCCCTGATTATAAATGAGTACTCCTTTGGGGAATCACTTTTAAAAATATTTTGCAATAAAAAATCAAGGGCAGGTCCTCAACTGGTGTAAATTGGTCTAGCTTTATTGAAGTCAGTGGAGCATGCTTGATTTGCAATGGCTGAGAATCTGGCCCCCAAAATTATATGTATTAAAATAATCTCTGGGAGTATTATGACAGTGTTTGTACATTGGAACTATAAAGTCAAGTCTCCTGTGTTTTTTGGCTAACTTCCTTGATACACTTTTGATTGGCCTAGCGATCTAAGAAAAGAATCAATAATACATTACAGCCAAGCCAAATAAAATTTGCACAGGTTAAGTGACACTTTTCAGAAGAAGCAACACTGCAGTGTAATTTAAGGAAACAAATGGTAATTATTTTTACACCAAAATGTGGGAACACAGCAGGGTGATTCCAGGAAACATTGGATTTTTCCTCTCATACCAATGTAGAAATAGGTAAACACATTGTAAATATTCACAGCTTTAACATTCCCTCCAACTCACTACCTCCTTACACAATATTTTTCGCCCAGTGGAAATCATCTCCTCTGTCACACCTTGTATTTATAACTCTGGATTCCCACACCACTCTTCATTCTGTTTCCTTTCAGAAAAATGAAGACTACTCTAAACAGTGTTTATATATGGACACAGGGGCTTTTACGTGTTTGCACAGGTATACTGATTATTGAGTGTTGCATAATTTATTGGAGAAATGATTGCTCTTAGTGTGATAAGTCTAGCTTCCCAGCACTATTGACTTCTTGCCAAACAGCTATTTCTGTTTCTTATACTTCTAATATTAGTTAAAATAAACTCATTCAACATCTTCTGTGCTCAGGAGAAGAGGTAATAACATTAACATGACTAGGGTTATATTTGTCTCCATCTCAAAATTCATACTATGGCAATACCAGTAGGGATGCACATACTGGACCTATTTTTATACTGCTTATACTTGTTCAGTTCCATTGACTTCAGTTTTCAGTGTTGCTCCTGATTTACAGTAATGTAACTGAGAACAGAAGTGGGCCCCTTTGAGTGTCAACAGTCAATATAAACTCACCTTTTCAGGGGTGTGGTTTGTTTTGTGAACAAAAGGTGCAATCTGTGGGGGGTGTTATGGGCCTCCACTAATGGAAGTAAATGACTGTGAACTTCTCTGCTGTCCTGTTTGTGCAGTCCCAAGCTATACATGGTGGAAGAGTGAAATGAAGCAGAACTCATCACATTGCTGCATACAGCT
The DNA here is from genome assembly GCF_965140235.1 of Caretta caretta. Taxonomy (NCBI): domain Eukaryota; kingdom Metazoa; phylum Chordata; order Testudines; family Cheloniidae; genus Caretta; species Caretta caretta. Next base: position 40,755,259 of record NC_134208.1, read on the forward strand.
GAGCTCACGTAGTTAGTGAATTGTTCCATGTTCTCCTGAGTGACTAACTGCAAGTCTAATATTTCCCTTTGTCACATTTTCCTCATAAACAGTGTTGATGTGGACAATCAAAAACAAAATGAACAAAACCACTGTTTTGGTGGCATTTACAAAAATGTCATGTTTTGGACGGAACACAAGCTAAATTAATAGGGTTAATGACTCCGTATTTACAAAGGCAAATTTAATGTTTATTACTTGGAATAATAAAACAAAAATATTACTGCACTGGTTGCCAGCTCATTTCTGGATGAAGTTTCTGGAGCTAGTTTTTACCTATATATTTTCATTTCCGGTTACCATCCTGACTGCCTCTGGCGCTTTGTCTGCACTGGCAAGTTTTTACGCAGTGAAGCCGCTTTCTGCGGTGTAACTCCCGAAGTGTACACACTGCCAAACTGCGCTGTTGCAGCACTGTAAAAAACCCACCCTGAAGAGGCATACAGCTTTCTGTGCTGGGGCTACTGCACCGCAGTGCCAGTGTAGAAACCCTGGTTGTTACAGCACTGCAACTGGCTTTGGGGAGGTGTCCCACAATGCCTGTTCTCGCCTCTCTGGTCATCGGTTTGAACTCTACTGCCCTGCTGCTCTCAGGTGACCAACCGTGAGCCCCATCCTGTAAATTCCTTGGGAATTTTGAAAGTCCCCTTCCTGTTTGCTCAGTGACACATGCATTGGTCTCAGTGCTGAGCCCATGAGCTGCTGGTTCTACAAAGAGCTGGACATGATACATGGTGGCGACCCCACCTCCACTCTAAAGACCACTGTGGATACTTTGATGGCTCGCATGGTAGTCGAGAGTGGACCAAGCCAGGAGGAGGAGGAGATCTTGGACAAGCATGTGGAGGGGCAAAGGGACCCAGAGGCAGAGGACGACTCGGGAGAGATGAATGCAGCCAGCAGTTCTTCTCTATCTCGGAGGAGGCTAGCCAGTCACAGCTGTTAGATGTTGGCAAAGCGCAAACAGGAGAGGAGGCCCCTGGTAAGTGGCTTTGATTTTTGGATTCGCTGAAGCAAGTTGTTGGGGGCAGGAGGATTGCAGAAAGCAGGCGTGTGTCTGTATGATGCACATACCACCACATGCCTACTCTGAACGGTGGAACAGGGTGTTGATTGACTCCCTCACTTCTCGGGAATCTGCCTCAGAGATCTCCATGAAATTCTTACGGAGATACTGGGCAATCTGCGGCCACAGGGTCTTTGACAGAGTTGCTTTGTTTCCTTCCCCATTAAGGGTAACTTTCCTACGCCACTCTGCTGTCATTGTGGGGAGGGACCATTTCTGCACACAGGTGAGCCGCATAAGGATCAAGGCGGAAGCTGCAGTCTTGGAGAAGACCCTTCCTTGATTCCCTGCTCTCCCTCAGCAGCAAGATATCTTCCATAATGAACGCAGCCTGTGGAAAATGTGAGGACAGTAATGATGATAAGGCTGGGTCTCCCCAAGAGCCACATAACCAGTGTACAGTATGATCCTGGTACACTGATTTCCCCTGCCCCTGCGGTTACTCGCCATTTTGGGGGTCTTGTGGCTCATGTGTGCTTGCCTGAGGTCAGCCAGTTAGTGACAAGTATGTGAATAGTGGCTGTGTTTTAAATCACGGAATCAGTGGTCTGTGTGTTGCAAACAGTACTGCTTCTGTAAAATGTTGCATTTTGGTTTCACAGATATGACCTAGGGAGCCCCCAACCTCCCTCTTTGTTATCGCTGACTGAATGGCTGTGCAGAATTAGAAAGTGGCCATGAAGAACTAAAAATGACTTTCTGCGTGATGTCATCATGCACTCCAGAGCCAAAAAACAGGAATTGAAGGAGTGGCAGGACAGTGAGAGGAAGGACCAAAAGGAGCATGTGGCGTGCCAGAACAAAGCCATGGAGCGCCTCTTAAACATTATGGAGCGCCAAGCAGACACACTCCAGGAGCTACTAGCACTGCAAACCAAGCAGCTCCGCAGCCGCTGTCGCAAAACTCTTTTTTTGCGCATGCTGCCAACACACTCTTATCAACCTCTTGGCTCCAGTCTGTACCCGCTGCATACCATTCCTCCCCCATCACAATCTAGCCCTGCGGACTCCCAGTGCCCTCTGCACTCAGCACTCAACACCCATCCCTCTGCAGTTTAGCCCTGCTGAAGAACAGTACCCACTTCACTGTACTCCAAAGGACAAGGTTGCATATGATACCTGGACATACACAAATCTTTAACCGTCCTGGGACTTCACCTCCTCCTGGGACCCTCCCTTCCCCCATCCCCCACAGTGCTGATGTCTTTTTTGTTTTGTCTCTCTGCTCCAGTTGTTGTTTTTTAATAAAAGAATTGTTTTGGTTTGAAAGCAATCTTTCTTCCATTAATTGAACGCAAACAGAGCCCAACAAAGCAAGAGCAAATTTTCTTAAACCTTCACAGTGCATCGTCTGTACCAATCACAATCACCTCCTAGCATTACAAGCACTGCACTCCTGAGCATAGCAACAAATATTAGTGGCTTTCAGCTTCAAATTGCTGCCTCAAGGCATCCCTGATCCTTATGGCCTCACGCTGTGCCCCTCTAATAGCCCTGGTCTCTGACTGTTCAAATGCAGCCTCTAGGCACTGAGTCTCAGTGGTACAGCCCTGTGTGAAGCTTTCACTCTTCCCTTCACAAATATTATGGAGTGTACAGCACACCGCTGTAAGCATAGCAATATCGTCATCAGCCAGGTCCAGCCTCCCATATAGACCGTGCCAGCGGGCCTTTAAATGGCCAAAAATACATTCAACAGTCATTCTGCACTCACTCAGCCTGTTGCTGAACTCTCCCTGCTACTGTCAAGGTGCCCATGTATGGCTTCATAAACCACAGCGTTAAGGGGTAGGCATGGTCTCTCAGGATCACAATGGGCATTTCGACTTCCCCTATGGTGATCTTCTGGTCCTGGAAGAAAGTCTCTGCTTGCAGCTTCCTGAACAGGTTAGTGTTCCAAAAGGTGCATGCATCATGCACCTTTCTGGACCAGCCTGCATTAATATCCATGAAACGCCCATGGTGATCCACAAGTGCCTGGAGAACCACTGAGAAATACCCCTTCCAATTAATGTACTCAGTGGCTAGGTGATCTGGTGCCAGAATTGGAACATGTATCACCCCTCTGCACTTAGGGAAGCCCATTTGTGCAAAGCCATCCACAATGTCACGCACGTTGCCCAGAGTCACAGTCTTTCGGAGCAGGATGCGATTAATGGCCCTGCACACTTCCGTCAACATGAGTCCAACGAGTCCCATTCTGAACTGGTTAGCGACCATTTGGTATCAGTCTGGACTAGCCAGCTTCCACAGTGCAATTGCCACTTGCTTCTCCAACAACACGGCAGCTCTCATTCTCATATCCTTGCGCCGCAGGGCTGGAGCGAGCTCATCACACAGTCCCATGAATGTGGCTTTCCTCATCTGAAAGTTCTGCAGCCACTGCTTGTCATCCCAGACATGTATGACGATGCAATCCCACCACTCAGTGCTTGTTTCCCGAGCCCAGAAGCAGCGTTCCACTGTGGTCAGCACCTCCGTGAATGCCACAAACAATCTCGTGTCGTAGCTGCTATGTGTGGCGAGATCAATGTCGAACTCCTCTTGCCTTTGTAGTTTAAGGAATAACTCCACCGCCACTTGTGACATGTTAGTGAGAGTGAGCAGCATATTGGCCAATAGTGCGGGATCCATTCCTGCAGACCAAAGAGGCAGAGCGCGCAGTACACAAACCATTGAAAGATGGCACCAAATGCGGACAGAAGCACAGGGATTGCTGGGGTGCAAAGCAGTGCTTCACAGGGGCATTGGGACAGGACCCAGGGTGCCCTGCATTGGGAAAGGACCCAGGATGCCCCTCCGCCTTCCCACAACTCTTAGCTGAAGAAGAGAAAGAGATGCTTTATGGGATAGTTGCCCAGAGTGCATCGCTCCAAATAACAGTGCAAGTGCCGTAACTGTGAACACGCTATTGTGCAGGCAGCTGACTGTGTGAACACACAACAGTGGTTTCCCTTCACCACTCTCTGAGCGGTGCTGTAACTGCTGGCAAAGTAACTCTGCCAGTGTAGACATACCCTTTGTGTGACCTTGCAGCAGTTGCACCAGCTCAGGTGCTTGAGTTGACAGTCCCAGTTTAAACAATAGGAAGGTGATTGGTTCCTGTGGGTACAGCCTATTGGAGCAGTCTTTCCTGTAGTCATCTGTACCCAAGTGTTAATTTCAAACTTTGGATCTAGAACAAATGACTTCCTACAATAACTGACTAATCCAAGCTTGGCCATTTAATGTTCAATTTCATGCTTTCAATGTTTATGAGAGATATAAAGAAGAGGGAGAAATATCCTATTCCTTAGCCAGTTTTGTTTACAGGCAAATTAATTGTGACTCCTACCGTTTTACTAGGGTGAGTGATGAAATGGTCATGATCCTCAAATCAAATGGACACACACGAAGGAAATGGGAGGTAAGTCTCAATAGCTCAGCTATCTCAGTGACATTTACAGCTCTGTAGTGTGTTGTTGTTATGAAAAACTAGGTATTTAAATTAGGTGTTCAAAGATATCAAATAATATTGTAATTAAACATAAAATTGGAATTGAAGCAAAACCCTTGAGCTTGGGGAAGTTGAGATCCAAATCCAGATACAGATTTTTGCAGTTTAGGCCAAATGCTGATCTACATGGAAGATTAGATTAATTGACTCTGACAAAGAGTTTTCTGCCACTCTTGAAATATTATGTATTTACCTCATGTTCTTCTTGCTTCTTCAATACAGTAGATTTCTTACAAAACTGAGTCAAGTATCAGGTCATCATCTCTCATTATCTTTCACATCACTTACCAGTTATTTGCCAGGCCCTTATTCAAAGGAGAAAAAATCAGCTTGGTGCTCTGTGGACAGAGAGAACGGATGACAAAATTAACTGTAATTCAAGATTTAGGAACAGTTTATTACTCATCTCATATAGAAAAGTGTCTATATCTGTAAAAAGAGTAATCTTGCTCCATTTCCAATACATTCTCTAACATGTTGTCCATGAAACTGCAGTCATGACAACACAATAAGTATCATATCCCAGTAAGTATGACAGTTGACAGAGTTGCCCTGGAGCTTCAATTACTTGGGCTCCGTGATGATGAATGAAAACTGTTACAGCTCTCAGGAGGACTGCAGGAGACTGGCAACAGTTTGATCAATGATGGCATAACTATTAAAGATCTAGGGAGATTGAAGTATTTCAGTAACTACAAAGAATAGACATCTCTGGGCTTTGGCTTGTCCCAAAGCACAGCGTGACTGAGCGGACTGAATAAAAACAACAGAATCACAGTTAGTTGAAATGTTTTGGGATGTGCAGCAACTACTAATATGATGTGGGCCGTGTTTGGAATGGGCATAAGATAAATATTTCAGTACCTAAAGATGAACAAACTTCCTATTAACACCTTCAGCAGAAGAAGCTGAAGTATTTTGTACATGGAAAGAATCCAGAAAAGGAGAGTCTGTAGTCTGGCTTGGGAGCAGTGAAAAGATTGCTCATGCCATATTATGATGTAGATAGGCCTATGAGTTAATCAAAGTATCATTATCACAAGACATTTTGCATTATGCTACTGACCCACAAGGCCATGAGGAAAGAAAGAAATCTCTCGGCAGGATCTCAGGAGACATTCTGAAGTACTTGGCTGTCAGCACCTTGGATCAAGAGCAGTAGACACATCACTGAATATAAAATACAACTATGGTAAATTGCTCAGTATTATTTAAAATAATTTAGCAGATTATTATTTAAGGTCTTGATTCAGCAGAGCACTGAAGCATATGCTCAATTTTAAGTGACTGGCATCTACATGTTCTTTGGTGAATCACAGCCATAATGCCTTTTTTTCTCTCCTCCTGGCAATAGCTCACCTTAACTGATCACTCTAGTTATAGTGTGCATGGTAACACCCATTGTTTCATGTTCTCTGGGTGGAAAAATCATCCTACTGTATTTTCCACTGCATGCATCCAATGAAAGTGCCCATATGCTCAGGGTTTAGCTGATCACCATATTTGGGGTCAGGAAGGAATTTTCCTCCAGGGCAGATTGGAAGAGGCCCTGAAGGTTTTTCGCCTTCCTCTGTAGCATGGAGCCCGGGTCACTTGCTGGAGGATTCTCTGCTCCTTGAAGTCATTAAACCACGATTTGAGGACTTCAATAGCTCAGACATAGGTGAGGTTTTTCGCAGGAGTGGGTGGGTGAAATTCTGTGGCCTGCGTTGTGCAGGAGGTCAGACTAGATGATCATAATGGTCCCTTCTGACCTCAGTATCTATGAATCTAAGTGGGCTGTAGCCCACGAAAGCTTATGCTCAAATAAATTTGTTAGTCTCTAAGGTGCCACAAGTACTCCTGTTCTTTTTGTGGATACAGACTAACACGGCTGCTACTCTGATACCTCACTTTGTGATTTGACAGCAAAGTACCAGCCATGGTAGAAAGGTTAGTTTGACTGGCCTCACACCCACATTGCTCATAAGATGACATTCTTATTATCTTAGATTGCAACTTGATTGCTGTTTGTTCCTTTATTGATATAAGGTTAAAAAAAATCAGGGAAAAAGAGTACTCTTGGGGTGGTGGGAATATGTTGCTATGGCAGTAATCTAACACAAGGACACATTTCTGTAATATTAGTTTTGAATGAACATTTGTTTTGCTTTTGTTTTGTGCAGGTACATTTCTGCACCCCACAACCCACTTAACTACTTTTGTAATTACATAAAACAATTTTTGAAAGTGTTGGCTCTCTCTATAAGAGCTAAATGCTAACCTGCTTTTCAAACACAAAAATCCAACTTATAGTATTCCTGGGGAACAAAATTGAATAGCATGTTTTATTATTAATCTCTATAGAGATTCATAAACTTGTTTCTAAGAACCTAAGTAGATTATCTGTCGATTACTCACCTGCTGCACAATTCCCCAGTGTGAGGAATTACCAGATAAAGGGCCAACTTGCTTTGAAGTGCAAAATGTGTGTATTTAGCTAGATGTATCCAACCATCTATTTGTGAATCTATGTATCTAATATGTAAATACACAAATTGTGCATTATAATGCTAGCTAACAGCAGAATAGTGAATGGTGTATATATAACTTTACACATTATTTTAAAAGTTGGGAGTGTGCTATATCTTAGAATTAAAGATAACGGCCCACAAGGCAAATAAACTGGGAATCCCCCCGAAGGCAGAGTCTGCATGAGTTATGAGGCATCTGCCAGGGAATTAATGCCATTTACTCTCCAGTCTGTCTTTTCTCTCTCTCTCTCTCTCTCTCTCTTTCACTCTGGTCCCTCCATCATACTGCAGCTGCAGTTACGATCCTTGCTCTTCACTCTGTGCATGTCACCCAGTTCTCATATTCCTTTGTCTTTGTCCAATCTCATTCCTCAGCATCTTCACATTTCCTCACTCTCACCTTTAAGTATCTATATAGTGACAACCCTGTCTATTTCAGAGTAGCAGTCGTGTTAGTCTGTATCCACAAAAAGAAAAGGAGTACTTGTGGTACCTTAGAGACTAACAAATGTATTGGAGCATAAGCTTTTGTGAGCTACAGCTCACTTCATCGGATGCATACAGTGGAAAATATAGTGGGGAGATTTTATATACACAGAGACCACGAAACAATGGGTGTTACCATACAGACTGTAACAAGAGTGATCAGGAAAGGTGAGCTATTACCAGCAGGAGGGTGGGGATCCTTTTGTAGTGATAATCAAGGTGGGCCATTTCCAGCAGTTGACAAGGACAGTAGGGGGGGAAATAAACAAGGGGAAATAGTTTTACTTTGTGTAATGACACATCCACTCCCAGTCTTTATTCAGGCCTAAATTAATTGTATCCAGTTTGCAAATTAATTCCAATTCAGCAGCCTCTCATTAGAGTGTGTTTTTGAAGTTTTTTGTTGAAGAATTGCCACTTTTAGATCTGTAATCGAGTGACCAAAGAGAATGAAGTGTTCTCCGACTGGTTTTTGAATGTTACAATTCTTGACGTCTGATTTGTGTCCATTTATTCTTTTACATAGAGACTGTCCAGTTTGACCAATGTACATGGCACATGGTGGCATATATCACATTGGTAGATGCGCAGGTGAACGAGCTTCTTATAGTGTGGCTGATGTGATTACGCCCTATGATGGTGTCCGCTGAATAGATCTGTGGACACAGTTGGCAACAGGCTTTGTTGCAAGGATAGGTTCCTGGGTTAGTGTTTCTGTTGTGTGGTATGTGGTTGCTGGTGAGTATTTGCTTCAGGTTGGGGGGCTGTCTGTAAGCAAGGACTGGCCTGTCTCCAAAGATCTGTGAGAGTGATGGGTTATCCTTCAGGATAGGTTGTGGATCCTTGATGATGCATTGGAGAGGTTTTAGTTGGGGGCTGAACTGTGGCCTGCTATACGTTTGTTTAATCAAAATGCCCCCATCTAGAACTCTGGGCATGTAACACTCTACCCTCCTTTCAGAACCTTTAACATCTACAATATAGTCATCTTGCTCCTTGTGCCTTGAACAGCTTCTGTCCTCCTTCACACCTTAAAATCCACCTCTTCCAGTTAGCATCCCACTGCCCTTCAACCACTTAATTTCATTTAACTCAATTTAACAAACTTTCCCTTCCCACAAATGATATCAGTAGATTCATACATTGATAGATTTTATGGCCAGTCAGGACCATTATGATCATCTGGTCTCACTTTCTGTATAACACAGGCCATTGATTTCTCCCTGTGATTCCTGAATGTAGCTGAACAACTTGTGGTTGAACTAGGCACACAGTGTCTTCTAGGAAGTCATCTACTCTTCATTTATAGACTCTGAGTGATGGGAAAAGTGCCATAACCCTTCGTAATCTGTTTCTATGGTTAATTACCTTCAGTGTTTAAAAAAAATAAATCTTAGTTCTGGTTTGAGTCTGTTCGATTGTAAACTTTCTCCTTATGTCTTTAAAATGCTGAGTGCACCAACTGTACTATGTAAAGAATCAGTAATTCAAGCAATTCAATTAGGAGCCTGAATAAATAGAAACCACTAACCCTCTAGTGTTTGTTCTTCAAAGTAGAGATTTCTCTCATTCTCCCCTTCCTCTTTCTGTCTCCTTTCCCATATCCAGTTCTTGGTTGACTCTCTCCCACCTGTCCCAGTGCTTCTCTCTGTATATTGCCATTATATTCCATTTTCATTGCTTTGCATCCTGATTTTTTTGTCTCCTTTTGACATTACATGATATACTGCATTATTATTTATTGTTTAACATGTCTATTGTAATGGTGCTTTGTGGTCTTAACCAGGTCAGAGCCCCATGGAACTATGTGCTATAAAGTCTAAACATTTAGTAACTGGCAGCACTTACCCTGAAGAGCTCTCAGTTGCAGCACCTATTTTGGAAGTCCTGGCATGTTTAATAACATACCTAACAAGTGAGGCCAGTAAATGCCAGCTCTGGCCCTACCTCTGGGGCCTCCACAAGTTCTTCTAATCCTCCCCTTGAGGAGGGAGCACTACTGACCTCTGCACAGCAGGAAGGTGAGTTGGGGCATGCTAGCTGGAAGGGGGGAAAAGTGTTAGTGTTGCTGGAGCCAGAGCATCTGGAAGTAAGGCACTCTAGGACACCACCATGGAGTACTGCCTAACGGCTAATCTCACCCTGAGGAGGAGAGTTTATTTGCCAGAGGGATGAGGCAGGCAGGTAATTCCTTGCAAGGAGAGGAAGGAGCAGGAGCTACATAAGGGGCAGAGGGTCATCATTTGCTGACTATGTTGCCTTTTATACCCATACCTGCCAGGCTTGTTAATCTATCCAATTTTAAACTACCCTCTTCCAAAAGGCATGTTGCAGTACCATGCCATTCCTGGGACAAGGCCAGCTTTACAACCATCTGGGACTCAAACAGCTGCAGGAAAGGGGGAAGAAAATTGTTTCCACTTCTGGTTCTATTGCTAAGGGGGCGGGGAGAATGAGGGATGAGCGGTAAGTTTCTGAGCAGGACTGAGTGGGACTCCCAAGTGGCTGCTGAGTTAGTTTAGTTCCTGCAGGCAGCTTTGGCCTAACACCATCATCTTTAGAAAAACTCAGTTGGAATGACATTACAGGCTAAATATATTATTTCTAGATTTGAAATATAATTCCTGGGGGAACCACTCATGGCCTTCTTCCCATCGGTGGGTAATTGCATGGTTGCCATAATAGAGTCATAGATTCCAAGGCCAGAAGGGCTGATTGTGATCATCTAGTCTGACCTCCTGTATAACACAGGCCACAGAACTTCCACAAAATAACTCCTAGGGCATATATTTTAGAAAAACATCCAATCTTGATTTAAAAATGTCAGTGATGGAGAATCCACCATAACCTCTGGTAACTTGTTCCAGTGGCTAATTACCCTCACTGTTAAAAAATGTGAGCCTTACTTCCAGTCTGAATTTGTCTAGCTTTAACTTCCACCCTTGGATTGTATTATACCTTTCTCTGCTAGATGGAAGAGCCCAGTATTAAATATTGGTTCCCCATGTAGGTACTTATACTCTGTAATAAAGTCACCCTTAACCTTCTCTTTGTTAAGCTAAATACTCTGAGCTCCCTGAGTCATGCAAGGGATGTTTTTTAATACTTCAATCTAAACCTTCTCCAATTTATCAATATCCTTGTATTGTTGGCACCAGATCTGGACACAGTATTCCAGCAGCAGTCACACCAGTGCCAAGTACAGAGGTAAAATAACCTAACTTCTCTACTCCTACTTGAGATTCCCCCGTTTAGGTATCCAAGGATATTAGTAACTCTTTTGACCAGAGCATCACACTGGGAACTCATGTTCAGCTGATTATCCACCACGTCCCCCAAATCTTTTTGAGTCACTGCTTCCCTATCTTGTAAGCAGTGTTTAATTTGTAATGAAAGAGGTGTAGCAGCTCAAGCAATTTCATTACATTCATAACTGATGCAGCAATCCCAGAGGTACCAGGGCTATGAACTGCCAAGCCTAGCGGTCCTGGAGCTCAGCCCTGGCACAAATTAAGCACTGCCTGTAAGTATGAACTACATCATATGACACACTCTAACGGTGACAGATGTTCTGCAAATCTTTGGGGGATTGGAGCCCTTATTTGAATTCTAAAACCAACAATTCAGTTTTAGCTCAACATTTGCACTCCCTTTACTAATCTGTTTTGATTTTTGAAGGTTGTGTAGGAAGATTCAAAATACTGACTGGAATGTAAACTATATAGATTTAGTTTCTTCTGTCATGCATGTTCCATCAATTTTTTTTGTTGAGTATAAGTTCTCATTAGATAGCACAGGTGCTCCTTATTATTGTAGTGCCATATTAAGAATGTTTTTCTCCTTTTCTTTTGAAAACTAAGACCTATCAGACCTACAATAACAGTGTTAGGCTAAGTAGGTCTAGAGGGGACAAAGCTGGTATATATTCTGGTGGGGACTGAGGGGAGAGGAGAAAGAGGATGCTACACCAACACAGAGTCCCTTCTGAATTGATTCCTAGCCTGTAGTGACAGTGTTCCAAAAGGCTGAGGAGGAGCCACTGGGGCTTAATTCAGATCTGTCTGGTTAGAAATGTATACATCATACAGAGTACTGAAACACAACACATCAGTTACATACATAACCACATGATCTACATCACATATTGAAGAGTCAACAGTCATGACCCATAGCTCCATCCCAGGACGATTTTTCCTGAGCAGTTATGGTGTCAATTTACATCTCTTGATTTAAGGTAAGGAGTAGATTTTAAAAAAAACCCTTCATAAATGCTCCAGTCTGTTCAATCTGCATTGTCTAACACACACAGAATATTGAACTCCTCCTCTGGATTGTTTTATGTACTTTTTCTAAGTGGAGTTATACACTTCCATTTACTCCAGACATTTCAACTGCATTTTTTATATATTTGTTTGGGGTTTTTTGGCTTTGGACCCTTAAAAGGACAGAGGGATTAGATCTGTTACTCATGGGGACTGAGGGTGGAGCACATTCTTGTGCAGGTCAGCATTAAGCCTACATGATTAGTGTTCTATCATGCATCCCCCTCTAGTGACTATTCCACAGAAAACATGAGACTGTTACTAAAACCAGCTCGCATAATTATTTGTCATTAACTCAAATGATAGAGGCCCATGCTTTTAGTGCTAGAGATCCTGGTGGCAACTCAGGATTAGTTACCATACATCACTTAGGTCCCATATTGAGTACATTGGCCTTGTACTGGCTGTCTGCCTGGTATGAATTTCAGGGGTCTATCATTTTCAGTTCCTCATGCTGTTTTTCACTTTGAAGGAGGTGTTAGGGTTCCTTCCTCACTCTGAACTCAGGGTACAGATGTGGGGACACGCATGAAAGTCCCCCTAAGCTTATTCTTAGGTTTCATAGATTCATAGATATTAAGGTCAGAAGGGACCATTATGATCATCTAGTCTGACCTCCTGCACAATGCAGGCCACAGAATCTCACTCACCCACTCCTGTGATAAACCTCGCACCTATGTCTGAGCGATGGAAGTTCTCAAATCATGGTTTAAAGACTTCAAGGAGCAGAGAATCCTCCAGCGAATGACCCGTGTCCCATGCTACAGAGGAAGGCGAAAAACCTCCAGGGCCTCTTCCAATCTGCCCTGAAGGAAAATTCCTTCCCGACCCCAAATATGGCGATCAGCAAACCCTGAGCATATGGGCGACATTCACCAGCCAGATACCCAGGAAAGAATTCGCTGTAGTAACTCCGATCCCACCCCATCTAACATTCCATCACAGGCCATTGGGCCTATTTACCATGAATAGTTACCATGAAGATCAATTAATTGCCACAATCATGTTATCCCATCATACCATCTCCTCCATAAACTTATCGAGTTTAATCTTAAAGCCAGATAGGTCTTTTGCCCCCACTGCTTCCCTTGGAAGGCTATTCCAGAACTTCACTCCTCTGATGTTCAGAAACCTTCGTCTAATTTCAAGTCTAAACTTTCTGATGACCAGTTTATATCCATTTGTTCTTGTGTCCACATTGGTACTGAGCTTAAATAATTCCTCTCCCTCTCCGGTATTTATCCCTCTGATATATTTATAGAGAGCAATCATATCTCCCCTCAACCTTCTTTTGGTTAGGCTAAACAAGCCAAGCTCCTTGAGTCTCCTTTCATAAGACAGGTTTTCCATTCCTTGGATCATCCTAGTAGCCCTTCTTAAACATCATCCTTCTTAAACATGGGAGACCAGAACTGCACGCAGTATTCCAGGTGAGGTCTCACCAGTGCCTTGTATAATGGTACTAACACCTCCTTATCTTTACTGGAAATACCTCTCCTGATGCATCCCAAGACCGCATTAGCTTTCTTCACAGCCACATCACATTGGCAGCTCATAGTCATCCTGTGATCAACCAATACTCCAATGTCCTTCTCCTCCTCCGTTACTTCTAATTGATGCGTCCCCAGCTTATAACTAAAATTTTCGTTATTAATCCCTAAATGCATGACCTTATACTTCTCACTATTAAATTTCATCCTATTACTGTTACTCCAGTTTACAAGGTCATCCAGATCTTCCTGTATGATATCCCGGTCTCTCTCTAAATTGGCAATACCTCCCAGCTTTGTATCATCCGCAAACTTTATTAGTACACTCCCACTTTTTGTGCCAAGGTCAGTAATAAAAAGATTAAATAAGATTTGGTCCCAAAACCGATCACTGAGGAACTCCACTGGTAACCTCCCTCCAGCCTGACAGTTCACCTTTCAGTATGACCCGCTGTAGTTTCCCTGTTAACCAATTCCTTATCCACCTTTCAATTTTCATATTGATCCCCATCTTTTCCAATTTAACTAATAATTCCCAATGTGACACAATATCAAATGCCTTACTGAAATCTAGGTAAATTAGATCCACTGGGTTTCCTTTGTCTAAAAAATCTGTTACTTTCTCAAAGAAGGAGATCAGGTTGGTTTGTAAACGATCTACCTTTTGTAAAACCATGTTGTATTTTGTCCCATTTACCATTGACCTCAATGTCCTTAACTACTTTCTCCTTCAAAATTTTTTCCAAGACCTTGCATAGTACAGATGTCAAACTAACAGGCCTGTAGTTACCCGGATCACTTTTTTTTTCCCTTTCTTAAAAATAGGAACTATGTTAGCAATTCTCCAGTCATACAGAACAACCCCTGAGTTTACAGATTCATTAAAAATTCTTGCTAATGGGCTGGCAATTTCATGTGCCAATTCCTTTAATATTCTTGGATGAAGATTATCTGGGCCCCCTGATTTAGTCCCATTAAGCTGTTCGAGTTTCTCTTCTGCCTCAGATATGGTAATATCTACCTCCATATCCTCATTCCCATTTGTCATGCTACCATTATCTCTAAGATCCTCATTAGCCTTATTAAAGACTGAGGCAAAGTGTTTGTTTAGATATTGGGCCATGCCTAGATTATTCTTAACCTCCACTCCATCCTCAGTGTTTAGCAGTCCCACTTCTTCTTTCTTTGTTTTCTTATTATTTATATGGCTATAGAACCTTTTACTATTGGTTTTAATTCCCTTTTGCAAAGTCTAACTCTACTTAACTTTTAGCCTTTTTCACTTTATCCCTACATGTTCTGACCTCAATAAGGTAGCTTTCCTTGCCGATCTTTCCCATCTTCCACTCCCTGTAGGCTTTCTGCTTTTTCTTAATCACCTCTCTGAGATACTTGCTCATCCAGCTTGGTCTACAAGTCCTGCCTATGAATTTTTTCCCCTTTCTTGGGATGCAGGCTTCTGATGGCTTTTGCAGCTTTGATTTAAAGTAATCCCAGGCCTCCTCTGCCTTTTGTTCCATAAGTTCTTCAGTCCAATCCACTTCCCTAACTAATTTCCTTAATTTTTGAAAGTCAGCCCTTTTGAAATAAACCCTAGTCACAGATTTATTTTTGTTTGAACTTCCGTTCAGTTTGAACTTAATTAGCTCATGATCACTTGAACCAAAGTTGTCCCCTACAACCATTTCTTCTATGAGGTCCTCACTATTCACCAAAACCAAATCTAAAATGGCATCCCCTCTAGTCGGTTCAGCAACTACTTGCTAAAGGAATCCATCAGCTATCGCATCTAGGAAAATCTGAGCCCTATTATTATTACTAGCACTCGTCCTCCAGTCTATATCTGGGAAGTTAAAGTCTCCCATGATCACACAATTTCCATTAGTATTTACTTCATTAAAAACATTAAAGAGGGCTCTATCCATATCCAAATTAGATCCCGGCGGTCTAAAGCACATCCCAAGCACTATCCCAGGGGAGGCTCTACTAGTTTTCTTCCCCAATGTGATTTTTGCCCAGACGGACTCTGTCTTATCCATTCCATCGCTTCTTATTTCTTTACATTCTACCTCATCACTGATATACAATGCTACTCCACCACCTTTACCTTTATTTCTGTCTTTCCTAAACAGCACATACCCTTCAATACCCTGTAGTCCAGTCATGAATATTATTCCACCATGTTTCTGTTATCCCTATAATATCTGGTTTCACTTCCTGCACCAGTAGCTCTAGTTCCTCCATTTTGTTACCTAGGCTTCTTGCATTGGTGTACAAACATCTTAATTTTTGATGTTTGGCCTCACTCACATTCTGTACCCAACTGGGCATGGTCATTCTACCAGGATGACCTATTAGACTTGTATCCTCACTGCCCTTCCTCCTTATGTCCATTCTCCTACCCATGGCTTATCCTTTCTTACTTTGTTTTCTTCCCTCTCAGTGCTAAAATCCAGCATGGAGATTACCTGGACATCTCCCAACCATCTCCCCCAAATTCCTAGTTTAAAGGTCTCTTAATCAGTTGTGTCAGCCTCCATCCTAGAAGTCTATTTCCTTCCCTACTCCGATGAAGTCCATCCCAAGAGAACTGTCCTCTGTCCATGAATGCCTCCCAGTGGCCATACATCCCAAAGCCCTCCTTATAGCACCACTGCCTAAGCCAACTGTTGGTAGTCATAATCTTGTCACACCTTTGTTGCCCTTCTCTAGGAACAGGCAGAATCCCACTAAAGATCACCTGAGCCTTTATTTCCTTAAGCATCTTCCCCAGCCTAGCATAGTCTCCCTTGATACATTCCAGCAAGAATCTACCGGTATCATTTGTTCCCACATGAAGGATAATTAGGGGATTCTTTCCCACTCCCTTTAGGATCCTTTTCAACCTCAGGTCTACATCCCGTATCTTAGCACCTGGAAGACAGCACACCGTTCTATTCTCTGGATCAGTTCTGGTTACAGGCCTGTCTATTCTTCTCAGTAAGGAGTCCCCGATCACATAGACCTGCCTTTTCTTGGTGACTGTGCTATTCTCCAGTCTATCCCCTGTTCCTTCTGGCTACAAGTTCTTTCTATTCCTATTCTCCCTTATAATCCTCTTCAACCCATCCTGTATCTTCCTGGACTCACATTTGGTGTAGTCTCCATTGGCTCTTCCTCTTTTCCAATAGGGCTAGCTGCTCTTCTCTTCTTCCTTGCCCTTCCACCTTCAGTGACCACCTGCTGAGCCCCTTCTTCATTTTCCAACTCTGCAAACCTATTCTTGAGCTCTATTTCTCCTTCACTAGCCCGTCTTTTCCTCTGCCTGGTTCTTTTAGTCACATGCTTCCACTGTCTACTTTCCTCACCCAGCAGTCTCCCCATCTGCAAGTCTGAGCTTTTCCCTTCAGCTACCTCATGTCTTTGCTCCATAATCTGCTCGAACCCCCTTCTCAACTCAGCCAGACTTTCCACCTGCATCTCCAATCCTTGGATCTTTTCCTCAATCAGCTCTATCAGACGGCATTTCATGCAGACAAAACTCTTACCAGGTACCCCCTCCAGGATCATGTACATACCTCAGCTTTCACATCCAGTCATCTTCATTGTGTCTTCCACCACATGGGTCACTCCCACTGCTGCCTCTGTATCTGTCATTGCCTTCCCACCTAAATCCTGTTAATCTGGGAAACACAAACCACACCAAAACACCACCACCCACAGCAAAAACCAACCCCAAACAAGTACCACAATACAAAATCCCACTGAAACTCCTCTGTTTACAGCTCTGTTTGCTGGCTCCTGTGCCAGGTTAAAAACTTCCCCAAGGTACAAACTTTGCCTTGTCCTTGAACAGTATGCTGCCATCACCAAGCGTTTATAACAAAGAACAGGGAAAGAAACCACTTGGAGATGTTTTTCCCCCAAAATATCCCCCCAAGCCCTACAACCCCTTTCCTGGGGAAGGCTTGAAAATAATTCTCACCAATCTGTACAGGTGAACACAGACCCAAACCCTTGGAGTTTAAGAACAATGAAAAATCAATTAGGTTTTTAAAAAGAATTTTAATTAAAGAAAAGGTAAAAGAATTACCTCTGTAAAATTAGGATGGAAAATACTTTACAGGGTATTCAGATTCAAAACACAGAAGATCCCCCTCTGGGCAAAATCTTAGTTACAGAAAAAACAGGAATAAACCTCCCCCTTAACCCAGGGAAAATTCACATAAAACAAAAGATAAACTAATCTGCCTTGCCTGGCTTACCCTATACTGGTTGCAATATTGGAGACTTGGATTAGGATGGGTTGGAGAAGATGGATTTTTGTCTGTCCTCTCTCAGTCCCAAGAGAGAACAAACACGTATAAAAAAAAAAAAAGCACAAAACAAAAGCCTTCCTTCCCCCAAGATTTGAAAGTATCTTGTTCCCTTATTGGTCCTTTGGGTCAGGTGCCAGCCAGGTTAGCTGAGCTTCTTAACCTTTCACAGGTAACAGAATGTTGCCTCTGGCCAGGAGGGATTTTATAGCACTGTATACAGAAAGATGGTTACCCTTCCCTTTATATTTATGACAGGAGGCATTGCGACATTTTGCTTTGCTTCAATCCTTGTGCTGGAAGAAAACAAAACCAGCTTTGCTTTGCTTTAGACATTTTGTAATTATTTTTGGTACACATATAATAAGGGTTTTATTTAAGCAGTTCTAGACAAGTGAGTAGAGGACAAAAGCTTTCTATTTTAGAAACAGGCAGACTCATGTTGCTAAGCTGCATTCTCCATTTCACTCCTCCACTCAAGGCAGAGCCCATTCACTACTACAAGAAACTCAACAGTTCAAAACTGGACTGCAGAGCACCAGAATTCTGCACTTAAAAATGTAGGGTGAAGTTGAGAGTTCAGCCTAAATAAGGGTGTCTGAACTGATGAAACTTATACCATCTTTTAGCTCCCTCTACATGTATTTTACCCCAAGGTAGACCCCCCTCTAGAATCCCATACGCTTACTTACCTAGACTCATACTCACTTTCCAGTGGGTCACTTGCCCATCACCTTTACATATCACCTCTGAATTTAGTCCGGAGCCGAACTGAGCGTGACAGAGTGGAAGTTTAATTTGGCAGCTGCACAGGGAGGGCAAATAACTGCCATGACGATCTCCTGAGATGCTCAGCCACTCCTGATTTTTTTTTTAACAGATTCTTTTTTCAAGCATTTTTCTTCTGTAGTTTGGATTTCACTTTAATGCAATAAGCATGTGTTATGTTGCTAGAAGTATCTGATTAAAATGGAATATCACTGAATGGTTTCATAAGCAATTATCCTTACCATGTAATTAAACACAGCTCAAGCACATAAATCGGAGGCTTTCCTGTATCGCTGAAATCTAATATGTAGTGTAGCAGGACGGTTCTAATATACAGTGTAGCAGAACCGACAATGGATGAAATTCGCTGTGTCTGTTTCTCCCCGGCACGAATTTGTTCTTTTGTCAGCTAAGAAAGCAGAGGCATTGGCCCTCACTAGCGCCAGCCGTCAGCCTCATGCAGGAAAGTGAACCCTTGGTGGTAAGCGCTTTGTGAAAGTGGGAACATTAGCTAGCATTGTCATGCTCTGTGGTATCTTACTTCACAACCAGCAATGACCTAAGGTATGTGAAGAATAGTGACAGCCCCACAACAGTAAGACCATGGCATATTATTTAAATCCTTGTATTGCATAACATCATGAAGACCTTATGCATTTTCCAGGCTGTCTGACTAGTGCAGAAAACATTTTTCTGCACTTTAAAAATCTCAACATAAAAACTGCTTAATCCTTTACTTTTCTCATAAATCTTAACACAATTCCTTCTTTAGTAGAAAGCTATGGGTAATTATACTATACAACAAAAACATATGCTTCGAGGATCATTGGATGTGTTAATTACCATTTAGTAGGATTGATGCTTACATTGTTGAAATAGTAAGGAAGAGTGTAAAAAATTATTCTTGATGAAATCAATTCCTTTTCTCAAATGAGGGTGATTTCAATAGTCATTTCCTTTTTTCAGATGATGGATAGATAAGTCTATCATCATTCTCCTATGCACTCCGAGTCCGGAGAACAGTGTCTCAATTTAGCAAGGCCTGTTGAATATTCTTACTCTTTTAATAGAACATATTTGCAAGATTTGCACAGATGTGTTTACTAATACAGTCTGTTTTGCATATCCCTTAACCTTTTCTGAATTAGGACAAACTATTCAGTGCTTATACCAAATAAAAAGTCTCTTTTGTATAATTCAGTAGCTGCTGATCTTAGTGAGCTACAGGTCATTTTGACCCAGCCAAGACTATCAATACTGTCTCCAGTCTGGCTTTGTGCAGACATGGATTGCAAAAAATGATCAAGTTGCACTGTCACTTTCTTATCAAAGTTAACTAGATTTTGAAGTAACTTCTTATTGTGTCTGCCTTTTTTAAAAAATCATTTTGTTTGTGGCAATGTAGTACAGGAACAAATCTACATGCCTGGTTTGAATATAACCAAAGCCTTGTTTTGAAAATACACAAGGTCAAATCCTGCTCTCCTTTCTCACATGAGTAGTCCTAGTGGGAGTGTGGAGCAGGATTTGCCTTATAATATATAAAACATGCATTCCTTATATACATTAAAGCCACAAAAAAGATCTGCAAGGGAAGATACTGCACCCATACAGATCCAGTGGCAGGTTAAGTCCTTGCTTTTACAAAAAATGGAACATGTGAGATCCAGCTGAGACTCATTTTCTTTCTAAAGAGTCTTTATAATTTAGAGAGCTATTATGAAGTAACTAAGGTTCAGAATTGGATCTAATATGTATATAGGTTTATCACACACACACTGCAGATATATATAAAATTCACTCTGCTGTCAGGCAAGACTATATGATGTCTGAATGACTACTCTGGTTGGTTGCTTGGTTGCCATTCCGGCAGCCTCCTGAGAGAGAGAGCAATTCAACTAACAAACTGTCCTCATACTTTTAACACTGGTCAACAGAAAATTTAAACAAGCCATAGCCATATTGCTGTTTGCAGTTCCCTAAAGGAATCATTCGACATTGGTGAGGCCTCATCTGGAGTACTGTGTCCAGTTTTGGGCCCCACACTTCAAGAAGGATGTGGATAAATTGGAGAGAGTCCAGCGAAGGGCAACAAAAATGAATAGGGGTCTGGAACACATGAGTTATGAGGAGAGGCTGAGGGAGCTGGGATTGTTTAGCCTGGAGAAGAGAAGAATGAGGGGGGATTTGATAGCTGCTTTCAACTACCTGAAAGGGGGTTCCAAAGAGGATGGCTCTAGACTGTTCTCAATGGTAGCAGATGACAGAACGAGGAGTAATGGTCTCAAGTTGCAGTGGGGGAGGTTTAGATTGGATATTAGGAAAAACTTTTTCACTAAGGGTGGTGAAACACTGGAATGCGTTACCTAGGGAGGTGGTAGAATCTCCTTCCTTAGGTTTTTAAGGTCAGGCTTGACAAAGCCCTGGCTGGGATGATTTAACTGGGATTTGGTCCTGCTTCGAGCAGGGGGTTGGACTAGATGACCTTCTGGGGTCCCTTCCAACCCTTATATTCTATGATTCTATGATCATAAGAGAAATGAATGCTTGCTGGGTAAAAAAGAATAAAATACAAAACAAACATGTATGGTGCTGAGGGAGTTGGCTGGTGTGATTGCAGAGCCATTGGCCATTATCTTTGAAAATCCTTGGCGATCAGGGGATGTCCCGGACGATTGGAAAAAGGCAAATATAGTGCCCATATTTTAAAAAAGGGAAGAAAAAGAACCCAGAGAACTACAGACCGGTCAGCCTCACTTCAGTCCCCGGCAAAATCATGGAGCGTGTCCTCAAGGAATCCATTTTGAAGCACTTGGAGGAGAGGAAGGTGATCAAGATCAGTCAACATGGATTCACCAAGGGCAAGTCATGCCTGACCAACCTGATTGCCTTCCATGATGAGATAACTGGTTCTATGGATATGGAGAAAGTGGTGGATGTGATATAGCTTGACTTTAGCAAAGCTTTTGATACGGTCTCCCACAGTATTGTGCCAGCAAGTTAAAGAAGTATGGATTGGATGAATGGACTGTAAGGTGGATAGAAAGCTGGCTAGATTGTCGGGCTCAACAGGTAATGATCAACGACTCAATGTCTAGTTGGCAGCCGGTATCAAGCAGAGTGCCCCACGGGTCGGTCCTGGGGCCGGTTTTGTTCACCATCTTTATGGGATGAATTGCACTCTCAGCAAGTTTGCAGCAAGCTGTGGGGAGAGGTAGGTATGCTGGAGGGTAGGGATAGGGTCCAGAGTGACCTAGACAAATTGGAGGATTGGGCCAAAAGAAATCTGATGAGGTTCAACAAGGACAAGTACAGAGTCCTGCACTTAGGAAGGAAGAGAGAATCCCATGCACCGCTACAGGCTGGGGACCGATTGGCCAAGCAGCAGTTCTGGAGAAAAGGCCCTGGGGATTACAGTGGACGAGAAGCTGGATATGAGTCAGCACTGTGCCCTCGTTGCCAAGAAGGCCAGTGGCACATTGGGCTGTATTAGTAGAAGCATTGCCAGCAGATCGAGGGAAGTGATTATTCCTCTTGATTCGGCACTGGTGAGGCCACGCCTGGAGTATTGTGTCCAGTTTTGGGCCCCCCACTACAGAATGGATGTGGACAAATTGGAGAGAGTCCAGCAGAGGGCAATGGAAAAGATTAGGGGGCTGGGGTACATGCCTTATGAGGAGAGGCTGAGGGAACAGGGGTTATTTAGTCTGCAGAAGAGAAGAGTGAGGGGGGATTTGATAGCAGTCTTCAACTACCCGAAGGGGGGTTCTGAAGAGGATGGAGTTAGGCTGTTCTCAGTGGTGGGAGATGACAGAACAAGAAGCAATGGTCTCAAGTTGCAGTGGGGGGAGGTCTAGATTGGATATTAGGAAACACTATTTCACTAGGAGGGTGGTGAAGCCCTGGAATCGATTACCTAAGGAGGTGGTAACCTTAGAGGCTTTTAAGGCCTGGTTTGACAAAGCCCTGGCTGGGATGATTTAGTTGGTGTTGGTCCTGCTTTGAGCTGGGGATTGGACTCGATGATCTCCTGAGGTCTCTTCCAACTCTAATATTCTGTGATTCTATGATTATTTCTAAGTGGCTATTGAAAGCATCAGAGAAAATAACATACAGAAATTGTCACATACATTTTCGTAGTGTATGTCTACACTATGAAATTAGGTCAATTTTATAGAAGTTGATTTTTAGAAATTGATTTTATACAGTCGATTGTGTACGTCCCCACTAAGAGCATTAAGTCGGCAGAGTGTGTCCTCAATACCGTGGCTAGCATCTACTTACGGAGAGGTGCACTGTGGGTAGCTGTCCCACAGTTCCCGCAGTCTCTGCTGCCCATTGGAATTCTGGGTTAAGCTCCCAATGCCTGATGAGGCAAAAACATTGTCAAGGGTGGTTTTGGTTACATGTCATCAGTCTCCCTTCCCTCCGTGAAAGCAACAGCAGACAATCGTTTCGCGCCTTTTTTCCTGGGTTACCCATGCAGATGCCATACCACAGCAAGCATGGAGCCCGCTCAGCTTACCGCTGCTGTTATGAGCATTGTAAGCACCTTGTGAATTATCCTAGAGTACATGCAGAACCGGGCTAAGAGATGCCAGCACGAGGATTATTGTGATGAGGACATGGACACAGACATTCCTGAAAGCACAGGCTGTGGCAATTGGGACATCATGGTGGCAGTGGGGCTGGTTGATACAGTGGAATGCCGATTCTGGGCCCGGCAAACAAGCACAGACTGGTGGGACCGCATAGTGTTGCAGGTATGGGATGATTCACAGTGGCTGCGAAACTTTCGCATGCTTACGGCCACTTTCCTTGAGATTTGTGAGTTGCTTTTCCCTGCCCTGAAGCACAGGAATACCAAGATGAGAGCTGCCCTGACAGTTGAGAAGCGAGTAGTGATAGCCCTTTGGAAGCTTGCAACACCTGACTGCTACTGGTCAGTCAGCAATCAATGTGGAGTGGGCAAATCTACTGTGGGGACTGCTGTGATCCAAGTAGCCAATGCAATCACTGACGTTCTGCCATCAAGGGTAGTGACTCTGAGAAATGTGCAGGTCATACTGGATGGCTTTGCTACAACGGGGTTCCCTAACTGTGGTGGGGCGATAGACGGAACGCATATCCCTATCTTGGCACTGGACCACCTTGCCAACTAGTACATAAACCGCAAGGGGTACTTCTCAATGGTGCTGCAAGCACCGGTGGATCACAAGGGACATTTCACCGACATCAGCGTGGGATGGCCGGGAAAGGTGCATGATGCTCGTATCTTTAGGAATTCAGGGCTGTTCTAGCAATTGTAAGAAGGGACTTACTTACCAGACCAGAAAATTACCACTGGGGATGTTGAAATGCGAATAGTTATCCTTGGGGACCCAGCCTACCCCTTGCTCCCATGGCTCATGAAGCCGTACACAGGCAGCCTGGACAGTAGTAAGAAGCAGTTCAACTATAGGCTGAGCAAGTACAGAATGGTGGTAGAATGTGCCTTTGGACGTTTAAAAGCTCGCTGGCTCTGTTTGCTGACTAGATTAGACCTCAGCACAACCAATGTTCCCATTGTTATTGCTGCTTGCTTTGTGCTCCATAATATCTGTGAGAGTAAGGGGGAGACATTTATGGCAGGATGGGAGGTTGAGGCAAATCGCCTGGCGGCCAATTTT
Source organism: Caretta caretta (assembly GCF_965140235.1). Taxonomy (NCBI): domain Eukaryota; kingdom Metazoa; phylum Chordata; order Testudines; family Cheloniidae; genus Caretta; species Caretta caretta. Next base: position 40,779,403 of record NC_134208.1, read on the forward strand.
GAGCAGCCAGACACCAGGGCAATTAGAAGAGCACAGCTCAGCGCACTGGTCATCAGAGAGGCTTTGAAAACCAGTTTCATGATTGGCCAGGCTACGGTGTGACAGCTGTGTGTGTTTCTCCTTATTGCAAATCCCCTTTGTTGATTTTAATTCCCTGTAAGCTAACCACGCTCCCACCTTCGATCACAGCTGGCAAAGGTAATAAAGTAACTATTGTTTTGAAACCATGCATTCTTTCTTTATAAAAAAGTGAGATAACTGACAAGGTAGCATGGATGGGGTGGGGTGTAGGAGGAGGGAAGGATAAGGCCACATTGCTTATTGTAGCCACACTACAAATCAAAACTGTTTGAATGACAGCCTTCTGTTGCTAGGGTCATCCTCTGGAGTGGAGTGGCTGGGTGCCCAAAGCACCTCCCCCCTGTCCCCCTTCCCCCTCCCCCCGCGTTCTTGGACATCTGGGTGAGGAGGATATGGAACTTGGGGAGGAGGGTAGGTGGTTATACAATGGATACAGCAGGGGTTTGTGCTCTTGTTGGCTTTCCTGCAGCTCCAACAGATGCTTCATCATGTCCATTTGCTCCCCCATTAGCCTCAGCATCACCTCCTGCCTCTGCTTTTTGCACTCAGTTAATGCTTTCCTGGCCTCTGCCACTGCCATGCATTAAGCTGTGCCCTATCAGTGCAGGAGGACTGCATGAGCTCAGAAAACATGTCATTGCGAGTGCATTTTTTTCGCCTTCTAATCTGCGATAACCTCAGGGACGGAGATGATAGGGGGAGCATAGAAACATTTGCACCTGGGGAGAGATAAAAAGGGAGAGTAAAATTTAAGATGATACATTTCTGAGAACAAAAGGGAGACTCTTTCACAGTGAATCAAGCAATTCACAGCAGACAGCACATGTGCTTTAGGTACAAGATCGCATTTTGCCTTTTATATTGAGTGCCTGCCAGTATGGTGACACATCACACACGGCTGGGCAACAGAATTCGGTTTCCAGGCAGCCATGGTAAGCCTTTTGGTATGCAGGGTTGGCTTCTTCCACCTTCATAACATGTGGAAATGGTTTCAAACTGCAGCGCCGTCCGTGCAGGCAGGCCAAACTCCGATCAAAAAGAAGAAATGCTAATATATATGCCAAAATCGCACAGGGCATGGTGGAGAGAGGCTACAACAGGGACACACAACAATGCCGCGTGAAAGTTAAGGAGCTCAGGCAAGCCTACCAAAAGACAAAGGAGGCAAACGGTCGCTCCAGCTCAGAGCCCCATACATGTCGCTTCTATGATCAGCTGCATTTCATTCTTGGGGGGACCCTACCACTACCCCACCACTGTCCGTGGACACCTGCAAGGGGGGAGTCTCACGCAACAGGGAGGAGGATTTTGTGGATGAGGAAGAGGAGAAGGAGAATGCACAGCAGGCAAGTGGTGAATCCGTTCTCCTCGGCAGCCAGGACCTTTTCATCACCCTGGAGCCAATACCCTCCCAAAGCGGGATCCCCTGAAGCCGGAGAAGGCAGCTCTGGTGAGTGCACATTTGTAACTAAAGTGTAGGGTTTAAAAACCAAAACTGTTTAATGTTTGATTTGCCTTGAAGAATTTGGATGCATTTGCGGCCAGTACAGCTACTAGAAAATTCTGTTAACGTGTCTGGGGACGGAGCGGAAATCCTCCAGGGACATCTCCATGAAGCTGTCCTGGAGGTACTCTGAAAACCTTTGCAGAAGGTTTCTGGGGAGGGCTGCTTTATTTCGTCCTCCCCGGTAGGACACTTTACCACGCCAAGCCAATAGCAAGTAGTCTGGAATCATTGCAGCACAAAGCATGGCAGCAAATGGTCCTGGGTTTTGGTCGCATTCAAGTAACATTCGGTCTTTTTCTTTCTGTGTTAGCCTCAATAGAGTGATATCATTCATGGTCACCTGGTTGAAATAGGAGAATTTTTGTATGGGAACAGTAAAAGGACCCCATTCATGCTGGGTTGTTTGCGCTTGGCTAACAGGGATCATCCTGGAGAATAGCCATGCGGTGAGGTGGGGGAAGGTGTGTGCTGCACATCCACCTGAAAACCGCAGCCCCTCCTTTTAAATGCGAAACCCAACCAGCATTGCTTGTTATGGGAAAGGATGGCACTGCAGTTTGAAACCATTTCCACATGTTATGAAGGTGGAAGAAGCCAACCCTGCATACCAAAAGGCTTACCATGGCTGCCTGGAAACCGAATTCTGTTGCCCAGCCGTGTGTGATGTGTCACCATACTGGCAGGCACTCAATATAAAAGGCAAAATGCGATCTTGTACCTAAAGCACATGTGCTGTCTGCTGTGAATTGCTTGATTCACTGTGAAAGAGTCTCCCTTTTGTTCTCAGAAATGTATCATCTTAAATTTTACTCTCCCTTTTTATCTCTCCCCAGGTGCAAATGTTTCTTTGCTCCCCCTATCATCTCCGTCCCTGAGGTTATCGCAAGGGAGACACCTAATGCGGCTAAATTCGACTTAACCCTGTAGTGTAGACTGGGGCTTAGTCTGAATCTTCTGATTCCCCATGTGTCTCCACCAAAATCCACAATGGAAATTACAAACCTCCTTTGATTTATGTTGTAGTACTGTAGTAAAATCAAGTCATGATCTGCAGTTCTGCTGCTGAGGTCAGTATGCATTCCTGGTACACAAATTCTTTTGCAAGGGAATAAACCTAAAGGTATGCAGAATATGCATCTGTTCTCCTATTTGCAGTGCTACTGTTATAATTTCATCTGAATCTCTGGTCTAGGGTATAAGGTCTTTAAGAAAATTTCTCCCCAAAAAGAACAGTAGTAAATCCTCAAAAGGCATATCTTTTAAATTGACTTCACTGGGAGCAGGATTGGATCCAGAGTGGATAGATATTCTAAATGTATTTTGACCACTTTTGCAGATGTTTCTTCTCTCTTCATTTTGGTTTTGGTTTGGTTTTGTTGCAAGATGCAATGTATTGTGTTTATGAGCATGATTTATTTAACATAATTTATCATTCCAGAATTATTCTGATAGTAATGGTAAAAGTTTAAGGAGGTTGATGAGATTCACAGCTTTTCAGTTCTAGGTTGCTGTTTGAAATCTGGCCCAGGCCAACTATAATTTAAAGTTACCAGTCATTACTGGTTGTTTTCCAGTTGCTTGGGTCGAAAAGTAATTGGAAAGGTAAGAAGTATGGCTGCCAGATGATATTTTATAGACCAGCTGAAATAATTTCATCTTGAGTGGAAAAACAGCACACCCACTGGAACAGACACTTATACACTCTTTTTCATACCGTTATGTGGACTTCAAAGGCTCAATGCCATCTCACGTAATTTGAAATGGTGCTATTTTTAAAAATAGCTGATAGAGCAGACGTCATCATCAGAATAGTTGAAAGTGTAAAACACAAAAATGGCCATACTAGGTCAGACCTGTGATCCATCTAGCCTGGTATCCTGTCTTCCAACAATGGTTGTTGCCAGATACTTCAGATCAAGTGAACAGATCAGGGCAATTTATTGAGTGATCCATCATCTGTCATCCGGTCCCAGCTTCCGGCAGTCAGAGGTTTAGGGATGCCCAGAGCATGGGGTTACATGCCTTGTACATCCTTATTCTTTCATGTTCCTCCTTATGGGCTTATAACTTGTGAAGCAATGTGACTACTATAGAACCCGGAAGGGGGTGAGGGGGCAATTGGAGGGTGTAGAGTGGGGCAGGAGACTGAGTATGTTAAACTATCACCATTCTGATTGGGTAGCATTTTACATCCACTTTACAATCACTTGCCACAGGTGATGACTATACAAGGTATAGGGCAACAGAAAATCAGCTCCCATTTTCTGACATAAATATGCATGTCAGCCCTGATCCTGAGGGTTCTTAAGCCCTTCCATAGCTTTACTCATATGAATAACCCACATACTTGCATGGGACTATTCACATGAATAATGCATGAATATGCTTAATATGCAGGGCTGGACCTTAGAAAAGAAAAGATGGATGCTTAATCTGAGTTGATTTTGTATTTATTTAAATGGTGCTATTTGAAGATGAAAATAACAGAAACAATTAGGTTAAGAGTAACATTACATATGTTTAAGTGTAAAGTCTGAGAGAGAGAGAGGTGATGTGGAGGTAAGTTTCCTATGAACTGAATGAAGCAGGGGCTCTGTGGGAAAAAATAGTATGTGATCATGTAATGTAAAGACCATATCAAAATGCATACACATAACATTATGATCGCACAGACAATCTTATTTCTGACATTTCCTGACTTTTGAGTGTTTAAGTTTGCACTGGGCTTCTTGTACCAAAAGTGTTTTTTAATGTAATGTTTTATTAAAAAGAAATATAAAATGTGTATAACTGCTAATGTGTCAGTTTCCAGAGGTAGATTTCAGGGGAAGTTAGTGACCCTTACTAACAGCCCCATCTAATATATAAGGAGCTGATAGAAGACAATCACTTAGGAAGGAACTAAAAATGGAAATCAAATTTGACATAATCACACATGGCATTGCAGTGTTTTTAGAGGCCGAATGGTTTCATGTTCAATCTTAATCAAAGATAATTTTGACTATATGGTACTTAGTTATGAAAAATACTTCACATACTTGGTCTTTATAAAAAGATCCTGATTAAAGTACACTAAAATATCCAATTTCAATTGTTTGTTCTTAATGCAGAATAGGACTTTTCTCATTTAGTTACAGCAAAATTTTAAATTCTGCCGTTGTCGTCTTTTGTTTTTAACCTGTGGTATAATGCATACAGGTTCAGCTGCACAGACTAAGGTACAATTTGTGAACTTGTGAGGATATTTAGTATACAGGTTTTTTTTCTAAGTTGCAAAGGAGTATAGTTTCAGCCAGACCACACTCATAGAGGGCTTTTGTGATGTCCCTTAGACTTTGGAGGTTGCTCTGCTCCGTGGTTTGAAATAATCTGAAAATGATGTTTGACAGGTCTTGGAGGGAAATTTGAGGATATGTCACTGAATGGTGCTAAAGCTGCTACTTTGATTTGTTTTGTATGCATATTTATATGTTAAAGTGGGACCGCTAACACTGCCTATTATTAAGATTATCCAAACCTGTCCATTATAAGATTCAGTTTCCTAGTAGCTTATACTTTGCCAAATTTAACCCTTCGTGCTGAAACTTTCCATGCCAGGTGTCTTCTTCAGTCTGGGTTTTGGAAAATTTCAGCCAAAACGGTTCAGCCCTTACCAAGAATGAAGCTTGGGAAAAATAAGTTGTTCGTGTTTAAAAAAAAATAAAAAAATAAAAAATGGTGACTTTTTTTGGGAGCAGGGACTTATATATTGGAGCAGTGACTTGAAATTTGGCAGGGCCGTGGCCATGGTGTGTCTTTTGCTGCCCCAGTAAAACTGAAGGATGCATAGTCAAGTGCTCCAAAGTTAGGAAGTACCAAAACTTAAGGTTTGCTGTGCAACATTAATCCAGCTCTTATATGTGCATGTATTATGATACAGTCATTTATTACATGATTACCTACTACTTTTTCCACAGAGCCCCTTCCTCATTCGGTCCACAGGATGGACCTGCTCTGGGGAAGGATCAGTGTTGTGTTGTGAATGAGGCAGGAGATTGCAGGAAGAAAAGGATGGTCTTACGATTCAGTCAGTTGGATGCTGCCCTGGAGAACTGGTGTCTCTCGCTGTCTCTGCCATAGAGTTTCTGTGTGATGCTCGTCAAGTCACTTAAACCAAACTTTTCAGAGATGGTCACTAATTGTGCGTTCTTCATTTTCTGCTGGACTGCACCGGAGGGGTGTTGAATAAGATATTTTAGTTCTGTTCTGTACTTTTCCCCTGAATGGATACATGTAAATTTTCTGTTATCTCAGAAGTAGGTAATTTTCTTGACAATTCATAAAAGATTACTATTTTATTGAACTAAACTTTAATGTGCATCTACAGTACTTCTAATTTAAAGCACTTGGATAATTGTATTTATTTATAAACTATTTCCCTATATTAATAGACTTTTTGTATTGTATTTTTGAAGAAACAAATAATTTTTAATCACTTTTGATTGTAGGGCATAGTGATCTTATAAGCAACAATTGTATTGACTGTGCCAAAAAATACAGTTAATTTATCAAAAATTCTTGGAGCAAAGGAGGTACAATATTTGTATGTTACATGCTTTTCACTGGAACTGATCATTTCAAACAAGAAGAGGGAGGAAATATTAAAAGCAGATCCTTGCAGAGTTAGATCACCAGTACTCACCAGAACTAATTATGCATGTGGTTTTCTGAGGGAGAATTTCATTTACTGTCAGCATTTGTCAGAACCATCATCTTTCCCCCTTCAGATCTTCCCTGCCCACTCCCTTCTCGTCACACTAGATAACACAACCATTGTCCCTTCTCCTGGGCTCAACTCTTCTTTGGCTTTTCTCTCCTTCATCCAAGCTGTTGCTAACTTACGTTTCTTATCATAGCACATCTCCAAAAGCAAACCTTGCTTCCAAAAGCAATCCCTGCTACCAAAACCCTTGACTGTGCACTAGTAATCTTCTGCTGGATTAGTACAGCCTGTTTCTTTCTGGCCTATTTGACTATCATGTTGCACTTCTCCCCTCTACTCAGTATGCCACCTCCATATTTACTTTTCTCTCACATTACTCTTACCGATAATCCTTCCACCTTTCGTTTCCTTTCACCACCTGTGTATCTACATCATATTCAAACTCTTCTCCTCACCTTCAAGGCTATTTACAGTTCAGTTCCTTTCTACGTCTTGCCTCTTTTTTCCTGCTTGTATAACACCGACAGACCCTGGTAGTCGGCAGGCAGGATCGAACCAGGGACTTCTGGAGCTTAGTGCATGAGCCTCTACAGCATGAGCTAAAACCCAACTGCCTGTTAGCTAAGGCTGTAGTGCAAACTCATTTTCTCTCTCTCTTTAAGAGGTCTCAGTGCCACTAGATGCAACAGAACACCACACCCTGAAGGTGTGTGGGTTACACTTGCACCATGCACTCTGCTTCTTTTCATTCTGTCTATGTAATCTGCTTACAAAAGGGCTTTAACACTTTCTCCCATAACATCTTTATCATCTCCCTGATCCCATATGCCATTTAATCTTGCCTCATATACTACTACTTTTGATTCTGTTTACACCAAGATTTTTCTTTTTTTCAAATTATGATTATTAAAAGATCTGACAGCTAGAAAGATGAAACGTCAAGTAAAATTCAGTTTCCATTCCACTTTGGGATTACATTTTCTTAATAAAAGCAAGTGTTAGAGGGTGGAATCCTTCATAAAGCAGCTTTTCTCTACATTTTCTGAGGTAGCATGATACTCCACGGCTGAGTTCAATGCAAAGAATCCCTTAGATTTGATGGTATTTTGCAACCTTCTGTTGCAGTGGTAACATTTTTTAGCCAATGACAATTCCACTGTCTGTTACCTAATTCCTGAAGCTCTCTCACTTGTACATTCCTTTTTCCATAGCTGCAGAATCACTCAATAGCCCTGGCATTTACCTTTTGCAGTGCACTAAGTTATACATCTTATGAAAGGGAGTTGGTGTACCTTGTAAAAAAGACAGCTAGAGAAAACAACTTTGAGCTATGTGCTGTATCACCTTATCATGCCATTACATCTCAAGGCACTTTGCAGAAGATGTACAATCATTTAATAATACAGTCTCGAATGCTGATCAAAATGACAGAAAGCACAAAGGGGAAAGAAGTGAGTTATCAGTTCTGATTTAGAGAGTGAATATCCCTGATATAGCTGGGTGTAGAGTTCCACAAAGAATGTGATGAATGGTTAAAGCAATAGCCATTCCACCAAGCACCTACTGTTTAGATACTGGTGATGAATGTAGGATAGTATCAGATTACCTCCACTGTCAGTAGTGACTGAAAAGCAGGCTTGGTCAGAAAGTCCATTTGGACAAAGATTGAAGAGCTTGGTAGATCAAATGAAGTGTGTCCTGCATTCTGAAACTAACGCAGAATCTGAGCCACCATTGTTATTAAATCAGTACTGGAGTTATGTGTCTTCTCTGTCATATAGTATTCATAATTGAAATTCAATGTTGATAAATGCAAAGTAATGCACATTGGAAAACATAATCCCAACTGTACGTATAAAATGATGGGGTCTAAATTAACTGTTACCACTCAAGAAAGAGATTTTGGAGTCATTGTGGATAGTTCTCTGAAAACATCCACTGAATGTGCAACGGCAGTCAAAAAAGCAGACAGGCTGTTGGGAATCATTAGGAAAGGGAGAGATGATAATACAGAAAATATCATATTGCCTCTCTATAAATCCATGGTACGCCCACATCTTCAATACTGCATGCCGATATGGTCCCCCCATCTCAAAAAAAGATATATTGGAATTGGAAAACGTTCAGAAAAGGGCAACAAAAATGATGAGGGGTATGGAATGGCTGACATATGAGGAGAGATTAATAAAACTGGGACTTTTCAGCTTGGAAAAGAGATGACTCAGGGGATATGATAGCTGTCTATAAAATCATGACTGGTGTGGAGAAAGGAAAAAAGGAAGTGTTATTTAATCCTTCTCCATAACATAAGAACTAGGGGTCACCCAATGAAATTAATAGGCAGCAGGTTTAAAACAAACAAAACAAAGTATTTCTTCACACAACACACAGTCAAGCTGTGAACTCCTTGTCAGAGGGTGTTGTGAAGGCCAAGACTATAACAGGGTTCAAAAAAGAACTAGATAAGTTCATGGAGGAGAAGTCCATCAATGGCTTTTACCCAGCATGAACAGGGATGGTGTCCCTAGCCTCTGTTTGCCAGAAGCTAGGAATGGGCAACAGGGGATGGATCACTTGGTGATTACCTATTCTGTGTATTCCTTCTGCGGCACCTGGCATTGGCCACTGTCGAAAGATAGGATACTGGGCTACATACACCTTTGGTCTGACCCAGTATGGCCCTTCTTATGTTCTTAAGTAGGGATGGGCAAAGCCAGGGCAGAGAGAGATTGCAAGTGTCACAGTGTGTTAAAAAAATCTGGCCAATTTACAAAGGAGCTCATTTTAAAAAATCTTTCTTTTTTTCTGTAAATGACGCCCTCACTCTTTTAAAGGCGATTCAGTTTTCAAATCTGTTTTACTGCTAAGGGAAGCCAGTGCTATGTAATCAGTGAAGAAAACTTTGAAAGATCACTTCACATGGGGCTGTTCCTTTAGTCAAAATCCTAAAGAAGCGCAAACAATTTCAAGCGGTTTTGGACATGGGGAATCTCAGCTGCTAGATTGTACTGAAAATTATCCTGGGACTCCAACTTTCAAATTTTGTTGAAATAGGCACTGAGTAAAATATTTAGGGGCATGATGGAAGCACATATGCTGTTTCAGAGAGAGAGACAGATTCACAGTGCCTCACAAGCAGCAGTGACACATATAGAGGGGACCCTTAACATCAGTAGAAGAAATGTACAATTTGGCAACAGCCCTGATAACGCTCCAGCAGCGCCTGGAAGGACCGAACATGTGCTGTTTGTATAAGGGAAGACTATAGAAAGACACTTATCCCTCAGCTCTCCTCCCCATGAGAAGTGTATTCAACAATAACAGGGCCTTTAATATCAATGCCACAGCTATACAACTTGGCAGACTCTCTATGTCGGAATGTACTGCTTCTCACAGGTGCCGACTTCTATTTTTCCCTGAGGATGCTCCACCCCTACTCTGCCCTGAGGCTCCACCCCTCCCTGATGCCCTGCCTTTGCTCCACCTCTTCCTGTCCCCACTATGCCCTCTCCCCTAGGCCCACTGCTTATTACTCTCCGCCCTGCCCCAAGTGCCCCCTGCCAGCAGCTAAACAGCTCATCGGTGGCCCCGCTGGAAAGCTGTGGCTGGTGGCTGCTGAGCACCCCCCCCCTTTTTTTTTCTTTTGTGAGTGCTTGCGCCCTGGAGCACCCATGGAGTTGGTGCCTATGTTGCTCGTGTTAACAAGCCAGTAGTAGCACAACATTTCAGTAATGGATTTTTACATCCATTTCTTGGCCACGCAGAGGAGTGAGGAACCCTGGCTGGGCTTCACTATTTTCTAGCTAGTGTAACTTCTTGGGTACTTTTTCAAGTGATTTTCTATAAATGTCCTTTTTGTACAATGGGCCAAATACATTTTGCACCAGGAACATTTACTGGGAGATATAATAAATGCTTCCACTGAGTGCCAAAAATTATATGTGGGATTTTTTATTTGCATCCTATTCAAATAATATGTAAAGAGAAATTTAAAATATTTCTGTGTTTTTCTTTTCTACAGAAATGTTGTTAGACCAAAAATTTTCTATAAGCAATGAGATATTAACTCAGAAGAAAAATATGGAACAGAATACAGGAACTTTCATATTCAAGCTATGGAAGGTGGTTCCCAAGTTAATGAGTTAAGTACTGCTAAAGCAGTAACGGTTTAAATAGAGTTAATAAAAAGTATGTTAATGCATACATGTGTAAGAGCTTTTAAAATCCATGTAGGTCTGACATTATCCTACCTGCTGTGATTAAATTAAAAATAAGAAATAGGAGTCTGGATTTCATCTGTGCACCACATTGCATTAGTTTTTGTCAAAACCCTTAGCCCCTGCTGTAAATTGTTCCTACACACTCAAAACTCCTGTGAAATAACACAGAAGGTGTGGTTTGTTTCCAAACCATGTGTAGCTAGTAGTGATATCCATTCCAGAGTAGAATGTGATTTGTATCTATAGCATCCTTCCTATAGAGTATCAGAAAAAGCTCTACACGGAGAACCATAGAATATTAGGGTTGGAAGAGACCTTAGGAGGTCATCTAGTCTAATCCCCTGCTCAAAGCAGGACCAACACCAACTAAATCATCCCAGCCAGGGCTTTGTCAAACCAGGCCTTAAAAACCTGTAAGGATGGAGATTCCACCACCTCCCTAGGTAACCCATGCCAGGGCTTCACCACCCTCCTAGTGAAATAGTGTTTCCTAATATCCAACCTAGACCTCTCCCACTGCAACTTGAGACCATTGCTTCTTGTTCTGTCATCTCCCACCACTGAGAACAGCCTAACTCCATTCTTTTTGGAACCACCCCTTCGGGTAGTTGAAGGCTGCAATCAAATCCCCCCTCACTCTTCTCTTCTACAGACTAAATAACCCTTGTTCCCTCAGCCTCTCCTCATAAAGCATGTATCCCAGCCCCCTAATAATTTCCGTTGCCCTCTGCTGGATTCTCTCCAATTTGTCCACATCCCTTCTGTAGTGGGGGGCCCAAAACTGGACACAGTACTCCAGGCGTGGCCTCACCAGTGCCGAATCGAGGGGAATAATCACTTCCCTCGATCTGCTGGCAATGCTCCTAGTAATACAGCCCAATATGCCGTTGGCCTTCTTGGCAACGAGGGCATGCTGCTGACTCATATCCAGCTTCTCGTCCACTGTAATCCCCAGGGCCTTTTCTCCAGAACTGCTGCTTGGCCAATCGGTCCCCAGCCTGTAGCAGTGCATGGGATTCTTTCTTCCTTCCTAAGTGCAGGACTCTGTACTTGTCCTTGCTGAACCTCATCTTTTGGCCCAATCCTCCAATTTGTCTAGGTCACTCTGGACCCTATCCCTACCCTCCAGCATACCTACCTCTCCCCACAGCTTGCTGCAAACTTGCTGAGAGTGCAATTCATCCCATAAAGATGGTGAACAAAACCGGCCCCAGGACTGACCCATGGGGCACTCTGCTTGATACCGGCTGCCAACTAGACATCAAGTCGTTGATCATTACCTGTTGAGCCCGACAATCTAGCCAGATTTCTATCCACCTTATAGTCCATTCATCCAATCCATACTTCTTTAACTTGCTGGAAACAATATTGTGGGAGACCGTATCAAAAGCTTTGCTAAAGTCAAGCTATATCACATCCACCACTTTCCTCATATCCACAGAACCAGTTATCTCATCATAGACGGCAATCAGGGTTGGTCAGGCATGACTTGCCCTTGGTGAATCCATGCTGACTGATCTTGATCACCTTCCTCTCCTCCAAGTGCTTCAAAATGGATTCCTTGAGGACCCGCTCCATGATTTTGCCGGGGACTGAAGTGAGGCTGACCGGTCTGTAGTTCCCTGAGTTCTCTTTCTTCCCTTTTTTAAAATATGGGCACTATATTTGCCTTTTTCCAGTCATCCAGGACCTCCCCCGATCGCCACGAATTTTCAAAGATAATGGTCAATGCCTCTGCAATCACATCAGCCAACTCTCTCAGCAGCCTTGGATGCATAGATCTGGACCCATGGACTTGTGCATGTCCAGTTTTTCTAAATAGTCCTTAACCTGTTCTTTCACCACTGAGGGCGTAAAGGAAAGTTTTATCATATGATGTATAGAAATAAAATTACTGAGTGCAGGAAGATTATGTGCCAGTTGTTTAGGACAGCACAGAACAAAGAGTAACCCCCCACAACAATGGGAATAGACAAGAAAGGACAACAGGAAGGCCACAACCAGAGTGTAGTGAATGGCTAGCAACATGAGTGGTGCGTCCAATAGGTTGGGGAAGGCTGTGCTTCCCCAAACAGCCCTGACCCTGCCCATGCTCTTCCCCGAAGCCCCTTCCTGCTTGCACTTTCCCCCTTTGCCTCAGCCCAGGCAGGCTGCTCCTCTTCGGTCCTTCTGCGGCCAGGACTTGGTGTGGCTTGGGCTGCCCAGTGTTGCTCCACCACCCAGTTCTTGGGGGGGGGGGGGTTGGGGGGGGTGTGCTGAGGCTGCCTGCCCTGTGTCAGGGGGGCCCTGGGGGCATTGGGGCCACGGGAGCCATGTGCTGCCTGCCTGCCCGCCCACGGCTTGAGGGCTGGGGAGGGCCACGCACTGCCTGCCAGCACTCGGTACTCTGGGCCTGGGCCTGGGACAAGGGTGGAGGCTGGTGATGGCAGGGAGAGTGGGCTGGTGGCTCCGGCAGGGGAAGGAGGGGCGGGGCCAGAAGGGGGGTGGGACCGGCTGGGGGCTAGCCTCTGCCAGCCGGCGTTTCACCCACTGCCAATGGCTAGGAACTAGCTTTTGAACACGATTTAGGGTGGGATAGGATGCCAGTAAAGACAGAGGTGATGTGGTCTTGCTTTCTGGAATGAGAGTTCTGGCTACAGCATTCAGGAAACCCTGAGGTTTAGAGAATAGAGATTTTGGAAGACCATAGTACATAGTAAAATGGTTGAGGCAGGAAGGTAAGAGATAAATAGTGATTTAATCAGTCCATTTAGGATGAGCTCTCACAGTGTTCTGGAGGTGTTGGGTAAATTAGCAAACTAGAGACATAAGGGAGAAAAGAGTAAGTTAGGGTTACAAGTAAATCCTAGCATTCTGGTCTGAGACCAGGCCTGAGCATGGGAATTTCTCTTTGTTTGTATTTTCAATACTATTGTTTATTTGTACTTGTTTTTTTAGCTTTTTCATGACTCAGGAAGCTATTTATTGGGCTACAATAATTGGGCCAGCTAGTCTTCCCATGGCATGTCAGTATCTTGATAATAGGGATAGGGCACGCACACACACGCTCCCCACAAGTATATCATGCACGCATCTGCACCCCTCATAGTTCAGTGTCAAGCAGGACTGAAAGCAAGAATTGACATGTAAAAACATTTATGTGGTAGCTATTGTGTATTTCTGTTCTGTATCTAACTTTAAAACAGACCTTAGAAAACCTCCCATACTATTGTTAAAACTTCTGTTTTTGCCCTTGGTCCTGTCTGCCTCTGGCTATCCTTCTTTATTATTATTTCTTCTCTCACACATTAACTTATGAGTATGTGACATTGCTATCAGTGCAGTGTGTGGAGAATGAAGTCAGTGGCTGTGTTCAATGAGCCTAAACACTAAAAACATTACACATTTGTGCACCGACACTTACATTTTTCAGTCTTATTAACTTAAAGAGGTGTGACTTTGCTGTCATTGCAGTGCAAAGGAAATGAAATCTTGTCCCAGTGCCCAGGCTAGCCAAGAGAGAAGTTTCCGAAATAGTCACTGTAGGAGATTTGGTACAGTTTGCTACTAAATCAGTTGGGTTGCTGGAGCATAACCCGGGGGCTGTACAAGGAAAGAGAGCATGTTTTGGGAAATGAGTGCCAAGTCAGACTGGGATTTTTGAGAGGAACTAGTCAGGCTAGAAAGGTGAAAGAAGGCTCATTTAGAAGAGGTGACTGGTGAGGAAGGAGAGAGGAAACATCGGGATAGATATGGACGGGTCTTCTGGTTGTGGATGGTGATGGAGGGAGAAGAGGAACTGCAGACAATGAAATGTCTTTATTACTTTAGTAAAGTGCATGTAAGATGAACCTATACCAGTCTTAAAGGCTGTGAAGTGATTTATTGCAATCACTGCTACAAATTGTATATGTTGCATTAAATTCTTTAATGCCTTATATGATCATATACCACTGTGTATCTTGTAACTATCCTCAGTGTTGCATATTTATCAAAATACATGGAGATACAAGCCTAGACATTTTATTAATATGGGCTCCACTGGAGCGGAGGGCTTTTTAACCACATAACATCCAAGAACAAGATTGGGAGTTGTACCTTGTTATGCCAGGATACAATTTGTTCCTTTATTATAATTAGCTCAGCTGCATCAAGAAAAGTTAAACAAATGCATAAATCACAAACAAAAAGAAACCCTGCATTATTGTTATTATATTTAAGTGTTTTTCCTTCTTTTGCTGTTTTTTCTTTTCTGCAGTCGGTAAGGAGAGAACGCTGCCCCATAATGCAAACAAACTAACCAATACCAATTACCAGAAGCCCCCCCGCAAAAAAAAGAAAAAAACAAAAACACAACAAAAACTAGTATTGCTGATTTTCCTTAGTCTCCTGAAGATGTTTAGTACACTGTTAATAAACTTGGAATTTCTTTGTTTTTCCCTACCTCATTACCGAGGGGAAAATTGTTCATGTTAAAGATAAACTAAAAAGACTACTAGGAACTTCCATGAAGTATGGAGACTTTACACAGTCTCTCCCTGAGATGACAAGTGGAATACTTTCTGCCTCAATCCAGCAGAGCATTTTAGCATGTGCTTAATGTTAAGCATGGAGATAGTCCTGTTGATGTCAATGGAACTACTAACATATCTAATGTTAATACCACAGTGATAGATGATATAAAAACCATCTGAACCTGTAACAGAGTCCCCTGCGGTTCTTCCTCCAGGTAGTGGGAGAACCTGACCACACCCAGTTATTTGCATTGGGAGGTTCCAACACAGGCCCCAGTTCCTTGCAGGCCTTTGTAGGCCTTCTTAAGTCTCTCCAGGTGGGGGATCAAAACGAAAGTCACAAACACCAATGCATTCAAGGGTACCTCCCCTTCCCAGGGCCCCTCAAAAGAATGGTAGGGGAAAATGCCAATGAGACAGCACCCACATCATGGGTTTCGAGAAATCTCCCTGGCTCGGCTTCTGAGTCAAGCTCAGTCTGTCTGGTTTACCCTGAGAGTTTATAATTATGCCAATTTACATGGGTTTATGGAAAATAGATCCTGTCAAATTAACGTGATATAATTGTTTGATGAGATTACAAGTTTGGTTGACAAAGATAAGAGCGTTGATGAACTTAGACGTCTTTAGGGTGCTTTGACTTGTTACCCCATGACATTTTGACGAGAAAACTAGAATGATACAAAATTAACATGGTACACATTAAATGGATTAAAAGCTGGCTAACTGATGGGTCTGTTGTAAACATTGAATCATAATTGGGCAGGTGTGTTTTCTAGCAGGGATCGGTTCTTGGCCCAATGCTATTTAACATTTTTATTAATGATCAGGAAAAAAAACATAAAATCATCAGTGATAAAGTCTGTAGATGACACAAAAATTGAGGAGTGGTAAATAATGAAGAGGACAGGTCACGGATACAGAGCTGTCTGAATCACTTGCTAAGCTGGGCACAAGCAAACAGTATGTGTTTTAATACAGCAAAATGTAAATGTATATACATCTAGGAACAAAGAATGTAGGCCATAATTACAGGATGGGGGACTCTATCCTGGGAAGCAGTGATTCTGATAGCTAATGTTGCTATTGCAGTCGTTGTTGTCTTACCCCTTCCCTTCTCCATTGGGATTTCCACCCACACCTCGCTTCTGGTCCCTATTAGACTGTAAGCTGTATGCGGGAGGAATTTTATGCTTTTACAATGCCCAGGACAGTGGGGTCCCAATGCATGTCAAATACAAATAATACATAATAAGAGAGAGAGAAAGAAAAACTCCCCAACGTTCCTTCAGTGATGTCATTTCCTGGGTTTTAGTTTCAAAATTTTCTCCCCTGCTCCCTTTTCCAATTATAAGGCAAAAATAAAAAGGATGTTCTTGAAAGATAATAAATGATGACCAAGTTTGCTGGAATTAGTGCATATTTTTAAGTCCTTCAAATGACACACCAAAGCTCATAGTGAACAGGAGATTCTGCGGTGTGTGGGGTACATTATAAGTGTGTTGAGTAGTGTAGAGACATGCAGCTAAAACCTAAGTGTAAGAGAGATACTGGAGGGAGGAATGAATGTCTTTGAATAAAATTAAAATATATTTGTAAGTCACTGTGAACACATGGAATAGGCAAGAACTCTTTTCACTTTGCCATGTATTGTGCCTAGCTTTTCGATGTGTTTGAGGAATAAGCTATCAATATAATATCCAGTGAACAAACTTTTGTTTTTAGACATGTATTATTCCTTTGATAATACCAAAATAAAATATAGTAAAGGATCTGATTTAAAGCCACTAGTATAAGGAAGTTCAAAGGGAAGGCTGAAAATCCATTCTGACATAGGCACAATAAATAGATTCATGACAGATGGTGAAATCCTGGCCTCAGTGAAGTCAGTGAGAGTACTGCCATTCACTTTGATGAGGCCAGGGTTTCACCTGGATTTGCAGCCTTACTTTTAAATTTCCTCACTTTTGGGGGGGGTTGGTGGGCCAATCAAAGTTGCACCCTGAGCACTGTGTAGTTTAGCTTTGCTACTAAAGGGAACTGTTCTGATGCATATAGGTATACTGTATATTTTACGTGGTGTAAATTCTGTTTACGTATTTTTTGGTAGACATGGCCCAAACCAAAACCCCAGATCCCTGCTGAAATCTGGACCCTCCTTTAGCATCCGGTACCTTTCCTGTCCTAGATTCAGTGAATTATCATGGCTGATTTTTTCTGTGAGGCAGTTTATACTGTACATCTTTTGAATGCCAGCAATCTATCATGGCATGTTTTAATCTAGTTATAATATGACTCAGATCCAGGGCCGGCTCCAGGCACCAGTTTTGCAAGCAGGTCCTTGGGGCGGCATTTAGAATGGGGTGGCAGTCCATGTCCCGCGGCAGCAATTCGGCGGTGACTGCTTGGGGTGGCAAAATTGGTAGAGCCGCCCCTGCTCAGATCAGAACTGAAAATATGCAAATCTGCCCTGGATTAAGTTTGTAAATATTCGTAAAGTTCTCAGATGCGAATAAATACATTGTTTTATAGCTCTGCAGTGCTACTCTAGCTTTTATCTGCTGCTGTTATTATTTGTATTATAATAGGACCCAGAGGCCCCAATCAGGATCAGGCCCCATTATGAGTTATATATTGCTGATTTGCAAAGAGCCTTCTAATTACAAATACAGATATTAATTTTGCTAGTAGAGCTAATATCTAGAAGTAGAGGCAATTCTCTGGTTTGTTGCTTTTACATGTATAGACACAGCTTTTCTTTGTGTACCTGTATTATGTCCCTTGTGGGTTTATAGAAACTGCAGCTGCTTTTGTGTGCTGTTAATGGGACTCTTACAGAGCTATCTATTGTGTGGGAGATTGTTAGATTTTGATCAGTGGGTTGTTGTCTTTTCAATGTCTAACAGTAATAGACTACTTTGTGTTCTGTTTTGCTGCGTGATTTGTTAGCTGTACTTGGTCCTTTTTTCAAAATGCAATATTGCTGTTCGCTTTTCCTTTTTTTTTTCCAGAGGTCATTCATATTTTTTGGAGAATACCATTTGTTAGGTTATTAATATTCTTGCATTCAGTAGTATATTTCTTCAGAGTAGTTGCTCTGTTACTGCTTTGTGGCAAGCCATGATCTGGAGCCAGTGGGAGACCCATTCTCCTGCATGGATGTCTGAAGTAGTACATATTCTTCCCCTGTTGTTCAAATGATTTTTGTCCTTACTGGTGATCAGTTTTGCAACAAATATGCTTCCTTTGGACCACACTGTGGCAGTTAGGCACAGCTCTGAGTAAGTAATAGTGAGTGGCTGGAGAAAAAAGACTTTCAGGGTTCTTGGGTTTGCAGAGGCAGCTACACCTCTGCACCCCTTTATGAGATGCAATTTATTACCCTTCATGTGGCCAGATGCATGTTGTATAGATTGAGGGAGACTTCGGTGAGCTGACATGAAGCCCAGGCAGAACCTAACCCTTTATGACCAATAACTATTGTAAGAATTAGAGCTGAGTGAACAATTTTGCAGTGAGTAATGGTTGAATTTCATAACAGGTTGAATTTCATCGATCTCTGCAAATTCTTGGTGAACAATATATTTGTCTCAAATCTATTCTTATGCAAAATCACGTGGCAAATAATTTCTTCCAAAACTTTTTACTATCTAGACTGTCATAGAATTATAGAATATCAGGGTTGGAAGGGACCCCAGAAGGTCATCTAGTCCAACCCCCTGCTCGAAGCAGGACCAATTCCCAGATAAGCCTGACCTTAAAAACCTCTAAGGAAGGAGATTCTACCACCTCCCTAGGTAACGCATTCCAGTGTTTCACCACCCTCTTAGTGAAAAAGTTTTTCCTAATATCCAATCTAAACCTCCCCCACTGCAACTTGAGACCATTACTCCTCGTTCTGTCATCTGCTACCATTGAGAACAGTCTAGAGCCATCCTCTTTGGAACCCCCTTTCAGGTAGTTGAAAGCAGCTATCAAATCCCCCCTCATTCTTCTCTTCTGCAGGCTAAACAATCCCAGCTCCCTCAGCCTCTCCTCATAAGTCATGTGTTCCAGACCCCTAATCATTTTTGTTGCCCTTCGCTGGACTCTCTCCAATTTATCCACATCCTTCTTGAAGTGTGGGGCCCAAAACTGGACACAGTACTCCAGATGAGGCCTCACCAATGTCGAATAGAGGGGAACGTTCACGTCCCTCGATCTGCTCGCTATGCCCCTACTTATACATCCCAAAATGCCATTGGCCTTCTTGGCAACAAGGGCACACTGCTGACTCATATCCAGCTTCTCGTCCACTGTCACCCCTAGGTCCTTTTCTGCAGAACTGCTGCCTAGCCATTCGGTCCCTAGTCTGTAGCTGTGCATTGGGTTCTTCCGTCCTAAGTGCAGGACCCTGCACGTATCCTTATTGAACCTCATCAGATTTCTTTTGGCCCAATCCTCCAATTTGTCTAGGTCCTTCTGTATCCATGTCCATGTGCAAGTTGTTGCAAGTATTCAGTAAATTGAGTAATTGAAATTCAAGTCATATTGGACACAGAGGTCACATGATACATTTGATTCCTGATTGGATGAGCATAATTCATAGACTCAGACTTCTGATGCAAATGTTGTTGTTCTTGCCTTGTCCTGCAATAATCATATCAGGCCATGAAGTTCAAGAATGCAAATGCTAATTTTCACTAATTCATAATTTACTTTCTATTAATAATGGGCACTTGTTCCTTATAGGTGGCAGAAACACTCCTGTAAACTGCAAGTGAGTTCACTTGCTGGAATATTTCTGAGCAGCAAGCCCCAATGGTAAGGCAGTGGTGGCGCTGCTTTCAGAGTTGGGTGCTCAGCCAGCAGCCGCTGCTCTCCAGCCGCCCAGCTCTGAAGGCAGTGCTGCCGCCAGCAGCAGTGCAGAAGAAAAGGTTGCAATACCGTGCTCGCTGCAGGGCTCTACCCCGTATCGGGGTTTTTTGGAATTTTCTGCCCCTTTTTTCTACTCCTCCCCTCCCTGGCTTTGCACCCTGAGTGGCTGCACCACTCACCCTGCCTTGGTTATGTTCTGATCTTGTAACCCTCCTACAATAGCCTTGTCACCTAAATTCCCTCTAAGAGGTGTGGCCATGCAGCAGCCTATTACGTGCCTTGCAGGCGCTGCCCCGGCCCCGGACCTGCCACAGCAAGGAGAGGCGCCTCTCCCAACCGGCCGCAGCCCAGCCCCAGACCTGCTGCGGCTGGGGAAGAGGCACCCCTCCCCGGCCCCAATCCAGCCTCGGACCTGCCGCACCCAGGGCAGGCTGCACCCCAAGCCTCTCATCCCCAGCCCAGAGCCTGCACCCCCAGCTGGAATCCTCACCCCCCTGCACCCCAAACCTCTGCCCCAGCCCTGAGCCCCCTCCTACACTCCGAACCCCTCGGCCCCATACCCGCCACATGAATTTTGTTATGTGCACCAATATGGAGGTGATGTGTCACACTTCATCTCCACATTGGTGCACATAACAAAATTTATTCTGCACATGCATGAGAAAAAATAGAGGGTACACTTCTTGTGACTCCCTTTTGGATCAGGACCCCCCAGTTTGACTGATTTTGGTATAGATTAAACATTTAAACAAGATATCAAATTTTGTATCTGATGCTCTGCATTCAACTCAAAATGCTAAGTGTCACCTTAGCTATAAAATCAGGGTAGTGTAACAGGTGCTTATTGTTTTATTCTTCCTCATTGTTTTTCAGATGTTATGTTTTGCCATATGTTAGTGACTGTCAAGGGGATATTATTGATCAGCTGAGGCATCTGCTCTGCTCACATTAATTTGACTATTCTTTCAAGATGGATGGGTTCCTTCCACTGTAGCACAGCAGTACTGACCAGGTCTTTGCAACTGGGAAATGAACATTGTATTAACTTCAGCTCCAAGTCCACAGCTTTTGTTTACTCCTAAATAAACTGCATTCTAATTGATGGAGTCATCTCTTTGCAAACTCTGTTGAGAATAAACGTCTTAAGATAAAGAGGACTAATTTTCTTCCTAAATTGCAATTTTTAATTTGCTACCATGCCTGAGGTAGAAAAACAGTAAAAATTCTTGTCACAAAACAGAAAAAGGCCTAGTCCTATTACATTCTAGGGACTAATCATTACTCAGCAAAGGATTGATTGAACTTTGAAAACAGAATGAATGTGCAGACCTAAACAATATTAAACTTTCAATGATACATCCAAAGGGATGCTTTGATTATTTTACATAGAGTGTGGAGGGACACTTGGATACAAGAATATAAAAAATTGGTTAATAGAAAAAATCAATATTCAAAACAATACTTTTAACTTTTGTTCCTTAATTATGACTCTGTGAGGTCAAATGATGCTCTTACCATCATAACTGAAAAATGTGAGCTCTTATCTTGAGTCCCAATTTTTATGAAAATCGTACAGAAGCAGAAATTCCCAGAGAGAGAAATCATCACAAAGAGTAATTATCTTTACCTTTTGACAGGTTTCAGAGGAACAGCCGTGTTAGTCTGTATTCGCAAAAAGAAAAGGAGTACTTGTGGCACCTTAGAGACTAACCAATTTATTTGAGCATGAGCTTTCGTGAGCTACAGCTCACTTCATCAGATGTATTCTGTTTATACTTGTAACTACTACAGTTGAATTCCACCAATTTATGGTTTCTGACTTATGGAACTGCCTTTTAGATAAAAGAACTGCCTCAATCTTACTTTGAATATTGGTTCTATATATTTGTGAAGTCATCCTTGCCCATATGCCTGACATAGATTTAAAGCAGTGAGCAGACTGTTGAAGAAATTATTTGGTTGGCTAGCTGCGCTCTGATTCTAATTCAGGCGTCAAAGTATAGGAAAAATCTGGTGTAATTCTCTTGTTCAACTTACCTTGTCATCTTCCTTGTTTGCTCAGACCTTCTCATTAGTGGATGGTAAACTCCTTCTCTTCACACCTGGAAATTGTTGCCCATCTTCCTCCTCTGCTTCTGCCCCTTATCTCGTGGCACACATAGTTCTGGAGGCTAGCTAGAAGTGTGGTTATTTATTTATTATATTCAAATGCCCTAATCATTATAAGAACCTTGTGGTGCTAGGTTCTGCACGGACACAGAAAAGTGCCTGTCCTGAAGAGTTTACAGTATAAAAGCAAGGTTACAGACAAAAGATTGGAGGAAGGGGCAGGCCATGCAAACAAAGTGATCAGGTAACAATGGGTACCTCTTAGAATCATAGAATCATAGAATATCAGGGTTGGAAGGGACCTCAGGAGGTCATCTAGTCCAACCCCCTGCTCAAAAGCAGGACCCATCCCTAATTAAATCATCCCAGCCAGGGCTTTGTCAAGCCTGACCTTAAACTTCTAAGGAAGGAGATTCCACCACCACCCTAGGCAACGCATTCCAGTGTTTCACCACCCTTCTAGTGAAAAAGTTTTTCCTAATATCCAACCTAAACCTCCCCCACTGCAACTTGAGACCATTACTCCTTGTCCTGTCCTCTTCTACCACTGAGAATAGTCTAGAACCATCCTCTCTGGAACCACCTCTCAGGTAGTTGAAAGCAGCTATCAAATCCCCCCTCATTCTTCTCTTCTGCAGACTAAACAATCCCAGTTCCCTCAGCCTCTCCTCATAAGTCATGTGTTCCAGACCCCTAATCATTTTTGTTGCCCTTCGCTGGACTCTCTCCAATTTATTCACATCCTTCTTGTAGTGTGGGGCCCAAAACTGGACACAGTACTCCAGATGAGGCCTCACCAATGTCGAATAGAGGGGGACGATCACGTCCCTTGATCTGCTCGATATGCCCCTACTTCTACATCCCAAAATGCCATTGGCCTTCTTGGCAACAAGGGCACACTGCTGACTCATATCCAGCTTCTCGTCCACTGTCACCCCTAGGTCCTTTTCCGCAGAACTGCTGCCTAGCCATTCGGTCCCTAGTCTGTAGCTGTGCATTGGGTTCTTCCATCCTAAGTGCAGGACCCTGCACTTATCCTTATTGAACCTCATCAGATTTCTTTTGGCCCAATCCTCCAATTTGTCTAGGTCCTTCTGTATCCTGTCCCTGCCCTCCAGCGTATCTACCACTCCTCCCAGTTTAGTATCATCCGCAAATTTGCTGAGAGTGCAATCCACACCATCCTCCAGATCATTTATGAAGATATTGAACAAAACCGGCCCCAGGACCGACCCCTGGGGCACTCCACTTGACACCGGCTGCCAACTAGACATGGAGCCATTGATCACTACCCGTTGAGCCCGACAATCTAGCCAACTTTCTACCCACCTTATAGTGCATTCATCCAGCCCATACTTCTTTAACTTGCTGACAAGAATACTGTGGGAGACCGTGTCAAAAGCTTTGCTAAAGTCAAGATACAATACATCCACTGCTTTCCCTTCATCCACAGAACCAGTAATCTCATCATAGAAGGCGATTAGATTAGTCAGGCATGACCTTCCCTTGGTGAATCCATGCTGACTGTTCCTGATCACTTTCCTCTCATGTAAGTGCTTCAGGATTGATTCTTTGATGACCTGCTCCATGATTTTTCCGGGGACTGAAGTGAGGCTCACTGGCCTGTAGTTCCCAGGATCCTCCTTCTTCCCTTTTTTAAAGATTGGCACTACATTAGCCTTTTTCCAGTCATCCGTGACTTCCCCCGTTCGCCACGAGTTTTCAAAGATAATGGCCAATGGCTCTGCAATCACAGCCGCCAGTTCCTTTAGCACTCTCGGATGCAACTCGTCCGGCCTCATGGACTTGTGCACGTCCAGCTTTTCTAAATAGTCCCTAACCACCTCTTTCTCCACAGAGGGCTGGCCATCTATTCCCCATGTTGTGATGCCCAGCACAGCAGTCTGGGAGCTGACCTTGTTTGTGAAGACAGAGGCAAAAAAAGCATTGAGTACATTAGCTTTTTCCACATCCTCTGTCACTAGGTTGCCTCCCTCATTCAGTAAGGGGCCCACACTTTCCTTGGCTTTCTTCTTGTTGCCAACATACCTGAAGAAACCCTTCTTGTTACTCTTAACATCTCTCGCTAGCTGCAGCTCCAGGTGCAATTTGGCCCTCCTGATTTCATTCCTACATGCCAGAGCAATATTTTTATACTCTTCCCTGGTCATATGTCCAATCTTCCACTTCTTGTAAGCTTCTTTTTTATGCTTAAGATCTGCTAGGATTTCACTGTTCAGCCAAGCTGGTCGCCTGCCATATTTACTGTTCTTTCGACACATCGGGATGGTTTGTCCCTGTAACCTCAACAGGGATTCCTTGAAATACAGCCAGCTCTTCTGGACTCCTTTCCCCTTCATGTTAGTCCCCCAGGGGATCCTACCCATCCGTTCCCTGAGGGAGTCGAAGTCTGCTTTCCTGAAGTCCAGGGTCCGTATCCTGCAGCTTACCTTTCTTCCCTGTGTCAGGATCCTGAACTCAACCAACTCATGGTCACTGCCTCCCAGATTCCCATCCACTTTTGCTTCCCCCACTAATTCTTCCCGGTTTGTGAGCAGCAGGTCAAGAAAAGCTCCCCCCCCTAGTTGGCTCCTCTAGCACTTGCACCAGGAAATTGTCCCCTATGCTTTCCAAAAACTTCCTGGATTGTCTGTGCACCGCTGTATTGCTCTCCCAGCAGATAGTGAGCTGTAGCTCACGAAAGCTCATGCTCAAATAAATTGGTTAGTCTCTAAGGTGCCACAAGTACTCCTTTTCTTTTTAGGAAAATTAAAGTCACCCATGAGAACCAGGGCATGCGATCTTGTAGCTTCCGCGAGCTGCCGGAAGAAAGCCTCATCCACCTCATCCCCCTGGTCCGGTGGTCTATAGCAGACTCCCACCACTACATCACTCCTGTTGCTCACACTTCTAAACTTAATCCAGAGACACTCAGGTTTTTCTGCAGTTTCGTACCAGAGTTCTGAGCAGTCATACTGCTCCCTTACATACAGTGCTACTCCCCCACCTTTTCTGCCCTGCCTGTCCTTCCTGAACAGTTTATAACCATCCATGACAGTACTCCAGTCATGTGAGTTATCCCACCAAGTCTCTGTTATTCCAATCACGTCATAATTCCTTGACATCACCAGGACCTCCAGTTCTCCCTGCTTGTTTCCAAGGCTTTGTGCATTCGTATATAAGCACTTGAGATAACCTGCTGATCGCCCCTCATTCTCAGTATGAGGCAGGAGCCCTCCCCTCACAGACATTCCTGCCTGTGCTTCCTCCCGGTATCCCGCTTTCCCACTTACCTCAGGGCTTTGGTCTCCTTCCCCCGGTGAACCTAATTTAAAGCCCTCCTCACTAGGTTAGCCAGCCTGCTCGCAAAGATGCTTGGTTGTGCTCTTTCTAAAAATATTCATTTTTCATTTTTTATTTTTTTTTAAATTGTTATGGAGACAGAGTTGAAATAAGGCAGATTACAGGAGAAAGGTGAATAAATAAAAGCAAGGGAGTGTGAAAAAAGGAGGGAGAGAATAATGCAGAGGAACAATGATGGCAGGGTGGGTGACGTGGGCAGTGGAAGAAAAGGGATGGAATTCAGAAAAATGTAGGTTGGTAAAATCAGGGACCTTCCTAACAGCGAGATCTGGGACTCTATGAAATACACCACTTCCCTTGGGAAACTGTGCGCTCATTGCGTGGACATTTGAAACTGGACTGGAAAATACACTGTTATTCTGGAAGGTGTTAACAGCTGCCAGTGGTCATGTCTTTGACCTATAGGCAATCACAGACATTACTAAAACTGATGGATGTGGTAATCACTTTTCATTCCAGCTCAATGGAAGAAGCCATTAAGCTCTTTTATAGAGTAAAAAGCTGAAACAATAGAAGCCACCTTGTTGGGCCTGATGAAAAGGCCTGAGCAAGAAGTAACTCAAGGAGAGTAAGAGGAGTCTCCTGGGGATTGACTGTAAATGAAGGGGGTTGGGCATTGACTGATTGCAACTGTGTTTGTTTTTGTGGATGTCAAAGGTTGAAAGCAAACACAAAGCAATGAGAAAGCCAAGAGACAACAAACAGAACACTGAGTGTCCTTCAGAGGGAGAAGAGAGACCCTTCTTTGGGACCGGCAGGGTGAGGGGTGGGAGGGGCTTGGACGTTGTGCGCAAGGAAACTGCCTGCTATTGTTTGTTCTTAAAGGCCTTTGTGTACATTCTATGTAAATAAACATGACTGCACCAAAGAAATAGCTGACTCGTATCATCAATTCTTCCTTGATGGCAAGGCTTCAAATATTAAGAACATAAGAATGACCATGCTGGGTCAGACCAATGGTCCATCTAGTCCAGTATCCTATCTTCCAAAAGTGGCCAGTGCCAGATGTTTCAGAGGGAATGAACAGAACAGAGCAATTATCAAGTGATCCATCCCCTATCGTCCAGTCCCAGCATCTGGCAATCCGAGGCTTCATGGTTGCATCCCTCCCTGCCCATTTTGACTATAGACTTTGATGGACCTATTCTCCAAGAAATTATCTCATTATTTTTTGAACCTCATTATAGTTTTGGCCTTCACAATATCCCCTTGCAATGAGTTCCACAGGTTAACTGTGTGTTGTATGAAGAAGTACTTCCTTTTGTTTGTTTTACACCTGATGGCTATTAATTTCATGGGGTGACCCCTGATTCTTGTGTTATGTGAAGGGGTAAATAATGTTTTCTTATTCACTTTCTCCACATCATTCATGATTTTATAGACCTCTATCATATCCCCCCTATCCTCTCTTTTTCAAGCTGAAAAGTCCCAGTCTTTTTAATCTCTCCTCCTATGGAAGCTGTTCCATACCCTTCATCATTTTTGTTGCCCTTCTCTGTATCTCTTCCATTTCTAACATATCTTTTTTGAGGTGGGGTGACCAGAACTGCATGCAGTATTCAAAGTGTGGGTGTGCTATGGATTTATACAGTGGCATTATGATTTTTCTGTCTTATTATCTCTCTCTTTTTTATTGGTTCCTAACATTAATTCTTGTGACTGTTCTTTTTATTTTCTGTTTAATTAGCTTCCTCATTTTTGTGTAGTTCCCCTTTCTGAAATTAATGGTGGGCTTCTTTGGTATTCCCCTCCACCCCTCACCTGTCATCACAAAGATGTTAATATAATGAAATTTATGGTCACTATTACCAAGTGGTTCAGCTATATTCACTTCTTGGATCAGATCCTGTGTTCCACTTAGGACTAAATCAAGAATTGTCTCTCCCCTTGTGGGTTTCAGGACTAGCTGCCCCAAGAAACAGTCACTAATGGTATCTAGAAACTTTATCTCTGTATCCTGTCCCTTCTTTTGTTCTAATTTTTTCTCCTAACCTCCTAATGGAAACAACCTGGCAAGGCTCCAAATATTGGCTAACTGCTTGATTGGTAGGTCAACAATATTGTCAGGGAGTCCAGTGGCACCTTGAAGACTAACAGATTTATTTGGGTATAAGCTTTCATGGGTAAAAAACCCACTTTTTTACCCATGAAAGCTTATGCCCAAATAATATTGTCAGGAACAATCATGCAGTGGCTGGATATGATGACAATAGCCCAAATCTTTTCTGTCTTAGGTATCTGTTATATAACATCAGTCTGGGTGGTTCATCATCTAATTTGATTAGATGTGAAATAGTTAGTCAGCACTTTACAGCTACATAAATAAGCTTTAGAATTAACTCCCCATTGATGCCTCTTCAAGAACTCCCTTCTGTTAACTCAGGAATGCATCAGGGCATCCATTCATAATCACAAGGTTTTTTTCCAGTACAAAGCTTAGGGTTTTGTTTTTTAAACAAATGTTCCAGTGGTACAGGACTGACCAGCAGAAACTTCCAGAAGAGGCGTTCTGTCTTATATGTTCTAGACCAGTGGTTCTCAAAGTTTTGTACTAGTGACCCCTTTCACATAGCAAGCCTCTGAGTGCGACCCTCCCCTGCCCCCGCTTATAAATTAAAAAAAACTTTATATATTCAAAACTACTGTAAATGCTGGAGGCAAAGTGGGGTTTGAGGTGGAGGCTGACAGCTCGTGACCCCTGATGTAATAACCTAATGACCCCCTGAGGTGTCCCACCCCAGTTTAAGAACCCTTGTTCTAGACAGTCTATGTAATATAATCTCTTTCCTGTCTACATTATTTTCAGCCACCCTTACTCTTATCTTTGCTTAATTTTTGAATTATTATCACATAGTTATGAACACATTTATGTAGGGTCTGATTCTGCTTCCACTGAAGTCAATGGCAAAATTCTTATGCTCAAATAAATTGGTTAGTCTCTAAGGTGCCACAAGTACTCCTTTTCCATTTATTTCAATGGCAGCAGAATTGATAGCCCAAATGTTCTTGTTGAGCTGTTCATAGACATGCCTTTTCCATATTAATCAGTAGTAAATTCTATTTGTCATTGCTGCTGCTCACTTTGTATGAAAACAATAACAAAATGATATGACAAAGTGTGCCATTTGTCATTCGTGTATTCCGTGTTGGTCCCTGGACATGAGAGAAACAAAGAGGGTGAGGTAATATCTTTTATTGGACCAACTTCTGTGGTGAGAGATACAAGCTTTTGATTACACAGAGGTGTTCTTCAGGTTTAGGAAATGTACTGTGTCACAGATAAAGACAAGGTGGAACAGATTGTTTAGCATAAGTAGTTAACACATATTTCAAGGAACCATTCAAGCTGAAGTGGCCTGGTTAAACCTCCCCAGTCATAGTTAGCAAAGGAGGGGAAGGAGGATGGAGGTGGTGGGGTGGGATAACAGGTTATAGACTGTGGTAATAAGCCATAAATCCAATGTCTCTATTCAGTCAGTGTTGCTAGACACTAACAATCATGATGACCTTAAACTTCCAGGCTCATCTTTTGAAAGTGTTGTGCAGGTTTCCTTTGAGGATGAGGACTGAGAGGCCAGTTATAGAGTGGTTGCTTTGTTAAAAGTGTTCACCTGTGCGTGAAATGGTGTTTTCATTCAAGAGCACAGTGATTGTCTCATTTCACACACATAGTTGTTATTGGGGCGTTTAGTGCACTGGTTGAGGTACACCATATGTTGTGATAGACCAGGTGGGTGAGATAATAGCTTTTGTTGAACCAACTTCTGTTGGTGAGACAGACAAGCTTTCAAGTCACACAGAGCTCTTCTTCAGATCTGGGAAAGACATTGCTAGTGTCACAGTAAAACGCAAGGTGGAACAGATTGTTTAGCATAGTTAGCACATATTGTAAGGGACCATTCAAGGTAGAGTGGCTTGTTAACACCACTGCAGACATAGGACAAAAAGAGGGGTTAATGGGTTACAGATTGTTGTAATAAGCCATAAATCTAGTATCTGTTCAGGTTGTGATTTTGTGTCTAGCAGAGTGATGATTTTTAAACTCTCAGGCTCATCTTTTGAAAATGTTGTGCAGGTTTCCTTTGAGGATGAGGACGGATAGGTCAGATACAGGGTGATTGCTTTGTGAAAGACAAAAACACCTCTGGGTGAACAGTTTTCACTAAGTGATCACTCTGTGTCCGACCTATGAGTCCTGTGACAGGGTGCTGGCTAGGAAACCCTGAGCCAGACCTCTGTCACACCAGCGCCAATTAGGAAAGGGGAGTTGGAGCTGGCTGAGTAAGCCCAGGCCTAACTAACAAATAGGGAACATCTGCTGGCCACGTAAGCCAGGGGCTACATAAAGGCTGGCAGGAAGGAAGCCGAGGAAGGGGAGGAACCAGGGAGTTAGAGGCTGCTCTCCCCTGTTGGCTGCAGAAGCTAGGAGTCCCTGAGACTGTCAGCAGCTACAAGGTGGTGGGAACTTGTACTGTAAATAAAGAGCACAGGAGATTGCACCAAAGCAGAGGTTTCTGGCTGGTTTGTGGGAGCAGAAGCAGCAGAAGATCGAGGGGCCCACCTGTGCACTGTTACAAGTCCTCATCTTCAAAGAAAAACTGCACAACATTTTCATGTGTGTTAAGGTGCATATCCCAGATTTTCTGCTCCAGAGCATATTCTGTGATGTCTGAGTGGCTGGCTAAGAGATTTCTTGGTGTATTTGGAGTGGTTACGGGATCTGTGAAAGTAGGTATTGCAATTATGTATAGCTGTTGTGACACTGGTAAACCAAGTGCCAGCTCTTGCCAAGGCTGCAGGCATTATCTAAGAACTGATAAACTCATAGCTGGAGACCAAACCAGCTCATCTGTATGTTAATTTTGTTCAAAATCAGTATTAGTCTTATAAGAATGTGTTTAGACTCTATGAAATACTTGTCTGTTGATGCATGCATTAATCTTGCTTGTAATGTCTGTATTCCATAGTATAAGGAAATATATAAGATTTGCTTAGTAACTGTGAAAATGTTTGCTCTGAACTTGTGAACCCAGGCTCGGGAATCATCCCCCTCACCCATCCGAGAGGACTTTCGAAAAGTAAGTGGGCCATTATAAGACAAAAGCCTTGTTACTTCACCATGTCTGGATGGGACAATTATGTGCCGAAGACCTTGCCCCATCCATTTGAGTGCTGGAAGAGGGAAATAAAAATAGTGGACATGAATATTTTCACAGAGCCAGACACACTCAAGTGAAGTCAGATCCCCAAGGGTTCCCCCTGGGTCCACTCTGAAAGACATTTTGAATTGAATTGGTCACTCTTAGAATTTAGATTGCAACTCATTTGTGTGTACAGTATATGTTTGTTTGCTTTAACCTGTAAATTACTCTTATTTCTTTTTCCCAGTTAATAAACCTTTAGATAATTACTACAGGATTGGCTACAGGTGTTGTATTTAGCGTAAGATCTAGGGTACCAAATGATCTGGAATAAGTGGCTGGTCTCCTGGGACTGGAAGCAACCTGAATATTTTGTGATTTTTTTTTTTTTAGTGTAAGTGACCATTCATAACTAAGTTCAGCTTGTCTTGGTGCAAGATTGACTGGAGAGTCTAAGGGGACTGTCTATGACTGCATAGTAAAACTGTTACAGTGATCCAGGAGTTCTTCCCTTGTCTTTTCACTGGCGTGGTGAAATCTAATTATAGAACGTACCACAGATTTGGAGTGTCTGCTCTGTTTTTGACAGCCTGCCCTCTGGCAGGCACTCACAGGCATAAGCCATTCCAGACAACAGACAGTTGTCTGTAGGGTCAAAGGACTGTTGAAGCTGATTGTGGTGTCCAGGAAGTGGATGCCAGTGTGGGAGTTTTCTAGAGAGAGTTTAATGGATGGGTGGTAGTTGTTGAATTTGTGGTGGAAATCTGTGAGGTAATTTAGGTCATCTCTCCAGAAGATGAAAATATCATAGATATGTCTAAGGTATGCCATTGATTTTTGGGGTGCATGAAATGAATGAGTTTGGTGATGTGTTTAGAGTGGATATCTGAGGGCTGGCCATGGTCTTGTAAAAGTCATCATTGTGAGGGATGCTGGTGTATAGGGAAGTGACATGCATAGTGACCAGGATGGTCTTTTGAGAGATGGTGTTTTAATGTTTCAGATTTTCTGGAGGAAGTCAGCTGTGTCCTAGACAAAGCTGGCCCTTTGTGTGGTGAGTGGTTTGATGATGGTTTCTGAGAGTCCTGATATTCCTTCAGTAAGACTGCTGTAGCCAAATATGATGGATCTGCCTTGGTTCCCTTGTTTGTGCATCTTGGGAAGCATGTAGAAAGTCCCTGGGGTAGTCAAAGTGGTACCAGACCCTGCCAGACCACAGATGAAAAACCTGTTGACATATTTCCATTGCTATGATGATTAACACCCCGCACAACATACCTTTCAAGATCTATGAATCCTTCAGATGTCTATCACAACATGTGATGTACCTCATCCAGTGGACTTGGTGCCCCAAAATAACAGCTATGTGGGAGAAATAAGATAATTACAACACTCTTGAATAAAAGGTTCTCCACTTCTCTATATCTTACTTCTCAGTCTTCATCCTCAAAGGAAACCTTCAAAAGATGAGCCTGGGAATTTAAGTTCATAATGTCGCTAGACACTAACAATCATGGACTGAATAGACACACTGAATTTATGGCTTATAACCTGTTTAAGCCCCCCCCCCCCCCGACAACATTGTTTCCCCTTTCCCCCCTTTGACTGGAGAGGTGTTAATGGGCCACTTTACCTTGAACAACAAGGAGTCTGATGGCACCTTAAAGACTAACAGATTTATTTGAGCATAAGCTTTCGTGGGTAAAAACCCCAATTCTTCAGATGCCTGGAGTGAAAATTACAGATGCAGACATAAATATACCCGCACATGAAGAGAAGGGGGTTACCTCACAAGTGGAGAACCAGTGCTGACAGGGCCAATTTGATCAGGGTGGATGTAGTCCACTCCCAACAATAGATGAGGAGGAGTCAATTCCAGGAGAGGCAAAGCTGCTTTTGTAATGAGCCAGCCACTCCCAGTCCCTATTCAAGCTCAGATTAATGGTGTTAAATTTGCAAATGAATTTTAGTTCTACTGATTCTCTTTGAAGTCTGTATCTGATTTTTTTTGTTCAAGTGTAGCTACTTTCAAATCTGTTATAGAATGTCCAGGAAGATTGAAGTGTTCATGGCAGAGGGGCATTGCTGGCACACGTATAGCCACCAGCTAAAATCTCTCCAGCACATTATCAATGATCTACAACCTGTCCTGGAAAAGATCCCTCACTCTCCCAGACCTTGGAGGCAGGCCAGTCCCTGCTTACAGATAGCCCCGCAACCTGAAGCAAATACTCATCAGCAACCACACGCCACACCACAGAAACACTAACACTGGCCACTTTTGGAAGATAGGATACTGGACTAGATGGACCTTTGGTCTGACCCAGCATGGCCATTCTTATGGTCTTAATATTTGAAGCCTCGCCATCAAGGAAGAATTGATGATACGAGTCAGCTATTTCTTTGGTGCAGTCATGTTTGTTTATTTACATAGAATGTACACAAAGGCCTTTAAGAACAAATAATAGCAGGAAGTTTCCTTGCTCACAACATCCAAGCCCCTCTCACCCCTCACCCGCCGGTCCCAAAGAACAGTCTCTCTTCTCCCTCTGAAGGACGCCCAGTGTTCTGTTTGTTCTCTCTTGGCTTTCTCATTGCTTTGTGTTTGCTTTCAACCTCTGACATCCACAAAAACAAACCCAGGAACCAATCCCTGTCCCCATATCTACTCTAGCGACACCATCAGAAGACCCAACCACATCAGCCACACCATCAGAGGCTCATTCACCTGCACGTCTACTAACGTTATATATGCCATCATGTGCCAGTAATGCCCCTCTGCCATGTACATTGGCCAAACCAGACAGTCCCTACGTAAAAGAATAAATGGACACAAATCTGACATCAGGAATGATAACATACAAAAGCCAGTAGGAGAACACTTTGATCTTCTTGGACATTCTATAACAGATGGTGTGGGGGTGATGGTCTGCAGGAGGGAAGGGACATATATGTCTGATGCTGTAAGATAACACATTTGTGCCTAATAAATTAGAGAAATTGTTTAATAGCAGTTTCCTTGTAAAATATTTTCCCTGTAATTATATAAAAAACTTACAACCAGATTCTGCCTCTCTTATTCATGCTGTGTCATACTGATATAGCACCTTACTTTGCAGTTAATCTCACTGAAATCACTAGGACTATGTGCATAGTAAATTGATACTCCGCATAAGTGGCAGAATCTGGTTCTAAATTATTTACCATATATGTGATAGCCAAATAAGGTAACATGAAGTGCAATATTGACAAGCTTATAGGAAACCCACCCCTCAACCAAGCAAAATGGAAAGGGACCCTGTGGCAAGGATCCAAGTATTTTGAGATCCGACTGAGACAACAAGAAATGGAGAAACGAGGAAAGTATGCCCCTCAGTCTGATTCAACAATCCAGATCCTCTCCTTCCATTGGGAAATACCTGCTGCCCCAATTGTGACAAGATCTGTGGATCCCAGACCAGTCTCATTAGCCACCTGCAGATCCACCAGTGATAACTGGCTATCTTTTTATACAAGACAGTCATCCTCAAACTCCAAGGGATTGCTGATGAACTTCATATGGATGATTTTCCTACAGCCTAGTGTGGCAAATTGCTGGCACTACTACGATGGATCTTGCGCTTTCTCTTCTTGGGGGGGAGGTTCAGGGCACCATTTCTTGCCCCTGAACTGGGGTATTAACTGCCCCACTAGTGTCCTAGAGGAGAGGAGTGGAGAGGGAGGGACCCGGGCACACCCTCTACTCCGGGTCCCAGCTCGGGGCCCTAGGGATAGTGGTAAACCACTAGAACTAGCGATTCCTTCCCCGGGCTACTTCCCTCTCCTGCCCTTCAGCTTGTGGGGCTTCCTGCCCTCCCTCTGCACAAACCAGGTGTCCCTTTACCTAGGATCTTGGTCTTCTTAGCCCACCGCAGCACTTCTCCATATTCTCTGCTTCCTTCCAAACTGCTCTCTGCTCCAATACCAATCCACTCTCCTTTAAGTCCTCCTCTTGTCTGATTGAAGCAGGGAGTTTTTATCATGTGACTGGCTTCAAGTGCTTTAATTGGCTTCAGGTGCTTTAATTAATTTATAGCAAACTTTCTTCCCTCTACAGGGAATAAGGCTCCCTTCTGACACTCTCCTGCTACCCTCTGGCCATGCTGTATCACACTAGTCTAACATATGCACTCAGTTTTTCAGGCAAATTCAGATCTGAAATGTTACTAGGAGAGGGTCTTGAATCCCTGGCAGCTCAGTTCAGCACCTGGATTCCTACCTCAGCAACTGGATTCCCCCTTTTGAGCTTCACTCCCAGTGTTGTCCAGATTCTTTGGTCATTTCCCAAAGAACTTAAAATGTATGGTTACAATAGAGATGTTAGTTATTTTCTTAAACAATATTTGTGAAGTTTTCTAAGTGTATGAGAACAATTTTAAAACGGAAAACTTGTCAAACTAGACCTTAAATGGTTTTTTCAAGGTTCTGTTTTCTATCACAGATCCGGTTGGGCTTCCCTTACTGACCACCCACCAGAATACTGTCGAGGGGCCCAGCTGCTGGGTCCCTAGGTGTTTTAAGCCTCTGGAGCCTGAACAGAGCCCAGCCACTTCACAAGTCTTTGGTTCCCTAGGCAAACTCTCGGGGCACAGACCTTGCATCTTGCACCTCTTCCCTAACCAACCAGTTTCCTGAATAGAAACCAGCCTTTTGCCTTGCCTTTTTGAATAGGGTCCATCACAATGTAACAGCTGCCTATTGTTAGGTCTTTGCCACTACCCCGTTGGAATTTCAGTCCAACAAAGCGGTGAAAGTATAGAGAAGACAAAAGGCTGCATCTTCAAAATGGAGTTTGCAGTTTGGCACAGATCTATTCATAGAGTGCATAACCTCACAAAGAATTCATAATTTGTACAGAGGAATTCCCTAAATTGGCACATCATCCCAAAGTCAAACTCCGTCCTATCATAGGTTAAAACTCAGCTAAACAAGCCAGGAAATCAGATTGGCTCAGGTATCAATTGTTGGCATAAGATAATATGGCATCAGAGGGTGTTGTTAGAGGAGATTTTGGAACAAATCAATAAACTAAACAGTAATAAGTCACCAGAACCAGATGGTATTCACCCAAGAGTTCTGAAGGAACTCAAATGTGAAATTGCAGAACTACTAACTGTAGTTTGTAGCCTATCATTTAAAACAGCTTCTGTACCAAATGACTGGAGAATAGCTCATGTGATGCCAATTTTTAAAAAGGGCTCCACATGTGATATACTAGGCAAACTGGTTGAACCTATAGTAAAGAACAAAATTGTCAGACACATAGATTAACATAATTTGTTGGGGAATAGTCAACATGGTTTTTGTAAAGGGAAACAATGCCTAACCAATCTACTAGAATTCTGTGAGGGGATCAACAACCATGTGGACAAGGAGGATCCAGTGGATTTAGTATACTTAGATTTTCAGAAAGCCTTTAACAAGATCCCTCACCAAAGGCTTTCAGCAAAGCAAGCTGTCATGGGATAAGAGGGAAGATCCTCTCATGGATTGGTAACTGGTTAAAAGATAGGAAACAAAGGATAGGAATTAATGGTTAGTTTTCAAAATGGAGAGAGGTAAATACTGGTGTCCACCAAGGGTCTGTACTAGGACAAGTCCTATTCATAAATGATCTGGAAAAATGGTGTAAATAGTGTGGTGGCAAAATTTTCAAACAATACAAAACTACTCAAGATAGTTAAGTCCCAAACAGACTGCAAAAAGCTACCAAAGGATCACTCAAAATTGGGTGACTGGGCAACAAAATGGCAGATGAAATTCAGTGTTGGTAAATGCAAAGTAATGCACATTGGAAAACATAATCCCAACTGTACATATAAAATGATGGGGTCTAAATTAGCTGTTACCACTCAATTGTTCTTGGACTCATTGTGGATAGTTCTCTGAAAACATCCACTATTGTGCAGTGGCAGTCAAAAAAGTGAACAAAACATTGGGAATCCATTAAGAAAGGGATACATAATAAGACAGAAAATGTCATATTGCCTCTATATAAATCCATGGTATGCCCACATCTCGAATACTGCATGCAGATGTGGTCACCTCATCTCAAAAAAGATATATTGGAATTGGAAAAGGTTCAGAAAAGGGCAACAAAAATTATTAGGGATATAGAACGGCTGACATATGAGGAGAGATTAATACGATTGGAACTTTTCATCTTGGAAAAGAGACGACTAAGGGGGGCTATGATAGAGGTCTATAAAATCATGACTGATGTGGAGAAAGTAATGAAGGAAGTGTAATTTATTCCTTTTCATAACACATGAACTAGGGGTCACCAAATGAAAATAATAGGCAGCAGGTTTAAAACAAAAGGAATTATTTTTTCACACATCACACAGACAACCTGTGGAACTCCTTGCCAGAGGATGTTGTGAAGACCAAGACTATAATAGGGTTCAGAAAAGAACTAGATAAGTTCATGGAGGATAGGTCCATCAGTAGCTATTAGCCAGGGTTGGCAGGGATGGTGTCCCTAGCCTCTGTTTGCCAGAAGCTGAGAATGGGCGACAGGGGATGGATCACTGGATGATTACCTGTTCTAGTCATTCTCTCTGGGGCACCTGGCATTGGCCACTGTTGGAAGACAGGATTCTGGGCTAGATGGACCTTTGGTCTGACCCTGTATGACCATTCTTATGTTTTAATTGACTAAGTGTTGATCAGCAGCCTCTTGTTTGACACCCGTGACAGGCTAGTGTTTTTTTTTTCCCCAGACATGGTTAAATGTTTTTTTATAAAGGCTATAAAAGATTCATAGATTTCAAGGCCAGAAAGGACAATTGTGATAATCCAATCCAACCTCCTATATAACAGGCCAGAGAACTTCCCAAAAATAATTCCTAAATCATATCTTTTAGAAAAACGTCCAATCTTGATTTAAAAATCAGCGGTTATGGAGAATTCACCGTGACCCCTGGTAAATTATTCCAATGGCTAATTACTCTCATGCTTAAAATATTGTGCCTTACTTCCAGTCTGAATTTGTCTAGCTTCAACTTCCAGACATTGTTTGTCTGCTAGATTGAAGAACCCATTAATAAATATTTTTCCCCATGTAGGTAATTATAGACTGTAATCAAGTTTCCCCTTAATCTTCTCTTTGTTAAGCTAAATAGATAGATTTAGAGAGTTCAATTATAAAACGTGTTTTCTAATCCTTTAATTATTGTCATGGCTCCTCTCTGAACCCTCTCCAATTTTTCAACATCCTTCTTGAATTGTGGACCAGAGACCTGGACACAGTATTCCAACAGTGGTCACACCAGTGCCAAATACAGAAGCAAATCTCTCTACTCCTTCTCAAGATTCCCCTGTTTATGCATCTCAGGATCACATTAGCTCTTTTGTCCACAGCATTATACTAGATGCTCATGTTCAGCTGATTATCTACCACAAACCCCAGATCTTTTTCAGAAGCACTGTTTTGTAGGCTAGAGTCCCCCATCCTGTAAGTATGCCTACGTTCTTTGTTCCAAGATGTATATACTTAGCCATATTAAAATGCATATGATTTGCTTGTGCCCAGATTATCAAATGATCCAGATTATTCCATATTAGTTACCATTCCCCCAATTTTTGGTGGATCTGTGAACTTTATCACTGACAATTTTATGTTTTCTTCCTGGTTATTTATAAAAATGTTAAACAGAACCAATCCCTGTGGAACCACAGTAGAAATACACCTGATGACGTAATTATATTAATTAAAACTTGCTTCTCATGTTCTTTCCTGTCCTGTAATAATCACATTTTCTGTCAGAGTCAAATTTAGAAATACCAAGAACACTGAGCTGTAATACTTTGTCAATACAGGTCAGTAATAAATATTGTTCATACAAGATGGCAAATGCTGCTGAACTGCAATCTGACAACATAGTCTAAATTGTATTCTTGGGTAGGCAGGTGGTGAGCTGAGAGTATTGTCTGCAACAGGGGTCGGCAACCGTAAGCATGTGGTCCATTGGGGCAATCTGCTGGTGAACCATGAGACATTTTGTTTATGTTGTCCGACCGCAAGCATGGCCTCCCGCAGCTCCCAGTGGCTGCAGTTCATCGTTCCTGGCCAATGGGAGCTCTGGAAAACGGTGCGGGCCGCAGGGACGTCTTGGCCACCACTTCCCGCAGCTCCCACTGCCCAGGAACGATGAACTGCGGCCAGTAGGAGCTGCTGGAGGCCATGCCTGTGGACAGTCAATGTAAACAAAATGTCTCACGGCCCCCGCAGCGGATTACCCTTATGGGCCACGTGCCGAATCCCTGGTCTGCAATATACAGTATGTTCATTTTACTGTTACCTTGATTTAGTTCCCCTTTCAGCTACCTGTTACATTTTGTCAGGAGCCAAGAGTATGAACTTTCATGGGCAGGGTCTGCTTTATTCCGTGTGTTGACAACAGCTAACACACTGGGTCCCTGGCCCTTGACTGAGGATTTAGTTGCTATTGTAATATAAATTAATAATAATTACGAATATTTAGCAATTTAGACAAGGAAGTCAGTGTAGGAATAGATTCCACATATGGTATTTTAAATTTAAAGGAATGGTGAATAATGCTAAGTGTAGTTGTACAGTAAAAGCTGTGTTATCTGGCACTTTATCAACTGGAAAGCTCTATTAACCAGCATTTCTGATGTCTCCCAATACAAATCTTCAATCTAGTAATCGGAACTAGTATACTGCCCAGGAGGTTATGCAATTGCACATTCTGCCCTCTACTTTTTTATGCAAAAAAGCAGACAAGTAAGCAAGTTGATATCAGGGATTTATTCAAAAGAACTGCTTCCAGGGTGTGTCATAGGGTCATTACAGGTTCAGCCCAATCTTCTACACCTTTTACCTCTACAATGATGAGTGATGTTGATAATGATGACCCTGAGGCACTGCAAGATCCTGACGTGCCTTCTGAATCATCAAAGAAAGATTAAATTATCTGCAGTATAGTTTTAGTGTTAAGTGTATTTTTAGTGATCTGGGCATATGCCATGTGCTGCCTGTAGTGATACTGTATTTAGTGTCATAAGATAACCTACTGTATAGAAAAATTTACCTGAATATACCTAAGTGCTTTAAGAAACCAACCACTCTGCAGTGCAGTACCATTACTGGATTGGTGAGAACCTGTATAGTATTTTATACTTTATTCATTTAATTGTATTCTAGTTCTTTGAAAATTGGTATTCCATTGGTAAGTATAACTCTTAGTTAACTGGAATTTTTCACTGACTGGCACCCCCCATTCCCGCAACATGCCAGATAACAAAGCTTTTATTGTACTATAAAGATAATGTTGCCAACTATTTCTCACTTTTGAGAGAAGCCAACTGATTTATATCAGGATTAATTATTTGGTTATTCAGAACAGCTTCTGAAAGCAGTCCCTAAAACCTCCCTTGATATTTTTTCTGACAATTTCATCCTGATGTCAAGTTTTTGGTGAGGGCGGTAGTTAGTTAGTTAGGATTAATGATAGGCTGGTTGCCTGTGCACTATAAACAGACATGTTACCTTTATCTTCTACAGTCAAAATTTACAATAGACCACAAAATTCTCAGCGATCCATATTCAAGGAACAATGGGTAGATTAAGTCAGAAGTGACTAACAAGCATTTAGAAATCATCGTTGAGTGCTGTGTGTGTGTGTGTGTGTGTGTGTATGTGTGCGGGGTGCTTACTGAGGGGTATAATTATAGTCATTGTCATGTTGAATTCAGAAGTATACATTTTTTTTTCCTAGGGGTCCCCTGTATCTCTTCAAAGTTCTCTCCAGACCCCTCATGCTCTCCTCCATTTTTCTATCTCTCTGAATCATCAAGTTTATTATATGCATCTTCCTGGCCAAAGGGGCCAGTTCAGAGCTCCCTCTGTAACCACTCATAGCTGCTTTTTCAGAGGTGAATTATAGAGTAACATTAGCCATGATCTGCGTCTAGCAGGAGGGTGACACTTCCGCCACCCTTATATATTCAATCCTCACTGGTGTAGGAGCCTTAGTCCTGAAAGTATCTCCTGCATAGCCACGTAGTGTGTTACCAGAAGAGTTGGCCAGTCTCTGGGTTTTTAAATACAATATACCATGGCTACATAGGCATATATCTGTGTTTTTCTATGGTTTTTAACTGGGGTGCCCATAAAAACCTGACATTTTCGAAACATGGCACATCCTTGATCCCTGTACATTATGCTACTTTTAGATATCAGATATTCACAACTGCTAATTCTTTTCCTTCAACATTTCTTCAGTCCGAAGCACGCGCACTCGTGCTCTCTCTCGCTCTGTGTATATATGTGTGTGTGTGTGTGGGGGGCTAACGTTGCTTACATGAAAGCTTTCTTATCTCGAAGACATCAAAAAATGCTTATAGTTATGCTATAGTGTGGTATTTCCCTGGCATGTATCTACAATACTCATGTTCATTCTCCAAAGGAGACATTCAGTCCTGTATCTGCTTAACTTAACTTTTCTTATTTGGTCATATAACTGTGAAGAAAGTGGAGAACTTGTGGTAACAGTTACACAAAGCTAGGCATTTCTCCCCCCCCCCCCCTTTTTTTTTTTTTTAAGAGAAGTGGCAAATTTAGTAATTCAGGTCTTAGTTTTCACATGGCTGGGCTACTCATACATGTATTTCTAGGACAAATCTCAAATATCTTTTATCTAATTAATTTTCCTTGACACAAACTTGAGCCAAGAACCCTGGGGCCTAACTAGCTGGAGAGAGAGGGCAAAAATCTTACCAGCAGGCTTCGTTGTGATTGCAGATCTACTAATGTAACCCATGCTCCCTTGGTGTAGAACCTACCCCAGCTAGAGACTGATGAGTCTGCTACAGCCTTGGCTAAGAGGCATGGGGCTTTTAACTAATGCAGGAGAGGCTCATACACTAAGTTCAGAGGTCACAGATCCTAACCGGGGTATGTCGATGTTACGCTTATATAGGTTACTTCATCCCCAAAAGCTGAATGTGCCTATGCAGCCCCTTAGTCTCTATTCCCTTCACTGGCTCACCTATGCCTGCGTGCCTCTGCATACCCATTTTATTTCCTGGGGAGCCTTCACTCTCATACAGAAGAGAACTGGATTTGGTCCTTTATGTGGCAATATTTGTTATCTAACAACAAGTATTTTGTTTTGCTGCTGTATTTTCTTCGTCTTTCATCATTGATTCTGAGCCAGTACATGTGGATCTTCAGGTGAGTCAGTTTGTCTGTAGCCCTCTCAAAGCTTGGTCAGATACAGATCCAAATTTTCAGACTTGGTGTCTGAAGTTAGGAACTTAAACAAGTGTCCTCTTTTCTGAGTTGCTGCTTCCAGGAACTTCAGTAGAAGCTACAAGTTTCTCAGCAACTCTTAAAACCAGACCACTATAGCTTAAGTGTCTAAATATGGATTTAGGTGTCCACCTACCTTAGGTAGGCCAGTTTGAAAGTAAAGAACTAATTTTTAATCTCCCAGTAACTGCAACTTGTTTCAGATTTGCTGGATTTCCCTATATGATTTTTAAAATAGACATAATACAAAAGCTTTCCTTTCAAATAATATAAAATTAGGAGTGATATGTGACACTGCACCCCTTTTTATTCATAGTGATATAATTCTGATATGATTATAGCAAAATTATGATGTGATGTATGCAAGATGGGTTATGTAAGGTGTATTTGGAAAAGTTATGATTTGCTGAATATTATTATCCTATTTGTATGCATGTATCATTTTTGTATCTGAAGATATAAATACTGAATATGTATCTATACTTCAGATGTAGTTACTCCTGAGTAACGCCCACTAGACAAGATGCTTTCAGTCTAGATATCTCGTTGGGAAGGGCCTATTCAAGGCAATGAGCCATTAGGATAACCAGTAGGCCTTAGGAGAAGCTTATCTCCCACCTGGTGAGTCTTCCTGGCAACACTCCACACAGTGTGTAAGTAATGGCTGCTATGACTCCACAAGAACATGTGACCAGGCCATGTGATTCTGGACTCCATCTTGAGATGTCAATATTTTTCCACAAACTGGTCTGGAAACCAAGTTTTGAAACAAAGGGTTCCTGTCATATGCTAAAGCTATATAAGGCAGGGAGAGACATCACCTGGAGTTCTTCACTCCCCCCACAAGAAGACTCATGGAAACACCTGAGGAACAAAGACTGAACTGGGGAAAGTGCTGAACCCAAGCTAAAGAGATTTCTAGCCTGTGTATAAAGACCTGAGAAACCCAAGCTGTAAAGCTAATGCAGCTTGTACCTTAAGAATCTTGCCTGTACCATCAGTTAGGGTGAAAATCTGGTAATTCATATCCAATCTATCTAGTATATTAAGTTTAGATTGCATTTTTGTTGATTTGCTAGGTAATCACTTAAAATCTAACTTTTGTGATTAATAAAATTTTATGTTTTAATCTAAACCAGTGAGTTTGGAGTGAAATGCGTAGGAATCTTCGCTCAGAGAGGCTGATGCATATTTCTCTCCACATTGAGGGGCAGGGTCTGAGCTGAGCGTGCCTGGGGAGCTGAGTGTTACCTTGGATTTAGCCTTTCTACTGTTGGTTCGTGCAGTAGCAAGTCAGAGAGTCTGCATGTAACTGCAGCTGGATAGGTCCCGACCTGTGTGTATGCCGGTGGAAGTGTAATACCGGGAGCGTGTCTGC
Organism: Caretta caretta; assembly: GCF_965140235.1. Lineage (NCBI taxonomy): Eukaryota > Metazoa > Chordata > Testudines > Cheloniidae > Caretta > Caretta caretta. The sequence goes on from NC_134208.1 coordinate 40,822,571, forward strand.
AGCTTGTCACAGCAGCACAGTGTGAGAGGGAGCCCAAGCTGGTGGGTCAGAGGGCTCAGCAGTACCCCAGTTCCAGGTGGTACCCTGGGGGAACCCATCACGTGATCATCCTACAGCACAGTATGCTGGTAAATAAGTGTACTGTTTCAATGCTAAAATACTTTTCTTGGGTCCCACTGCCTTATGCAAAAAGATGAACTGTTCTTGATAGCACAGTACTTAATAGTTAGCTCTTCTGACCATCATCATCTTCCACTTTTTTCTGAGGCGCATGCATCTCACCTACAATAGTCCAAAGCATTCCCAGTGCAACACAGGTGAAGAGAGTGAGATTAAAACAAGCAACAAAAGAGCAAATGTTATGGGTTTAGATCTTTTTATAGTTACCTATTTGAAACTCCCAAGAACAAAACTCTGCCAGGTAATACCTCACACAGCATGAGTTGTGGTGTTTTTCCTACAGTTCGCCTGATTCTTCTTTTCCAAAGTATATTGAGGAAAAATGTGGGGGAAGTGAAAAGGACTATCATATGCCTGGCCTGTTTACAAGATGCAGAACACCCACATCAATTTCATTGCAGGTTTCTTTAGGTTTTCAGGCTAATGGAAAAATAGGATCTTGTAGCTAATATGGAAACACAGAAAAGGCATGTATACTGAAAGGTGGCAAACAAAACAAAATACTGAAGGCAAAATGATCAAACATGCTGCATAATGAGAACACTGTGTTGCACTGTGATGTTTATTTTTATGATAAAATACATATGATCACAAATATCCACTGGGATAAGCATGTCTTCATGAGTTACTAGTAATGAAGACTCCATAACTGTATTTTTAAAAAGGGTCATGGTAAAGCCCACTGAAAGAGGCAATATCTTCACTGCAGAGTCTGTGGTACCTTCTCCCACCAGAATTTTACATAAATCCCATCTTAAAAAAAAAAAATAGTAGTAGTATCTGCTTAAACATTGAGCAGCAGACTCTGAACTGTGCAGGTGACACCCCATCTTCCTCTGGGACCACTATGGCCCATGTGGTTTCTCCTCCTCCCCACTGTGGGCTTTGGGGAAGAGATTGCGGGGGGAGCCATCCAAAGACTGAAGTCAGCACAGCAGGTTTAGAAAAGTTCAAGCAGGGACTAATAGACACTCATATCACACTGCTTTCTATAGTTTTCACTCTGAACTTCCTCTCCCCTGTGTTTAATGGCTGTTTTCTCCAACCTCTACTGCCCCTCCCTTCCTTTGCCTTTCCATCTAACTAATCCCAATCTAACATAACCTCAAAGGATTTACATCATAAAACAAAAGCAAATAAATAAAATTGTAGAATTAACAGTCACCATCCCATTGTGTGTTCTATATTTCCCCCCACTGTTTGTCTCTCGTCTGTTTAGATTAAACCATTTTGGGGCAATGACTGTCCCTCATTCTGTTTTTCTGCAGTACCTAGCACAACAGCGTCCCATTCTTAGTTGGCATCCTGACACTGCCATAATAGCCATGATAAATAAATAAGTACAAACAGTGATATATATAAAAATGTCCTCTACTGTTATTTTACGACTTATATATGCTTTCCTTTTAGATACACATAATCCCTTTTGGAAATCGGGTGAGTCTTTTATGCTGCAGTGAGTGATTCACATGCAAACTATGTTTTGCATGTGGGTGGTTAGATCTGGAAGTCTGCATACATAACATCACTGGGCTATAAGGCAAACCTGCAAAAGTAAACAATATACGCTTCCTTGTGAAGAACTACTTAAGAAACAATAGTACGTAAAGACAGATGGGTCCCTTTCTCATATGTAACATTAATTTTATAAATTCATTCAGTCCCCAAAGATGACCTGGTACAGAAGCACACATTGCTCTTTTAATTCCAGCATTACTAGAATGATTGTTTTTAAACATTACAAACCCAGTGGAGAAATTAATACAATATTGAGCTGCAAAATTTGACGTTATAGGCCTGTGAAGGGGAATGCTCACCTGCAGTGACACCTAATGGTCAGGCTGGGTGTGGCATGCTATCCTCCTCCCAGGCATTCCCTGTTCTCACTTCAGATCCGCTATGTGGGGGATCTGTCCTTTCGGCAACTCATCCCTCTGGCCAGGTCACAAATTCAAGTCACCTCTTTCAGGGTACACATAAGGAATCCAGTTTTGTGGAAATCTTGAGAAGTCAGCAAGGGCTTCAGCACTTCCTTCTTGGGTGGGGGACTTAGGGTCCAGACCCTTGCACCTTCAGGATCTTCCCCAATTTAGATTCCCTAGCAAGGGATAGACTTTGGTCATTGTCCCCTCCTAAGGAGTTGGTAGGGTAGCCCAGGCCCACACTCTCCACTGGACTCTAATTCAGGGCCAAAAGTTAGGCAGCTAAAATCTGCACCTTGGGGTGCTATGTAGCTGCCTCCCTTGATCACTTCCTACCAGTGTCTCTTCTTGCCACAGGAAAAATAAGGAACCAAACACAAAATTAAAGTTTCTGACCTTCAAAAGTCACCTGTCCCTTCTTTGCAGGCTAGGTGGTCAGTATCGCCAAGCCTCAGGCAGCAAGTGCTCCTGGGGGGGGCTCCCTCCCAAGAGCCCAGAGCATAGGTCTGCTCCCTTCCACTGTCAGCCTCCTTTTGCAGTCTCTGCCTCCAGCTTGTGCAGGCTTTGCCCGTGCAGAAGGGCAGGGCCACTTCAAGAGCTGCTCCTTAGCTCCTTCTTCTCTAGCGTGGGATTTGTGCACCCCATCACAAGGCCAGATATAGATTCTGATTCTGATATAGATATAGATTCAGGGATAGATATAGATTCAGATATAGATATAGATTCTGGGATAGAACATGAAATCCCACAGTAACTCTACACCATACTTTAGAATGAGTGGTAAATAATACTATAAGCAATTGTAAACTGCAGGTGAAAATTTTAGAGAGGCAGAATTTAATTAACCAAACTGAAAAATGGCTAGGATACTGGGGATAGCAGCCTGATAACCACTACCAGATGGATGTTGAAAATTAATTTTAACCTGAACCAAAAAAATTACCACACTCATATTTCTCCTGGTGCTGTTCGAAGGGCAAACTGTTGCAAAGAGGATGACAAATATGAAAGCGATCCTTTAAGTGTCATGGTTCCAGTGATTTCTTCTGGAGCTGGGCAGTATTAAATGATTGGATACAAAATCCAGGAGTAAAATAATCGTATTCTAAAATATTCTTAATCTTTTATTACAAATTATACATTTTCCCTGCCTAGGAGTAGAGTATCATATGGCAAAAATCTATATTCATAAAAATACTGGGGGAATAAGTCTACACTGTGGTGTGTGGGATAAACTCGCAGCCTTCCTGAGAATTAAACAACAATGGGGGCCTTTTGTCCCCCAATACTATGGGGTGCTTGTTACTTTAGAATATAACAATTTATATAGGTCTTCCACTACAGAAGAGTGTGAACGTGTGTATGTATCTGCACATGTGTATTTTGCGTAAGGTTTGTGTAAGATTTCTAAAGTATCCTCAATATAAAAAGTCTATTAGCTGTAAATGTACTAAAAATTAGAAGTTTATGATGAAATATTTACAAATCTTATCAAAATTAGTATCACATGCTTAGATTTTATTTATATAAGATGTTTGTGGTATGGACTGTGCCACTGTCTCTGTTCAGCATTTTAACACAATGGACGTCCTGACTTGGGTCTCTAGGCCATACCATAATACAAGTAATACATTATATAATTTCCATCAAAAGTGTGTGTGTGTGTGTGTGTGTGTGTGTAATTTAGATTGTGGCTACACTAGAAACCTTACAGCGGCGCAGCTGCACCAATGTAGCTGGGCTGCTGTAAGCTCTCTAGTGTAGCCGCTGTAAACCAGGAGTTTTCCTGTCGATTTAATTAATCCACTCTCAATAAGTGGCAGTCGCTATGTTGATGAGAGAAGCTCTCATGCCGATATAGCGCTGTCCACACCGGCGCTTAGGTTAGTATCATTTATGTTGCTCAGGGGCGGAGTTTATTCACACCCCTCAGCGACATAAATTATACCGACATAAGTGACAGTGTAGACGTAGCCTTTGTGATGTAAAGAGAGTAAATAGAGTAACAAGAGTAAATAGCATCTTAAAGATCTGCATTCAGGAGTAACAAGTCAATTTATTTACAATAAGCATTTTCTCGAAAAAGATCACTTGATTAGGCATTTCTGTCTAGCTGGATATGTTTAACATGTTTTAAGTAAAACCAGAAAGATTTATGGTGAAAAATCATGGAGCAGGTCGTCAAGGAAACCATTTTGAAGCACTTGGAGAGGAAGGTGATCGGGAACAGTCAACACGGATTTACCAAGGGCAAGTCATGCCTGACCAACCTGATTGCCTTCTATGATGAGTTAACTGGCTCTGTGGATAAGGGGAAAGCACTGGACTTGATGTGCCCTGAATTTAGCAAAGCTTTTGATACGGTCTCCCACAGTATTCTTGCCAGCAAGTTAAAAAAGGATTGGATGAATGGATTATAAGGTGGATAGAAAGCTGGCTAGATTGTCAGGTTCAATGGCTAGTGATCAATGTCTCCATGTCTTGTTGGCAGCTGGTATCAAGCGGAGTACCCCAGGGGTTGGTCCTGGGGCTGTTTTTGTTCAAGATCTTTATTAATGATCTGGATGATGGGATGGATTGCATCCTCAGAAAGTTCGCAGATGACACTAAGCTGGGGGGAGAGGTAGATACGCTGGAGGGTAGGGATAGGGTCCAGAGTGACCTAGACAAATTGGAGGATTGGGCGAAAAGAAATCTGATGAGGTTCAACAAGAAAAAGTGCGGAGTCCTGCACTTAGGACAGAAGAATCCCATGCACTGCTACAGGCTGGGGACCGACTGGCTAAGCAGCAGTTCTGCAGAAAAGGACCTGGGGATTACAGTGGACAAGAAGCTGGATATGAGTCAACAGTGTGCCCCTTGTTGCCAAGAAGGCTAATGGCATATTGGGCTGCATTAATAGGATAATTGCCAGCAGATCGAGGGAAGTGATTATTCCCCTTTATTCGGCACTGGTGAGGCCACATCTGGAATATTGTGTCCAGTTTTGGGCCTCCCACTTCAGAAAGGATGTGGAAAATTTGGAGAAAGTCCAGCGGAGGACAACGAAAATGATCAGGGGGCTGGGAACATGACTTACGAGGAGAGGCTGAGGGAACTGGGAATTTTTTTGTCTTCAGAAGAGAGGAGTGAGGAGGGATTTGATAGCAGCCTTCTAAAGAGGATGGAGCTCGGCTTTTTCTCAGTGGTGGGAGATGACAGAACAAGGAGCAATGGTCTCAAGTTGCAGTGCGGGAGGTCTAGATTGGATATTAGGAAACACTATTTCACTAGGAGGGTGGTGAAACACTGGAATGGGTTACGTATGGAGGTGGTGGAATCTCTGTCCATAGAGGTTTTTAAGGCCCTGCTTGACAAAGCCCTGGCTGGGATGATTTAGTTGGTGTTGCCCCTGCTTTGAGCAGGGGGTTGGACTAGATGACCTCCTGAGGTCCCCTCCAGCCCTAATCTTCTATGATTCTATGAAAAGGTGAAATGTTAAAGATACAGTAATTTAAGTTATTGAAAGTTACTTAGATTCTACTTCTGGAGGGCCAGATTCAATAAAACTTGTTTCCTTCATGGCCGCGTTGCAAGAATAATGTGTTCACTTGAAAAAGCTATTTGGATTTTTTTATATGGGTTTTGCAGTTGATGCAGGCAGCTGTAGTGTGGGATGATGTATCAAGTTTTAGTACACTTGTCCTTTTAGTAAGTTAGCAAATATAAATTAATATGCTTATCATATATCCGAAACATATTATTAAACCTAATATTGTATATGAAAACTATAAAATTTCTAATAAAAATCATACCCAGTATTGCTGCTGCTTTTAGCAATGTATTATACTTGGCAAGTTCAAAAGGAAGCATTTATTTTATCTTACTATAAATCCCTCACCTCTAAGCTACATTCAACGGACAGGAAAATGCCAAAATGTATTGTAATCAGATCAATATGGTAAATACCATTTTAAGTTGCAATACTGAATATGCAGTTATAAGTGAAGATGTGTATTAACTTATTTTAAAACAGACTTCTAATATATATACTTTACCTTCATTTAAATATATGTATCATATCTTTAAAAAATGACGATTAGGTCACAAACCCGCAACTTCTTGGATGTGATTTGTATGACTGTGTGGAAGGTTCACACTGATAAGTGAAACTGGCAAGTTTGATTAGAATCACTTGTCGTCATGGCAGTTTTACATATATTCTATCACAAGCAAAAGGCAAGTTTCATTCGGCAAAACCTGGCTTGTGGTTTGTACAATGAAATACAATAATGGGAAATTTTTCTGAAGTATGTTCGAGTTCTCAAAATTACGTGAAAATATTCAGAATAATCGCATAATTTACAAAATGGACAATTTGCAAAATTGAATAATATTTCAGACCACAATACGTGCTACCAAATTTTACTAGGGTTTGTAAAGCATAACTCAGGAATTTAGCAAAGCCCTGCTGTTTTCTACAGTAACTTTTTATTTTTTTTAACTTCATCACAAAATAGCCACATTGGGAGTTAATGGTAATGGCCATACTTACTTGTCTCCAGAAAGCAAAAAAAAAGCAATTGAGTTTCCACAGAAACATTTCTATTAACATCATTATTTTGTTGATCTAAAATCTCATTCTGGCAAACATCCTGTACATATATATAAAAACGTAGCAACAAATATGACTGCATAGAAGTAGAAGTGGCTCAAGGAATGAAATATTAGAGAATTATTGTACCCAAACAAAGAGTTTGATCCTGATCCCATTGAAGTCAATGGCAAAGCTCCCATTGAATTCAGTGGTGCAAGATTGATTCCCAAATACCTGTTGAATCCTTCTTAGGTGTACTTAGTTAAAAGATCCAGATCATCCCCTCCCATGGAAAAACCAGTCAAAGTGGAAAGAATTCTCCAGAGGACACTCTTTGCAGAAACCTCTCCAATATTGTCCAATGTGGGGGTGGAATTTGTCACCCCTATGGAAAAGTCCTCAAGGGACACTCTAAACCTGGTGCAACCCCAGGCCATTTACATCAGCTCTAGAGCCTGACCACCTCCACTAGGGTTCTCTGGAAGCAAGAGTCTGTTGGATCTGTACTACTAGAGCTTCTGCCTGGTTGCAGTGGCCTCTGATGAGTAGCAGGGTTCCTTGGAAAAAATAACAGGCCCAAAGTTGTATTATCTCCTTTTTACTAATTTCTGAGGAGCAAGTACATGTGTAAATTGTATCCTTTCCTGCTCACCCAGTGCTCCTTTTAGTCAGTCTTATCTCCAATTCCTTCCTCAGCAGACCATGTGGAAAGGCTTCCATAGGGCAAGAGTTAGGGTGGGAAAGGTGTCACTGCGGTGGATGGAAACTCCTTCTGTATCTAATGTGGGGGAGGGTGTAAAGGGTCCCTTCCACTGTGGATCTAGGTTGTACAGGCTTGTCCGAGGGCTCAAGTGCCTGACCATGATTCCAGATGTAGTGCATAGCTGGTGGAGTATGGTACTATTCAATGTGAGTATGAGTGGCAGAATCAGATCCAATGAAATGTATTCTGAAAAATAAATTTTATAGTTTTACTCTGAATATACATGCTGATTTAGGTCTGATAATATGAAATTATGAAGACAATGTGAGGTACCTATGCGGGACTCTAATTTTACAGTTGTAGTAACCCTGATATGGACTTCAGGCAGCTTTGAAATTGCTTTGTTTGATTCCTTAGGCTACGTCTACACTACCGCGGTAAGTCAACCTACGCTACGCAACTCCAGCTGCATTAGTAACGTAGCTGGAGTCAATGTATTTTAGGTCAAGTTACCACAGGGTCTACACCGTGGAGGATCGATGGGAGAAACTCGCCCGTTGACTTACTTTACTCTTCTCGTCGGAAGTAGAGTACAGGGGTCAACTGGAGAGCGATCTGCTATCGATTTGGCGGGTCTTCACTAGACCTGCTAAATCGACCGCCGGTGGATCGATCTCAGAGCGTGGATCCCAGCTGTAGTGTAGACATAGCTTCAAGTACTTAAATAGGTACTTAAAGTTGTAAGAGCCCCAAATTGAAATCAGATGTTGTAAGAGTTTAGGACAGAAAATAGAGAGACTTTTTTTCTCTCCAGTGTTCACATTAATCCCTTGCTCCCCACTCACATTTCAGGACATTTGAATAACAGCTTGAAAACATCGTGTTCAGTTTAGAGCTAAAGGAGCCATGAATTAAATTTGGTGTCATATGACCAGCAGCCAGTAAGCATTTTCCAGCTGAGTACGCTAATAAACCTGTTTACTCTTTCTGAATGATCAAGCACAGGCTCATTAGCTGCAGATGCCTTCAGCAATATACTCTGACATATAGAAGGTCATTCTCCTTTCATTGTCTTCATATCTTTATAGTTTAATGGTTCACCAGAACAGCTGCATTAATGTATGTTGTATTGAGTAGCTAATTAGTAATATAAAACTGCAGTTGCAGCTATTGTAGGATTCTCCCCCCCCATCCTGATGAATTAGTGCTTCATGTTCATTTACTATGAAAGCTCTTAAATTAATATGAAATCAGCACAGTCATTTAAATTGCATTAAAATATTGCAGTAAAATATCCTGCACCGCAAAATGACCCCTTTATGCCCCACTTTCCTATTTGGTATTCAGTGCTTGGGTACTTGCTTGTAAGAACTCTGTCAGTTAAGCAAGCAGGGGGCATGGATGGTTTAATTTGCCATGCCCTCTGCCACTTACATCAGACTCCCTCCCCCACACCCAGGACTAGGTGGCAAAATGGGCTCAATATTGTGGTATGTTTTTTGAGGAACATAACAATTCTCACACCAAGAAAAGGAGTACTTGTGGCACCTTAGAGACTAACCAATTTATTTGAGCATGAGCTTTCGTGAGCTACAGCTCACTTCATTGGAAAGCTCACGAAAGCTCATGCTCAAATAAATTTGTTAGTCTCTAAGGTGCCACAAGTACTCCTTTTCTTTTTGCGAATACAGACTAACACGGCTGTTACTCTGAAATTCTCACACCGTTTTATTGTCAGGAGGAAGCTAAAGCCCCAGTTCAGTTTCCCTTAATATTAAGGTTAGGCAGTAGTATTAGCAAAGTGAACAAGTACCATATTTATTTGCTTAAGTAATTTTAATCAGGGCTGTCATTTTACTTCCACTTTAGCCATTTTCAATGCTCTCTTCCAAACTTTTTTCCAACAGGAACAATCCTGTTTGCATGGAAGGTTCTCTTGCAGGAGAACAAAACCAGTTTTCATACTTAGTTTTTATGGGAGTGAAAAAACTCTCTGATGTTTCAGAGTAGCAGCCGTGTTAGTCTGTATTCGCAAAAAGAATAGGAGTACTTGTGGCACCTTAGAAACTCCTTTTCTTTCTCTGGTGTTTGACATTGAATGCGAGTAGTGTCCCTTTACAAGCATAAGAGTTGCCATACCTCGGTGTTTCTCAAATTTGGGACGCCACTTGTTCAGAGAAAGCCCCTGACGGGCCGGGACGGTTTGTTTACCTGCTGCGTCTGCAGGTTCAGCCAATGTGGCTCCCACTAGCTGCGGTTCGCTGCTGCAGGCCAATGGGAGCTGCAGGAAGCGGCGGACGGTACGTCCCACTTCCAGATGCGGCAGGTAAACAAACCGGCCTGGCCTGCCAGGGGCTTTCCCTAAACAAGCGGCTTCCCAAGTTTGGGAAACGCTGCCATACCTGACCAGAAAACGCTGGTCAGGCTAATTTTCTATCCTGCCTCTGGTAGGAGCCCATATTATTTTTATTTGTATTCATTGTACTATGGAAGCAACCAAAGGCCCCAACAAGGATTGGAGTAATGTTTTAAATAATTACTAAAACAAATTGCTCAATATTCTCAACTTTCTCTTAGTCCATCTGTCTCTATTTCAGGGTAACTGCACCTGTGTGCCCCCTCTGTGCTCTACTCCAGGAGTTCCCACTCAGGTATCAGGTCTTAAGCCATCACTTGTCTCTGGCAGGGACCCTGATACCTCTCCTTTCTGACTGGAGGTTTAAAGGCTGCACTGTATTCTCTCTGAGGGCTATGAACAGCATATTGCCAGAAGTTGCAAGTTACCACACCACTCTCTCTAAGCAAGTACATTTATTCTTAAGGTAAAAATATTACAGAAGACTCATAAAAATATTAAACCGATTTAAACACCCACAAAAAAACATATCAGGAATCACCCATTGGTTTATTGGGCCTTAGTAAGCCAAAGCCATTCCAACCCTTCTGCCAGGGTTGGGGCCTCCCTTGTATAGAAAGTCCTGTCCATTTGCTGGATCAGAAAGAAGGTCCTGAGTCAGTTTAAATCTACCCTTTTTGTGCCAGAATCACTTTGTCTCTTAAAAAAAAAAACCCAGTTTAAACCAGTATATGCTAGCCTCTCTGGTGGCACCCCTCTGGAGATGTTTACAACCTAAGTGAGTCACCTTAATCACCCCCCACTGTTTTGATTCCTGGAGGAGCTATAGGAACCCTCACCCCTGCAGTCGCTTACAGTTGCAGGCCCTCAGTAATACATACACTATTAATACACTTAATACAGTATGGTCCTGTCAAGGTTCCTTCCCCACTCTGAACTCTAGGGTACAGATGTGGGGACCTGCATGAAAGACCCCCTAAGCTTATTCTTACCAGCTTAGGTTAAAACTTCCCCAAGGTACAAACTTTTACCTTTTGTCCTTGGACATTATGCTGCCACCACCAAGTGTGTTAAATAAAGAACAGGGAAAGAGCCCACTTGGAGACGTCTTCCCCCCAAAATATCTCCCCAAGCCCTACACCCCCTTTCCTGAGGAAGGCTTGATAAAAATCCTCACCAATTGAACACAGACCCAAACCCTTGGATCTTAAGAACAATGAAAAAGCAATCAGGATCTTAAAAGAAGAATTTTAATTAAAGTAAAAGAATCACCTCTGTAAAATCAGGATGGTAAATACCTTACGGGGTAATCAGATTCAAAACATAGAGAATCCCTCTAGGCAAAACCTTAAGTTACAAAAAGACACAAAAACAGGAATATGCATTCCATTCAGCACAGCTTATTTACCAGCAATTTAAACAAAAGGAAATCTAACGCATTTGTAGCTAGATTACTTACGAACAAGTTCTAATACTCCATTCCTGTTCTGTTCCCAGCAAAAGCATCACACATACAGACAGGCCCTTTGTTCCCCCCTCTCCCCCCCCCCCGCAACCCTCCAACTTTGAAAGTGACTTGTCTCCTCATTGGTCATTTTGGTCAGGTGCCAGCGAGGTTATCTTTAGCTTCTTAACCCTTTGCAGGTGAAAGGGTTTTGCCTCTGGTGAGGAGGGATTTTATAGTTCTGTATACAGAAAGGTGGTTACCCTTCCCTTTATATTTATGACAGGTCCCCAAAGATATTGCAGGTGATTGAAATGTCTGTCACACCACTGACCCACTTAAAGAGGGATTTAAAACAGGCATGTTACTATCAGTTTGTACAGTGCCTGGTCAAGGCCTCTAAGCTCTACTGCCATACAACTAATAAATACTAATAAAGGATAAATAAAATTTAAGAATCTTACATTCAAGTTTCAATGCCACAAAATCTATTTATTTAACTCCGCCATCTTATATTTTCTTCACAGATACACGATGTCCAGTTGTTCAAGGTTTAATAGCAGAAGCTGTTTGTTTAACTTCAAATTACAATAAAATGTAACGGTCAAAAATAAAGTTAACATAATCCTTGGCTCCACAGATGCAAGACTTTATCTCACCAAATGAAGCTTGAGGCTTGATGATGGCTTCTTGTTGAAGGACATTCTTTCTGACTGCTGGGCTCATTGCTGGTCCTTTCTTCATGCTGAGGCTTCTTGTCTGTCTGGTCTCTGCCCTGTCTCCATTTTTCTGTGTTATTTGGGCCCTGTGGCCTTCAAATGTATCTTTTTGATATTCTTCTGTTGTATACAGGATCTTTTTTTCCTGTTGCATAATGAGATTTTGTCACAGTTGCCTGAGATTCAAGTTTTATACCCTGAAACTTGTGCTCTCTCTGAATGCACTGAAGTGGGAGAAGTCCCCTCATTCTTATCTCCTTATTCCAGATTTCTGATTATTTATGTAATACAAAAAACAATAATAAGAGAGAGAGTTATTCCTTTTTCGGCTGAGGTAGTATTTGGGGCCTTGCAGGTTGTTGATATTAGGAGGAGAAATTGATGATGGAATCAGGTATTTCTCTGATGCAATCCTGTATTCTCACAAAAAATGTTCATGAAGTCCTGTTTTCCCAAACAGTGGGAATCAAACAAGAGGAGACTATTTACTTGCTTATAATTCCAAGTCTCTTTCCAGCCAGCGCTCTGCCCCAAAAGCGCTCTCTCAGCTTTCTTTCAGGGTCACATTATCAGCATTTCTCTTGATTTTCTGCTTTTTCTGCTAGCTTTTCTGCTTAACAGACATGTGCACAGTTCAACCAAACAATATCCAGCCCCTGCATTTCCACTCACACCCCAGGGAAAACCCCTCAGACCACATAGCTCAAAACTCCTACTAAGGCCTCGCCATGCTCATCTGTGATATGGGCAGTGGCTTCTATTGTTTTAGCTATTCATAAACTGCTCCCTCATTTAGCTTGAATTGAAGGCTGCTATCATGCCCAGAGCTTAAAAGAGTTTTGTGACTTCCCATAGATCAAAGACACACTCCCTGGGAGGCCTCAGCTCCAGTATAACATTAATAATAATAATATAATACACCAATAAGTATAATGAGTAGAAATATTTGAAGCTGTGCATCTCTTACAGCTCATGAAAGATGAAACAACGCCTTCATACCATGCCTCTAACCCAAAAATAAATTTCAGTTGAATCATTTTAAAAAATAATCTTTTTGCATTAATACTGAGGGTTTCATTCACATAAAATACTGCGTTTTATTTTTTAGCTTACACTGATCATGTAAAATGTCTTAATGTCAAGAGACCATCACTTTCTAAGCCAATCACTAAGATGAAACCTTTTCATGCCAGTTTGCAACTCTTTGTTTGCCAGTCTGCCAATATTAACACTTAGCAAAGGATTTAATAGGTAGTTTCACCAGTTGCAAGAATATCCATTACTTTTACTGTCATATTAAGGGCCTAGTCCAGGGAGGTGCTCACTCCCCTCACATCCCAGTGATTTTAGTATGGAGTTGTAAGCATTCATCACATTGCAGGCAATAAGAGAACAATTTGGACTCAATATAAGGTAGTGCTTTGACAGCTAGGTTTTGTTATTTACAATATTCTACATTATTTTGTTCACCTATTTTTTTCTTCTACATTGGTTTGATCTGGACTGCCGTCTGAACAGATTGTTTCTCTCAGGGCTTGTGTGCATTTACACTCTGCACTCAGTCATAGAATGTACCTTTTGTATTGAATTGCACTATCCCATTGTAAGTCTTAAACTACCTGTTTGATTCAGTATTTTTTAAGATGGTTTGTTTGTAGTGCATTGCAACTTTGTATAAAGTCCTCCTGTGTTGATAGAATAAAAACTATATAGATTTATTATTGACTGGCTGACAAACTCCAATCCACTGTTTGTTCAAAATACTGCTGGCAGCTTCCTGTAATATACACAGCATGTACACATTATTCTAATTGTGTACAAATGACATGCTTGAGACAGAATTAATGAACATTGCAGTAGAAAAGGTGATACTGTATAATACTAATAATTAATAATACTTGGCTCTTGCATAGCTCCAAAGAGCAGATAAGTCTAATGATTTCCATTTTACAGATGGGAAAACTGAGGAACAAGCATGAAGTGACTTGCATAAAGTCACCAAGCAGGCCAGCAGCAGAGCTGAAAATAGGATCAAAGTTTCCTGGGTGCCAATCTAGTGACCTATCCACTAGGTCATACTGCCTGCTAACTTAACTCTTTGTGAACTGTAGCCCAAGAGCAACTCTCCAACATAAGCTTAAAGTGCCACTGAAGTTTAAGAACTCTAACTATTGATCTCTCTTGATTGCTATTCAGTATTTTCTTATGGACTTGGGTAATCAGTGGGGGGTTGAGGGAGGAATGCTGAGTTGCACAGTTTTATACAGTTCTTGAATTTGGTAAGAATCTTTTTTTAATTTTTTTTATTCCAACTATTATGCAACACACCATAAGGCATAAGTTGGAAAATTACCATAGCAGTTTGAGGTAGTGTACATCATACTTAAGGAGGTCAGTTTAATTCTACTTTATCGAATTCCCTCTTTTATTTTTTATTGATTATGTTATTACCCAATTTTCAACACACACAGCCAGGTGATTGGAGGGGAAGTTGAAATGGAGATTATAGTATGTGTCAAGTATGACTGAGCCATTTAGTACTGTTTTTTTTTCTTGCTCATTTGGTTCCTGCAGGCTAAATATGGCAAGGTTCACAACATTTTTATATTCTTGAGATGAAATGTTGAGATGGTATGTGCTGCTCCACGGTTGTTGACATTAATAAGAATGGTGAGCTCTTATGAAGAGGGGAACTTGATCACATTAATAAATCATACCTAGGATCTAATTCTGCCCTTGGCTGAATCCACCAGGATCCCTTCTGATTTAGTGGGAGCCCTAGGGTATGTTTCCAAGGACAAAATTTGGTCCTTAATCCTTAGAGCACTGGCTGCTTCCTGGGAGCTAGCCAGCTCGTACAGCCTGAGAGCTGTGGTTACTGCCAAACTGCTGGGAAGTAATGTGCTGTGGTGGATGGAGGGTTTCTGGCTGTTGTGGGATAGTACAGGTTAGGACTTTTTTGAGGAATGAGTCCCAACCTACCTCTTGTCCTGATGGTGATCTGATTCTCATGCCTTGTTGTGGCCAGGAACCATCAGGGAAAGGTGAGACACGTTGGGATCTAAAGCTTGCGGAAGAGGAGAAGTGATGTAGGACCCAGAATGGCCACATGCAGAAAGAGAGGTTGAGCAATGGAAGGGGATACATGTCGTCAATATTCAGATGTTGACCTGCTAAGAGAGGAAGCAAGGTATTTTGGTGATTGGTGCAGGAAGAAGAAAGGAGAAGTCTAAGGATTTGGGAGGGCTCTCCAAGAGAAGAGGAGAAGCAAAAAGGTAGGGATTCTAGTGGAGTGGAAAGAGTGGTACTGGAGTAGAAAATATTTATCTAGGAGCTCTTTAGGTACAGGATCTAAGAATACTTATCTTTTGGGGCCAAGAGTTAATTGAGATATTTTAGGATTCCATGTAAGAGAAGAAGAAGGTGTTGTTCATTCAAATACAGAAAGCAAACAAAAATGAAATCTATAATAGATAATCCTCTGACAATTATGACAGAAACTATAGAACACCATCATGTTTGTTTATTTATAACACTTGTGACTCTAAGCAAGTTTCAGAAGCAATAAATAAAAATCAAAGCTTTGGATGAAACACCTTAAGGATTTAACACTTCTGCAATCACTGAAAAATATATTTGTTTAAAAACTGGAAGACTGCAGATTTGCTTACAGGATAAAAATCAGCCTGAAAAGCATCCCCTGGAGTGCTATAGTCTTGAGTAAAAATATACCTCCCAGCAAAAAGATAAAGAATGCAAAATTGTTTGAGTATGATTTTATCTTTCCCAAGATTTTGAAGGCAAATTCTGAGAAAGTAACTTGCCTTGGGCTGTTGACTGCAATTCTCTCTTACCTCACTGTTATATCTTCAATCTTTCACACATTCTACATGCTACGTTCAATTGCAATAAAACAATTAAAATAATCAATGCAAAAGATGGATAAAATATTTCATGAATGTAACTCAGTGAAGATATTATGCCTAATAAATAAGCACAAAACCATTCAGTTTAACCATTAAATTTAAACTTGAGAAAAAGAACCACAAGTGGTTTGTAGCTGGAAATACTGATTTTTCTTGCAGTATAACTCAAGTTTCTGGCAGGGATACTATAAAATAAAGTGACACAAGTAATGCTATAAAGGCAATTAACACTTTTTACTGTTACCAATGGAAACAAGAGTTTCTTTTCCTGGTAATGGGCCATTGAAAGATTTTGTGTGATAGCTCTGTAAATTGCAGAACGTATTTTGTTACAGCTGCTATGTATTCTTTACTGCTAACATGATATGAAAATTAGTATCTCATGCAAGAACGAGAGATGAGCCTGACATACAAAGGTCAATTCTAAATCCAAACTGTCCCCAAATCAGGGGGTATTCCAGAGGTCTGGTTCAATCCATTAGAGAAATAGGGACTACACAGATCCAGTTTTTGAGCACAATTACTCAGTTTATGAATATTCCATCCCATATCTAAGTAATACTCTTTATAAAATAGTGTATAACATTCAGTATTTAGGTATGCTAAAATCATGGAAAGGAGAGGTTGTTGTTTAAATACCATTATAGAAAACTACACATTTTGGGCCCGATTCAGCTTTCAGTTACCCTGGTGTAATTCCAAAGTAGTTCCATTAACTTTACTGGAGATGCTCCAGAGTTACACAAGAGTAACAGTGCAGAATTTGGCACTCTCTGTGTTCATCTATAACCTTATGATCAGTAGCAGCTATAGAAAACTACTCTTATTCTGTGTTTAAATAAAATGCTTCATGCCAAGACATCACGTACCTTCAAGTCTTACAATGGTCCTAACTGTGTGATATGTTTTAGTGGAATCCTCTCTGATGTCGTAATTTAGGTCTCATCAAAAAGGATGCAAGGTGTCTGTCTGTGACTGAATATCAAGCCAGGGTAAAACCAACTCCCGAATGAGTGTTGTATGATGACAAGACTATTTTGCGGCTGAGACCTAGACTTTCAATTTGTCGTTATAATTTGTGCCCACAGAAATGTAAATACAGGTTTTTGCATCCAGAGGTTAAGCTGGGGGTGAAAATCTTAGTAGCTGTACATCTAACAACTTGCCCCCCATCCTGATCTATAGTTAGATATTTCATTAAGATTTTTACCAGAGATTATTTGCAGGCTCAGAGGGAGACCAAGCCACTGAAAATTTGGCTTTTGAAATCAAATATGATGCTTTGTGTACTTGTTTGCATATCAGTAGCAAGATTTAATTTCCAAGGTATGTTGTCTAGAGATTACTTAGAGTCCAACTCAACTGCTTATTCTGCCACAGCCATGTGCTTGTGTGTGTTTTTTTTTAATCTAAGCATGTTCAGAAGGACTATGTCCAGGATTAAGCCTATTAAGTGCTACTATGGCTATTCATTATTTAATACCTATAAAAGTAAGTATATTAAATGTTGGACCAAAGGCAATACTGGAGTAACTCCACTGTCTCCAATGGGATTATATCATAGAAGAATGTGACCTATTCTGATCATACGTTTCATACAAAAAACGTAAAGAATATTATAAAAGAATTCTAAGGTAGCCGAGTGAAGCAGTCAAAAGTCTGGAAATGTCAGTGCAGCCTTAGCTTTGCCCCTTGTAAATATGTAGGATGGTACAGATTTTAGTTCTATTATCATATACTGTATTATTTTGCCCCACAAGACCTCTGCCCTGTTTAGGGCTCTCTTCTACTCCCATTGTAATCAATAGGAACAAAATCCTGATCCCACTGAAGTCAAAGGAAGTTTTGCCATTGACTTCAGTGGAGTCAGTTTTACACCCTAGGAGTTTTCCTACTGACTTCAATGGAAACATGATTGTGCCCTCAGTGCATAGGTTGGATGTTGCTCAGTGAATGAGACAGATAAGTAAGATTATTATGTTCATTATTCATTGTGTGGTGCCTTACCTCATCCATTGCATGCAGTCCGAATTCTATATCATGGGTTATCTGGAAATGACTGCCACCCTCCCGCTGCTTTGATGGCAGGAAGAGGGAAGGCAGCCACACTTGTAAGATCAGATAGGGTTATTATTTCTATAATAGAAAGGACCCTCCTCAGAGAAAATGACTTATTGTCTGACTTTGAAGGACCTGGATGAGTATACCATATCTTAACTGTGAGTAGTATCTGGATTCAGATGTCTGGGACACTTTATTATTTTGTAGAGACGAGATTGAGTTTTTTAATCCAAAACAAACAAAAATAACTTCATTTCAAAGACCGGTTAAGATTGCTAGGTAACTAGATTACAGTAATTTACCACATATTTTACAGACTCAAGCACTTAAAAATAAGGAAGTGAGTTGTCAAGCACATCAAAAATCTTTTCTTGTCCACATAAACAAATAGGATGCTTATCAAATATAAAGAAATGCATAGGTCATAACTTTACACAGAACAGCCTTCTGTCATTCTGAATGATGGTGAAGAGTACTTCACGAAAAATGATAGCACAAGAAGTGTCTAACCTAAGGCTAGAACTTATTATCTTGATTCTAGAGCCAGTGCCTGACAAAGTTGACCACAATGCCTAGCAGCTGTCACTGAACCACTCTGGCTTAGTTGCCCTATTTTAAAAAAAAAAGTGGCAGCTAATTCTTTGCATTTACAATTCGTCTTGTCATCTGCGACTCTCAAAGCACTGTACAAAAGTTGAGGCACTACTGTTACCATTTCATATTTGGCCTCCGAGCCACTATGTGAATCAATTCTATGAGAGACACTGTGGTCTAGTGGATAAAATAGGGTCCCATCTCTGACGCAGCTGCCTGTGTCACCTATATCAAGTCACTTAAACTCTCTGAACCTCAGTTATTCCTCTGAAGACTGGACATGTACATAAGCCAAATGGGCATTTTGGTGGTGTATGCAGGATGGATTATTTTACTACATCCTGGAGCTGTTTATTTGCATATTTGAAAATTATAGTAATACCTAACTGTTATGTACTGATACCTAGCTGTTCATCCAAGCAGACCTAGCTTGCTCACAAATACAGCATTAATATATTATCTGTCATTGTTATTTTTCCTATTTGCTTCATTGACAAACTCATGTTTAATTTACAGTTAATGATAGTTCCTTAAATATTTTTATTCTTCCCTTGAAAACAGCTTCTTACACAAACCATAGTCAAAAGGTATCTACATCTCAAATGCTATGAATTAATGTAATAAAAGGACTGAAGGAAAAATTAAGACACACAAAAATTAAAAGAGGAGCTGTGTTTGTCTTTTAATCTCAAAGATTTCATCCATCTAACCAAAATTTTCATAAAACATTGTAGCTGTCAATGAGACTTCACTTTAAAAATGTGAAAGCAGCAGAAATTCTATTTTTAGGAGGGTCAAAATTAGCCTTATAAATGGGATTGTGAAAGCTTAACACCTCTCCATAATGAAATAGCACAGAGACTGTCATAGACGAGACTTGAACCTGGCATTCTAGCTAAAAATCCAACCACCGATCCCCCCGCCTTACCTCCCCCAACTAAAAATACAGGCTTCTGTTGATTGTGTTGAGAGAACAGCTGACAGCTATTGACCTGATGCTGCTTTCACTGATCTCAGTAGGAAGAAAACTCCCATCAATATCAGTAGAAGGAGGATTGGGCCCAAAAATTAGTAATAGATTTGCTTAATTTTAATCTAATCTCTTCAAATATAGCCATGGGCATGTGGATATATATGGAAAGTTTGAAAGGATAGTAAGCTGTTTGAGCTGGAGGGAGACAGAGAAATCTAAATTTCATTTTAGGGTATATTTTTAATGTCCTATAACTCATAGAAAATTTGACTGTTTCTGCAAAGTCTGAAGCTAACTATTCTCCTTTCCCTTCATAGTAAATCTGGCCATTTTCAGATCATACTTTATTTTCCAAGCCAAGATTTGGGGTGGGGAGAGCTAAAATAGGGCTTTATAATTGGAGTTGACTGCAATCATCTCTCCATAATTAAAACAGACTTGAAAAGGGATTTTTTTTTCTCCTTGAACCAGAACACCAGTATGTTGATCTGACAAACCTTTGGCCTCCAAAAGAGTCCTGTCTTTAAATTAGAATATCATCCATTTAGAACTTTACCACTTTAAACTTCCTGAGACATCTTGGGAGTAGAACTAATTCCAAATAGCATTTGCTTACACACACAAAGACTATTAGTGTATTAAGGCAATTAATTAAAAGTTTCTATTTAAGATTCTAAAAATATCCCATATATAATATTGAGAATATTTTTTCTCTTTCAAGCATCACTGCCATTTTGTCAGCAATATTAATTATATTGTTTTATTTAAATCATTTGGATTAATGCATATCCATATTTTATTTGGCTTTCCTATTGCAATAATGGAATTAACTAACTCAGTGTATAGGTTGTTCTATACTTTCAATAACTCCCATATAATCAAGTTCAGTTTTTACTTTAGCTGCTAAATCTAGAGTAAGTTTTCTTGTTGGTGGGTGGATCACTCCTGGTACTAATCTGTCAGTCTTAATCTGTGGTCTTCCTTCCAGACACCCCATGCCTTGGAAGACATCTGAGAATTCTCCCAGTATGTTGTCTGTACTCTCTGTGTTTAGTTCTGTGGCATTTACAACAAACTACTACTTATACCAGCTTCGTGCCTTGGCAGGTTTTTAATCCTAACAGAGGTCATATATCTGCATTTTCTGTATGGAAAGTCAAGTTATAGTGTTTTTTCAAATAAGCTGTATTAGTCACTTTGCATGCCTTTGCCCTGTTATTTTATATCCTCCTGATAATTAGACAAGCTTTGCTTCAGATTTCTCCTGAGACTATTAAATATCTCTCATAAGTAGCATTTTTGGAGGTTACAAAATTTATGCATAATCTATGCCAAATCCCCTTTATCTTCTGCCTCCTGTTCCTTTCCGCATGTAAAAGCATTATTAACCAGCAGCACTCTTGGGCTTGCCACATGGAACACATCATTGCCTGCACGTTGGTGATTTCTCTGCAGCCTTCACGGTGATGTGAGAAATTTCAATGTTGCTTAAGTAGGTGCCATTTTTTTCCTACAAGGTTTCTTTGCAAATCCAGTGTACTCAGAGAAAATAGTTGCTCTTTTAGTCATATAACATGACACACGTGACAAACAGAGAAAATGTCTGTTTTTATTTCATATGAACATTATGTGTGACTTGGTTTCCTTGTTGAATTGTCTACGGCTGTCTGCCTGAATGCATCAAGCTATATCAAAGGAGGCTGTAAAGGACCTGGTAAAGGGCCAAGCAGGAGAGGTAAAACAATGCCACAAACTCTCAGGTACCCAGCTTCAAAGGAGTTAAGGTAACAATGGCTGGGCCATCAGCTGCGGGGACAAGTTACCTAGCTGGCTCCATCCAGGCTAGGATATTTTACTCTTCCCAAGCCTAAACCTGAGATCTAAAAAGACACTGACCAGATAAAAAGGTGCCTCGGGCAGAAAAGGAGGGGTGTTTTTTGTGAGCTGCCAGAGGCTGCCAGGATGGTAGTGAAAAGGTGGCAGTCTGACTGAGACACTCAGAGTATGTCTACACTGCCTCTGGGACCAAGCCCCCCATCCCAGGCCCACAGAGTCATGCTAGCAGGGTTTATGCTGGGGCTCTAAAAATAGTTGTGTAGACACTGCAGCTCAGGCTGAAGCTTGAGAGCTGAAGAGTGAAGGAGAGAGAACCTGGGATATTTTTGCCCCCCACTTTTATAATGAAATGCATTTTCCAGAGGTCGAAACAGCAAACTGGACTTCTACATAGAGTGCTTCTGCTGACATGCACGGGCTGAAATTGTGGAAAAGCTGCACCACTTGCCCCATAACCTCAGCCGTGCAGAAAACACTGCCATCCACAGCCTCAGAAACAACTCTGACATCATAATCAAAAAGGCTGACAAAGGAGGTGCTGTTGTCATCATGAATAGGTCGGAATATGAACGAGAGGCTGCTAGGCAGCTCTCCAACACCACATTCTACAAGCCATTACCCTCCGATCCCACTGAGGATTGCCAAAAGAAACTACACCATCTGCTCAAGAAACTCCCTGAAAAAGCACAAGAACAAATCCACACAGACACACCCCTAGAACTCCAACCAGGGGTATTCTATCTGCTACCCAAGATCCATAAACCTGGAAATCCTGGATGCCCCATCATCTCAGGCATTGGCACCCTAACAGCAGGAATGTCTGGCTATGTAGACTCCCTCCTCAGGCCCTACGCTACCAGCACTCCCAGCTACCTTCGAGACACCACTGACTTCCTGAGGAAACTTCAATCCATCGGTGATCTTCCTGATAACACCATCCTGGCTACTATGGATGTAGAAGCCCTCTACACCAACATTCCACACAAAGATGGACTACAAGCCATGAGGAACAGTATCCCCGATAATGTCACAGCAAACCTGGTGGCTGAACGTTGTGACTTTGTCCTCACCCATAACTATTTCACATTTGGGGACAATGTATACCTTCAAATCAACGGCACTGCTATGGGTACCCGCATGGCCCCACAGTATGCCAACATTTTTATGGCTGACTTAGAACAACGCTTTCTCAGCTCTCTTTCCCTAATGCCCCTACTCTACTTGTAGTACATTGATGACATCTTCATCATCTGGATCCATGGAAAAGAAGCCCTTGAGGAATTCCACCATGATTTCAACAATTTCCATTCCACCATCAACCTCAGCCTAGACCGGTCCACACAAGAGATCCACTTCCTGGACACTATGGTGCTAATAAGCGATGGTCACATAAACACCACCCTATACCGGAAACCTACTGACCGCTATACTTACCTACAGGCCTCCAGCTTTCATTCAGACCACACCACATGATCCATTTGTCTACAGTCAAGCTCTAAGATACAACCGCATTTGCTCCAACCCCTCAGACAGAGGCAAACACCTACAAGATCTCTATCAAGCGTTCTTACAACTACAATACCCACCTGGTGAAGTGAAGAAACAGATTGACAGAGCCAGAAGAGTACCCAGAAGTCACCTACTACAGGACACGCCTAACAAAGAAAGTAACAGAACGCCACTAGCCGTCACCTTCAGCCCCCATCTAAAACCTCTCCAGCACATCATCAAGGATCTACAACCTATCCTGAAGGATGATCCCTCACTCTCACAGATCTTGGGAGACAGGCCAGTCCTTGCTTACAGACAGCCCCCCAACCTGAAGCAAATACTCACCAGCAACCACACAACAAAAACACTAACCCAGGAACCTATCCTTGCAACAAAGCCCTTTGCCAGCTGTGTCCACATATCTATTCAGGGGGACACCAACATAAGACCTAATCACATTAGCCACACCATAAGAGGCTCGTTCACCTGCACATCTGCCAATGAGAGATATGCCATTATGTGCCAGCAATGCCCCTCTGCCATGTACATTGGCCAAATTGGACAGTCTCTACATAAAAGAATAAATGGACACAAATCAGACGTCAAGAATTATAACATTCAAAAACCAGTCAAAGAACATGTCAATCTCCCTGGTCACTCGATTACAGACCTAAAAGTCACAATACTTCAACAAAAAAACTTCAGAAACAGACTCCAATGAGAAAGTGCTGAATTGGAATTAATTTGCAAACTGGACACCATTAAATTAGACTTGAATAAAGACTGGGAGTGGATGGGTCATTACACAAAGTAAAACTATTTCCCCATGTTTATTTCCCCCCTACTGTTACTCACACCTTCTTGTCAACTCTTGGAAATGGGCCATCCTGATTATCACTACAAAAGGTTTTTTTCTCCTGTTGATAATAGCTCACCTTAATTGATTACTCTCGTTATAGTTGGTATGGCAACACCCATTTTTCATAGTGTGTGTGTATGTGTGAGTGTGTGTGTGTATCTTCCTACTGTATTTTCTACTGCATGCATCTGATGAAGTGGGTTTTACCCCACGAAAGCTTCTGCTCAAATAAATTTGTTAGTCTCTAAGGTGCCACAAGTACTCCTCATTCTTTTTGCTGATACAGACTAACACAGCTACCACTCTGAAACCTGTCACCATTTTCCGGAAGGTTATCCCTAGATAAAATTCCTTTCCACTGTGAGGATGGAAACATGGAGTCTCACGGTGAAAGAGGTTCCGTGTTGTTGGTTGTTAAAATGCAAATCTGTTCCTGCGCCCCTTCATTGCCAAAAAATGGCCACTTGACAGGTGATTGCCGGTCAACTTTGATGACGCCTGGTTAGAAGTTTGTTTGTCCTTTGTCTTTGAGGAACAGATTTACCCCCTCCTTAGACGTGTTTGGTAAACGCATTTCAGTCATCACTTCTATTTATGTCCATAACTTTATATCTAATGTTGCTACACACATTTTACTGTGATATTATTGACCAGTGAGTTATTAGTTTTCAGATGATACCTCAGAGAAGGCATATTGTACAAAGATTACTACAACAGTCTGTAGGGTGTGAATACGGGGTGCATTTAGGCACACTGCCTGAGCTGTGGATAGAGAGGTAACAGCTTAGGTAAGGGAATATGTGTACACTTCTCGTCATTTTAAAATCTGCTTCTTTAAGCACTGCAAAAATCTTTTGGCAAAATAAATGATGCTTTATTCTGAAGAAGCTTTTTTTCTGTATCGCTGCAAACATATGCTGTCCAAGATCCCTGTCAAGGTTCCTTCCCCACTCTGAACTCTAGGGTACAGATGTGGGGACCTGTATGAAAACCTCCTAAGCTTACTTTTACCAGCTTAGGTTAAAACTTCCCCAATGTACAAATTAATTTTACCTTTTGCCCTTGGAATTTCCACTGCCACCACCAAACTTTAACTGGGTTTACTGGGAAATGTAGTTTGGACACGTCTTTCCCCCCAAAATCCTCCCAACCCTTGCACCCCACTTCCTGGGGAAGGTTTGGTAAAAATCCTCACCAATTTGCATAGGTGACCACAGACCCAAACCCTTGGATCTTAGAACAATGAAAAAGCATTCAGTTCTCTTACAAGAAGACTTTTAATAGAAGTAAAGGAATCACCTCTGTAAAATCAGGATGGTAGATACCTTACAGGGTAATTAGATTCAAAACATAGAGAATCCCTCTAGGCAAAACCTTAAGTTACAAAAAAGACACACAGACAGGGATAGTCATTCTATTCAGCACAGTTCTTTTCTCAGCCATTTAAAGAAATCATAATCTAACACATACCTAGCTAGATTACTTACTAAAAGTTCTAAGACTCCATTCCTGTTCTGTCCCTGGCAAAAGCAGCATACAGACAGACACAGACCCTTTGTTTTTCTCCCTCCTCCCAGCTTTTGAAAGTATCTTGTCTCCTCATTGGTCATTTTGGTCAGGTGCCAGCGAGGTTACCTTTAGCTTCTTAACCCTTTACAGGTGAGAGGATCTTTCCTGTGGCCAGGAGGGATTTTAAAGGGGTTTACCCTTCCCTTTATATTTATGACAATCCCAAAGTAGGGTTCAACCCCAGGGGAACCTGCGGGACTAGTCGTGGTTGGTGCCAGGGGGCTGTATTCCAGGTGTGAAAGTGGATGAATTCTGGAGTTCCACCCGGGAGAGGAAAAAGCCTGAGACCTGGCAGATATGGAGAGAGCCAACAAGAGTTGACAGCAGCGCAGCTAACCCTGTGACTGGGACAGCTCCATCTACTGTCTAATAAGTAATAGTAACATTTGGGGGTTCACCCAGGCCAGTAAGAGGGTCAGTGAATATCTGCCTTGTAACCGTTGGTGGCTGTGCATATCCAACAGCTTGCCAGCAGCCCACCAGCCTCACCCTAGCTTTGCCCAACTTGGTTACTCCTTGCAGGCTGACCTTTGTACCTTTCCAATCATCCTACTGTAGAGTCCAGTCCCTTGCTGGACCCTCACAGAAAAAGTGTTAAGTTTGCTGCCTCTGCGGAGTCAGTAAAAAACTCCAACCTGTGTCAGCTTACTATAAGCACCCACGTTACTGAACTTACCCAGCACTGATGATTTACAACAAAAGCAAAACAAGTTTATTAACCAAAGAGCATGGCTTAAGTGACACCAAGTAAAAGAAATAAAGATAGATATGATTACAAACAAACAAAAGTGAAACGTGCATTTAAAATTCTAAAACTTAATCTAGCAACAGCCTGTGTTCAAGATGGTTTCTCTCACCCATGGTTGTCTTCCCAGTTTTTTACTGGCTGGCTTGGCCAGGACCCATGGCAGGGATCAAATAGCTCAGTTTCTTTGTCTCCTTAAAATGAAGGATAATTTATGAGTTCTCACCCCCTCTCTGTATAGTCCAGTGATTCATTGAAATGTATTTTTCTGAAGGGCACCCTCAGATAAATTCCTTAGTTCATGCTAGCTAAAGGAGCCATGAAGTCTGGAGGATAAGCTCCATACTGGCTCTTCCCACCCTGATGGTGATTACTACTATGCAAATTATGTCTTCCTCCTTCAGCCTCCCATGCAAATGAATAGCCCATTTGGCCGCACCTGCTTTGAGTTGTCTGCCTCTTTTCTTTGTCAGGAGAAAACCTGTTTATCAACTCCCCCAGTATGGCTAGTTTAAACACCTTTTAGTCTCAGACTTTAAAGCATAATATTGCTAAATATCCATAATTTCACATACAGCACAGTTACATATATTTTACAATATTATTGACCAATGTGGTGTTAGTTTTCAAATGATACCTCACAAGGCATATTTTGTACAAAAATAATTGCAGTAGCATGTTGGGTGTGAATACAGGGGTGCCTTGAGTCACAGTAATTGAGTCCATTTTGTGACACTCAGCTCAACTGGGTTCCTCACAGGCATTGGAAAACATCCAGTTCACAGAGGATATGCTCAGAGGCTTAACATAATTATTAGCATGGTCATTCCCATACTAGTGTCTAGAAGATGATCAGGCATAAGCTTTCATGGGGTAAAAAACCCACTTCTTCAGATGCATGGAGTGAAAATCTGTAATTTTGACTCCATGCATCTGAGGAAGTGTTTTGTTTTACCCATGAAAGCTTATGCCCAAATAAATCTGTTAGTCGTTAAGGTGCCACTGGACTCATTGTTTTTGTGGCTACAGACTAACACGGCTACCCCTCAGATAGAAGATGATCTCTACGCTTACAGAGAAGAGCTAGGAGAGCACAGAGTCACTAAAACCCACAGAGGAGAGAGTGTTCAATGGTATCTAATACAAGCAAAAGCTCAAGTAGGATGAAGACAGAAAAAGCCCTTTGATGGTGAGGACGATTTTATCAATGATGTTAGTGAGAGTCGTTTCAGCTGAGTGGAGGGTTGCAGCCCAAATTGGAGAGTGCTCTGAAAAGAATTAGAGGAAAGGAAGCTGATGCAGTGGGAGGAGATAGCACACTCAAAGATTCTAGATGTAAAAGATGAGGAAATTGGTGTTGTGCTTGCAGATGTTGGTTGGGCCAAGAGAGTATTATTATTTCAGGATAAGTATTTACTATAGTGTACTTGAGCAAAGCAGGAAAAGTCAGAGGAGAGGAATGGAGTAGTTAAGAAAAAAAAGAGCAGGGTTAAGACAGAATGAAGGAATTAGGAGACAGGAAGGAATGGTCTCAAAGGAATATGTTGGTATGTTTGACATGAATGGTAGCATTAAATGGGACAATTGCATTCTGCATTTTTCTGCCCATATTTTATGCAGAGTTAGGTTCGTTAAAATAAAACTTAGCAAATAAATTAAATTAACACAGTCAGCTTTAAACTTTTGGGGAATAACATTCTGCATATTTTAAGTATATTCTTAGGTCTGACTGCATGCGACTGTGCACTTTTAATGAAATAAATGTGTACAACTAGGCATGATGGGCCAAATGAAACCTGGTGTAAGCATCTCTGGCCAGATTCCATGATGACCGAAACACTCTTGGATGTTACATATTGGGTGTTGTTGAGTGACACAAAGATGCCATGTGTGAAGGGCTGGTGTAGTTTGTATTATATCTTTGTTAGTTGCTTGGCCTGCTACCACTTTCTGCATGTAAGGTAATTTGTACATACACTAATTTTTGCATTCAGTCTATATTAAACAAGTTTACCATTTAGACCTAATATGCAATGAGCTCTCATGTAACACAAGCCTTTGTTTACATCACTATTGAATCTAACCTGGCACTTGTGTCCAATGCCCACACCCATAATTTGAGCAGTAGACTTCCGTTGCTAGTCCACAAATCTCTCTACATTGAGATTTGCATAAAGTACTAGATACAAATCTGTTTTATACTCTATTTAATCTATCATCCTGCCTTAAAATGCAGGGATGTGTCAAGATTCCTTCCCCACTCTGAACTCTAGGGTACAGATGAGGGGACCTGCATGAAAACACCCCTAAGCTTATTTTTACCAGCTTAGGTTAAAACTTCCCCAAGGTACAAACTATTTTACCTTTTGTCCCTGGACTTTATTGCTGCCACCACCAAGCATCTAACAAATATAACAGGGAAAGAGCCTACTTGGAAACGTCTTTCTCCCCCAAATCCCTACACCCCCCTTCCTGGGGAAGGCTTGATAAAAATCCTCACCAATTTGCATAGGTGAACACAGACCCAAACCCTTGGATCTTAAGAACAATGAAAAAGCAATCAGGTTCTTAAAAAGAATTTTAATTGAAGAAAAAGTAAAAGAATCACCTCTGTAAAATAGGATGGTAAATACCTTACAGGGTAATCAGATTCAAAACATAGAGAATCCCTTTAGGCAAAACCGTATGTTACAAAAAGACACAAAAACAGGAATATACATTCCATTCAGCACAACTTATTTTATCAGCCATTTAAACAAAACAGAATCTAACACATATCTAACTAGATTGCTTATTAACCCTTTACAGGAGTTCTGACCTGCATTCCTGCTCTGGCCCCGGCAAAAGACACACACAGAGCGAACCCTTTGTGTCGTCCCCCCCTCCAGCTTTGAAAGTATCTTGTTTTCTCTTTGGTCATTTTGGTCAGGTGCCAGTAAGGTTATCTTTAGCTTCTTAACCCTTTACAGGTGAAAGGGTTTTTCCTCTGGCCAGGAGGGATTTAAAGGTGGTTAGCCTTCCCTTTATATTTATGACAGATGCAAATTGTGATGGCATGATGTTGCAATATTATCAGTAATGATATGAAGTACAGAAATTAACATTGCCTGTCCTGTGTTTTGGCATGCATGTGTTTTACACTAACTCATGCAAAACAGTCATTGCTTTATAAAGCAATGATTTATAAATGTATGCAGGTAGGGAGTGAATGCAATTTAATGGTTATGTGGCCATTAGGAGTCAGAATGCCTGTTTTTTATTCCCATCATTGCTGTATGATAAGTCACTTAAGGCACATTTCTCCTATGCAGCCTTCGGAAAAAAAAGCCATTTGGATGCCTATATACCGATATCTAGTTGATTTTCAAATTAAGTTGTTGGTGGGCATGTCCAAATCACTTGAAGTTGTGGACTCATAGAAAATTGCTTTAAAATGTTATCTGGGGAATTGTAGGGATGAAAGGGGCATTTCAGTTTAAGAGCCAAGTAATTTTCATCTCAAACTACTAAAATTCATAGTCTAGAGAAGCAAGAAGTGGTATAATTTTCTCTCTTAATACTTGTTTGGGTACTTGAGACGCTATTTCAGTCACATAGGGTTCTTATGCTTAAAAAGATCTTGTGAGCTTTTTATATAGGGGAGAAGGCAACACGCCAAATTTATTGAGAATACAGTAGTTAGCATATGCTTTTCAGTGTCTCTCACACACACAGTCCCGCCAGTTGATGGTCATGGTATTTTGGGTTGCTCTTCAGCTGGTATCAGCTTTTCCTGATTTTCTGAAAGACAAAAAATATGTTTCTACCCCTGTTGGGGTGGCAGATTGCTTAAAATATCCCTTTCTTTTACAAATACCCTTGCTGATTGCAGGCAAAACAGAGGAATTACCTGCATACTTTTCCGTATTTGTTCTATAGGCAGGCCAAGTTTTAATGGCTTCTACCTTTTAGGGGTTTAGGGGAAATTGTTCCACTGTTCAGTTATTAAATTCATGAGGTGGTGTACCTCAGTTTCCCTTTTCATACAGCAGACCAGGTTTGTAATGTTTTTCCTGCTGTGTTAAGCTTTAAGTTTATTTATAGGTAATAGTGAGAAGCATCATTACCAAATGACCTGAAAGGATTTTCCAAAAATCATACACACTATACATTGTTACAGGAGTACTTATTAACATTAATAGATTTAATGCTAATATTGTTATTAAACATTGAAATAAATTTAAAGGTATCTTGTTATACTATACCTTTTATTTAGACAATTTGTTTGCTGACCAGGTATGTCCTTTATCTGCAGCTTTATTTATTTATGGGCAGTTCTTTTTTTTTTTAATCAGTTAGGTAATTTGCATCAACACAGATGCTTTCTGGCTTGCTTTTGGCTTCAAAGCCATCAGCAGCTCAGAGATTCTGTTTTTAAAAAGGGACACAATCAACTTTCAGAGTTCTGATTACTTTTCACTTTTAACTCCCGCTTTCAAAACATACACCGATCTGAAAAAGAAAACACAACCTATTGTGGCTCCCTTTGGAGCCCTAATAGGATTTTAATTAAGTAGCATGGTATGTTTGCATTTCTTTTACCCCTTCTACAATATACACTACACATGTCCTGGGGAAAATGCACATTCCTTCTGTAGTTTAGCTTCTATAATATTATATTAGTCATATCATTTTTTACTTAAGGTGTAACTGTTTCTTTTGTGCTTAGAGTTTTCATGTACCCTTATCAAAGTGACAGTCTGATTACACGGAGCCATCTTAAGGCTCAGAGTTTCTACCACTGCTTATTTTTGTTTTGTGCACCTCACCCCTGCTGTTGCTTCAGAGGGGTACTGTCTTTTTTTAAATTTTATTCTTTTACTACAGCTCTCATCTGCTAGTTTGTTACCAAAAACAACCAAACAAAAGGAATCCAGAATCTCTTCCTGTTCTCCTGATTTTGACTGCTTTGCTGCAGCCACGACTTTGGTCTGTATTTAAAAACATTTTAAATTTTGTAAAGTATCGAGTTACTCCTTAAGGGTTAAATGCCAATTTCCAAAGACAAACAACACTATACCTGTGTCTGGCAAAAAGGTCGGACAGTTTTGCAACTTAGAATTAAGGAGTCAAATGGATTTTTAGTGGCATTATTCAAAACAAAATCAGTTGGTCCTTAGAACCTTACATATTTACACACAGAGACATACACATTTTCTTTACATCTCTTCTACACTGCTCCGTTTTTACATAGCTGTACATAGATTACATTCCCTTTACACATTTGGGGGCAGTTAAGTTCCAATAGAAACTCCTTATGTTCTTTTAGCAAATGAAAATTTGACTAAATTGTCCATAGTCAAATTATTTAAATCAGGTTGTCTCTTTTTGCCTGGCTTATTTACAAACATTCCTTTGGAAAAGGGCCCATTTTTCCTTCAGAATAGCTGCAAGGAAACCAAGAATGCTTTTTCTCTAACACTTTTCCTTTAACATTTTTACAAGTTTGACTGCTTAATTCCCTGCAGTCTCTGATTTAAGGAAAGAGTGAAAAGTTAACTCTACACTTGCTTATCTCCCAAAAGGAGACCTTAATCAAATCAGATTTTACCATTCCAAGTATTGTTTCAGGGATCTGAATTCCCCATGCCTGCACTTACTCCATTTCTTACTCCTGCCACTATGCCCTCAGGGTTTCCAACCTGTTTTCCCAATTTCTTTATCTGTTGCCTGCCTGCTTGTCTGGGCCCAATCCTGCTTTCCTCGCTTAACCATCCCTTTCCATGGGCACATACTTTGGTCCACTACCAATTTAGCAAGGAGGGTGGGCTCCTCAACTAGCCCCTACCACTCCTGGTCTTTCCTTAAACATTTCTTTCAAAATTGTGAAATCACCACAGTATCACTGACAAAAAAATACTATACTGCCCAAACTCCTATATCCTTCAGAGTTTGGTTTAACAGAACAAGATTTGTTTAAAAGGAGTAATCTTTGGATTGCTTCCTTTTAAACATTTCTTACACAAGTGCTAACACTATTTGCCCACACTCCTATATCCTTCAGTTGGGTCTCACATAGAAAATACCACCTGAACATATTTCTTTATGAATCTCTTTTACTTTTATAACTCTTCCATGCCCACACTTGTGCTGGGACTTATAAAACACAGAAGTCTATACCCACTAAAAAAAAATCTTCCTGACGGAACTGGAGGGGGAAACTCTAAGCCCCCTACCTTTTGGGTTCAATCCTGCTACAACTGAGGGTATATTCACCTGTGCAGTTTTCCCCAACAGATGGGTAGGAGTGAGAACTCTAATCCTCCCCCTTATAACCCCCTGGTTGCAGGGGTGTCGGGTCATATACCTAGACAGTTTGTGTATATATCTTACAAATATAGTTTTGCCGTACAGGCAGGTCAGAGCGAGGACTCTAATCCTCCCCCTATTGCCTGGCACTTCTATGACTGGGGGTGTGCACGCCTGAATTATCAATCCCTTTATACATATGGTATACCTTTTAGTAATATTTGGCAGTATTTTCAACTATTACAAAGCATATTCTTCCCCCTTTGCATTCTCCACCAAAAATGTTATGCTTATAAAAAGCACATGGGATCTTTTCAGGGAAAAGAGACAATACGCCACATTTATTGAAAATACAACAGTTAGCATAGCTATTCTATTACACAACACATACACCATGCATACAGTCCCCCCAGTCTATGTTTATAGTTACCAATCCAGAATCTGGATCAATCTAGTGGCCAGCTCGATTGGTTGCAGAGGGGAGCCAGCCTCTGTCGGTCACGATCCGATGCTCCTGGAGTTGTGGCAAGACGAACCCAAAGTTCCATGGCAAAGCACACTGTACTTATAATCCTTTTTCTCCACTGAAGTCTGTGGATTTTGCTGTGTTATTTATGACCTTAATTGGTGTTATCTTTTGAAGTTAACACTCCAAAGCACTTCCGAGAGGGTCATCCTGTCCTGGTTTCGATTTAATCAATTACCTTGTCTTTAGGGGTGCCAGCCTCTACCACAGGGTCATCAATCTGCCCTTCCTCAAATATGGATGTGCTCTGATGGTTCTCTGGTGTCTAAGTCTCTTCACTCCTCCTTCCTTGACCATCTGACTTTAACAATAGCTTTCACACCTTATCTTTTCCTGATGCATACACTCCTCATTCACACAGTCTTGTACAGAGACCTTCAAAAGGTCTACAAACAGCCGTGTTTTACATTGAGCAAAAGACATTGTAAATTAAACCTTACAAAATCTTGTGACCAGAACAGTTCACATTGTGGCCTGGGCCTTCAACATGCTAAATATTTACATAGTAAACATTATGACTTATCATACATTAATACATGCTACATCATTATAACTGTCAAACATAATCTCTAATACAAATATAAAATCCTACTCCTACATTCTTTGCCATGCCTTAGTGGACGCCACAATTAAAAACCAGCAAAATCACAATTATTAATGCTGACTCTTATAAAAGAAAGGAAAAGAAAAAACCCACAAACAGAAAACAATGGGTTATTTCAGTGGTTGCTACAATCTCTTCTAGAGAGCCTTATGTGTAGATTACACCTTTGAGAGTGGGCCTAACCTTGAAGGGGACTGAAGTATTATATTCCCAAAACTAATAGAGGGTCCTGTCTTTGTGTATCATAGATAAACAAAACAGTTTGTAGATGGGCAAACAAATTTCATTTAAGGATATAGTGAGTCCTGTTTGGTATACCATAGATAACATTCAGGTTATAAATGGGCAAAAGTGAGTAATCTTAATTAAGTCCTATGCAAAGAAAGTATTTACATCAGTTACTCAAAAGAAAAAAAAAATCTTTCATTCTTCTGCACAGATCTCAAGAAGAGCTCTTTGCAGCCTGAAAGCTTGTCTTTCACCAACAGAAGTTGGTCCAATAAAAGATATTACCTCACCCACCTTGTTACTCAAAAGAATTCATGCAAGGATCTCAAGACCAAAATTAAATCCCACTGTTTCCTTATGTTTACAAAAGGTTAGCCTGTATCTCCTCTCTACGAATACATGGTCTAAACAATTTGGAGTCTAACAAGAGAAGCTTTTAGTATTTTAAATTACATTTGCATTTCAGTTTCTCCTTAAAATAATCATAGGAAAGTAGAAATCAGATTCCTTGGCAGTGCTTTACAACTTCATCTCACCAATTCATATTGAAGTTTTGGTGGTGGTGTCCTCTGAAATGAAAGGTTGCTGCTTCTTGATGGCGCTTTGTGACTATCTTCTTAGTAGCCTTGCTTCTAGAGACAGGCTGAGCAAAGATGTGTGGCTGTGATGAGTGGATGAAGATCTGAGTGCATTGGTTGTTCAATCTAGAGGGTTTTATAACCTCATACAAGAAGGAAAACACACCTTTTTCAGGCTTGGCTGTTGTTATCCTGTCATTGGCTCAGCATCTTCATGGGTTGCTTATTAGCAGTTTCAGCTGATAAATATGTGATCTGCTACTACATATGTGGTGGAGTTGTAATTTTTCCTCAGCTGATGGTTATACTGCCTTTGTCTCTGTAACAGGTTATTCTCAGGTTTCAGAGTGGTACCCATGTTAGTCTGATCAGCAGAAAGAATCAGGAGTACTTGTGGCACCTTAGAGACTAACAAATTTATTTGGGCATAAGCTTTTGTGGGCTAAAACCCACTTCAGATGCATGCCGTGGAAAATACAGTAGGAAGGTGTGTGTGTGTGTGTGTGTATACACACACACACAGAGAACATGAAAAAATGGGGGCTGCCATACCAACTCTAACAAGACTAATCAATTAAGGTGGGCTATTATCAGCAGGAGAAAAAAAACTTTTGTTGTGATTATAGCAAGGTTGAGACTCTCAGGTGCCACACCTCCTGCTGGTTGTTTTGGGAATTAGTTCATCCAGCTTGGAGCACCCCTTCTGGCCGGTGTCTCACCTTCCACTGGCCCTGTGTTCCTCCCTGACCCCGGTGCCCCTTTACCTTGGGGTACTTCCCCCAGCAGTGCCCCTGCATTCTAGGTCTCCCCTCCCAGGGGAACCCCCAACCCTCTATCCCCTCCTTGCTTCAGTCACCCTCAGCCCCCACTCACTGGGGCAGACTGCAGTCTGTAAAACACTATCATTGGCAAGGGGGTTGGACAAGCTGCCTCTGCCTATTCCCAGGCTACACCTCTGTAGCCTCCATACCTTTCCTGGCCTTTAGTTTTGGGGGTTTTGGGGGTTTTCCAGGCTAGAGCTCCCCAGCTCCTCGGGCCCTTCCCCAGCCCTGCTTCGCTTCAGGTACTCTTTTCTCCCAGGCAGCCAGTCCTTCTCGCTCAAAAGCTAAAAAGAGTCTCTCTGAGCGCCTGGCACACAGCCCTTTTATAGGCCTGCTGTGGCCTGATTGGGGCGTGGCCCCAGCTGTGGCTGTTTCCCCAATCAGCCTAGCCTTTTCTCTCAGCCCTGGCCCTCTCCAAGGGCTGGCTTTTAACCCCTTCTGAGCCGAAGTGGGGTGACCGCCCCACTACAGTGATAATCAGGATGGCCCATTTCAAACAGTGGAAGAGAAGGTGTGAGTAACAGTAGGGGGAAAATTAGCATGGGGAAATAGTTTTTAGTTTGTGTAATATTTCCCCATGCTAATTTTCCCCCTACTGTTACTCACACCTTCTTGTCCACTGTTTGAAATGGGCCATCCTGATTATCACTACAAAAGTTTTTTTTCTCTTGCTGATAATAGCCCACCTTAATTGATTAATCGCATTAGAGTTGGTATGGCAACTCCCATTTTTTTATGTTCTCTGTGTGTATGTATATATATCTTCCTACTGTATTTTCCACTGCATGCATCTGATGAAGTGGGTTTTAGCCCACGAAAGCTTATGCCCAAATAAATTTGTTAGTGTCTAAGGTGCCACGAGTACTCCTCATTCCTTTTTAGGAAATCCTCAGAACATCTTTAAAGTTAGAGTTAGCTTTTTCTCTAATTCAGTCCACTTTCTGAGAGACCTGGTCAGTTTCATTAGGGGCCAATACCAACTGAAATTCTATTTCAAATAAGTCCCGACCTTTACTTTCTATGTAAAAGTTTTTCAGTTCTAAAATAGTCTTTTAAAACTCTTTTTAGTGTCTTTTAAATAGCCATCCAAGAATGCATCATCTCTTCTTCTAAATGGTCTTTAGAGAGAGAGCTCTTGTCTATCTCTGCTTGGTAAGGAAATTGCTTAAACATTGCCAGATAACTAATTAATTCCCCAATTAATATAAATAGTCTATACTCAAATGGCTTCTTTCATTAGTAATCAGTTAAAATGAGGTCACTGAACGCCATATCAGTACATAAAATATCTTACCATTGCATTGATAGGAAGTTATTACATTAGATGCTTGCATTTAAATGCAAAATGTTTGCAAACATACATCTCAAAAGAGGCTCATGCCATCTTTAAGAATCTAAGGAATTAGAAAGATTTCACCTTTATGCAGAAACAGTAGTTTAGAAGAAAGGTCTTCCACAAAACATTTCCCAACCATAAGACTTCATTTTTCCAACTGTAAGAAATTATTTTCAGTATTTCTATAATTTTTTTGGAGGCTTTGAAACTGAGGTTTTTTTCTTGCAAAGGAGGATGGGGTAAAGAGAAGCCTGCTTTTATGACTTAGGTTTGTAGCTTTTGGTAACATTCCTTATGAATCACTTCTTTGTGAATCCTTATATTCTTTTAAAGTCAGGAATCTTTCTCACAACTAAATATTTTTGTAAAGCCTGTTTAGATAAAACCTTATCTGAATCAGATGATATTTTCTACAAGAGACATGTCCTGTTTTTTAATAAGACAATTCATTGGTTGTTTGTCTTTTGACCAAAATGGTTCTTGGATTTATGTCCTGCCATTTGCAGTATATTTACAATGTTCAACTAAAGATTTCTAATATAGATTTTATACACAGCACAGATCACTGTAACCAATGCTTAAATACACCTTCCAAATCATAGCAGAAAAGAATATAGTATTGAAAGTTAAACCAAGATTGATGTTATAAAAACTGCATTTTAGAGTCTGTATAAACATACTTGGGTTTAACGAATATGGTTTTTAGTCAAAAAGGTGCTCTCTTTCCTGATGCTCGGCTTGTCTTTTGGCAAAAATCTCCTGAATTTCTATAGTTAACCTAAACTTCTTATTTAATAAAACAAGCAATCAAAAATGTCAGCATGTAAATTATTATATTCTCCAAGACTCATGTAGAAAAACATGTATCTCTTAAATTCAGTAACAGTGCAGGCAAGTTTATAAGGACCTAACATAAGAATAAATTATAATTTTATTGATAGCCATTTTGCAGCAATATTGAGGGAATACCCCTTACAGAATTATCACCTAATTAGTATTTTCAAAAGAACTCAGTGCTCATAAGCGCGGCTTCACTTAGTTAGAAATAAGCCAGTTTTCAGGCATGACTAAACCAGGGGTAAAAGTAAAGGGCTTGTAAAGAATATATAGATATCTGTATTCATAGAACCATAGGGTTAGAAGGGATGGCAAGGGTCATCTAATCTAACCCCCTGCCAACATGGAGGATTCCTGTGGGTTTGGTCATTACTGTGTTGCTGGCTAAATGTTAACTCGGGGTTAAATCAGTCTTCCTTAGACCTCAGTCTGTAGGAACAAAAGTCAATGGCTATAGACAACATCAGCTGCTGATATTCAAATGGACAATGTAGATGTTAATTCAATGATACTCAGACCTCAGTGGCTCAGGTGCCAAATTAGTGATCAACATTACCCAAAAGAGCCACAATAGTGTGAATTCATGGTTTCCTATACAATTCATATAGATAGATCCTTACAGCAAAATGACTGAAATATTATTTTATCAGCTACAATTGGTTAAAAGCATAACAAAAGCATCCTGATTGGTTAATAACTTAGATTCGTTAAGAGTTAAATATAACAGTGTTTTAATATCATGTGCTACAAAGAGCCACAAAAGACACATTAAAGATTCACTTGCGACTTGTAAGCCTCAGTCTGAGCATCACTGTGTTAATTCCTTTGACATTTACCTTCACTAGTGTGGAATCAGGAGAGGAGGGAGACCCTTGCAGTTTGTAGCCTCAAGGGGATCCAGGTGAGAAATCCAAAACACAGAGACTGAAAGCAGTTAAAAGCCGAGCCTCTGGTAGGAAAGAAAGAGATATAAGGTCTGCAGAGTAATAGTAGTTTGGCCCACTTAAGCCATGAGGGAAATGCTAGGCTTTTGAGTTTTAACCTTTGCTATCCTATAGGTATTTTCCTATGGACAAATAAATATTACTTCGTTTTGAAGAAGCTGTCTAGTGTCATGGCTCCCGGGTGGAGGTCTATGGCAGGGGTCAAACCCAGTTGGACCTGCTGAGGAAACTTGGTTGATAAACAGAGGTGCTGTAGCCTGTTGAGTCTATCTCAAAGTGGATGAATTGTGGGATTCCACAGTATGAGAAGGGTAGATACAAGATTGTCACATGAGGGACTGAGAGAGAAATTAAAGGTACAGCTTTCCCTGGAATCATGAGAGTGGTCAAAAAGCAGCCTTTCATTTGAGTCTCCTTAAAAGAAAGAAAAGGCTATGGTGAAAATCAGTTTATTTTTAATAATATTGCAAGTGAGGACTCAGGAGTTTAATAGCTAGACAAGAGATTTTCAGAACACAAGAACTATCCATGTTCTGCTTTAAGATTTCACCTTGCTTTCTCAGAGCCCTTTAGTGCTTGCTTCCATCCACTGCAGAATGACCAGCGTCGGATCTTGTATACCTCTGTGTCTTAGTTTGTCCATCAGTAAATCAATATAAATCAAACAAAAACTTAGTTTCATTGCAGTTTAGGTTACTTAAGTGTTAAATCTCCAACACAATCCCTTAAAAGGGATCACTCAGGATCGAGCGTGCCCACATATTCGGGGTCCAACTGATTGCTGCATTTGGGGTAGGGAAGAAATTTTCTTCCAGGTCAGATTGACAGAGACGCTGGGGATTTTTCTGCAGCATAGGGTCCAGTTCACTTGTGAAACTAGTGAAAATGGTGGATTCTCTGTAACTTGAAGTCTTTAAATAATGATTTGAGGACTTCAGTAACTCAGCCACAGGTTATGGGTCTATCACGGACGTAGGTGGACAAGGTTCTGTAGCCTGCAATGTGCAGGAGGTCAGACTAGATGATCATGATGATCCCTTCTGACCTTAAAGTCTGTGAGTCTAAGACCTAAACCTCACAGTAATGGTCCTTCATAAGAATCTGCCTTGCATTGGCAATATTTAAATAATACAATACACACACCATATTTCTCTGACACTCTTAACACAAAACCTTATTACCAATTTTAGACTTTTCTCATTTACTTTTAATGCATCAGGTGTGCATTTATGTATTATGTACGTGGGGACCTTGCTGAGTTACAGTGTTTTGTCAGAGTGTGAATTAGAGGAATGTGGTGTAATGTTCTTTGAATTGCTGTGATGAAAGGCAGTAAGACAAGTACAAAGCATTAGTATTTCAAACTTGAGGCACTTGTATGTGGCTGAATGTTCTGTAGGATATTAAAGAATAGGGTTGGTTTTTTTACTCTATTGAGTTTAGATAAATCAGTCTCAAGACTGTGGTTACGCTCAGAAACATTAAGCAAGCAGCTTGCTTGGGATCAACAGAAGGAAAAAGATGGACCAATGAACACTACCTAAATATATAGAAAATGTAATTTTTCAGTCAGCAGAGTTTAAAAAAAAGGGGGGGGGGAGGAAAACAGAAGGAATGTGGGAGGACAATATAAAGTGCAATTCAGTTAAGATGGCTGGTTTCAATAGATCCCAAGTTTTTCTCTCTTGAAAAAATGTTTCTGGGTATGCTCATCAAAGGCTGCCTTAATGGGACTCCGTCGATTCAAAGTTGACCTGGAGCTTAGCTTTACATTTTTGAGGAAGTTAAATCTAAAACCTAAAACCATTTTTAAAAAAGTCCATGCAAGAGTTATTTATTTTACAAATACACATTCCACTGAAGTTTCTATAGTACCAAGAATGATGAGGTGAAACTAATTAAACTAAAGATAATTGATTTAATTGGTTTTCATTGTCCAAGCTGAAATAAATGCAAGAGTCAACAGTATTTTTTACAGTTCTTTCTGTGTTAATAAGGTGTTTCTAGTAAGATAGGTACAGAAATTTTATAATATTATGTAAGTTGACAATGTCCCGGGAATAATGTAGCTTTGGAGGTAGTGTACATTTTACAACATTACCAGTTCTTGGGATTTTATCACAAATCTTTCAATATTTGGTGGTTTTTTTATAGCCCCAGCTCCTGAAAATCCCAACTTTAGTTTTTAAAAAAGTGTGTTTCTAGCCCTCGTTGCAGTGAAAGGCTTGAAAGTTCAAGCCTAAAGACTCAAAAATCAGAATACAAATAAAAAGAACCCAACCTTCATTATATTTTGTCATCTCGTGATTTTTTTAAACCAGTGTCATGATTCTGAGGGCCTGACTCATGAATTTTGAATGCTTTGGTTTGGCTATACTAAGTTCATTTTTGTCCTGACACTTTAACTTGTGCTTTTTAGAGATGTCTGACTATCAGATTTATTAACAGTAAGATACTTAATTTTCCATACAACCATTTATCCCAAACAGTTCTTGCATTGTTCATGTGGTTATACTCAGAATAGAAAAAAATGAATTTAGTGTCTTTGGGAAACAAGTGACAGCACTGGATCGAAAGCTGACAGAACCAATACATGATTGCCCCTGTGGATTTGATTTGAATGGCCCATTTTGATGTGTAGTTTAATCACTACTATGCCTGTACCTAGAAAAAAACCAAGAAATAAATAGCTTTATATAGTGCATTGTTGGACAGTTTTCATAACTATCTAACCAAACTATTATTTT
This sequence comes from Caretta caretta, assembly GCF_965140235.1. NCBI lineage: Eukaryota > Metazoa > Chordata > Testudines > Cheloniidae > Caretta > Caretta caretta. Next base: position 40,863,434 of record NC_134208.1, read on the forward strand.
TCTTCTTGCATTATTGCTGAGATGGTAAAAAAACAGAGTTCAGACAACCAGTGCAAATGATTTATGGGGTTCTTAAGCTGACTACTGTAACATTATGAATGTCTGTGTAATCTACAAACTCATTTTTCTCCATTTTTATCAGATGGATCATTATAGAAAACATAAATTCACATTAAAAATCATAATTGCACTGTTAACAGAAATAATGACAGACAAGTGTGATAATGTAGCAATGACCATGAGAAAGAGTCTGAAAACTGAGTCTTATTAATTGAGATAGGGGCAAGAGGATAAAATAACAATAATTACTGAAGATCTAGGTCTAGAAATGAGAATTGTTTGGGAATTGTCTTTACAGCAACAACAGTCTTTTAATTAATAATGTATATTGTTTCTGCAGCGGAAGCAAATTTCCATTATAGTGCCATCATACAGAGGCACGGATGCCGTTCTGTCTTACCTACTAGTTTTATTTAAGGATGGTCCCCAAACCTAAAAGGTATATCCACTAGTGGCCATCTTCTTCTAGGGAGTGCAGACTTGTCAACTCTTGAAATGTTTTTCACAAGAGTCTCGGCTAGATCCCAGGGAGGGAAGAAGGTGCTGAGCTCCCAACATCCCAAATCTAAGAAGGATGAGGGGACCGAAAGAAAATCAGGAGAGGCTTGGGGAGATGGAACACAAGAGAGAAAAGACAACAAAGTAAGGGAAGAGATAGAGAATGGAAGAGATGGAGAAAATGCATCCTGCCAAAAACAGCCCACTTTGTCTGCCAGATAGGACATGCAAGAGAAGAGCTTGAGATTCATGTCTCACTTCTCCAAAATCAGGGGGAAAAATAATGGGACTAAAACACAAAAGCTCTCATCAACTTTTAATAGATAACTTTAGAACTCAGATACTTTCCAACTGCTGCTCCACCACTGCTTCTGCTCCCTCCCCCATCCCCACACTGGCTGACATAGATTTTTATTTCCCATGTCCTGGCTGGAAGAGCTGCAACTGCAGCTTCTGACCTGTGCAAGTCATCCCAGTTCTCCAGCCACTGCAGCTCTGCTGTCCATCCCCATTCCACTTCTCCTGCTTCTGTGAGGCCCTGACCAGTCTTTCACATCTCTTCATATCCCTTCTTCATGTCCCAAACTTTTGTAGGGCAGTTCTTCTGGATCCAGCCCTCGGCCCTTGACTGCACCCCTTTTTCTTTCTAAAGGACCACTATAAAATGCACTGTTCCCAGGTCCTCTGAGCTATTTTACAGTACATACCCAGAATGACTCTTGGTCCCTTATTTCTACTGCTGCTTTCTTGTTCTCCTGCCCAGAGTAAATTAGGATCCAGCCTTCTTGTAATATTTTTTTGCCTACCACAAAGAATTAGAGGAGAAAATATAATTCCTGGCAGGGAAGTTATTGAACATTTAGAACCAAGGAATTTGCAAAGAAGCATAGTTTAGAGTTTCTTTGGCTTCTCTTCACTCTGCTATGAATGAATCAGTGCACAGATATTAAATTTGGCATTTCAGTATCTCACTGATATTCCAGGGAAGGATTCCTAACATTACAATTACTTACATGTGTTCTACACCTGAAATACATTTCCCAGTGTGGCATCACGACTGTGCTTCCAGAGTAGGTGTCAGTGTTCTTTCAATACAATGCAGCAGCAGTACAAACCTGGGATGTTAATCCAGGAAGAAGATATATTGTACATCACTATTTTAGTGCAAATCCTGCTTTAGAGGAACCACCCAGGTGAAAGATGAAGCTCTGCATATGGCAGTGTACAATATGTGCTATTATTCAAATGTGAAGAATTGTGCCCTGGAGACAGGAAATAGAGAAGACTTCATCTTTGTGATGCTGGAAATCCTAATCAAATCAATGCTAAGAAATAAACAATGATCTTATCTATATAAAAAGCCTGTACTCTCTCTAATGCCTGTTCTGCACTGAGCTAATGAAATGATTGCAGCGTACTAAAGAACAGTATATCCCCATTCCCTTTCTAAAATCATCTACATTTTCTACAGTGTAAATAGAAGTCAGTACTAACTTCAAATCAGTCTTTTTTCTCTTCTATTTAAATGAATGAATTACTGTCTCAATCAGGTATGCATTTTGTGAATATAATTTATTGCTAATTGCTACTGTGGACATAGTAGTTATGCTGTTTGGAAATGTGTTTCATCTGCATGTACATCACTTTAATCAATGTTCCTATTTTTTGTTTGGGAAATCTTGTGTGAATCAAACTGAAAACCACCACATCAGAGCAACAGATATGATAAATGGAATCCAAGAAACTTTTATTCCACCTGATCCCGTATAGTTAGTTGAAAATCAGTCCAGGGAATGCAAAGTCTTTTTGATAATAAGGACTATTGCTTTTCTTCTTGTTATCCCAAGAACAGACTCAGGGATCCCCGAGTATCCCTCCTGTATCTTACTTCCAGGTTCCCAAGATGTTGACCTGTTAATCAGTTCCTGCAAGGAGAAAGGAGGCGGCCTGCCCTAGTAGAATTGCCAGGCTTAACCAAGGATCTCCCTATGTCCTTCAGGAAACTCCCCAGAACAGACTAGATTTGTTCACTGCTGGGAGAACATGGATACAGCCCTCTGGTCAAAAGATTGACACCCAGGCAATACTTTTCCAAAAGTATTTTCTTTATTTAGTGTAAGCAGCCTTTCCTAATGCAATTCATCTAAACATCAGTTAAAACATAAATCCCTTAGCACAGGTATACAAGCTAAAGTACCCAATATTGTAATGTTATACAGTTGGAATGGCTTAAGTGATTATGTTCTGCACATGGTGATCAGTCATACGTAGGACACTGCCAGCAATTTTAATAAACTCTAAACTTTATACATGGTAACATAAACATACACACTACAGACACTCATCTTTAGTATCCCAGCCATACATATTAATTAACCCTACTTCTGTTTTATATCCTACACTATACCTAGCATGCTTACTCTCCATAGGTTATTCTTCCTCTGTTTTGTCAGGATCCTTCTGCTCTGCACTAGAAGCACTGCTGCTGCTTCTTCTGATGTTCTTTTGGTTCTCCTTCTTTATCTCCTGCTCCTTACTTGACTGACCTTTGCCTGCTCGCTCTGTCTTTTATAAAATTTTTGGCCTGTTCTGATTGGCTTGTCTCCCAATCCTAGCATTAGCATACCTATCCTCTAATCACCTTCAGACCCTCTCTGATTGGTCCATACTTACATTTAGCAGCTGTGGTTGGTCTATAACTGTCAATTAAAGCTGTTACACAATAAGTTGTAGTATTATGGGATATTTGCTATTATGGGATGGTGACCCTAACCTAGTTTTGGACTGACCTCTCCTTGCAGCGTTGGAGTGACCTTTACTTGACCTCAGTCCATATCCACCTACCAATGCACTAGTCATAGACCAAAACTGCCATCTCTCTGTCTTTGGCTGTGTGCCAACATTGTATGCACGCTTAAATTACCAACCGTTTGAACTATAAACCATCTTCTTATTTCTTTAATATATGCTTAATGGTAACATATGGACCTTAACGTTATGATCTATCACTGCCACCCCGTTTCTTACCAATTTAGTTAATTTTAGTTCAGTTCTTCCCATTTTCAGTTCTGTGCGTAAGAAACAAAACAGAGCAGCTCAAAACCCTTCCTATCATCCTGGCCTTTAATTGGTGTAACAGAGTTGTAGAATCCCTATGGCAGAGACTGGAAACCCCAGTTGTTCCAGGCACAGCAAAGATTTCATTCCATTATTAACTGTAATAATTGCATGTACTTAAGTTTTTAGCAAGGAAGAGCAGCAGACTGTATTTGTCTGCATTTGGGAAACCTTTACACTGCTCGCCTTCTTTAGTTCATATCACTTATTGTGGGAAAGTAATGATGGAAGCGGGGCTTGTGGATCATGATTTGTGAGTTCAATGTATCCTAAAATTCAGTGGTTTCAACTAGCAAAGGAGGACTTACTTTATTCAAAACTTCACACAGTAGAGTTGTAAGAGGGTGACGAACTACCTTATTTTCATCTCATGTAGGTCTAGTTGCAAGGAAATAAACACATGCTATTCATGTAGTACAACAAACTAGTGCTGATTTATTTTGAGACAGATGCATTATGTGCATTGCCTGCAGAGTATCCAGTTTTGCAGTCATTCTACCCAGAGTCCCAGTGGATGTACACATGTATTTCATAGATAACAGTCTACGTCCATGTTTTTATTTTTATTTTATTTTATATAAACAAGCAATTACTCAAGCCCCAGATCCACCAAAGGATTTAGGCGCCTAACTTGGGGGAAGGTGAGTGTTAGCACTTGTGTATAATCTGTAACACATGGATGGTCAAGGGGTCATGAACAGGTACTGAAAGTAGTCATGACCATGATCCCTTTCTTATGGGAGAGGGAGATCGAAAAATGTGTTTTTCTGTCGTAACTCAGATGGTAAAAGTTGAGAACCACTGATCTAACATGCATGTAGAATATGTGTAGTGTGCAGTGTCTTTGTATGATTTTTGGAAAGCCGTATTTTCTAGGGCAGGAATCATGTTTTCTTTGTTCTTTTATAGCATTGAGCATGTTATTGGTACTCAGTAAATTTCTCTCATTTGGACATTTATATATCATCACAGTCAGGAATGTTTTCCTTCTACCTTCTAATGGGAGAAGCTGTGTGTCAGCCTATCCAGCAGAAGATATATTTCTTCACCACAACTATTTTTTAAAAAAATAAAACTTGTACTGTAGGAGGCTCAACATTTGAGCTGCATCAACAAATATTCCAGTCACATCCGCTTTTTTGTATGTTTGTTACAAACAGGAAGGAAAATCCTTTTTCAAGGCTGTGTTTATTTAAAACTCCTACTGCACATTTCTAATAAATTTACTCAGATCCTTGAGCAACCCATCTCCAGGTAAAAATAAAGACTAAATTAATTTCAGAATAACACCAAGTGAACTCACATAGGGGAGTAAACTCGCCACTGAGCTTTTCTCCTCCAATTCCTCCTCCAACACCTTTTCTCTTCTTCTCTTTTAATGGGAAGCACAGAACTCCCCTGCTCTGCTGTCCTGGGGAACACACAGCTGCTTACTTTTATCTCACAATCTGAGTGGAGGGAGGAAGGAACTCTTGATGGTGGCATATCTTTTATAATACCATTGTGAGGGTGATAGTCGTAATTGGGATGGGGTGCTATTGACCTATGAGGCTTTGCTGTATGATCAAAAGGTCTGCACACCCCATTCCATATTACATTAGGTAGGAAGACTTCTTTGGCCAATCAAATATATTTTACTTTTGTCTTCCTAATACAAAAGGAGCCCTTGCTAGTCTTGTTAAATAGTCATGATTCTGTGACCCTGTTTTACAAAGCAGAGCTTGAGTTCAATTCCATCTACAGACCTAAATATGAACACAAGTGTGTGAGTTATAGAGCATCTTTCATAAGTTACCGAATGGGTCTCTGTTAAAAATATAGAATTGTAAATGGCAGGGTACTACTCCTGACAGCTACAATTCTAGATTCTTGTCCTACCAGTAGGAAAAAGCCTGAAGGATTTGCTGTGTTGGTATCATTGTCTGCTTTCCCTCAAAGTGAATTCTCCTGGGATACGGGAGTAATTTACACTTCCCTGCTCCTGCAGTAGTATATCAGGCTTATCATCTTTTGAACGTAGATCTTTAAAGAATCATTTTTTTTATATTTGCAAGAAAAAGAAAAATATTACTATGGGCTAAAAATTCATATGTACAACTTCAGAACGCATGTTCACATTCAAGGAATAAACCTCTGAAAACAGTGGTTTGTAAAGGAATTACTTGCGAAACCCAACCTAACTATAGTGAAGCATGATTAAAGTTGTTATAACAAAGCAAGTGAACTTGTTAAATTGTACAAGAGTTTCATATTTACATACTGCTTTTTCTATGTCATATGGACCCAAATTTATACACACTACCTAATGAGGTTTTTATCTTTGCTGCCTGTGACAAATTTTATATTAATGATACGTGATCTTGGTACCAATTAAATTAGTGTTAAAGATTTTTTTTTTCACTGTTTTAATTTCAGGTTTGGATTCTCTAACAGGGCATGCATTTCCAGGTAAAGTTTCAGTTAGATATTGTGTAACCTTGTGCGTTTTATATTTATTTTGTTTATATGCTTTTTTCTTTGTTTGTTTTTTTGTCAAATTGTGTGGTTTCCCCCACATGCCATTTCATGTGAAGGCTATGCCTTAAGATTTTTAGTCCAGGTACATGAAGAGGAGATACCAATATCAATCTTAAAAATATATAACTGAAAATCTGTTTGCAATGGGAATAACACCATCTTTAAAAAGTAAAAGCAAACCAAAGGAAAAAGATTGTGGAACTAAAAGTTTCAGATCCAAATTAGAATAATTGAAATGAGTTCAAAGTGGAGATCAGTTTAATAATCTGGTAACATTAACAAGCCTATGCCTGGATAATGATTTAGGAAGTGTAAGATTCTGTTTCCACCCTGCTGAAGTTTTGAACAGTCACGGGATGGTGTCCTGTAGAGAGACAAACCAGGGTGGGGTACACCATTATAGTAATTCTCACAACTTTCCTGCATACAATTATATCTAATATGACATGACCAACATGATTTAAAATAAAAATAGTCTCTGTGATGGCTGGATTAGCATTATTATATCCTCAGAGCCATAATTTGCTTAACCAATGTAAACATTTTGGGTTGGGAATTTTCCAGTCAGGAGCTAGATTTGATGCTCATTGTTCAAGTGAATTTCTACATTGTGCCTGGAATGTAGTTTTTACGTAATCAATCAAAATTCTGATGCAATAGTCCATTTAAATAAGCAGTCTCCATAATGCTGCAAGCTTTCTCTGTTTTACAAATGTCCAGATGTCTACCTCTACTCAAAATCTCCCTTCATGGTAGAGCAATGAGTCCAATAAAATGAAACAGGTGGTGAAATCCAAGTCATAACATGATAGGTATCCAAGGAGCTGTTGACCCAAAGGTAGAGATTGTATGTCTCCGTTTTATTAGAACAGTCTTGGTCTTTCATATGATATCTAAGTGCCCAAATGTCTTTTGGGACACATCAAGTTTATCTTTGTTTTCATGCAATCAATAAATGTGTTGTTTTAAATAACTACAGAAGGGGGACGGTTTTGTGCTGGGCTTTTCAGATGCTTATGTGGGGGCAAGATTTCGCCATCCTTACTCATTAAGTACTTTGAGTAGTCCCACTGGTATAAATGAGAATACTCATGGAGTAATGTACCCCCAGTCAATCTAAGGGTTCTGTAAATCTGTTTCTTAAGACAGGAATAAAATCACTGTTGAGTCAGAAGTTGGCAGAAGTAGCATCAGTACACATTCATTAAAAACAACAAAAAACAGCCTTTTTAGTTTGAAAATATGGCCACTTTAACAGAAGGAGATTACTCAAGCAGACTAACAGTAGGGCTTCAGTATTATTTTGTGTGAAGCAAAGTAGTGGGAAGGAGACTCCATGTTTGTTCTGCTAAGAAAACATCCAGTGTAAAGGCCAAATGCATCCCAAGTGTAAGCACATGCAACTCTATCAAGTGGCCCTTTGCATAGCAGGGACACATATATCCTGTGCATAGTCGACCGTCAAAGAGATGCAGATTGATAATATCTGTGTCCATGAGGAGTAAAAGCCTGGAAATGGGGATTTGATTTATATAGGTTCAAAATGGAGATCTATTTAACCCAGAGAAACAATTTCCTCAGTTTCAGTGCTGCTTGATATTGCTCAGTTGGCTGCTGTTTCTTCATCATAGCTTAGTTTAGCCAAGGCACCAGCTTTTGGTTTGTTAGCATTTGTTATGGAAAGAGATGTCATTCCCTGGCAAATGCAGCAAATAACCTGTCCCCTGCGCGCACACAATTTTTCTGGCAGAGCTGGACACTTTTTTTCCTCACAGAGAGATTTATCCCCAGTGTGGGATGTTTTACAATGCCCCCGAGGCGAAGATTGTATGCTTATCTTTGGTCATTAGTTATTAATTGGCTCCTACTGTGGTAGTTCAGCTAGTCACATGTGTAACTATGTTAGCTTTGCTGACTTAGGCCCTTGTCCTGTTTATAGTCATATGGATCCCCACTGACTTCACACAGATACTATGGGGGTGTAAGGGTCTAAAGCTGTGGATCTTTAAGTGGATTCACACCCCTAGCATAAAATCACTATGTTGTATGGACATGTTAGTTATGAGATTTAAGGCTCTTCATCGGAGGAAACTCTAACCACCCAAAATGTATGGGTCTTTGTATTTTTGTTGCTCTCCCCTAGACTCTCTAGTTTGTCCACATCTTTCTTAAAGTGAGGTGCCCAAACCAGGATGCAATATTCCAGCTGAGGTCTTACCCTTGCTGAGCAGAATGGAACAGTTACTTCCTGCGTCTTACTGTCAGTACACGCAATAATTATGTTAGCCTTTTTCACAATAGCATCACATAATTGGCTCATGTTCAATTTGTGATCTACTATAAACCTCAGATCCTTTTTGGTGGATATAGTGTACTTGGACTTTCAGAAAGCCTTTGACAAAGGTTCTTAAGCAAAGTAAGCAGTCATGGGATAAGAGGGAAGGTCCTCTCATGGATCAGTAACTGGTGAAAAGTTAGGAAACAAAGGGTAGGAATAAATGGTCGGTTTTCAGAATGGAGAGAGGTAAATAGTGGTGTCCCCCAGGAATCTGTACTGGAACCAGTGCTGTTCAGCCTATTCATAAATGAGCCAGAAAAAGGAGTACACAGTGAGGTGGAAAAATTTATAGATGATACAAAATTATTCAAGATAGTTAAATCCAAAGCAGACGGCAAAGAGCTACAAAGGGATCTCACTAAACTGGGTGACTGGGCAATAAAATGGCTAATGAAATTCAGTGTTGATAAATGCAAAGTAATGCACATTGGAAAACATAATCCCAACTCTACATACAAAATGATGATATCTAAATTAGTTGTTACCACTCAAGAAAGAGATCTTGGAGTCATTGTGGATAATTCTCTGAAAACATCTGCTCAGTGTGTAGCAGCAGTCAAAAAAGCTAACAGAATGTTAGGAACCACTGGGAAATGGATAGATAATAAGACAGAAAATATCATTATGTCACTATATAAATCCATGGTATGCCTAAACCTTGAATTCTCTGTGAAGTTCTGCTCACCTCATCTCAAAAAAGATAAATTAAAATTGGAAAAGGTACAGAAAAGAGCAACAACTATGATTAAGAGTATGGAACAGAGCCCATATGAAGGGAGATTAATACGACTAGGACTTTTCAGGCTTGGAAAAGAGATGACTAAGGGGGGATATAAAATCATGAAAGGTGTGGAGAAAGTGAATAAAAGTGTTACTCCTTCACATAACACAAGAACCAGGGGTCACCCAATGAAATTAATAGGCACCAGGTTTAAAACAAAAGGAAGTACTTCTTCACATGACGCACAGTCAATCTGTCTAACCTGTGGCCAGTGGATGTTGTGAAGGCCAAAAGGATAATAGGGTTCAAAAAAGAATTAGATAAGTTCATGGAGGATAGATCCATCAATGGCTATTAGCCAAGATGGTCAGGGATGCAACCTAAGTTCCCTGTAAGGTGGCTGCACAGCAGGCTATCAAAAGCCATGCAGGCAGGGAGGGGCGCCCCTTCCCTGGCCCGGCCCAGCCCAGCCCCACCGGAGCTTCCAGGGAGAGGTGCCCCTCCCCCAGCCCAGACCTGCCAGAGCTGCTAGGGAGAGGCGTCTCTCCGATGGCCTGGCCCAATCAGCCCCACAGGAGCTGCCGGGGAGAGAAGCCCCTTCCCCGGCCTGGCCCAGCCCAGGCCCCCGGAGTTGCCAGGGAGAGGAGCCCCTCCCCCGGCCCAGCCCAGCCCAGCCCCGCCAGAACTGCCGCAGCCCAGGAGAGGTGCCTCTTCCCTGGCCTAGCCCAACCCAGACCCACTGGAGCTGCTGTGGCCAGGGAGAGGCGCCTCTCACCTGGCCCCCAGCTGCTATGGCAAGAGAGGGCTGAGGGACTCCTCTGTCTCCCTACCGCAGCCCTGGGGCAGCCTGCACCCCAGACCCCTCATCACCATCCACACCCCCAGCCAGAGCACTCACTCTCCTGCACCCCAAGCCTCTGCCCCAGCCCTGAGCCACCTCCCACACGCCGAACCCCTCAGCTCCACCCTCACCACACATCACCTCCATAGTGGTGCACGTAACAAAATTAATTCCGCACATGGAAGGGAACACTGGATGCAACCCCATACTCTGGGTGTCCCTAGCCTCTGACTGCCAGAAGTTAGGAATGGATGACAGGGGATGGATCACTTGAAGATTACCTGTTCTGTTCATTCCCTCTGGGGCACCTGGCATTGGCCACTGTCAGTAGACAGGATCCTGGGCTCGATGGACCTTTGGTCTGACCCAATATGGCCGTTCTTATGGGTTCCCAGGTTGAAAGGAAACCATTGGTAACTCTCTCTGAGTACTATTTTTCAACCGGCAATGCACCCATCTTGCAGTAATTTCATATAGACCACACTCCCCTAGTTTACTTATAAGACTGTCATGTTGGATAGTGTCAACAGCCTTATTAAAATCAAGATATATCGCTATACCAGCTGCTTCCCTGCCCCCATCCTCTAGGCCAGTAACCCTGTCAAAGAAGGAAATGAGGTTGGTTTGGCATGATTTGTTCTTGACAAATCCATTAGGGGCTCTCTCCATTCCCTCAATACATACATTAGCTCCCCCAACAGCTCCTGGGCTATAACTCGCACCATCATTCCACTGCTTCCCCTGACAATGAGAGAGTAGCTAGCCCCTTTTGCTTGCTTCCCTCCCTCCCTTTCTCTAGGTGACAGCCCTCTGTTTCCACTTTTATCTACCCCACTTACCTTGCCATGGCATAGCACCCTTCCTCTTCCTTTCCTCCCAAGTACAGGCTCCGACCTTCTGCCCTCTTGAAATCATGGGCTGGCTAGCTCCTCCTTTCTTCTTCTTCAGCTTTCCTTTGATTGGTCCCTGTTGCTGCTGCTGGGGGGTGGGGGGGGGACGGCGTGGAGCTCTGCATCTAAGTCACAAACCTTTGGAGTACCCTGATTCTGCCCAGAGGGGCTACAAAGGCAGCCTGCAAGCATGTGCAGCTCTTAGCTCTGCACCCTTTCAATGAACGAAGTAGCTCACTTGAGGGGCAAGACCTCAACAAGCCCGGCCTGCCCCTTGCTCCCCTGGGTGCACTCTGGTGCTGCTGTATTGATGGGACTGGATGCTACTAGTCCCTCTTTCCCTGACTGCGCTCTACGGTGCTGCATTAAAGGGACAGATTGTATCAGCCTCTTCTTTCCTCCCTCATATACTCCTTGTGCTTTCTCCATTGTGATGCTGGAGAGAAGGGAAAAAAGAAGGGCAACTGCCACTAATGCTTTTAGTCTTTAAAGGAAGGAATTAAGTGGGTCTGATGCCAGTAATCCCTTACTGGCAGCTTTCACTATATAGATTCACTTTCCCCAGAAGTCCAATGTGACTCTCCCAGTCAGAAGCAAAGCAGACAGAAAACTAGAAGGGTTTTTGGACTCGACATTCATAGATTCATATGCCAGAATAGGAATCTCAAATAGGAGTAAAGAGGTTATTTTACCTCTTTTTTTTTTTTTTTTTTGTCAGTGATGCAACCACTGCTGGAATGGTGTGTCCAGTTCTGGTGACCACAATTCTAGAAGGACATTAATAAATTGGAGAGAGTTCAGAGAAGAGCCACAAGAACAAATAACAGGTTTCAGAGTAGCAGCCGTGTTAGTCTGTATTCGCAAAAAGAAAAGGAGTACTTGTGGCACTTTAGAGACTAACAGATTTATTTGAGCATAAGCTTTCGTGAGCTACAGCTCACTTCAAAGGGTTAGAAAACATGCCTTACAGTGGTAGATGCTGGAAGCTCAATCTATTTAGCTTAACAAAGAGAAGGTTAAGGAGTGACTTGATCACAGTCTATAAGTACCTACATGGGGAACAAATATTTGATAACGGGCTCTTCTATCTGGCAGACAAAGGTATAATATGAAGCTAGATAAATTCAGACGGGATATAAGGCATATATATTTTACAGAAAGGAAATAACCCCCAGAGCAATTTGCCAAAGGTTTTGATGGATTCTCCATGACTGGTGATTTTTAAATCAAGGTTAGATCTGTTTCTAAAAGATGTGCTCTAGTTGAAACAGGAATTGATTCGGGGAAGTTTTTGCCTGTCTTATTCACAAGGTTGGACTAGATAATCACAATGGACCCTTCTGGCGTTTGAATCTGTTAATGAATTATGATTATCTAGTCTGACCTCCTGCATACCACAGGCCATTGGATCTCCCTCAGTATTTTCTGCCTCAGGCCTATATGTTAGACTCTTGTAAATTGGGACAGATATAGGACTGTTTGTATTATTTACATAGTGCCTTAGGTTAAAGGTGGTTATTAATAACAATCTAATAACAATAACTGGGAATTGGTCCTGCTTTGAGCAGGGGGTTGGACTAGATGACCTTCTGGGGTCCCTTCCAACCCTGATATTCTATGATTCTATGATCTGTTTTATGTTGTGCAGGTCTTAAAATATGGAGAAGAAACACTTAAGATAGAAAAACACATTTAAAAACACGAAGTCAACTATTTTAACTCTGCTGTACATATGGTCTGAATTTTCTACATGACTATTGTAGAAATTTTGAAATGATTCAACAATATAGTTATTTCCTGCAGTACCAGTATTACAAATGTTAATCTGTTCAGTGCTTAAACATAATAATAGCAATATAAAGTTCATACAAAATATGTTCTACAAGCCTTTGGCATTCTTTTCACATGAATCATTAGGCAAACTTAGTAATATAATTTTAAAATTGATGTGATTTTAGGAATCTATAATGTATAGAAATCTTTTCCACTGTAAGATTCAAATCCTGTATTGTAACTTGTGTCTTGAGTACAGCATGCCTAAGTAGAATTAGAGATAGGTAGAATAGTGTCTATTAGAAGTTTCTGATAGATTTTTACCAGGTGGAAAATGTCACTTGTTTTAAGTAGAGAAAGTGATGTATCACAAGCATATCTCACTTCCAGGTAGACCCTGTTCTTTTTGTGTTTGTCATCCACAGGACTTGCCAAATACATATCAATACACATCATCGTGGATGAAAAAAAGGGTCTATTCATAATGCCAGATTCTCAGCTGATATAAATTGACATAGTTGCATAGAAGTTACTAGAGACTTCAGGATGTCCAGATGCTTGATTTTTCTCCCTTCGGCTGATAAATAGGTTGTATAATTGTTCTGTAGTAGTTTAGCTTTTTGTTATATCTTCTTCAGATTCCATTCCAACACCAGCTCTGGAATGTTTCCTCCTTTCTTTACTAACTTCCCAAATTGATAAAAGCTTCCTGATAGGCCCTTTTCAATAAAATCCAAAGGCTAAGCTTTTGCACATCTTTTGCATAGCTCACAGTTTATGAAGCCCAAACCTCTTTCAGGATTAAGATTGTGGGTGAATACTTGTTCCAACAGTTCTTCATTCATTTTGGGTAATGAAGCCAAACTTTAAAATGCCTTATTTTTTATTGATAGCTTTTCACCAATGCTGGCAAAAGAATCTTCAGGGTTTGTGGTACTTGAGGTTTCAGCATTGTACTCAGAACTCAAAAATCTATCCTTAGATTCAGATTTGCATGGTAACTCAGGGACTTTCAAGAGGCAAACAGGATATGTCTCGAATCTTCATACAGCTGTTGTAGTATATTGTCTTACAGGAAGAATTAGGGGAGGGATGGCTAAAGAATGCCAATAAGAATACATTCTAACTCCTTGAATGCACCTGACAATGAAAGATAGTTGGTTTGTGACTACTTTTATACCTGAAGAAATAGCACTTTGTCCTTTTAGAGAGTGTGTGTTATTCCACGGGTTACAGCTAGTAAGTAATCTGTTGAACTGTTCGTATTTCAGACTAACCATCCTGTTAAGTTTAGATGTTATGTGAACATTGTATTCTTCTCCATTGCTTGTGGCTGAAATCATAGTTTACCAGCCAGTGCCTGCTCAATCATGCTGTTGGCAACTGTGGCGTTCAGTAATAAGTTAGAGTAAATCTTACATTGTCTAACTACATTCTCTAAATTTTCCGTGTGGTTTTTCAGAATTCTTTGGAACATTAGGGAGAGGTGGACATTGTAAAACAGATGATCAGGGGCTGTGTTTAATCCAAGATTCTCAGCATCAAAAATCTGTGACATCTAAAGTCATTACCATTTGGATGACAAATCAATCTGTTCAAAGACATTGTTGGAGATATTATATTATAAAGATGCTACTTTCTAACTATCCTCTTGAAGACTGATTCAATTCCAATCTCACACTTAAACTGAAGTTTAATTGGGATTAATCCTGATTTACACCACACTAAATTAGAGCAGAGGACCCAAGCTGAGGAACAAACAGTGCAATCTTGATAGATAACACAAAAAGTAAAGACATCAAATCACCGATGTACAGGGAATGGTGTGATGACAAAACAAAAAGAACTATTGTGACTCATTGACTATTCCTGGTATTTCCCATATTTTGCAGAATTCTGTGGGTAAGGTCAGAAATGAGTGAATATTCTCATAAATTGCACTTGTCTTGGTGGGCGCCACTGGTCCATGGTTCAGCAGTAATTTTAAAGTTGCATTAATTCTGGATACTTTTTGCATGGCCTTTCGCGGCTCAACTTGGATGAAATTTTCACCTGAGCAGAATGCTAGTAAAAGGCCTATACACCAAATAAATTTCACGTAAGCCCTCAACATCTGAAGTGGAATTTAAGTGGTTCATGTGCTTTTTGCTGACCGTAACTCTCAGTCTGCCAAGCAGAGCTGGGTGGGAACTGGAATTTCTCTTCCACGGAAAAATTGCAGTTCCAAAAAAAAAAAAACATTCGGAATCAGAACAAAAAGACACAGATACAGAATTTTTCATGGAAGGAATATAAAAAAAATCAGTTTCAGAAGAACTAATATGAAATTTTTCAAAAAGTTCCAGTCCCACCTCCCAGGGGCTTTTCAGTTTTTTGGATCTGCAGCAGCCTGCTGGGAAAGCTGTCAAGGAGCCTGAGAGCTGGAGCTCCCAGGACTTTCTGAGTTCTCAGCAGCCTGCCTATTGAGCCACTTGGAAGCCTGGGAGCCTGAGCTCCCCAGGAGCTTGCTAGATGAGCTGCTGAGAGGCTGGAAGCCCTGAGATCCCCGGCTCTGTGGCAGTCCACCAGGTGAGCTGCTGAGGAGCCTGGAAGGCCAAGGAGCTTGATCTATCTGGTAGCCAGAAAGGCATTCTGCTGAGGAGGCAGGAAACAAGGCAGGCATCTGTTGGAAACATGACTGTTTTTTGTCAAAATGAAAACATTCCCAGTGGAATGTTTCAATTTCAATTAAAAATGGTTTGTTAGAAAATTGCCAATAGCTCTGTTGCCAAACATGGAACGCAGTGTGTGTTAAAGACCCAAAATGAGGGACACAGAAAATTACTCATGCAGGAATCTGAAAATGATGTGGGGTTCTTTCCTTTGGTGAAAATAACTCTTTCTATAATCTCAGTTTCATGATACTTTATTTTGGATGTAAATAAATACTTTTCAACAAGAAAAACCAAGAGGGCACTGGAGTTAAGATAACTTTGGAACCAAAATGAGTAACATTCTTTGAAAAGAGGTACATGTGAGAAGTAAGGTGGTGACCCTCTGCAGAGGAGTATATTTCTCGCCAAATGATTAGTCGGAGTATATTTCTCGCCACATGATTAGTCGGCTTCCATCTCCTTTGTCTATCGCCACGCTTTTCTTTTCTTTTCTTTTTCTTTTCTTTTCTTTGATAACAGTTGAATATAGCTGAAGTGCGAGAGATTTTATCTCTTGCTTCCCAGTCATTTGTGAAACTTGCTGTCCTAGATAAAGTCTGGTGAACTCCTGACTGTATATAATGTTAAGTTAATGACTTATTTTTTCAGTTGTGCTTTTAATTAATTTTGTTTGTCATTTTATTAATTAATTGTTGTTGTTGTAAAGTGCTCTAGGGGTGCTTGATATTAAGGCTGCAATATAAAAACAGCGTGATTATATGTCTCATTCTTTACGTTAAAACAGAATTGAAGGAAAAGAAAATGAAAATTTCATCTGGACCATAGTTATTGCAGGATGATGTATCTTTGATTTACAAAATAAATTAATTCATTACTTGATCTCTATTCAATTAAACATTTTCTTCCTTGAAAATCTGAAACATAATTATTTGAGAGCAGCAGAGGCAGCAGTAATTCTGATGTTGGGCATGTCAAGTTATTCTGAACATTCTACTAAGGCAGTGATTTTTCTGCATTGTCAGTCATCCGTTCTTGCTCTACATTAGTCTGGGACGCAGCTCGAAATGACATTGTCAAAAGCCTGTTAAATTGCAATACATCTTAAATAGCTCCAATGCATCAGTATGTTGAAGGAAACAGGTCAGAATGAAGAATCTATTCCATTCTTTCAAAAGAATGATATTCAGATGTTGTAAGCTAATTCTATATTCTATGGGAACTCATGTGAAGGAAGGTGTAAAATTGGAATTATAGCCAAGGGCAAATCCTAAAGGAAATTAATTTGGACTAAGGGTTGCAGAAGTGGTCAATTAGGTTGGCTTGTGTCATTAATCTGCCAACATGATATTTTAAAATATAGGTTCTGGCAGTTCTCTGAATTATTGTGTATAAAATTATTGTAGCTGTTAGACGCATGCAGAAAATGTAAAAGTACTGTTCTGATATTGCATTAAATCCTACATTTGCTTGAAAAGAAACTAACTACTTTGCATAACATACTGTCTGGAGTAGAAAGAATGGTCTGTTGTTAAGGTCTGTGGTCTAAGAGTCAGAAGTTATAGTTCTAAGTAGATTCTTATGTGATCTTCGGCAAGTCACTTAGTTTCCTTATCTTAAAAATATGGATAAAAAATCTCCAAGGCTAAATTCATTAACATGTATCATATGCTTTGAAACCTTCATCTAGGAGGTGCTCTAAAATACAGAGGTGGTATTATTAAATATTTGGTAACATTTCTAACTAACCATGCTAACATACCATATAGCTGTAGCTCACGAAATCTTATGCTCAAATAAATTTGTTAGTCTCTAAGGTGCCACAAGTCCTCCTTTTCTTTTTGCGGATACAGACTAACACGGCTGCTGCTCTGAAACATACCATATAGATGTTGCTCCGTAGTTCAGAGTTCATGACTTCAGTGGAGCAATTCCAATTTACACCAGCTGTAGATTATTCCCAGAACACTTTACAAAATGACAGCTTCATTTAGTATCATACACTTTTCTATACCACAGTATGCTTTTTGTCAGGGTTACAAGAACATTCATAATCTTTATGACCCCAGACAGCTCAATATTAAGTAAGGTTCCTCTATGAATTTTGGCTCTTTATATTCCAGCACAGTGGAATATGGGAGAGCAACCTATATTTTAAAATAGTTTTAAGCTATTAGTTAATCATTATTATTATACATAAAGGACAGCGTCCTCAAAATAATGTGACACCAGTACACTTTTTGTTTTTTTCTAAGTACATTTTTAACATTTACATTTTTTACTGTGACAAAGCCATGACTTCTACTTAGTTCATGACGTGATAAGCAACCAGCCTTGCCCACATGTTACCAAGGCTGTGAAGGGAAGGAATTGGCAGCTAACCAACTTACTGAAAACTGAATGGATACTAAGACAAGTTTAATGTATTGCATAGAATAAAATTCTGATACCTTTTCCTGTTGCAAAGATTTTAACAAGAATAAGTAGTGGTATGACATGAAACTACTCTCCAGACAGTTACTATAATAAGAATGTTAAAAGTAGAAATATAAACCATAGTATTTACTGTTTTAAGATTAGACTGATGGATGGTATGATTTTAGTGTAATTCTTGAAAGCTTGCGTTTGCCATTTTTCTTTTTTAGTTAGTCCAGTAAATGCTGCCTGACTGATCTTACTCCAGTGTAAATCAGAGGAGAATCAGGTTTACTGCAGACAATATATTTTAAAAATTGGATTTTTCCCCCTCTTACCTAACGTGGTCATGAGTCCTGTGTCCAGAAATTTTGGAAAATTCTGTAATTTTGTAGTTGTCTTTGATGTCCTAGAGTTGAGATTTGTTTATTAAAAATCAGTGATTTTTCTGGGTTTCTAATATTGGAGTTTGTGCGCTGCTGGTACACTATGGAGACAGCCAGTTCCTGGCTTGGTGGCTAGTACTTTGTCACTGTGCAGATGCAGGAAATTTGCTGCTTATCCTATCCTCTAGGAGCAGATAACCTGCCCTGTGACTCAAGAGCAGACTACTGTGTTGAAATCTGTATGGGAGGAAGTACTTCATCATGAGGGTGAAATTCATGCCTGTGCTGTGGGTCAGTAGAAAGCAAATGCACTCTTTAAGTTCCACTTGAGGTTATGGCTTTGTGCTGACCCTTAGTATAGGGGTTAATTTGCTATTTATCATATGTGAGCAAGTAGAGTAGCCTGTGTGTGGAGTAAAAATGCATAGAGCAAATTACTGTGGAAATAATAATTACTATTTATTTGTAGTGGTAATTTTCCTTCTCTACCTGGTAGGCCTAATTCTGGTTTTGCATCAGTTTAATTCTCTTTACTTAATTAGACTTGTTCCTGATTGATACTGGAGTAAATGAGATCAGAGGCAGGCCATGTATGTTCAGAAGAAGGGTCGATAGGAGGAGTTAAGACAAAATTAAAAAAAAGGATTACTACTTTGTGTGGGTGCACAAAACAGAGAGATGCTGTACTGCAGATGGAAAAATACTAGTTGCCAGGATTTAATTTTTAAAAATGCATCTTTTAGTTTAGTTTCATCAGCATTAGAAGCTGTACTTCAGATGTTCATCCTTGAACTGTAATATTGTCTCCTCGTTTTGTTTCACGTTTCCCGTACTTACCCACAGTGCTGGGTATTTGTATTCTAGCGCCACATTTGCTTGTCCAAGTAACTGTCAGTTTTGCCTTTGAGGCACTGTCCAAGACAAAAATATGAGAAAATAAATTGAAAGTCAAAAAAATTATCTTTATCCCCAAAACATGCATAATTAATTGACAGCTGTTAAGCTAACAATGTTGCACTTTCACCATCCAAATATTGTGGGTTGGGGGAAAGATTCATGATGGGTATCAGGCTCAGTGGTGGTCTTAAGATCACTTTCAAATGTACCATTAATGATAAGGGGACAGATTGTGGTACTCTTACTCATAATGAGACTCAATGATTGAGTAGTTCTGCAGAAAGAGTCCTTTTGCCTTCATTGGAACCACTTTTGGCAAAAGACGCTACTCAGGATAGGATAAACTTCTCACTGTGAGCCAGGGCATTTCAATCTGGCTCTGAGCATATGTAAAGATTATGGTGCTCCAAACTTCTGACTTAGGCCACAACTACCTGGGTATGGAAATCAAGCATCACTTTGGTGAGAATATGCTTTGGCATCATGCTACATCAGCTGTTTAAAATTTTCACAGCCACTTTTTGCTGATTATGAAGTATTGAAAAAAAACAGGGTTTTTTTAATGCAACATTGAAAGTGCTTCAGGCCTGATAACAAGATCCATTTTGGAACTTGGGACTGTGTATATCTGACTTGAGTGCATTTAGGGTGGAGTAAGCACAAGAGACTTAAGCAGTTCAGCGTACTTGTTGTGCTGGCCTTCCTGCAACAAGACAGGGTGAATGTTACCCATACTGTCTGACTGGTGGGGGGGAAGACGGAGCCCACGGGAGTAGCTCCAGCTTGTTCCTCAAGTTCCAGTCAGTTCCTGAGTTGGAAATGCCTGTTTTCCCCCTGGACACTGTTTTATGAAGTTGTGCACCCAGTAAGAAACTGAGGTTTATCTACCTGTACTCAAGAGACTGGAAATAAATTGATTTGAGGCTGCCTTGGGTGGAACTTGAGGAGTCAGATTAATTCAGAGTTTGACAAACTTTAAGTGCCTGGTGAAAGGCTCTCATTTGGACCTTCCCCACCATAACCAACTAATGGAAGATGGGAAACCATGTAGATGAGTATCATAACTAGTGCCTTCTCTATCAATTAATAGAGAAAAGCAGAAGATTAGGAACCTTGCCTGGCATATTTAACTTAAAACACTGCAGTGATGGGCACCCTAGAAAACCCTATGAAAGTCAGGTGGGTAGAGAGGGGAACAATTTGTCAAGCTCCCTCTGAAATGAGGGCTATACCGCCATCAGATGTTTTCTGGTGTTTTATCTGTCACAATATGAGCTTCTTAGAAGAATCACTTTTGTATTTGTGATGACAATGAAGGTCTTAGAATGGAAAGCACCTGTGTTAGCTCAAATATGTTGCCTGTTGCTATGGGAACTGTAGAATGTTTTATATAAGAACTTTATCTAGAATTTATATGGCATCTTATGCTAACATAATAATATTAATACTTCCTGCAGTTTTAGATTTTTATTTTTATTGGCAATATGGAGCAATAATTCTACTGGAGAAAATAATATACTATCCCCTGGAAACATCCCTCATAAAGATAGACTTAGCAATTTTCAATACAATGGGGAGATAGCATCCTGACTTAAGTTAGACATTACTGATGTTTTAAAATACATAAAGGTATAGAAGAATGTGATTTTTGAAGTCTGAGCTTTGAACAAGGCTACCACACACTATGTATTCAGGACATTGCAATCATGCGCTAGACTTCATCTCACCCTTCTCTTCTGCACAGTCTCTTTACCACTAAATTATTATTTGTGGAGGTAACAACAAATAACAGCAAAATATGAGCTTTCATCCTAAGTATTTCTTTTAAAAAACTGCATTGTACCCCCTATACTCAAGATTCACCTGTCACCCACTTTTATGTAGAAAGGCAATGTTGTTTATCGATATTAGTCCACGATAAAATATTAGAAACCCTGAGGAATTTTAGTCAGAGCCCAATTTCAAATACTTTCTATTAAACAAATTATTACATTGAACTAAACTATAAAAAAATCCAAATTGCGTGAAATCTAACACTATATGAAATTTCACACCAATGCATCCATAATAATTTTTTGTCTCTGCAAACATTCAGTACAAATTGGTACCATGCATGCTATACCATAGTAGGAGGCAGCTGTTATGATAACTGTTCATTTCTTATTTAGTACCAAGTACTATAGTTTTCTCAAAGACAAACTATTTATTTTCATGTTTGAAACTGTTTTGTGTTGTCTTTTTTTTTAAATTGGAATACACACATTTTATATGCTTGAGTTGGAAATGCCTGTTTTCCCCCTGGACACTGTTTTATGAAGTTGTGCACCCAGTAAGAAACTGAGGTTTATCTACCTGTACTCAAGAGACTGGAAATAAATTGATTTGAGGCTGCCTTGGGTGGAAAAACTGCATTTATATTAAGTGCTGATCCATGTAAAAAAAAATAAAAGAGGAAAGCAATTAATAATTAATGCAGCTCTATATTCATAAATAAAATTAATGTAAAAATGTTCCAAACAGTATTTCTCCCTCAAGCAGGATAATACTTTTCATTCATCTAATAGCATGGAATAGTCACTTTGAACAGTATAGGCAACTTTTTTTAAGTGAGGGAACTTTCTCCTACTTTAAATTATTTTAAGTATGGAATGGCCTCATGTTTTCATCACAATAAACAAAACATCCTATTTCAAAGCATTATTAAAATAAACAGCTTTTGGAAAACTAAAGATCCAACACTACATATGGATTGTGATAGGTGAGATTTCAGATTTCTTTTTAAATAATGCCCAGATGACATAGTAATCCTTTACTTTTCATATACCTGTAGTTAGGGTGACCAGGGGTCCCGATTTTATAGGGACAGTCCTGATATTCAGGGCTTTGTCTTAAGTAGGTGCCTATTACTCCGTACTCCTTGTCCTGAATTTCCATATTTGCTATCTGGTCACCCTGGTCATCAGTTGAAAAAAGCAAAGTGATTTTGTCTTGGTTTATTATAAAATAACATTTGTCACAGATCCACAGGATCTGTGCTACACCTCCAGCTTTTGAACAGTCTCTAGAAGGAACCCCTCGTGTGTGCCAGACCCAAGGGATAACACTCTTCCTTCAGGGTAGGCCACTCAAACTCTCAGCCTCCCAGTTTCAGCCTCTGGGACTTTAGCACTCTTATTTCAGCACTCTGCCCAGTGAGAAGATAGACTCCTGGTAGGCACTTGTACACTCTTCAGGGACTAATGCCCCGCAACAATTGTTTGCAAGTACCCCAAACCATGCTTTCAAAACAGAGTGGGATTTATTAGTCAGCTGGAACACAGCATAGGAAGTCCTTAGGTTAGCATAGTTCATTCTGGCCAAGCCACAATTCACCGGCCAAGTCACAATTCACCAGCCAAGCTGCAATGAACTCTGTTTTCAGGCTCTGTCTCTCTCTGATTTTCCTTCCTTCCTTCAGTCAGTTCCCAGGTGACAGCCCATGCTTCCTCCAGAGCTCAAAGACCACACTTATTTCCCAACTGCATATCTCTCAGTCCTTTGTTCTTGAGTTCTCTGCTCATAGTCCTTGCTGAGAGTGTCAATCCATGAGTCATTGGAGCTTTCATTGTATCTCTGGACCCCTTGTTGGACTGGGTCAGTTTCAGCCAGTTTCTTAACAACTCTATTTATTCCCTCCAGACAAGGAAGTGACATACACACACTTATGTCTCCTAGTCTACTCTGAGAGCAAACTTAATCCCTCCCCCACCAACCACTAGGTAGCAGTGCAAAGTATAGGGGGAAACTGAGGCACACATAGGCATCATGAAAATATTACAGAAAATTCCCACTTTGTTGCAATGTGTGATTATCATTCCTTCCAAATAGTATTCTCATATCCTGTTTCACCTTAGCCATCAATAACAAAGGTATCATTTTTAGCCCTTTGGCCTTTTATCTGCATTTTGTCTCTTCATTTTCTTCTACTCTAACATTAACTTCCACTTTTACAGTTATTCAACTGCATACAGATCTTCCAACACTTTTATGACTCTTATCTGCCTGTTTTGATCAAGTGAACTTGTTGGTTCATCTGAGCTTCCTTCATCTCCAATCACTTTGAGAGAATGCTTTGCTGGGCCAAGAGAAGCATCCTCAGCCACAGCTCTGTACCTTCTATCTCCCTTCTTGACTCAGGTATTCAGTTTCCCTCTACTTTCCTTATGCCACTTTGACCCCTCAGCTCTTCTTTTCCTACATCTGTCTATGATTCTATCATTCCCTCTGTATGGCCTGCTCCCAGATCCATTTAAATCAAAGGAAAGGCTCCCATCAACTTCAGCGGACCTTTGGTTCAGCCCCATATTATTGACAACGCCTGTACCTGGACTGAAATCCTCATCCATACCTTAGTTTGCTTTCACCTTGGCCATTGCAACTGCCTTCTCTAAAGTCTTCTTATGATTGAGCTTTCCAGACTCCAGCCAGCGCAGAAGTCTGGGGGGCAGATCCTGATCTGGTGTAAACTATCATAGCTCCATTGACATTAACAGAGCTATGCCCATTTACATCCATGGAGCAGCTATGACACCAATCAGTGGAGTTTGGACAGTTAACATCATCTGAGAATCTGCCCCCTGCTGTTTGTTTTCTGACCTGCACAAAGAAGATTAACTGTGTCATCCCTGCTCTCCAAGCACTGGCTCATGGGGATACATTTCATGATCCTTTCAAAATTGACTGTTTGTTTTCAAATTTCTCTGAACTTACCTCACCCTGTCTCATAGACCATGTTCCAGAACATTATCTTGCTACTTTTGTTAAGGGAGCCTTTCCTTCTGTTATCAGCAATAGATTTCCAGCAGTTGTCTCTGTTTTCAAATCTGATCGGAAACTTTTCTCCTTTGTCTCATTTTTTAAATTTCTGTCTTCTCTTGGTATCAATTAACCTGATAAAGGTTTATGGGTCTTACTATGAGAGAAAATAAAGTTATTGGGTGAAATCCTGACCCCACTCAAGTCAGTGGTAAAACTTCAGTAACCAATGCAAAGAGTTAGATTGGAGTGGGGATGTATTAATTGACTATTGCATATATTTTCTGTGTTAATGAACATTATGCTTTGAATAAATGTTGACTTATTCAGTCTCGACAAAGTATAAAAAGTTGATGTAAAATGTTTGTTTTGTTGTTTAAGTTTTTAGCTTTTATTGGTTGACTTTTTTGAATTCTCATACAATATTGCAATCCTCAGTCTTTAAAATAACACATGTAGTACCTGTTCAACATCTTTTGCAGTTCATTTTCAAATACAGAGTGTACTATGATATGAAGCAGAGTGAAGTGAGAATGTATTGAGATGATAATGTGAATTATTAAAACTACAGTTTCTTTAAGTCTCTCTGCAGGCTTTTTTTTATGACCAGCAAGAAAAAAGTCTGATCACAAACAGAAACTTCTAAAATTAAAAAGAAATCTATTACTCTGTTTTCATGAGAAATGCAGTGGCATTAAAAAGTGGCATGTCTCTGTTTCAAGCAAGGATGAATAATAAATTTTGTTTTTATTCTTTATTTTTATAGTTACGTGGTTAAAGTCTAATCCATCTTTCCTTCCTCCAGAGAGCTTCCACTGGGAGTGTTGGGTGCACAAGGAGTACTGGATTGGATTTTAGCACAGTTATGTAGTGCAAGATGCAGACCATAGGCCCTTCAGGATTGGAACTGTTTGATGGTACCCTATATGTTCCAAAACTCTTAAAAAAATAACAAAGTAAAATCATTCTTACCCATTTGCAGAAATATCACACCAGCCCCTCTGGTCTCTCCCATCAGCTCTTCAGAAAAGGAGCTGATGGCTATTCTCAAGCACTAAATTAGTACCCTATTAATTTATAAATCCCATACTGTTTTACAGTAGATAAGCACATATATGTAGGATCAGATTATCCACAACTTTTTCACTAGTGTACAAATGAGAGAGGGCACAGTGAGGACCCTCCCCTCTTGTACTTCTATACAGCAAACAAGCATAGCTGTAGTGAAAAAGGCATGGAGAAAGTGGGGCCATGTCATTGTCCACTCCCTCCACCACTCTCATGGGAGTATGCACCTCCTGAGCCTGCAGAATACCCCCTTAGATCCCATGTGATATGGTGGCTGCACACCAACTCACCACAGGGCTTGTGAGTACAGTTGGGCCCTTGATAGCTTAATAGTCAGACCAGACTAACATGGCTACCCCTCTGATGCTTAATAATTGAAGAATCTTTTAGAGATAGAATTAATATAATAGAAAAAGCACTCAGGTTTATTTAGGTAGTAAGAAAGTGAAAGCATATCCATTAGTAAGTGACCTTAATCTTGGGCAGAGTTAAGGTTATGCCTCTGCGTGTGCTGGATATGTACATTTTGGATAGATGGATGCTGTAAGATCCAAAGGGGAGATATGTCTTTGAGTACATTTTGGTATTGTAAGGACATTGGATTCTATCATTCTCTCTGTATGGCCTGCTCCCAGGTCCATTTAAATCAATGGAAAGGCTCCTGGTAAAACAGGAACTGAGGTTGGTCTAAATGTTAATATCACCTTAACTGTTGATTTCTTTGACTAGAGAATATTTACAGTTGAGCACACTTAGGCTGTTCTCCACTATGTGCAGGGAGGTAATACGTAGAAAAAAGGGACAAGCTATGTTAAAACCATGAAAGGGGAAAGCAGTAACAATGCAGCATATTTCCCCCACCTTCACAACCCATGCATGCCCAGTAACCAGTGTTTCCGTCCAATCTCCCCCCCCCAACTCCCGCCATATACACATATACTGTATACACATGAACTTTATGTATCAACAGGGCTGATGGGGGTGTGGAGGAAGGGGGCAACTGTACTGGGCCCCTGAGCTCAGGATGCTCCCCAAAACATCTGCAAGTGGGATGAAATGGGAGGGTGGAGGTACCCGCAAATATGATGTCCTGGGCCCTAAATTTCTCTCGACAGGCCTGTATATCAGCCTAATTGCTTTTAGGATTGTGGTTCTGTATCTAATATGTTGCAAAGGGTTCCTCTTCAGCTAGGAAGGTGTTTAAACTGACTTACTCTTTAAAATAGTGCATTTAAAATTATAGGACAAAAGTATTTATAAACTCATCTAAGTAATTAGTTTGAAAGTTTTACCTCGTATTCCATAAGCTTCATCCATCTTTCACTATTATGCAATTTCATATGAGTTATCAGTGGAATCTTGACGTACTGTAATGGTGTAAAACTTTTATTTATTAAGCACCCAATTCTTCATTCATGTGCACCCAAAGCTTTCATTGATTCAAATGGAAGTTTAGATATGCAAGGAATTAAAGATTATACCCATTCTAAGGTGACTATAAATTTATCTGTCATTTCAGGCATTTAAACCTAGACCTTATGATGTATTATAAAATTGCCAATTGAGTTCTAGTGAGGAATAAGCCAAGTCATTCTCCACGAGCTATTCTGCAGTAACAACGTTGGTACTACACTAAGTTAGTTGGAAAGTGTATCACTTGTGTACATTGCCAGTAAAGAACGATAATATACGGTACTAGTAGTGCAGAAAAGAACCATAAATAAAACAAGGCTATGGAGAAGAGGTGGTGCAAGGAGGCAGTTGTGGCTCTTCAATTCAGAGCCATATGGCCCTGGTGCAAGTCAGGGTTGAACAGGAGCAGCACTAATTTACACCATTAGAATAAGTGGAGGAACAGTGGTTGGAGCTGAGGTCAAAGCTGGACATCTGGTCGGGACTGGGAAAAGGTGGTTCCTTGAAGGAACAAGCCAGGATCAGAACAGAAATTGGAGTACATAGTCAAGCCAGAAACAGTAGCCGGAGTCGGAGGTGAAACCAGAGATTGAACCTGGGTGGTCAGAGTCTAGGGACAAGCCAAGTCAGTGTTGTAGGTGGGGTCCAGATACAGGCCAAAGGTTGATGCTGGGCAGTCAGAGTCTGAGGGTCCAGGGAGAGTGAGGAAGCAGAAGCAAGGCTGGAGTAGGTCAGCAACAGGGCTGGAACTAGATTAGGATAGGGCAAGGACAAGACTGGAATAGGGCTCAGGCAAGTGTGAGCAGGAACAGGAAGAGGGTCAAGAGCAGTCTGGGAGTCTCAAGAATCTGATACACTGTGAGGTACCAAGAGAATTCCTGGCAGGGTTGTGCTATTGCACAGACTGATCTGTAGCTCTGGCATGGTGGGGGAAATACCTTAGCCTGTGCAATATCTAACCTAGACTCTGCCCCTGGATAGGCTGCTGCCACATGCATGAAGAATGAGTCACTGCAGGAAGAATAAAGAAAAGGAGTACTTGTGGCACCTTAGAGACTAACCAATTTATTTGAGCATAAGCTTTCGTGAGCTACAGCTCACTTCATCGGATGCATACTGTGGAAAGTACAGAAGATCTTTTTATACGCACAAACCATGAAAAAATGGGTGTTTACCACTATAAAAGGTTTTCTCTCCCCCCACCCCACTCTCCTGCTGGTAATAGCTTATCTAAAGTGACCACTCTCCTTACAATGTGTATGATAATCAAGGTGGGCCATCTCCAGCACAAATCCAGGGTTTAACAAGAACGTCTGGGGAGAGAGAGGGGTCGGAAAAAACAAGGGAAAATAGGTTACCTTGCATAATGACTTAGCCACTCCCAGTCTCTATTCAAGACTAAGTTAATAGTATCCAATTTGCAAATGAATTGCAATTCAACAGTTTCTCGCTGGAGTCTGGTTTTGAAGTTTTTCTGTTGTAATATCGCAATTTTCATGTCTGTAATCACGTGACCAGAGAGATTGAAGTGTTCTCCAACTGGTTTATGAATCTTATAATTCTTGACATCTGATTTGTGTCCATTTATACTTTTACGTAGAGACTGTCCAGTTTGACCAATGTACATGGCAGAGGGGCATTGCTGGCACATGATGGCATATATCACATTGGTGGATGTGCAGGTGAACGAGCCTCTGATAGTGTGGCTTCCTACCCCCCAACCCCCTCAGACATTCTTGTTAAACCCTGGATTTGTGCTGGAGATGGCCCACCTTGATTTTCATACACATTGTAAGGAGAGTGGTCACTTTAGATAAGCTATTACCAGCAGGAGAGTGGGGTGGGGGGAGAGAAAACCTTTTATAGTGGTAAACACCCATTTTTTCATGGTTTGTGCGTATAAAAAGATCTTCTGTACTTTCCACAGTATGCATCCGATGAAGTGAGCTGTAGCTCACGAAAGCTTATGCTCAAATAAATTGGTTAGTCTCTAAGGTGCCACAAGTACTCCTTTTCTTTTTGCGAATACAGACTAACATGGCTGTTACTCTGAAACCTGCAGGAAGAATAAGTTAGTGCGGCTGAGTTGGTGCCTCATACCTGATTGGTGACTCACTACAACTCTGTTGGAGAGGCAGTTATTAAGTGTCAAAAGGAATAGGTGGATGCAAGCCTGCCCCAGGGATGAAAGTAAGTTGAGTGACTTACCAGTACGCTGGGGCCAGCTCTGGGCCCCGGAAA
Organism: Caretta caretta; assembly: GCF_965140235.1. Lineage (NCBI taxonomy): Eukaryota > Metazoa > Chordata > Testudines > Cheloniidae > Caretta > Caretta caretta. Next base: position 40,892,054 of record NC_134208.1, read on the forward strand.
GGGCGGGACCTAGGACGGAAGGGGCAGGGCTGAGGGGGTCAGAGCCAGCCCCAGCCCACCCTGTAAGGTAAGTGCCCCCCATTCTCCTCCTCCTCCCCCCCCAACCGGGGCAGCAGCAGCCCGGGGCTCCGGGGGCTATTTAAAGGGCCCGGGGCTCCCCTGCTTTTACTGCCCTGGTCCTTTAATTAGCTGCTGGAGCCCTGGGGAAGCAGCGAGGCTCCAGCAGCTATTTAAAGGACCGGGGCAGCAAAGGCAGCTGGAGCCCCGACCCTTTAAATAGCCCCCGGAGCCCCCGTTACCCCAGGGCTCTGGGGGCTATTTAAAGGGTCTGCGGCTCCCCTGCTTCTACTGCCCTGGTCCTTTAAATAGTCCCTGGAGTAGCGGTGGCGGGGCTCCGGTGCCTATTTAAAGGGCTGGGGTAGTAGAAACAGGGGAGCCCCGGGCCCTTTAAATAGCCTCCGGAGCCCTGCAGCTGCTACCCCAGGGCTCCAGCAGCGAGGCTCTGGAGGCAATTTAAAGGGCCTGGGGCTCCAGCCACTGCTGAGAGCCCCAGGCCCTTTAAATTGCCCCCTGGGGAAGTCGGGCTGCCCCAGTACAGTGCACCGGCTCTTGCCGGTACGCCATACCAGGGCGTACCGGCTTATTTTCACCTCTGGCCTGCCCACATATAACGGCCCCCCTCCAGCCTAAGGGGAGGAGCTTCTGAACCCAGGTCTCAAATTAATACGGGCTGTTTGAGGACAGCTGAGTGAACAGCCCTGGTTTGGCTTCAAGTTTGCCTCACAGCCTCCTCCAGTCACTTTTAAGCAACTTTGTTCCATTTTTGTACAAACTGAGCTTAGTGGACCAGAGAATCAACTCTTTATAACAAAACAAACCAGGCCAGATCCGTAGCTGGTGCAAACAGGCATATCAGCATGGAAATCAGTGGAGCTATGTTGAGATTCTGGCCCTCTAGATGGATTCCATATTTATATATGTTGAATCTTGTATGTTTACACGATTTATGTCTATTCTATAATCTCAATAAAATTTACCTGCAGCATATTCAAAATAAAAGTTGGCAGATATGTTAGGCTAGCTAATGAGCCTTAAAGAAGCACAAAAATCAGGAAAACACTGTTAATGCTGATGATCACTTTGAACAGGATCTTTTAAATTATTATCTTTAAGACTGAATGGCGTGCCAATTAAAATGGATTTTTTTTAAGCTGGTCTCTGTACCAGCTGTCAGCTAGAAGTCTCATGAGTACTGCTACAACTCTAATCACAATGCTGTGCTTTTCAGGAATTTTTTGCTGATACTGAATAAAAAGGTCAGACAGTTCATGTAACATTCATTACTCTGTGCCAACAGCATCAGACATCCTAGAGCTGCTTACTCTTATGGATGGCAACCATGATTCTCTAATTCTTTGGGGGTAAACAGTAGAGTTCTCAGAGTCCTGACCTCTGAAATTCATCACATGTTCTAACTAATTTTGGTATTGAAAATTACATGAAATACCCTAAATGAAGAAGGTGGGGTAGGGTGAGGTTGGAATAACTGTCAGCAGTAATTCTTATGTAACTAGAACACATGGTTGCATATCAGAAAAATTCTTTTTTGGAATAATAACTGTCCCTAAGGCATTGTGAAGTACTCTAATCTATGGAACATCAGGCAGAATAAGAACTACATTAGACATTTTACTTTTATTTCAGTCTCCATAGAAACTGAATGTTCAAATGTGTTGTTTTTGTCTTTCGAGTCTTTATGTGCCACAAAATTTGGATATGTGCTGGTGTGTGTGGGGGGAAACCTGTGAAATCCCAATTAAATGGTGTTGCCATATGTACTGTCAGCAGGCTAGTGAGATCTTTCTGAATGACTGGCGTGGCAAAAATGATCTCTTTGAAGGGATAAATACAGGTCTCCCGCAGTATGGTACACACGATGTCTATTTTTTTACTTGATTGTAAAAATTCTGTCCAGTGAACTATATTGTCCAATGTTTAGAATATGCATGGTTAGCACACTGCTGCTGGACCCCTTCTCCTCCCCCCAATTCAGTTGAAATGGTGGAAGGCCTGAAACAGACAATTATCAGTATGGGCAGTGTGACATTCCACTTCAACTGGCTCTTTGTATTCCAGCAGAAACAGGAAAAGGAAGAGGAAAAACCACTACAGTTAAATCAAAGCTATTTTTTCTTGGCTCTTGAGAATCGTCTTTTAATAAAGAAGCACTGTATTACTTAATTCCAAATCAAGTAAAGCAATCTCTGGTAGCCTCACAAAGAGTAACATTCTGGTACCTCACTAACTCAAGAGCAAGGTGAACAGTTACTTTATCCCTGAAAGAGGAAATGGCAGTATCGGTTATTTTTGCTGTTATTCCTTCACAGCGCTGTTACTGGGATGTTGATAATATCTGATATTAAATTACAGGAAGGTGGAGTAGTGGGTATTTTGTGATTACTTAGTGGTGTATTCAGAGTAGCAGCTGTGTTAGTCTGTATTCGCAAAAAGAAAAGGAGTACTAGTGGCACCTTAGAGATTAACCAATGTATTCACTAGTACTCCTTTTCTTTTTAGTGGGGTATGTTAGTACTAAACAAAACACCCCTCATCCCAATAAATAACATGAAAGGACATTAGTAGCTCTCTCTCTCTCTCCCCTTATGGCTTTCTTCTTCATAAAGTATTTGCTTGCTCTGATTTTTTTAATTAAATATATTTTCATTGTATGAAGAACTACAACAGTTACAATGAAATAAGGGAGAATAGAAACCCAAATCAAAGGGGGTTACAATATAAGCCACATGCATCAATATTACATTTGTTCAGTGCTTTATGTTCTAGGAAAAGTCAGGAAGGAGAAAATAGCCAAAGTAAGGAGAAATGAGAAACCACAGGAAACGAGAAAAATGACACCCGGAACCTAGCAATTCAGACAGGCAGAGCTAGAAAATTATCAACATACAACAGAGAACAAGCTTGATACTTATACCGATGCTGTGACAAGAACATGAGCATATAATATATCTCAGCAGTAAAGAACTTTGCTGCCTCCAAGCTACTAAACAGAACAGTCTCTAATTTCTCTTCAAAGGCTGCCAGCTAACTCCATCCAGCCATTTCTTCAGTTTGCTAGTAATGAAAATCCACAGGCTTCTAAAAAGACATTTCAAGGAAAGCAAGTTAAGTAAAGTTCAAGGAAAGATACAAAATAGGTCAGTTGTCAAAAAGGAAATTAGTACATTTAACTTCCATATGACAGGTTGTTATGGATACTCAAAGATAAGCCTTTTAACTACCCAACATTGTTTGCAATCGAATGGCACGTTTTATGCATTATATCCACAGTGCTACATAGTTGCTGCCTCACAGTATATACAAAGTTATTAAATCTCTTTTTTTACCCTTTTTATGCTGAGAAAAATTGGTTTACCAGAGATAGGAAGAAAAATTGTTCATTAGATTTATCAGGCAAAAAGTGAATGCTACAAATAGAATGCAGACTTAGTGTGGTCACTAAACCATATAAACCAGGCTCCAGCAAATATCTTGTTAGATAGAAAATAGCCAGCTTGTGAGCAAGCTTTACTTTAATCTCTTGATCTTGCAGCCTTGGTTTGCAAAAATATTTTTCTTTTAATTAAATCAAAAGTGCCCCCATCTTCTGCTGAACTGAGCATTATACTAAATATGGTGTCCAAAGAAAGCTCTGAAACACAAATCTATTCATTCAATAGAAAAATGGGCAGAGAATGATTGATAAAATATCTACCATATTTAAACTTTTTGTAATTTACTATAAAATATACATGCACTATTTGTGTTTTATAAACCTATTTGTCTATACATTTATAGAAAATGTTAATGATGTTCCTTAATCCTAATTAATTGATTTTTGTTGTTGTTCTGTCCTAGAAAGTGTAAATGACACTTCAATACATGATTAAATATATAGTCACTAAATGCAGTGAGCTGTTTCTAGCTGTTGAGTTGTTCCTACTTCAAGTCCCCAAAGGCCTTCAGTAATGGGTTTTTTGGAAGGTTGGGGGGGGGGGGGATGAGGGGAGACTGTGGGGTTTTTTATCCTGTGTTTGAGTGCTATTCCTAATGAATTGATAAGGGAATATTTCAAAAGTAGTCATTGGGGCCAAATGATGACGTTGGCTCTATATGAGCCTAATCTAAAGGCCACTGAAGTCAATGAAAAGATTCCCATTGATTTCAGTGGACTTTGAATCAGACTTTTTGCTTAATTCCAAGAGGTTGATTCTTCTCACACATGAGTGAAGTGAATGGAGTAACACCACTGAAAAATTGGTGGAAGTATGAGCAGAATAAGACCTCAAGAAAGTGTCTCAATGTGTGTTGAGGACTATGTTGGAATTGCAAGCTATCACTTTAAGAGTGGGGGTTTCCTGGTCCTGCTTGCAGGGTAGGTGGCTCTGTGGGGAAACGTGCAATCTGAACCTAGCCGTTTGCAGCCAGACAGCCTACAGTGAGGTGGGAGAGTTGTGCCTCCTTGTTTAAGGAGCAACCTGCTCTGTTTCTGGTTACTGTGTGTGTTAACATTCTGGATTCTAAGAAATAAATTAATGTTAGGTTGCAACCTTCCAGCAAAAGTATATATCTTTTTATCTAGCTTCTCTGTGTGTATGCTATCAACATAACACTCAAGTGTGAATACAGTGTAGTTGTAATTTAAAACACCTAACTTGATCTTCAGGACTCTACCATACTTTCAAAAGTGCTTTGCTACAAGTATTCATGTCTCATGCAGAATGGTTTGCCACACAGGAAGGGCATTTTCCAAAAAGGGACAATGCTCTTTACTGAGTTTTGGAAATGCAAGAAATGCAGGATCACGTCCTCATAGTGGTAAAATAGCAGCATTTTATAGCCACATTCTGGCCAACTCTAGACTCCTGCACAGCCTCCAGCATAGGTTCCTCAAGACAGAAACAAAAACATTTGAAGCCAGCATGCTCTATAGTGTCTGCAAGGCCCTTACCGTGAAATGGCCACTCATGTCTCAGTACATGAGGCATGTGTGGGTGGCTGGTGACATGTTAGGGGCCAAGATGTTACGGTGAAAAACACCATATAATAACAAATAAACAACAAAAGAATTTTACAAGTTAGGGAGGAGCCAGCATTGGAGCATAACAGTTTTGCCTTATGGCTCTCTCAGCCATTGCTTTTTGGATGTATTTGTATTAGAACACCAGTCCAGAAATTATCCCCAGATTTCTATTCTGATTTCTGAAAAGCATGTAACTTTCCTACTCTTAGAATAACTTGCACTCTCTCCATGAGTAGTCTAGAGAAATGCCTGACTGGCTGCATTTTAAAAAGTGTACATGTCCCTATACTAACTTTAGCACTCACAAACATACAGATCTGAGATGCTCCCTGGAAATTTTTCCTTCCATGTATGAGCAGTTACTTGTATGTGTTCGGAGAAATATAATCCTGCTCCCGAAGGTGTGATGGCATTTTGAAGGAGGGTTTACAGCCATTATTTTTAGGTCAGTATTCTGAAATTTCAAAGAAGATGATGCTCCCAGCTTGATTATACTCATAAATAAATTAAAACAACAAAGTACACTCCTCCCATAAGGCAGATCTATGCATACATGAATTTGTCTACTTGGTATTGGGGCCTGAGAGACCCTGATCCCTCATATTGTGTCTGTAGTTGGCATAAAATAATAGAGGGAGGAAATCTATAGCATAATTCCAATATAAGAAGTTAAAGATAAAATGAGATAAGATTTAAAGGAGGCCAAGGGGAATATTATGGTATTTCAACCATCTTTTTCTAAAACAAGTACCATTGTTTTACACATTATTTAAAATATAATTACATCAAGGAGTTTCCCTAGAGAAGGCCTATTATTTATTCAGACATCCTTTTATGCTCTTTTTTTAGCTGGCTTTAATAAACCTTTTCATTAACAATTTGAATCCTAACGCATGTCTTAGACAGAGGCAGTCTAAGCAGCCAAGTGAAAACCTCACTAGTAATTGCTGATAAGACAAGGTAGGTGATTCCTTTTGACCATATTTTGTAGTAAAACGAAATGCCTCCTTTCATTCATTCACTTTCTGCTCTAAAAACCAAATGTCCCAGATGAAAGCAGAGTTATATATATATCCTAGAATAGTAAGTAATGTATATTTGGCAAATCAAAAAACTTAATTTTGGGTCAAACAAAATGTATTTTGCAGGGTTTTTTTAAATAAAATTCTAAATGAAACATTGTTTTGTATTGACTAACACAATTTAGCACAATTTAGCAAATGCAGCACAAATTTATGAATGTTTTGGTCTGAATCTGCATTTTCTGGCAAAAATGTTGTCTGAAAAATTTCACCCAGCACTAGCCGGCAGTTCAAATATACATTGAATAGGATCAGTAACTTTCATTCCAAGTATCTCCCATGTTGTTTTGCAGTATATTATTTTATTCCACTATATCCTTTGCATTGTTGCAGTTACTCTATTCCTTATCTCCCAGAGATTGCCTTCATGATGATAATGTTTGTTTAGATTACAGTAGTACCTACAGAAGTAAGGAATTAGGGTTCCATTGTGGCAGGAGGATAAAACAGTGATAAGGTAACTAATAAGAGCATGTTTTTGCATAGACTAGCCCAGCATACAATTTGTATTTACTGTGCTATATCTGAAAATACATCTATGCATATCATAAAAGCTGAAATTTGAGTTATTTACTTCCTTGATATTATACTTCTGTTGTACAGGCTGTTAGAATATAGATATTCAAGCCTGCCTGTAAAGCCTATACTTTAAGAACTTAGGTGTATTTTTATCACTTAGCTAGTTACAGGGGTATAAAAACAGACTCAAAATCACAGTCCATCTGTGTAAAAGCTTTCTCTCACTAGGATAGTCTGAGGCCTTGTTCTTAGGCTAAGGCCTTTGGCTAAGCAGCAGGGGAAGCCATAAACTGGGAAGTGTACAGTCACATCCTCACATTCCAAACCAGTCACACTGAAATAAGGTGGTATTGGGCTGTTAGGAATACAATCCTGTCCTGATAATACCCATCACCACCAGATAAAGAAACGGATCTTAAGATAGCATCCTGTCTGGCAAGAAATCACTTATCAATGGTTGTGGTTGTGAAACCCTCATTATTGTATGTTTTATCTTTATGGCCCCCACTTTTCTATTGTTAATCTGTCTGGTTCTCTAATTGTTTCTGTCTGCTGTATAATTAATTTTGCTAGGTGTAAGTTAATTAGGGTAGTGGGATATAATTGGTTCGAGAATTATGTTACAATATGTTAGGATTGGTTAGTTAAATTTCAGTAAAATGATTGGTTAAGGTACAGCTGAGAATATTACTCTGTAAACTGGGGTCAAACAGGAAGTGGGGGGAAGGGAAATTGGAATCATGCTTGCTAGGGCGGGACAGGAAACGGGAATAGGGAATGGGGAACAGGGACACAGGCAAGGTTCTGCGTTGTCAGAGCTGGGAAGGGGGACATAGCGTAAACGCTCTGCGGCGTCAGAGCTGGGAACAGAACACTGGGGAACAGACTCTGTTGGTGTATAGAGATAAGCCCGACTGGTGTGAAGGGCTTCGGAATATGCTTGCTTAGAAACTAACTTCAGTAAACATCACGTTGTCTGCACTTTGGACTTCCGGTCTTTTGCTGCTTGCTGTCTGCGTGACAAAAACCAGGGAAGTGGGAGGGTTGAGGAAAAGCCCTCTAACACAGGCTATGCATTAAAACATTACACTGTTCATGGGACTTTTAAAGGCTTGATCTCATATCCAAATGAAAATGTACATCTCTGTAAGTAAGTCTTATGAGACTAGGCTAAAGCTTTCATGAGCAATTACTTAGAACATCGCAAAATAAAGAAAAGCTATGTATGACATCTTTTTGTTTTGTAGTTGTTAATATTCTTTATACATTTATTATTAATAAAGCTAGAGAATGTTTTTGCAGATATTTGTGTCAGGCAAGTATACTCTTTTGCTTTATTCTGTCACAATTGCTTTAATCTGCATAGGTTTCTCTTTTTACATGAAATCTGAATGTAAACTAAAATGTATGTTTTTTTATGGAAACTGATACGTTACACAAGGTCTGATCCTGAGATATAGTTACCTCCTTCACGACTCTGAGCTGCTGAGGGCCCTCAGCTTCCACTGAAGTAAATGCAAGTTTTAAACCATAGAGGGCTGTGTGAAATGACCTTCGTGCAAATATTTCCTTTTGTTCCAATCCACATGGATTCTCATGCCTCTCCACTCAGTTTTGCTTTCTGTTTCAAAGATTTGTCCTGAAATCGTCACTTTTCACATGCCTACCTTCATGCAAGCTCACTGACTTCAATAGGGCTCCTCAGCATTATGTGGGGGCTTACACTGTGAGTACTTTAGGGCAGAGACTGTGGCTGAAATCTTGTTCCTATTGAAGTCAAGGGGACTTTTGCCATTGACTGCAGTGGGCCAAAGTTTTACTCTGTGTCTTCCACAGCATCACTCATAACAGGGCCCTGATCATGAAATAATTTCCAAAGTAACTTCTTGTTCTGTTAGCTCAGACCTTCCAGAAACTTTAACCATTAAGGTTGCAATTTTTTGAGTGATTTTTTTGTCCAGAGGTGAATTATTCTGTTAAGTTTGAGGAAGAACAGTTTAGCTGTTTGGAAATAGACGGAATGGGGGGAAATAAGCATAGAGGGTTGAGTTCCAGATGCTGTTGAGTTCTTGTGGCTTAATCAAAGATGGTGGGAGCTGTTGTGCCAGAAGAGTTTCAAAACCATGAAGGCTGTAGCTCCTTCTGTGGATTTCCCCAGACCTCTTTTTTTCCTTTTAAAGGAAGCCTAAGAAATTCCACATAAACTATTTAAGAGAATAATAAGATGAAGTCAAATGTCTGGAAATGCTGAAGCTGAGGCTTGTGCTTCCCGGACTATTTATCTTAGCCAGTTACCCAAATATTTCATGTTTGTTAGGTCTGGCTGACAGCCGAGTTTTAATCCAAGTTGTCAGTATAGTACTTGTGCCTACCCTCTATTTTATCCATCAGTTTCTTATGTGACGCTTTATCAACTGCATTGCTGAAATTCTGATAGATTGCTTCTATCACCTTCCCATCATCTACTTCCTTGATCATCTTTTTAAAAAACTTATTCATATTTCATTGACAAGATACATTCATAGGAAATCTATTTTGATGTTTGTTTTTTAGCCCATAGTCCTCTAATTACATTGGGCTAGTCTACACTACCACGCTACACTGGCGCAGCTGCAGCATGTCTGGTGAAGATGCACTATGCCAACAGGAGAGTGCTCTCCCATTGGCATCATTACTTCACCTCAGCGAAAGGCAGAAGCTATGTCGGTGGGAGAGCATCTCCTGCTGACTTAGTGCTGGTGTGGACAGCGCTTAGGTGGATGTAAGTTGCATTGCTCAGGAGATGGGTTTTTCGCGTTCGTGAGCAACATAAGTTACATTGACCAAAGCGGTAGTGTAGGCAAGCCCATAATCTTTCTCTTAATGATTAACTGAGTATGTTATTTGGGGGTGGGTTAAACTAAATGGTCTGTAGTTGCCATTGTGACGGGTTCGGTCACAGAGACCGCCTTGGGACTGTCACTTGATGTGCTGAAATAACCTCTGAGTCCATTTTCCCTGCCGGCTTGGGACTCCAGAACCCTGCCTTGTTGAGCCAGACATGCTAGCCTGCTGCAACACAGACTCAGGGTCTGGGCCACGCCCCCAAAGCTGTAGCCTTTAACCAAAAACAGCTCAGCAGATTACTTCTCCAGCACCCAGACACCTAGTTCCCAATGGGATCCAAACCCCAAATAAATCCATTTTACTCTGTATAAAGCTTATACAGGGTAAATCCATAAATTGTCTGCCCTCTATTACACCGATAGAGAGCTATGCACAGCTGTTTGCTCCCCCAGGTATTGATCACTTACTCTGGGTTTATTAATAAACAAAAGTGATTTTATTAAGTATAACAAGTAGGATTTAAGTGGTTTCAAGTAATAACAGACAGAACAAAGCAAGTCACCTAGCAAAATGAGGCAAAAACACGCAAGTCTAAACCTAATACATTAAGAAACTGATTACAGGTAATATCTCACTCTCAGAGATGTTCCAATAAGCTTCTTTCACAGACTAGACATCTTCTTAGTCTGGGCCCAATCCTGTCCCCTGTTACAGTCCTTGTTAGTTCCAGCAGGATTTAGATGGATTCCAGGATCATGTGACATGGTCTGTAAGACCCCTAGTCTTCATTCTTCCTGGGTTGACCCACACCACAGGAAGGTTTGCAGGTAAATAAACCATTTACAATGAATTGTCCTAGTCAATGGGAGCCATTAAGATTCTAAACCACCATTGATGGCCCACACTTTGCATAATTACAATAGGACCTCAGAGTTATACTTCATATTTCTAGCTTCAGATACAAGAATGATACATGCATACAAATAGAAGGAATATATTCAGAAGGTTATAACTTTTGTTATGTTAGCTTACAAGAGACCTTTTGCATAAAGCATATTCCAGTTACATCATATTCACACTCATAAGCATATTTCCATAAAACAAACGGAGTGCAGCTGTCATCACCTGTTTTTTTTAAAAATATAGACATTAATGTCCATTAGCCTTTTCTCAAGTTCTGCTACCCTGTGAATAATCAATAACAATGTAGTTTTGATGAAACAGTCACTTTTTCAAGCCCCAAGTGGATACCAGGATAGCAGAAAGTGGCATTAAATGAATGTCTATTTGTATTTTCTCTTGTTCTTGTTATCGAACCTGCATCACTTGGTGTTGTAACCTGCAAAAGGGAATGCCTGTAGTCTTCTTCTTTGGGACTTCAGATTGTTCATGATGTCCTGGAGTTGGTTCCACATAGGCAGCCTTAGAAAGCATAATCTAGGGAAATTAAATGTTAGTTTCTAATTTGGCAAGTTTCAAGTTAATAATAAAAACTAAAACCTGGTTAGTTTCATGAGATTTTGGTTTTAACAGAAAACATTTTCTGTTACTGAGTTTTAGATATGGGACTGATTCTTGAGTGATAACCACCAACAGGGAGCATAACCAGTTCCTATACCTCCCTTGTTAACCCTTCTGGTACAAGAAGTGTGGAAGGGGCCAGTGGAGATGTGTCAGGTTCAGAGAATGAGGAGTGTCCAGACCATGCTTTGACTTGGCTAAACCCAGCTGGTCTATGATCATTAGACTGTTAGCTAGCTCTAACATATATCAGAAATAGACTGAGAATCAGGGAGCCATAAGTCTGTTATAAGAAATTGAACCACTATTACAGTTGTTCAGGAGAGCATATTATTTTATAGCTCTTACACTGAAAGACTAAGAGACAGCTCCCGATCATCTTAATTACCTAGATAGTCTCTTTGCAACTAAATACTCATGTTGGGCTGCACTAACTATACAGCATTTGTGAACTCCTGAATGACTGAGACAATTTCATTTTATTATAATGCCAGTTAGTCCAGTACAATTTAGGATGACTGAGATATTACACCTCTGGTAGCACAATGGAAAAACACTTTAATAGTAAAAAACTACTGTATTGCAATATAACGTAAAGAATACGTTCACAGTACAGCAGCAATTATAAATCTTACAGTTTATCTGTGTCAGTGTGTTGAATGGCTATATTGTTGTTTTAAGATGTTTTTAGTCTGCTGCATTTAAGTAATTTTCTGAGCAAAGTAAGGCCTAACACTCAAATCAATGACATTTCTCTATTTGACTGTCTGTGAATGCAGCTGTTTTTAAGTAATATTATAGACAACTTGTGTCTTGTACTCAATCTGCTAAACTGTCATTTTACTATTACCTCTTTCTCCCAGCCCATTCCTAGACTTTTTTCTGTTTTGTCTGTCAGCAGGGACTGTTGCATTACTTTTTTTTAATACCAATATGAATTTGAGGATTACTCCCCAGTTCAGGTTTGTCTCAGGCCTGTAATTCCCAACCAGACATTAATCCCCACATAAAATCAAATCAAATCCTGCAAGTCCAATGTGTGTGACTTCTGTGAAGTTCATACTGAAGGTTTACAGTATTGCAATGAAGTCTTTCCTAACTACCCTAGCCCAGGACATCATGAGGTAAATAAATCACAACCAATTATCTCATAATATTCAATGCCTGGAATCACCTCCTTGACACTGTGGAACCACATAGTTCATGTTAATGAAAGGTTAATAAATTATTCAATGTGGTTTCAAGTGTGTGGTTCACAAACAAACTTTCACAGTGGAGAACAGCCAATCAGAATGATCAATGAATTTCATCCTTATTATAATTAAGTACAAGAATACTTTTCTGCATTTTATCCTTCGATGAAATATTTCTTTTGTATCTCCTAGGAAAAAAGATAATAAGTATTTCTCTTTAGATCCAATTATAAATGCAGATATGAGCTGGCTTCATCACTAATCAGCACATGTGACTCAACTGTATAATCAGTACTGATCTAATTAAAAGCTATAGCACTGGCAAAGTGACCTGAGAACATGCAACAAGTAAAAATAGGAACCTATGTGTAGGCTTTGGGCCACATGGCCCATATTAGTCTTTTTCCTCTAAGACAGCAGTGGGTCAACTTGAAGTCCTGATAAGATTCCAGAGGAGGCAGTGAGCATGCTTGTACATCCCCATTTGTCATCTAGTAGAATAACAGACTTCACTCCATAAGAGGATGAGAGTTTGGGTGAATTCATAAATATCTATTCAGCCACCATGTAGGAAACATTCTCTATTGTTGTTGAGCCAGAAAGAATCATGGAGCTTCTGCATAAGAACAGCCATATTGAGTCAGACCAAAGATCCATCTAGCTTAGTGTCCTCTCTCCCAACAATAGCTGATGCCAGGTGCCCCAGAGGGAATGAATAGAACAGGTGATCATCAAGTGATCTCTCCCCTGTTGCCCATTCCCAGTTTCTGGCAAACAGAGGCTAGGGACACCATCTGTGTCCATCCTGGCTAATAGCCATTGATGGGCCTATCCTCCCTGAATTTATCTAGTTCTTTTTTGAACCCTATTATAGTCTTGGTCTTCACAACATCCTCTGGCAAGGAGTTCCACAGGTTGACTGTGCATCATGTGAAGAAATACTTCCTTTTGTTTGTTTTAAACCTGCTACCTATTAATTTCATTGGGTGACCCCTAGTTCTTGTGTTATTAGAAGGAGTAAATAACACTTCCTTATTTACTTTCTCCACATCAGTCATGATTTTATAGACCTCTATCATATCCCCCCTTAGTCGTCTTTTTTCCAAGCTGAAAATTTCCAGTTTTATTAATCTCTCCTCATATGTCAGCCATTCCATACTCCTAATCATTTTTGTTGCCCTTTTCTGAACCTTTTCCAATTCCAATATATCTTTTTTGAGATGGGGCGACCACATCTGCATGCAGTATTCAAGATGCAGAATCGTGTTTGTTTGACTAATCCATAGAAAGGGACAACTCACAAAATTTTCAAAGTGACTGAATGAGCTGTAGCTCATGAAAGCTTATGCTCAAATAAATTTGTTAGTCTCTAAGGTGCCACAAGTACTCCTTTTCTTTTTGTGGATACAAACTAACACGGCTGCTACTCTGAAACCTGACGATCTTTGGATGCCTCTGTTCGGGGTTCACAACTTGAGACACCTTATTGAGCCAGATTTTTTGAAAGCTGAGCACCTTCAGTTAGGCACTCAAAATCATTAGTCGCATTTGAAAACATGTATCTGTACCTATATCTTATGCTCTCCTTTTCTGGAAATAGTTTAAATTAATAGATTTTAAAAGGAAGCTCTGCCTAAGTGTTTTTATGCGTTGTCAATACAAATCAGAATCTGACCAGTAATGTACAATACTGGCCAAAGTCAGCCTAATGCCATCCTGTCCTTAAGTTGAGTCATAGCCCAAACATTTCCAAGGAACTTTGTAGCTGGACCACTCTCACCCCCTGAAAGAGGGTTCTTATTAGGCCCACTTATACACATCTAAACTTTCATTTCAAATTATAACCTCTGCAAAAAGTTAAAGTTTAAAGTTTTTAGCTAAAATTAAAATATTAACTGGCAGGGATCATAGGTGAGTGAAGTGCAGAAATACTGTAAGAATAAGCTTTGCTGAAGTATTCCCAACCTTACATGAAATCTATTCTAGTATAAGACTTGCAGCTCAGTTGTAAGATGAAGCATCCAAGCTGTTGGGTGTGTGGATAATGGTAAGCAGCTAAACTCTGGGGAACTTTTCTGAACATAAACACCAAACCTTTTGATCAGCAGCCGCTTATGTGGAAGTTCTTCCCAATTCTAGCCTCCCCTTCATTAGCACACACCTTCTAGTAAGAGAGAGAGAGAGTGTGTGTGTGTGTGTGTGAAAGAGAGCAATCGGCCATGGTTTAGGGGACTCCCCCTCCCAGGCTAGGTGGGGACCAATCACAGGACAGGGTACCTTACTGGGGAGAGAGAAGGAAGCAGTCCTGAGATCAAGAGTGATTGTGGGGCATGGCAAGAGGCAAGTAGACAGGAGTTTGGGCTAGAATAGTGCCTTACTCAGGGGACATGTGTGAAATGTACTCATATCTCTCCCCCAGATGTGGAAGAGCGTGTAACTGAACTTGAACAAAACCTTTTATCATGCCAGGGAAAGGTTTTTTTCCTCCCCTATTTCACACAAGTATGGGGTCAGGCAATGGCGCTGGAGCAGTTTTTAGAGTGGGGGTGCTGAGCTGTGCTCTCCCCTTACTTCTGTCCACACCCCTCACTGCCCCTTAGAGCTGTGGCTGGGAGCAGGGCTATGGCTTCGGGAATGGGGAACATGGACGGAGTAAGGGGGCCAAGTCTGGGGCCACAGCCAGGACCCCGCACAAAAGTAGGAGGTACTGCAGCACCCCCACACACACCCCTAATTCCTGCACCTATGGGGTCAGGTTGCCTGCTCCTGTCTTTTCTGGTGGCAAATGGAGAAAAAGGTAACAGAGTGGCCCAGTTTTCCTCTCCATATTCAGGGGATCTGCATAGATTGTACTTCCTGCCAAAGTGTGGTACGATCTATGGTCTTATGTGAGGCTGTTTGGGTAAAGAAGGACAAAGCAGACAGAATCAGAGGTTCAGATAAGCATTTGAACTTTAGGATCCTTATGAACTGAGTCTCCATAAAACAAATAATAGATGTGGTCATATTAGTGTGAGCTCTCCCAATGTGAAGGTAGACTATATCTTTTCATCATTAAAAAACACAAAACTCAGGTATCTGTCCCATTTCTTTGTTATAAAATGTGAACATCAAAGAGATCAATTACACCATTCACCAGCACTGCATGTAGCTCTTTTGGCTACAGATGTAGTAAACAGAGATGAAAGTGAGCTCAGCATCTTTATGCATGTAACTCCTTTGTGTCTTTGACATAACAGGATTTACTGTACTCCTGAAGTGCCAAAACTTAGGGGCATCTTTAACCATTAATTAATAGTAAATGTTTACCTGGATACTTTCTATGGAGGCAGAAAGGCTTCTGTGTGACTGGAGGCCTAATTCCTAAATAAATATATACAAAGATAAAAAAGAGCATGCTCTGTGTCCCTGTGAAAGTCACATTGCATATGCAACAGAACCAATTTAGGGTGTGCTTGTATCACGTAAAAATTGTAATTAATGTGCCTGATTTGAATTCTGCCTCAGTGGATGTTTCAGTTGTGCACCCAAGGGGGCACTCAGCCCCAAAAGAAATAGCTGCAACTGAAAATGAAGCACAGCTTCATACTCTGCTTTTCAAAAGACAGGCTACGTGTTACTGCAGCCCCAGGATGGCGGTAACCTATGTGCTAACAAGGTATGCAGATTTTATGTATTGCAGCACTTTGCCATTCAGTTAAAAAATCTTCTCACCATGGCAACCATTGCATCACTTGGTACTTCTGCCACTTCTGAAGTGCAAAGCATCTTCCTGAAAGACTACATAGAGGAAAACAAACCTAGTAAAAAACAAGACAGGAAACTTCATAAAATCTACATGAGGTATTGGTTGAGACTCTCCCCAGTTTTTCCAGGATTGGGGTTTGCTTTTTTTTTGTTTTTGTTTTTTTGGGGGGGCGGGGGTGTTACATTATTTCAGTGCATTATGATGAGCATTTACAAATTTGCACATAGTTATATTCCTAAATTGAGTAATTGCAGTGTTAGTTTTTCTTTACAAAGGTATAAACAGTTATACTCAAAAGTATATATATATATATATACAAAAGTAGCTCAATAAAGCAGTGGCTAAGCAGTCTCTTTGAACTGCCTCTACAGTAACAGATGGGCAGCACAGGCCCCAGCCCTGCATTCAGCTCCACACAGGAGTGTGCTCATCACCTTCAACAAGAGTAGCACTAGTGCCTACAAAGGTACAGCATAGGCGTGTTCTGGCTGTAGCTCTACAAATGATGCGTTGTACACAGACTTTTTATATTGAATCTCTTTTCTTTAACTAAGATTACATCATCATTTTAGGAGACTGAATAACAGTTATCCTCCTATGACACTTAGACACTATGATTACGGTTGTGTTAGAAAAGCACGTGCAAAGATAATATATTGTTTTTAAATAGGAAATGACCACCTATAATGGTTGTCACTCCATGATTTAGTCAGCCAGGGCAAAACTGCCATTAGAAAGTTTAAATGATATATAATCAGCACCCCCAAAGGGTAATTAAAGGTATTGTGGGTTATGCACTCAATTGGAGGCTGTTTCCAAACAGTAATGTAATATTATGTCATCTTGGAGAGACCCTTTGTTTTAAGCTGCTGGAAATAGTGTTGAGTTGGAGGTCTGAGTGAGCCCTGACAGAGAAACAGTTGCAGTGTGACCCTGAAAAGAAGCGGAGACTGACCGACAGGCTTCTTGAACACAGGGCTGGAGTGTGTAGCTTGGATTTTCTGCAAAGGCTGTTTGCCCTAGAGTTCTACTGCGGTTCAGGGAATCAGGATTGGTGTATATTTCTACAAATAAATGGATCACATCAAAGGTTAACCTGACTGCATATCACGAATTTCTCATCCAAACAGAAACCACCCCATAAGGCCCTGAATCTCAGCTTTCTCCTCGGCCAAAGTGGTAACAGTATGCTCTTAATTTTACCATGTTTTCTGCATTGCAATGGAAAACTGAGTAAAGGGTAATCATTAGTCTGTGAAAATGACTGGCATTTCTGCTGCCTCTGTCTTTTCTATTTCCCGGACTTTATTTATTGCTTGACTTTACTCAAGGTAGGGATCAAAGAGAGATGTCATACATTCTGTCCAGTTCTACGTGCACTTTACACTACAAATAGGAAATTTGTAAGGAGTTTTGAGCTGCCTGTTCATCTTGGAATCTGTAGGCACAGAGTGGATGTTGTGAGCGAAAAGATGATAGGCAAGGGTATATATAATAGGTTGGTTTGTCAAATTTCCTCTCCCCTATAAAACTACTTTAACTAAGAAGCGTACCCATTCCTTTAAACTTCTCTATCTATGGTAGATATATGCCCTTGCCCCCTTGTGATGTGATGTGAGTATCTCACAATTGTTAATATATTTGTCCTTACAATATCCCTGTACGGTTTTAACCTTGTTTTACAGATGAGGAATTGAATCCCAGAGTGACTGTGACGTACCCAAATTCACACAGGAAGTCTGTGGCAGGCCAAGGAACTTAAGTCTCCCAAGTTCTGAATCATAGAATCATAGAATATAAGGGTTGGAAGGGACCCCAGAAGGTCATCTAGTCCAACCCCCTGCTCGAAGCAGGACCAATTCCCAGTTAAATCATCCCAGCCAGGGCTTTGTCAAGCCTGACCTTAAAAACCTCTAAGGAAGGAGATTCTACCACCTCCCTAGGTAACGCATTCCAGTGTTTCACCACCCTCTTAGTGAAAAAGTTTTTCCTAATATCCAATATAAACCTCCCCCACTGCAACTTGAGACCATTACTCCTCGTTCTGTCATCTGCTACCATTGAGAACAGTCTAGAGCCATCCTCTTTGGAACCCCCTTTCGGGTAGTTGAAAGCAGCTATCAAATCCCCCCTCATTCTTCTCTTCTGCAGGCTAAACAATCCCAGCTCCCTCAGCCTCTCCTCATAACTCATGTGTTCCAGACCCCTAATCATTTTTGTTGCCCTTCGCTGGACTCTCTCCAATTTATCCACATCCTTCTTGAAGTGTGGGGCCCAAAACTGGACACAGTACTCCAGATGAGGCCTCACCAATGTCGAATAGAGGGGAACGATCACGTCCCTTGATCTGCTCGCTATGCCCCTACTTATACATCCCAAAATGCCATTTATTTAGTAGCTAACCACCAGACCATCCTTCCTCTCAAGAAAATATAGCCAACATCCCTTAAATAAAAAACAAACAAATGTGAACTTCAAGGGAGTAATACATGTACACAGAATAATTCCCACAGATAAAGCAGTGACAGGATCAAGAGAACTAGATGCTGGGGCTGCAGGGCTCCTTATGACTGACACGTCTATGCCACTACCCATGGGACAGCCATGATCTATGCACTATCAAGCCTGTGGAGCTAAGCATCACACGAAATACTACCTATGGGAGACCTGGTTGGCAGCCCCCTGTGACCTCTGATTGGTCTAGGTGCACTATTTAAGCATGAAGGGATTAATGGCTTTACTTCTGATCCTTGACTCCAGTTCTGATCCCTGGCTAGACTCCTGACTCTGGCTCTGACCTTAGGCCTGACTCCTGCTCCAACCACCAGGCCCTAGTCCTACTGTGACCAGTAGGCATGATCCCCGGTCCTATCTGGTAGACCAGAGCGCCCACATCCCAGTCATGACAAGTAGGCTGCAATTACATAGATTCATCCATTTCTACAAAGATGTGGACAAAGTTTTTCCTTTTTTCCATTAACTACAATTTTATAATACTAGGAAACAACAGAGTGTAAAGGACAAAAATAAGAAAGAAAGTGGAGGATATGTGCTAATACAAAATGCAGTATAGGATGGAATCACATTTATCAGAACCTTCAGTATATTTGTCATGGGCCCAACATGCCCGAAATGATTTTGCTGCAAAAACCACAAGGAAATTCTATTAAAGCACCATCTCCTTGGCACATTCGAAGAGACCAAAAAAAAGGTTGCTTATTCATATCGTTTGATTTCCTTAGCAACAGGTTAGTATCAGCTGTGGTACAGCTGAGGGCTTGTAAACATGGCGGGGAGAAGCTACAGCATTAATGGTGGGGTATTTATGTTCTGTTGTTTTTCCAGCCTGTGAATAATATTTAAGTGCTTTGTGCCAAACGGAATGAAATTGCCAGGATTCTCATTGTTGAAAAGAGAAATCGTTGAAGGCAAATATATTTTCAGAGAAGCTGTCAGTGTGATAATCATGCACTTGTGTCACTAAATTACATAAAAATACATGCATTTATGCAGTTGCTAACCCTGTGAAACATTAACAGAAGGAATACCTGGAAGAGTCGCTGTGGGAATCTTTCTGTTCTTTTGTTACTGTTATCATTGCTAGGTAACCCACAGACATCAGCCATCACATTGTGTTTGAAAATATTGTAGTTGGCCAAGATGCCACTGTTTGCCAATCACAGTTTCTGGTAACAATATCATGTCAAGATTTACAAAATCAGTTCAGCAAAAAATTAATCTGAAATTCAAGGGACGAGGAAAATCAATAGAAGTAAGTAAGGTGCTTGTTAACTATTGTGAGGTTGTATGGTTTTATGAATAACATACTGTAGTTTTTTATGCTTTAATGTGATAGGACACCTTGGACAATAGTCCTCAAGGGAATAACGGGTAGACCTATAGAATTTCATGAATTTTAACAAATAACTTTCCTGTATGTTGAAATTCAGAAGTATTTTTCAGTGAAAATCACCAAATTTCAATTTTTAGAGCACTCTTTAGTACTTTAAAAAGTTGTGCAGTTTGATATTCCTGAGGTGCACGCTGATGTAAATACAGAAATTCCAAAGCAGTCAGCCACTTGATTCATCAACTTCAGGATTGTTGAAAAAAAGAATGTTAAAATGGTTCTGACTAAAATTCTCGTAAGTAAGGGAATTCTGGGTTAAGAATGAATATGGATGTAAATGCCCATTTAGACACTGAAAGACTGCTCAAGGCCTCCATTCTGCACATTGATGTCAATGGAAGTATTGTTGTTGATTTAAATAGGAGCAAGATCAGGGCCCATGTTACTAAGGGCTGAGTCCTGCCAGGTACTGAGCACTGTGACCCCAATCCAGCAAAGCAACATGCGTTACTTTTTAAGGATGTGTGTAGTCCCATTGTAGCTAATGGACAGACCTATACCCATTGTGAAGAATGTATGAGATGCCTGTATTATTTTTAATGATTATTATATGTACCACTGTCCATCTGATTGCTATCATGATGTCTGCTGCATGGGTGCAAAGTGATAACTTAAGTCTGGCCTGTTTTATAAGTTTTAACAGCATAACTGTCAGTCAGAGGTGTGATTTTTTTTTCCCTCTCACCCCCGACTAACAGCTATGCTGCTGCAAGCACAGTTACACCTGCAAAAAAGTCATTTTGCAGCTATAACGCAATCCGTTCAGGGAACTGGTTTAAGCTATATCGGCAAAATAACTCTTTTTTTGCCAGGCCTGGTCTACACCTAAAAATTAGATCAACCTATCTACATTGCTCAGGGCTGTGAAAAATTTTGCATCCTGAGCGATGGAACTAATGCTCCCCGTAGGTGCAGCTAGGTCGACGGAACAATTCTTCCGTTGAGCTAGTTAATGCCTCTTGAAGAGATGGATTAATTATATCGATGGAAAAACCCCTTCCATCGATGTAGGAACTGTGTATACTGCAGCACTATTCTGGGGCTGTGCCTCTGTAGCCATTGTAATGTAGATATATCCCTTGTATAAGCTGTATCTTTGACATAGGTTTACTTCTATAGCAAGGCTAGCAAATCCTTTCCAGCACAGATGAGGCAGAGTCCTGCAGCATGGCAGACATGGTTGTAGACAGCGCAATCATGGATACTTAACAAACAATACAGGTGCCATGACCTGTTGTTGTTTTGCCCCGTCCAGAGGAAAAACAACCAACCCCATCTTATGGCAGAGCCAGCAGCCCTAGCATGACCATGTAGATTACTAGTCAGAGACTGTTGACTTGTTTTTATCTACAGTAACAAACGCAGAGGATGGGCAAATATAAAAACCCCAGTGGAGTGAAGGAATACACATGGCATGAGAAAGAGCTGTTAAAAGGACCAGACCAGAATGAAAAGAGAAGGCCAGGCAGGAGGAGAGGGGGTGCAGAATATTTTGGACCACTTTTTTAATATAGAGATTGTTTCCCAGACCACTTCTCCATCTAGTTACATAATATCCCTGTAGCAACTACAACAATTGCTTTCATGGGAAAGTAGTCTTGGAAAACTATTCTAACATTTTAATGCCATTTAGCATGTGGAAATAGGGAGGAGAAGACTGCTCGCTGTAGACTACCAGAGGTTCATGGACCTAGGAACCTTTGCCCTAGAACAGGGGTGGCCAAACTGCAGTATGTGAGCTGCATGGGCTCTTTTACAGTTAAAGTGCATCTTGCAGAACCGCTTCCAACCCCACCATTCTCCACCTACCAGATGTGGTGGGGAGCCTGGGGCTTCTGCCCTGTGGTGGGGGTAGGGGCTTCTTTCTGTTCAGCAGGGAAGGGAGTCTCGGGGCTTCAGCCACAGAGGGCTGCCGGGGTGCAGCTTTCGAACTTCTGAAGATTTTCAGATGTGGCTCAGAGGGTCAGTGAGTTTCACCACCTCTGCCCTAGAACATGAACAGATCACATGATACAGGTCTCATCTTCAAAGTGTATGATGGCATCTGGGGCACTGTAATGCACTGATGACAATGGCTCTGCAGCACTGCCTTCCACTGGATAAAATCAAGAAATTAAACATTTGTGAACGTCTCCCCATCTGGCAGCTGATTTGAAAAGCTTATAAAAACCTTCAAAAGTGGTTACAACTAATAGAGATTCTCCTAAGCTTAACTGGTAGAAGCCTGTATTTCGGGAGGAGCAGAAGATCGACAATTCTGAATATTATTCCCCAGGCCATCATACCAGTTAGCAGATGGACTCTGGTGGATGGTTTATTGCTGATTTGATGAGGATTTGCTCATGCTTGGTGCTGACCAAGGCATGATCCATGTCCTTACTATCACCTTTAGGACCTTAAGGAGGAAGGATGGTGTTTTTTACAAACAACAAAGTTTAGAAATGCCAAGCTATTTTGGGTGCTTCAGTTTTTGGCTGCCCAACTTGAGACCCCTTAAAGAAGCATGATTTTGCAAAGGGTTGGTGCTCAGCACTAGTCACTTTCAAAAATCTGAATTGTAATCTTTTAGTTTCCCTATTTTCTATCTACAAAATGGGGATATTAAATACTTCTCTACTTTATGGGGAATTGTGAGGCTAAATCTATCACTGTTTGAAAGGCACTTAGATTACTATGGTGACTGCCATATAAATGCCTCTTTAAAATAAAGAAAAGCTTAGTCTTCTCTGGGGAACATCAGTTATTCCTCCACTGCAGAGTTAGCCTGGGTTCTTCCTCAGGTGCTGCCCTGATCTACCTCCCATGCTTTCAGCCTACATGGCTGAAGGTGTTCTGCTTTCACTCACGCTGGTAGTCCCTGGTCACCACTCACAAGGGAGAGCTCAGTCAGGGTTGTAATAAGGGTGACCAGTGTGAAAAATCGGGATGGGGTTGAGGTAATAGGTGCCTATAGAAGAGAAAGTCCCAAATATTGGGACTGTCCCTATAAAATTGGAGCTGCAGGTGGCAGGGGTATCCCGCAGCCCCCAGCTACTGCAGGCAACTCCTAGTCACTGTGCAGCTGCCCCCTTTTAGGCAGCCTGGGGATCCACAGATCCCCATTTTCTCCTGGACATTTTAGTAAAAGTCACTGAATGGTCACGGCTTCCATGAATTTTTCTTTTTTGTTTGTGACCTTTCTGTGATTTTTACTGAAAATATCTGTGACAAAATCTTAGCCTTAAATATAGTTAAAACCTAAAGCAATACAGTAATGGTGTATGTAAACCGGAGTGCCTTGGTCCTTCCTGTAGTATAAAGGTAGGCTCAAGCTGAATTTTTTTTTAAAAGGCAGTGACCTGTGGGATATGGAGAAGGTGGAGGAAGAAGTCCAGTGATTTTTTTTATAACTTGCGTTACTTTGTTTCCTCCTTCCCTCAGCTTATGATGACTCAGTACAGAGAAATATTTCGCGTTTCATAAGGCTTTTAAATAATGTACACAGTACATCTAAAAGTAAAGGATGCCGTGGAAACAGGCTTTACACATAATCCAGGACAGCATAGTCTAGGGCTAACAGAGTCATGTATAATATTTACAGATGATGCATTCCAAATGTGGCAATTCCAGGTGTGTGCCTCCTTTCAAATGATTATAAAATGTCTAACTCACGTGGCATTGAAATATGGGACTGTAATCATATTAGGGGTTTGACCCCTCTTCTGAAGGTTTCGTTAGTAACTGTGACACAGAAGCCTAGTGGTGGTTCACTATTCTGTCTCAGCAACTCATGTCAGGCCTGACATACTCAGTACACCTCACACACTGTTCTCATGATATTTATCCAAATGTTGGCATGTAATATATCATTAGAAAACTAATAACTCACTGATAATTAATATTCTTGTATGTTATATGTGTTGTTAACCTTCAAAGAATTATACAGATGTGCTGGAAATATGTGACTAAAATGTCCTTAAACCAGAAATGTCAGTCAAAGTTGATAAACAGGTTTTTCCAGACAAAGAAAAGGGACTAACACCTCAAGCCAGGTATGCCCAAGGACAGTGTGTCAGAAATACCAAGACCTTCATTGGCATTGTAAAAATCACAAGTGTAGGAGAGGCCAGTTTGGCGTCTACACCAGACAGCATGGCATCTACACTTCGAGGGATGCACTTCAGAAGGATATATTTCATAGGCTTACTAGACTGTAGAGAGAGGGGGAGAGAACCCCTAACTGATCCCTCACATAAGGAGTCAAAGCGCTTTGAGTTCTGTGTATTGGGTTCTGGCTAAAAAACAGGCCAGCCATGATGAAAGAATGACTTTGGGGAGAAAAACTTCTTTAGGCTTAGAAGTTATTTTTAATTTAGTTTGTTTCCAACCATCTCCATCCTTAAACTTAGTATCACTTAATCCTATGTCATTTTGTTAGTAAACATGTTTTACTTTTACCACAAATAAACTCAGTGCTTTGACTGAAGCAGAAGGTTTGCCAATCCCAGTTAAGTAATAAACTGCCGTGTACAGTTTGTTTAAAGGAACAGTGAATTTGTTAAGGTTTTGTGGATGCTACGGTAAGAAAGGCTGAGCATGGTAGAGAAAGACATTTTTGGGGAGAAGCTGGGACTGGGAGGGTGTTGGTGTTACCCTGGAAGGAGTAACCAGGTTGGTGGAAGCCTGGGTTGAGGCTGTGGTGCTGTAAACATGCTCCTGGTGTCAGGGCTCTGAACCAAAGCTGCATGACACAGAGGCATCCAGGTTACAGGGCAGGTGGTGACACAACCCCTTACTGGTCTGAGTTGAACCCCAGAGTGTCACAGTAACTACCATGTATTTTATAGTTTATTTGCCATATTGTTGTAGCGATGTTGGTCCAAGGATATGAGAGCGACAAAGTGGGTGAGGTAATATATTTTATTGCGCCGAAGTCTGTTAGTAGAAGAGACAAGGTTTTGAGGTTCACAGAGCTCTTCTTCAGGTCTGGAGAAGGTAACCAGAATGTCACAGCTAAATATGTGTGTTAGCCCCCTATGTGTAACAATCTGTCCTACCTTGTATTTAGTTGTGACTTCCACCAACAGAAGTTGGTTGAATAAAAACCATTACCTTACCCATCTTCTCTCTCTCGGGTATCATATATAGCCTCTGAATACATACTCAAGTCTGATTTCTTCCCCTTATTTTTACTGTAAAAATAATAAAATACAATTACTTTTAAACACACTGAAAATTTCTACCATCATCAGCATCTACACAACCTGAAGTTATATTATCAAATTGAAAAGAAAACTCAAATGTATATGACACTAGGCAGATAGTCTAGCTGCCAAAATACAAAATTAAAATATAGTTGAGGTGAATAAGGACACTTTTTATATTTCATGTTAACACTTGCCCTTTATATGACATGAGGTTAAAGGACAAGGAAAAATTGTTTCCCTTATTTTTTTTTCTTATGGTTCTCTTGTTTTGTTATCTCCCTGTTTCCTTCTCCCTCCCTTCATGGCTCTGAAATCATACTCTGAAATGATCTGAAATGATACTCTGAAATCATCTGTCTAACTACTCCGAGTGAAATCAGTGTGTGCAGGATCAAGCCCGTAAATCGTAAGCTCCCTGTAGCAGGGACCCTCTCTTCTCATAAGATTGGAAAACCTCCCCCGCATATATCTGTTCTGCTGTATAAAAAATAGCATGTGAGTGAAATTAAATTTTTCACCCAAAAGAAAGCCATTCAATAGGTTTTGTGTTCTCTTCTTCAGTTATTTTGAATGAAAAACCATGGAAGACTAGAATGCCAGGAAGAAAACAAGTTATCTTCGTATCCAAAAAATAAAACACTTTATATATCACATATCTACCTGGTAACATAATTCGCTGGACTTAGGGAAGGTCAACAGATCTATGCTCTGAATTTGGAGGGAACCCAAGGTCACCCTAAATCTAGGTTTATGTAAGCGTACTCTTCCCAGAACAACCCCCTACTCTGAAGGATGACTAGAGGTGGCACCAGCAAAATAGATCAGATTTGCTCATAGCCCTGAAATTACTGCTTCTGTCTCATCCAGGTTTCAGTAAGGTTGTTTTCAGAGGGTCATTGCAGACACGCTGGCTGAGGAGCGAGCATTCCCGCTTTGCAAAACTTATATTGCTGAGTAAAACTTAAGACAGACACTCAGGATTTGGCCCTTTGATAGTGCAATTATTCTTAGCAATTGTATGGTGCTTTGTAAGTGCTGTGCACCGTGAATTAATCTTCACAATATGTGTTGGGCACATAAGTAAATTGTGCAGATGGAGAAGTTGAGGCGGAATGATTGTGTGAATTGCTCAATGATTGTGTGAATTGCTCAGTCACACAGCAAGTCAGTAGCAGAACAGTGATTTGGACCCAGGAATTCCTGACTCCCAATGCTGACCTTATTCCCCGAGATGTGTTTGTGTCTCTGCTTCATTAATATTTAGCATAAAGTCTCTGATCTTAATTTTTCTGTTTTCAAAAGAGCCAGGCATTAGATCTACTTCCGTTTTCCCCTTGAAAATTGAAATGGGGAATCTGACATGAATTTTGCCTGTTGGCAGGTAAAATATGTATCATAGAAATATTGGGAAAACTTTTTTTAATCTTATAGCCTGAATCTCTGTTGAAAAGGTAAATTTTCCCATTATGGCATGGTAACAAAGAAGTTGACAGAAAGTTGTTAAGATCTCCAATGAATACCTGAAGTGAAAGCAGCTCTTTATCTACCTCCAGGCTTCAATTCAGTCTCTCCACTTATCTCACCAAGCTTTGGCCCATTGCCATTCATCTAAGAGAGTTATGCTTCTGGATTCTTATATACTGTTCTTTTCTCCTTTATCCCTCCAGTGCCTGCAGCTGCTGCTGCACCGTGTTCTCCACAGTTAAAAGTGGTTCTGCAGAGCCAAAATCTATTTAAAATGATTCATGATAATCAATAGCTTTATCTAGGGCCTGATTCATTATCTGCAAATGATCTACAAGTAGGAAATTACTTGGAAATCCTGGATCCTCTCCTAGCTGACAAAAGTCTTTATATGCAGTCTGCATATGACCTGCAAGGTTTACTTTTGCAGCCTGCTGGTAGCCCCATCAGTAGCTGCAGAACTTTTTATCTTGTTTCAGACGTGCTCCCAGTGTTGTATTTGACTCCTTTCTCTCTTAGTCTCTGAAACCTGGTTGTCATCATCATCTCTTTAAAATCATTTTTCAAAACTACCCCTTCTTGTCTCTAAAACATGTTCTCTGTCATGATATGCTGCACTATTAACCACAGCAATATCATCCTCTCTCTGCTCTCCTCTCTTTCCCATCCAGTGTATCCAAAAAAGCCATAGGTAACGTCATTTTCCTTTTCTATTACTTTGACTGTGTGATTCCCTGTCACTTGTTTTCCCATTATCTTCCATAGTAAGTTCAAGCTCCTTACCTTCACTTTAAAGACTCTTTGTTCTTACTGTTGTTTGTATTGACCCAAAATATTGTAACACCCAAAGTCTCTATTCTTGGCTTCATTTTGTTACTTGCTGTACAAACACAACGTGACAAGGTTCCTGCCCCAAGCAGTTTACAATATAAATAGAAAACTGACAAGAGTAGCTAAAAGAGATAGCATAAAAATAAAGTGGTCAGAGAGGTGCTTGGCAAATGCCATGCTTGTTCCAGACAAGGTCAGTGTGGAAAGGATGAGTCAACAGGGATAAGAGGGTAGCAAAAGGATGAGGGATATTGACGGGAAGGAGGGGGGAAAAGTGAGGGGGGTAAGTATGGAAAGGCTGTGAACTGATGGGAGACCTTAACATTCCAGATATATATTAGTGAACAAATGCTACTAGTAATGGTACCATCTGTGGGCTTTCTGATGTAATAGCTGGCAGATTTCTTCACCAAATAGTCACTGAACAGCAATAGGTGATGCTATTTTAGGCTGCTTTGCCTAAGTAGTGAGGATGTTATAGACGAGCTGGTTGTAGAAAATAAGTCCTCTTTAAGTCAAAAGTGCAAAAGCTATCTGGAATTTGTATCCTAAATAAGGGGTGGGGGGGGACATAGGGAAGAGCTCCAGACATAACTCAATGATAGTAAGAGTAAGCAGAGAGCCTACCTAGAATGGAGGAGGGACTGATCAGCAAATAAAGCTACATCTTGGAAGTCAGAAATTGTAGAGATAAAGTGAGACTGGCCAAAAGTCAAGCTGAGTTAGACCTTGTAAAGGAAATTCAAATCCATAGTAAAAGGGTTTTTTCCCCATGTAAATATAAAAAGAAACAAGAAAAGAAGAACTGGAGTTGCCGTGCGGCAAGGATGGGATAGAGATTGAGGATAATCTAGGTATGGCCCAAAAACTAAATGAATACTTTGCCTCAGTTTTCAGTAAGGATGACAATGTAGAACATGAGGGACAAGGCAGGATGACTAATGGGAATGAGAACATAGAAATAGAAATTACCACATCTGAAGTGGAAGCAAAACTCTCAAAGAGTTTAATGCACTCAAGTCAGGGTGGCAGGGGGACACACACACAATAATCTCCATCCCAGAATACTGAAAGAACTGGCACATGAAATTTCAAGTTTGGTAGCAAGGATTTTAAAAATATCTATCAAATCAGGGTGGCACTGTATGACTGGAGAATAGCAAACAAAGGAGAAAAAAAGTCACAGAGAAATATTTTGAAACTTAGTTTCATTTCAATTCAGATTTGAAACCAAAAATTTCAAAATATCTCTGTGAAAGGGAAAGTCTCACTTGCATGACTCTGGGACAGTTCGCATGACAGGCTGCACTGAGGACACGGACATTAAGCCCTGGGATCCAGGTTCTTCAGCAGTCTGCCTGAATGGCTGTTCTGGAATGACAGATCCTGAAAGTCCTTAGGGTCCCCAACTCTGAGGCAGTACACCTGGCTGGGTGCCCTAGAGCTGTGGACCATGGAAGGCCCAGCAGCCCTCCAGGTGGGCCGGCCAGGCAAGCTGGCAAGAAACCAGGCAGGTTTCAAAAGTTGCCTGGCAAGCAGTGTTCTGGAGGAAATAGTCAAAATCAAACCATCTATGTGGAACATTTTGATGAATCCATGAATTCCGATGAAAACATTTTGTTGGATTTTTTTCTGACTCCTTTGGTTTCTTGTGAGAAAGTTACAAATGGTCTTGTTTTATATAAACATATTCCTATCAGTATACACCATGGTTTTTTGGCATGGCAAGCTCATAATTTTGTCAAACTGACCACAGGGTTGCATCAGTTTCAGCTAATATAGCTAAAATAATATTTAATTCTCATTTCACCAGCGTTAACATTTTTTTGTCAATGTTATGCATTTATGCCTACGTTTTGGTGTCTTAGAAATTAGTGACAGAAAAGGTCTAGAAACATATTCCTCAACTAATGGAGAATGTTTTCAAATGACATATTTTCCACAGTTTTGTCTAGTCTATTGTCAAACAACAAGCAATGGGGCTTCTGTCACTGCCCTTAGAAGAATATTATTCCATTAATAAATCTCTCTGTGGATAGCTTTTATTTTTCATGTTTACATTTTCTTTTTCATAAATTCTTCACATGGCTCCTAGTTGTATGCCAGGGAGACGAAACAAAGCCACCAAGAGAAAAAGGGAGTCAGTAGGCACCAGTGGAAAGGGACCCAGAAATAGTTTACAATAGCATAATTATAGTACCTTACATATCATAAAATATAAACCACTTACAGTACTACAGTGCTTTTGAAGAAGCTACATTAATGTGGGATGTAATGTTACAATTATTTTAATTCATGCTACGTTTTGTTTATTTTTGGATTCATCACTGGGGGCAATTCAGAGTCATGTAAATTAAAGTAAATATATATGCAAGTTATTCATGGCCCTCAGGTTGAGACAAGTTGCCAATGCAGGCTCCATGCTACAAGGGTAAAGGTACACTGCTAATCCATTCATAGGTACTTTTGTATTAGTATTACCGTAGGCTGATGAGTTTAAAAATCTGGAAGTCTATTGTGTTTCCATATTTTGTCATGATATTTACTTGCCATTTATTTTATTCCAGTCTTTGTCAGCAACTGAAGTTAAATGCCTTAATTTCATCTTCCTACTTACCACTCTCAAGCATTTGTTTTCTTGATGTTTTATATTGTTCTTCCTGATCTTGTCTCTCATCTTCACTCTTATTGTCTTCCACGAAATGAGGAGGGAGGGAAATGCCATTGTTAAAGTGCTTTCAGTCTAGTTGGAGCTGTCTGAATTTCTTTTCAGTGTTGCACCGCACTGTAATGATTCTGTCGTAAGTGCATTATATGCAGCACCATAATTTTGTGGCCAATCATACATATTTATTTCATTATGATTATGTATGTATTATGTTTGTTATGGTACTGCCTATGGGCTAACTGAGAATGGGGCCCCCTTGTGCAAGGCATTGTGTAAACACAAGATAAGAGACAGTCCTTTCCCCAAAGAGCTTGCACTCTAAATAGCCAAGACAAAATAGAGAGGAAAGGGATACAACACACAAGCAGAGGGAGTCATGATGGTTTGTAAACTTTAAATTCTCTGATTGTACATTTTATTGGTTTGTGTTTGTTGTGAACTCTTTTGGATGGGGTTTTGTTAGGAGGGAAGTGGCTAAATGGAAAGACAAAGGAAGGAAGCATGCTAGCAAGAGCTGGAGCCTGTGAGGAAGGAGATGGGAGGGGGTTGGAGCGAAGAGCCAATCAGTACAGTGGAGAAGAACATTCAGAGTGAAGACTGCAGAAAGCAGCCTGATGACATCACTATCCGGCATGCTTGCTTACACTACTTCACAGCTGCTCCTGCCAGTTTAAGGCCACATCCACACTAATAACTTTTGCTGGTATAATTATGTAAGTTGGGAGTGTGAATTTTTTTTTACATTTCTATACCAGAAAAACCCCTACTGTTGTTTTAGTTAAATCAGCAAGAAAGTTTATTTTGATTGGGAAACCATGGGTATAAGCTACACCAGCAAAAGTACTTTTTTGCCCGCATAAGATCTGACTACACTAAGAGTGTTTTCTGGTATCGCTATATTAGAAAACCTTTTCTAGTGTAGACCTAGCTTAAGTCTCTGGCTGGTTCCTTCCTGCAATTTCTTGCCCCAAGGCCACATGCATGGCTTGTGGGAGGAGTGGGACCACATAGCCCTAGTGCTTCCAGAAGAGAGGATCTCATCTGCATGGTTCCGAGTTGAGAGCTGTGGGTGGCTTACGCATTATTCTTATCAGCTTTTGATAAGTGCCTCTTGCTCGCATGCCGTAACAATAAGATTGGAATTTTCACAAAAGATGCCTAATTTCCATGTCCTGAGGCTCCCTGAGTTCTTAGAGGATACCATAATGTCAGATGGAACTTTCCTCTGGAATTGGATAATTTCATTTCCCCTTTCTTCCATAACTGAAAACTTCAGAGAATGGGTATCAGCAACTACATCAGTGATTATGACATTTCTCCCAAATTTAATGAAATGAATCCTCATCCAATACCCCCAAACTCTTATGCATCTTGTGAAGTCATTTGCAGCTGTGCGAAGCAAGCACAAAATGCTACTACTCTCATTAGGAGTGTCTTACACATGTTTGGCCCACACTTTGCCCAGAAATAAATAACTACACAAGATGCAAGGCAGTTGAAAAATAGCCCCATTGGTTCTAAATGCTCCACAGACATAACTCTAGCTAGATCAGTGGTTCTCAACTCTGGTCCACCGCTTGTTCACGGAAAGCCCCTGACACGCCGGGCTGGTTTGTTTATGTGCCGTGTCTACAGGTTCAGCCGATGGTGGCTCCCACTGGCTGCGGTTCGCCACTCCAGGCCAGTGGGGGCTGCAGAAAGCGGTGCAGGCTGAGGGATGTGCTGGCCACCCTTCCCACAGCCCCCATTGGCTTGGAGCGGCGAACTGCAGCCAGTGGGAGCCGCGATTGGCTGAACCTGTGGACATGGCAGATAAACAAACCGGCCCGGTGCGTCAGGGACTTTCCCTGAACAAGCAGTGGACCAGAGTTGAGAACCACTGAGCTAGATGATCCTCCCATTCTGTGAACAACGAAAAGTCCCACTGAAATCCAGGAATGCAGGATCTCTCCCCAGAATGGGATTGAAAAATTTGTTCTGATGAAGAGACTGCTATTGTGTGTACAGTACAGCATGTATCCAGCTGTACTGTAGACAGGTTTCATACACAGAGTACATATACATGAATTATAATTTTGGCATGTTGCACAACACTAGAAAACAATAGGTGTGCCCTAGCATTATAGTTTAGAACAAAATGTGTGAAATAAATCCCTGGATTGGGATGATAAATACATTTCCCTCCCACACGTTTCCTCACCTTCCTGGAATAGTTCTGTGTAAGAAATGAGTTTAGCTCCATTAACCTGTGGGATTTCTCATGCCTTTCATCCCAAAAACCAGGAGTCAGAAGTGGCCTTAGACAGTAAATCAGACAATCTGCATAGGTATGAGAGGACAAGATATAACATATTTCTGTTAGCAATGATACATCTGTGCATTACTAACCAAAAGAAAACCTCTCGTGATGTTTTAACACATTTCCTCAGAAATCTTTCAGAAGTTTTTAAACAGACACATTTTGTTTGCTGATTAAGCCTGGGAATATCTAAAGGACTATAACTGTTGATAAATGTCAGTATATTGACATTAGAACATAGTCATCTTATAAAATAAGATACTCAGTCCATGCAGAAGTTTTAACATAGAGCCTAATGCAATTATAGTGGTAGAATGAAGACTTCAGCTTTGCATTCAGGTCAGACTTGTATTTAAATTAGATTAGGATATAATGAATACTGCTTTTAGTATGGATGATGCTTAGACTGACTGCCTTACTCAACACAGATAGCACTTAAAAATGAAAACCTCACTAGTTCATGGTGAAGATTTTACAGTATTTAAATGGAAGCCATTTTAGTGCTTCACAAATGGATCCTTTTTATGCATTCCCTGGCTATGCACATCTTTTTGGAATTAAGGTGTTTTATCTTATAGTCATAGCTGACTTCTTTTAGGAGATGACTTCATAACCTGCATGAGAAACCTGTGGTGGCAGTGGTTGGCTTTAACATGATAAGGCCTTCTAGGCTAGAGAGGAAGGGTTGTAGAATTGATTTGTGTATGCTGTTTATCTGAATGTGACTTTGCTGTAATTAATTTTAACTGCTGTCCACTTTCACACAATCGTGTTCGTTCTGTCATACATTAATACGTGGTGTGGTTTTGGTGACTTTGAATTTCCCTCTGGTCTGTTTCAGATGTGAAGGTTGTGGGTAGACAGGCTGTATAATTTCATTCAGATTATTTTTTTACCCTGAATCCAGAGTGCAAATGCAAAAATTGTATTCCTCTCCAAGTAAAGCCATTAGTAATTGTTAGAGCAGTGGTGGAATGTGGACTGGTTGTACACAAACTGGAGCTGGAAGTCCAACATTAAAACTAATCACTGCCATTGTCCTAACAGAGCAGCAATGAAGCATTAATTAAGCACGTTGGAAATCCCGTCCTTGAGGAACCAACTGGCTGAAAACATATGGGTCTTATTCATGGCTTTCTGGAAAATAAAACAAACTCTAAATTTTAAAGCAATTGCAGTATCTTTTTAAAATGCCAGAGGGACAGCCCTGGAATTTGTCTAATTAGATATAAATAATGGTCATGTGGAGGCAAAATTCCCCACATTGCCATGCTGATGTGACTCGACCTTGACCAAGAGGGCATCTAAATGGTTGAGAGCTTAGTTTATTTTCCTTGCCCCTTTCTTCCTGAGACAGCTAATTGTGAGTGTTGGTTTTTGAGATGTAGACACCTTTCCCTTGGGAATTGAACAGACCCTACCGATTCATTTTCAGCCAATGAGTTTGCCACTACCATTTCAGTCTTGAACTAAGCACTGAAGCAGAAGTGATAATGTTAATATTCTAGTTCCACTTCCCTGACCCACTCTATGCCCCTATTTATATCTTTCAGTAAACAAAGACATGGAGCAGAAAATATGGTTTCGAAGGCCAGTAATTGGTTTTACTTTTTCAATGTGAACTTTAAGACTACCACACAATTCTCCTTCCAGTCCCCCAGAATTGAATAACACAATAGCAAATGTATAATGCTATACCTAAAGATTATTAAAACAAATACACTTCAAAAAGAAATCACTGAATACAAATATACTATATTTAATATTTTATTGCATGTATTCTGACATGCTTAAAGTGAAATTATTTTCTGCTAAGTGACTCTGTAAAAATAAAATTGTGAAGTTACGTGTTTACAGGGGCTCTGTCATTTCCAGTTCAAATATTTTCAGTTTACAAATAGATACATAGTTTTTCTTCTAACTGCAAACTCATCCTAAGAGCCGAGACTCAGGCGGGGTTCTTTCCTGATCATGCATTGTTACAAGTCGGGGGAAAAGGCCAATTTATTCTCCAGTGACATTTATCTAATGCCAGTGCCTTTAGTGGGTTAGCTAAGGTGTACGTGATTGCCTTTGTAAGCTGTACTGTGTAAGTGAACCCTGTGCTTCTGTGGAATGCCATTGACTTCAGCTCTGCATGGTTGCAGGTGTCTGCCTATGTACAATAGCTTGCAGGATCAGGAACTTAGTGAGTGATTCTGTTGATGAACTGGAAAGAATAGAATCTGGCTTATTCTTTTTTAGCTGTGTTATCTTAGCTGGATTACCACATGTGAATGGTGGTACATACTTTTGTTCCCAGATTAAGAAATTATGACTCTGAATGCACACAGGATGCAGATCTGTGAAAAAAGGTGTCATTATTCTAAGAAAGAAATGAGTCCTTGTGGCACCTTAGAGACTAACCAATTTATTTGAGCATAAACTTTCGTGAGCTACAGCTCACTTCATCAGATGCATACTGTGGAAAAAACAGAAGGTGTTTGTTTTTATACACACAAATCATGAAAAAATGGGTGTTTATCACTACAAAAGGTTTTCTCTCCCCCCCACTCCACTCTCCTGCTGGTAATAGCTTATGTAAAGTGATCACTTTCCTTACTATATGTATGATAATCAAGGTGGGCCATTTCCAGCACAAGTTTCCCCCCCCCAACACCCCCCCCCCGACAAACCCACTCTCCTGTTGGTAATAGCTTATGTAAAGTGATCACTCTCCTTACAATGTGTATGATAATCAAAGTGGGCCATTTCCAGCACACATCCAGGGTTTAACAAGAACATCTGGGGGGGGGCGGTTAGGAAAACAAGGGGAAATAGGTTACCTTGCATAATGACTTAGCCACTCCCAAATAACAGAACACCACTAGCCGTCACCTTCAGCCCCCAACTAAAACCCCTCCAACGCATTATCAAGGATCTACAACCTATCCTAAAGGATGACCCAACACTCTCACAAATCTTGGGAGACAGGCCAGTCCTTGCCTACAGACAGCCCCACAACTTGAAGCGAATATTCACCAGCAACCATATACCACACAACAGAACCACTAACCCAGGAACCTATCCTTGCAACAAAGCCCGTTGCCAACTGTGCCCACATATCTATTCAGGGGACACCATCACAGGGCCTAATAACATCAGCCACACTATCAGAGGCTCGTTCACCTGCACATCTACCAATGTGATATATGCCATCATGTGCCAGCAATGCTCCTCTGCCATGTACATTGGTCAAACTGGACAGTCTCTACGTAAAAGAATAAATGGACACAAATCAGATGTCAAGAATTATAACATTCGTAAACCAGTCAGAGAACACTTCAATCTCTCTGGTTACGCGATTACAGACATGAAAGTTGCGATATTACAACAGAAAAACTTCAAATCCAGACTCCAGCGAGAGACTGCTGAATTGGAATTCATTTGCAAATTGGATACAATTAACTTAGGCTTGAATAGAGACTGGGAGTGGCTAAGTCATTATGCAAGGTAACCTATTTCCCCTTGTTTTCTCCCCCAGACGTTCTTGTTAAACCCTGGATTTATGCTGGAAATGGCCCACCTTGATTATCATACACATTGTAAGGAGAGTGATCACTTTAGATAAGCTATTACCAACAGGAGAGTGGGTTTGTGTGTGTGGGGGGAGAAAACCTGGCTTTATGCTGGAAATGGCCCACCTTGATTATCATACACATTGTAAGGAAAGTGATCACTTTACATAAGCTATTACCAGCAGGAGAGTGGGGGGGGGGGGAAGAGAAAACTTTTGTAGTGATAAACACCCATTTTTTTCATTATTTGTGTGTATAAAAACAAACATCTTCTGTTTTTTCCACAGTATGCATCCGATGAAGTGAGCTGTAGCTCACGAAAGCTTATGCTCAAATAAATTGGTTAATGTCTAAGGTGCCACAATTACTCCTTTTCTTTTTGCGAATACAGATTAACACAGCTGTTACTCTGAAACCTATCATTATTCTAAGAGCAGAAATAGACATTAAGGACCCTGTCAAGTTTTTGATTTGTCCTTTACTCTTTGTTCAGTGTTTAGGAAATGAACAAAATACATTTGTACACATTTTTAAATAAAATCCTATACATTGATTCTCCCCTTTCCCCTCTTTCCACACACACATCTTGAGACTGCCCTATATTTTTCTTTATGCATCAACATCATCATTATTATTAATTATTTGTACTGGAGTATGTGATGGGGTATAGAAATCACACATTGGAGAGCAAGGGGTTAAGGAGCAGCTCTGGGCCCAGGCAGCCCTGTCCAGTTGCACCTGGAAAGCCTGCACCAGCTGGAGGTGGGGTTTTAAAGGGGATGCAGAGTAGCTCAGAAGGGGTCAGGCAGGGAGGGAGCAGACCTCTGCTCTGAGCTATGAGGAAGTACTTCCCAGGAGCTCTCGTGGCCAGAGACCTAGAAGAACAGACCCGATAGAAACCTACAAAGGAGAGACTGGTGACTGACTGGACGGTCAGAGATTTTATGTGTAATTCTGTAATTTACTCCATGGGGAAAAGGGAAACTTGGGTAGGAAGTGGTCCTGGGGTCAGCTACGTAGCACCTCAAAGTGTAGAATGTAGCTGCCTGCCATCAGACCCTGGATTGGAGCCTGGTGGAGAGGGTGAGCCTGGGCTCCACTGCCCCCTTCCCAACGACCAGACAACAGAAGCCTTTAACTTCGTAGGGGGTGCAGCTGGGGAAGACCTTGACTCTTCAAGGGCCCAGACCCCAAAGTCCCTGTACTAAAGTGAAAGCCCTGAAGTGCTCATGGGAGCTAAGGGACAGGACTATATCTGAAAAGGGGCAACTGATCTCTGGCTCCTTGTTTTGGTTACTCTTATATCTGAGTGGGAATGGTGCATTGTTTACAATCGATACTTAAATTCCCCACTTGGTTAGAAAAATGCTAAAGGAGATCAGATCATAGAATCATAGAATATCAGGGTTGGAACGGACCTCAGGAGGTCATCTAGTTCAACCCCCTGCTCAAAGCAGGACCAATCCCCAACTAAATCATCCCAGCCAGGGCTTTGTCAATCCTGACCTTAAAAATTCCTAAGGAAGGAGAGTCCACCACCTCCCTAGGTAACACATTCCAGTGTTTCACCACCCTCTTAGTGAAAAAGTTTTTCCTAATATCCAACCTAAACCTCCCCCACTGCAACTTGAGATCATTACTCCTTGTTCTGTCATCAGCTCCCACTGAGAACAGTCTAGATCCATCCTCTTTGGAACCCCCTTTCAGGTAGTTGAAAGCAGCTATCAAATCCCCCCTCATTCTTCTCTTCCGCAGACTAAACAATCCCAGTTCTCTCAGCCTCTTCTCATAAGTCATGTGTTCCAGTCCCCTAATTATTTTTGTTGCCCTCCACTAGACTCTTTCCAATTTTTCCACATCCTTCTTGTAGTGTGGGGCCCAAAACTGGACACAGTGCTCCAGATGAGACCTCACCAATGTCGAATAGAGGGGAACAATTTTGAGTCTCTTCTAATTGAATCTTCTCTCTCCTCACGAGGCATGTGTATTCAGAAGAAGCTTCATTGTGTTGGTTTGGAGCTTACAAAATATGAGTGCGGATTTGCAAAAAACAAACTACCCAAACTTGTCACATCTCTACAAATATATGGTGGCCTTGTGATCTAGTGCCAAAAGGCTTTATTTTAAGTGATCAAAGCTACAATTGACACTAATTACTGTTTTCTTTTAGTTCCAGAAGGAGAACTCCTGCTTTTGTTCATATTCCATACCTCATCAGGGACAGATCCTTCTCATATTAAATGTCTTCAGTATTCATAAACCAGTGAATACTATGATTAATCCAATATTTCTTGTTCAGCAAATTCAGTTTGTCTCTGTTGTTAGAGGTTATATTGACAGCACATCTGGAAAACTGGGACAAACCTGGCAGTGACTCAAAGTACATGTGGGCCTCTTGCAATCCAGTCAAGTTATAAAAGTAGAATGCCATGATTTCCTAGGTAATAATTACAATAAAGCTGTATATATTTCTTACAGCCAAGTAATACATATTGGACGCAAATGTAGTAAGGGCACATTGCTTGTCTATCTTTCCATTTGCAGCTACAATGCTACAAAAATTGTGTTGTGCCTAATACAATTTGACATGATGTTCTTAATCATTTAAAGCAAGAAGTTATTGGATTTTAAAACGCTGACTTAAAGTGCATTCTAGATGGACTCATACTGCACTTACAATGATGCCTTAGATCTCAAAATGTTTTACAAATGATCAATGCCTATCTCTATTTCCCAGGTAGATATGCTGAGATACAGAGGGGTATAGTAGCTGGTCAATGTAACCTGAAAATCAGTGAATAAAACCCAGGCACCAGATTCTTCTTCCACAAACATGATCAACTCAACTGAAAGCAATGGAAATTTGTCTTGCCTGAGGAGATTCCAGGCCTATAATGTCTGACTCACCACTAGCACATTCTCACAACTAGAATTACCATAAGTTCCACACTAATCATTAGTCTGTGCATTGACCCACAGTTTGATCTCATTTCTAGTAAGATTTCAAGTAAATTAACACACTAAACAAGCATTCTGACACCAAGATGCAGCATTTATTTTGAAATGACAAGCACACAATGATGCCAGAGTTACTCAACATAGTTTCCTGACATGGCTTCCCCATTTACCATTCAGTGTACAGCAAGGACGTATGAAGAATGTATAAACATCAGCAGAAGATCATTGTGAAAGCACCCTCTACATGCTCCCATCTGAGGGAGGGTACAATAGGCACAGAAAACATATACAGCAGATTCCGATTAATAGGAAGCCAGATATTGACAACTTCTGCTTAATAGCACCATTTTGCCGGAACCAATCCCATCGACTTTCAAGTCAGTGGGATTCAGATATCAGCAATGGCATGCTGCTTATTAACAACATTTTTGGAAGAGAGGCCCCAGCTTCAGGCAGGTTTGCAAGGCTGCAGCCAGGGAAGAAAGTGGTGAAGGGTCCTGAGCACCCACCTCAGGCCGGTTTCCAGGGCTCTAGCCAAGGAAGGATGTGCTGGAACGTGTCTCCCCTGCCTGCAGGCTTGCACACCCGCTTGCGGCCGGTTCTCAGCTCGTCCCAGCACTTCCTTTTGGGGCTGCAGCTCCGCAAACCTGTCTGCATAGAGGGACTACACAGGAGGCAAGGGGCTGCAGGCTGGGAGGGGAAGCTATGGGGAGGGGAGCAGCAGCCTGGATGTTGGAGGTGCATGGTACCTCTTTCTGTGCTCTTTGGACTATGTCCTGCTGGGGAACTGCACCCAGTGAAGGAAGCACTAGGACGTACTGAGCCCCAACCACTGGAGAGTGCACAGAGATGTACAGCTCCACATGTGCCCAGCATGATCCCTACTCCCTGTAAAAAGCCCCAGCCTCGGGTTTAGCTCCTGCTCCCTGCTGCTGCTCTGCCTACAGGCAGGTTTGCAGCAATACAGCCAGGGAAGGCGTATCCCAGTGCTTCCTTCCCTGGCTTCTGCCCTGTAAACCTGCCTTCTGCTTATTAGCAGCTGCTGGATAATGTTGGCAGCTGTGGGGTTGCCAACAAATGCAATCTACCGTACAACATTTTTACCATATTGATTTTATTGAGGAAGTCTTGGAGGATGGAGCCAAAGCCCTGAGATCAGCCCAGAAGGAAGTCAAAGGACTGGAGATTTAGTCAGGAGATTCAGAAATATTTGGCTTGCTGAATAAGGACATCATCCGTGCTGCTTAGCTAATGAATTTTATTGAGTAACGAATTGTTATTTAACAGTGTACATTTTTGGTTGTCCACCATGGAGCCTGAAATGGGACTCGAACCCTTCTAGTTTTGAAAAGTCAGCAGAAAAGGGCTTTGGGGAATTTTTAGGATCTATGAAGCACACTGTCTCACAGAACTAAGGGTTTTTCTCTACAGGGCCATTATTGCAGGTTTCCTCTTTTCGTTACAAGATCATTGCTGATTTCGGTAAGGACAAATCAGCTTTTTAAGGAAGTAGGCTGTTGAAATTCTGCAGTGACTGAAAGTGTATCTGCTGTGACAATCTTTAAAACTCCTTAATACTTCTTGGGGCAGAGGTGGGCATGCAAACGTTTTGCACAAAATAAATGGAGGAGCTTGGAAAGGAGTCCAAGCAATGTAGCTGTTCTGGCTGGCTCTGTGAACACCCACTAATTGGCTAGCTTGAAAGGGCTACCTTCTGGATCCATGACCTCAGAGTGCAATCACTAGAGCAGTGCCAAGGCATCCTGGGCTCTATGTATGCTTTCCAGCTAAAAGGGAGGATATGCTGCACCCAGATGGATCCAGCGATCCCCAACAGCATATTTCGTTTAGGCTTCCTGGGAAATAGAACCATACAGACACAGGCAACTTCTTCAGCTTTATTTAACAGGCTCCGTGACTGACTAGCATTTTCAAACAGCCAGATTGTGTAGTCAGGTTTCAGCTGGCTGGAACTATGTTGTATGTACAAAGTGGAAGGATTAGACTGGAAAGAGAGATCTAGGCTTCATCAATCCTTCTTTCTTATCTGCTGCACTGATAGTAGCAAACGGGACTAAATTAAATACAAGGACTTATTCAACATTTACTAACATAACCTATCAGAAAACTTTGCCTGTATAAGGAGAAAAGACAAACTAATCATTATCTTAATTTACATGTGCAATGAATTCTCCAGTTTGTGAAGTGGCCAGATGAGATGTAAAAGGAAATGGGATAAAACCAATAGTGGTGTTGATAGGAAAAATAAGAGCAACTTGGCAAAGTGACAAAATTTCTTTTTTTATTCCCATTACCCAAGGAGGGCACCCAAAAAAGTGGCCCCCAAGAGTTTAAACCTTTTCATGTAATCTTTAATTTTTGTTACAATCATGGTTTCCAATTTAAATCCACTGCTTCCCCTGCTCTGTGTATCTGCCACACACTGGTATACTGTCAAAACAACGTACAAGGGTAGTCTGTTATTTGCTAAGCACTGGCAGTATGCCAGGTGCTATACAAAACACAAAAAAGAACAGTACCTGCCTAAGGAGTTTACAGGCTAAAAGAGAGACATAGCTAAGGCAAGATGCACTAGGAGACCCAGAGGAGGCTGATAACTCAGTTCATCGATTTTTAATTTATTTACGAATTTTAATATCAATTTTAGCTCAGTCTGTCTCCTATGCAGCATTGTGGTGGTGAAGGCAGATAACTGATTGAGAGCCTTGCTGAAGAGCACCTTTGGAAGGGATGTCAATGAGCAGAGGGTGAGCCCTTACTGCACTTGGATTGGGAGCTTGTTCCCCGGAAGGTTACAGGGGATTGACAATGTGGGAGGAGGCTATTATTAGTAGAAGTATGCTATATGAACAGGGTGGGTATGGTGTGGGAATCGGTGCTGCCTAAGAGGAGGCAGTTGCTGTTATAAAGGTAGGAAGGGACCAGGGCTCAATCATGTTCACTAAAATATTATTTTACAATTTATGCTCTGAGCAACAGTTAAGAGCATATGTTTTAATTCAGATAAAAAAAATTGAAGTGTAGATGAAGTGTTTCATCAGGCTGAGGCTCTTCCTGGTTGCCAGCAGAGTTCCTTGGAGAACAGATAAACAGTGGGGAGGTAGTTAGAGTTGACCTGAGACTGCTTTAAACCTGTACTGGAGGCTGAAACTTCTGCTGACTGGCCCCAGAATATGAGGAACAAAAGTGACCACCTCGACTCGCTGAACCTCAGTTCAGGCTAGGACTATATGTAAGCGGGGGAATAGTCCCGCTATTGTGGGGAACTTTCCTGGCTTCTCCACTACCCCAGTGAAGTGGGCTAGCAAAAGGATCTGAGTCCTCGCTCCCACTTCCTTTACCCAGTGGCCTCCCTGCCCTTGAGGACTCCCCTTCCACTCTCCTGTCTGGCAGAGTCCTCGTAACCCCAACAAGGCTGGGCCCAGGATTCCTGGGGGGCTCGATCCCTAACCCTGCTGTGGTCACCTAGGACAGGGACTAGGGTGTCCCCACTCCGGGGTACTCTCTCTCTCTGCACTGGACACTTCTCTGACCCACTGACTATTACATACAATTTAAAGCAAATGCAAGTTATTTAATCAACAATTAATTTTAAAAAGAATAAGGAAAAATGGGAAAGGTTAAAGGAAACACATCAACCCGCTCTCTGGCAGGGAACATCACAAACGGTGTCTCTGGAATGTCAGGGCAGTTCACAGTCTGTTCCTTGTAAGTCCCAGGCCTTCTTCTCAGGCCCTGGCTGTGCTGCAGGGATGCTGTGGGTTGGACGCTTGCTCTGGTGGTGGCCACATGCTCTCAGGCTCTAAGACCCTCCTTCCCCGTGTCGCCCCCGCCCTGTCGGGGTTACGATCCAAGCCTGGCCTGCAGAGCCTCTTGGCTGAGGTGTCTCCCTGTGCTGGGCCCGCTGCCCAGGGTCCCCCTCGCTTTCCCCAGCTGCTCACCGCACCCAGCTCCGGACTGCTCCAGCCCCAGCTGCACCACTCTGTCTCAGCACTGCTGCTGCTGCTCTGCCGCCAGCTCCCTGGGCTGCTTCTTTGGCCCCTCTGCCTCTGGTTGCTGCAGCTCTGCTGCCAGGACAGGTCTGCTCTGCAGGCTGCTTTTGTGGCTCTGCTCCCAGCACTGACCTGCTTCCTGGGCTGCTTTTCTGGCCCCTATAGCTCTGGTTGCTGCAGCTCTGCTCCCAGGACAAGTCTGCTCTCTCTGGGCTGTGCCTCTGGCTTTGGGGCTGCAGCTCTGCTCCCAGGACAGGGTCTGCTCTCTCTGGATCTGGCACAGCTCTGCTCCCCAGCGCAGCTTGCGCCCCTGCTTTCCCCTAGCTCGGCCCCACTCTGTCTAACCCAGGCAATTCCAGCTCACATGGAGGGCGGGACCTCCCTGGCCTCCTGACTCGCTGATTAGCCTGCCCGCCCTGTCATTCAGGCTGACCTGGAGCATTGGCCTCTCCCCATTGTTCCTGGAGACTATCAGTTTCGGGGTCCTGATTTCCCATAGACCCTTCCCTTTTTAGTACTGGGAGCTAGCCAACCAAAACACCCCCACTGAATGTTAGTAAGGGGGCAACAGTCCCCTTACATATAACAGTGTTTAAAAGAGAACTGGATAAATTCATGGAGGTTAAGACCATTAATGGCTATTAGCCAGGATGGGTAAGGAATGGTGTCCCTAGCCTCTGTTTGTCAGAGGGTGGAGATGGATGGCAGGAGAGAGATCATGAGATCACTTGATCATCACCTGTTAAGTTCACTCCCTCTGGGGCACCTGGCATTGGCCATTCTTGGTAGACAGGATACTGGGCTGCATGGATCTTTGGTCTGACCCAGTATGGCCATTCTT
Organism: Caretta caretta; assembly: GCF_965140235.1. Classification (NCBI taxonomy): domain Eukaryota; kingdom Metazoa; phylum Chordata; order Testudines; family Cheloniidae; genus Caretta; species Caretta caretta. Next base: position 40,935,750 of record NC_134208.1, read on the forward strand.
ATGTTCTTATTCCTGCACCAAGCAGAGTTCAGCCAGAACAGAAAATTGGGGCCTGAGGCATGGCTGCTTTCATAGATGAGTGCATCACCGCATCACTTTCGTAGAAATTCAGCTTTCACAAAAGCAAATAGATATCCAGGCATTTTTTAGCCTGTTCATTTTCCCCATGAGACTTGCATACAACTCCTATTGAAGTCAACAGGAGTGTTATGTTCTTCTGAGGACAGATTTTGGACTTCACTTTATATTAATCTGTAATGTGAGAATGTGTGCACTTGAAGGAGACTTAACTAGTAATTGTATCTGTTGTCTGCAGAATGTGAGTTCTTTATATTATTCAAATCCTTAAAATGTAAATCATCCTATTTTCATAATCTCACCTTTATTGTCAATGTCTTTTTTTTTTCTAAGCCCTTTGCACTTTATCCCTCATCGAGTAGTTTCACGTTAAGGTTAGCATTATCATGTAAAGCAGCTGCTTTCAAATCCTCTGGAGTTAGTGCCACTGCAGGGGGTGGGGCAGCAGGCACAATTTGGATCTGTGTTCTAGGATGAGGAAAGTAACAGATGATCTATGCATGTAAGTATTTTAGAATGTTAGAAGAATGCTAGAATGACACAAGAATGCTATGAGCATGCCACACAATGTGCCCTGCTGCATTACCATTACATAGGGAAAACACTAATGACTGACAGATTATTTTAATTTTGTTAGTCGGTAATAAAAATGATTATTCATAGGAAAAAATGTAACCAGACCAAACAAAAGCTATCCATGCCTTTGTTAAAGGAATTACAGTATGTTGGAGTATGTTGGAGTAATCGTTTAAGAACCTCAGACAAAGATTATCCTTGTAATGCCACATCAGTCACTGAGACCTTTGATTAACTTTGGCTTCATCAGTGCAGAAGGCATGAACTGAATTTATTCAAAGGCTGACTGAACTGACACTAGCCATTTGGGGAAAAAAAATCTAAGCAGTGAGGTTACATGTGAATAGTTATAAATTTATGATAAAAAATATAAGGAGAATTACTCCTCATGCCTGGAACATAAACTGGAAGTAATTCTCTCCCCCACAGCAGAGTTATAGATCAAGGTGTTTTACATGAGTATTGTGCCTTGCTCTGAAGCATTTGGCCACCATTCAAGGCAGAAGACTACTCTGCAGTATGGCAGTTCTTACATCCTTATGCAATTTAACTGTCTACCTACTGCCATACATTATACTAGTGGAACGCATCTCAAGCAGTAAGGAATTTATTCTTACAAGGGACCTATAAGGTAGGGAAGGATTATCTTCATTTTACAGATGGGGAACTGAGGCACAGAGAGATTAAATGACTTGTTCAAGGTCACACAGGAAATCATGTGTCAGAGCCAGAATCACAGTCATGGTCTCCTGAATCTTGATCCTGTGCTGTAACCACAGACCATCCTTCCTTGATTGTTTGTGCTAATATCCCATTTCTACATCTTTTCTCTGACCTCTTTTGGGTTTATTCATCCATTTTCTTCATCTCCCTTTGCTTGTGTAGCAGCCATTCTCTCCTCTCCCCTCCCACGCCCCCGCTCCTTAGCAGCAAGGGCAGTTGAAAAAGAATTAAGTTAGACAGAAGAGTTATATTCCTCTTCTGTCTAAAATATGTCAAACGTATGCAGGGTATTTTCAGAAATTTTCTTACAATCTTAGTGTAGTTTGGGGTTGAGTAAATATGAATTTTACAGACTTCTAGCGTGGGAGGAGTTACTGCATACATTTCTGTTTTCCTTTTTGTTTTCTTTTGATGATGGTTTAGGTGTTTTGGATGGATACATCATTTGTGATTTCAAAATACAGCTACTTGCACAAAATTACTGTCTTAAAGGAAAACTTCCTTTTCACTAAGTTTCCTGTGATATTTGCTAACTATTTGCAAGAATTTAAAGGATCTTCTGGGTTTTGGGGGGACTCTATTTTTCTCATGCCTTCCTCTTGATTCCAGACTCCAATGCAGCAGAATTAGAGGCTTCACTTATGAGTTACAGTACATGCAGATCACATGGACACAGTCTCCATGGAAACTGTCTAATTTGTGCTTATATTCAATTAGAATTGTCCATTACCTCTCCAAATGAAATTTAATTTGAATACATGTGCCAGTCATTTTTTAAAATCATATGATATTCCTTTTCTGTCATTTGACTGACTAGATTTCTAGGAGGTTGAACGTGAATGAAAAAGTTTATTTAACTATGATAAGTGTAGGAATACATGTTACTTTTTCTGAAACTTTTAAAATATTTTCTGATTCTTTTTTCCATACACTATCTGGATTCTACTTCCCACTCTTATAAAATCAGTTATATTAGCTGAAGCCTAGAGTGAAGCATGACCAGGAACAAACATCTGTAAATGTCTAAATTAACATTTGCAACCATGTTATTTAATTTGAGTTAATTGGAAATCAGTTAATTCACATTACAACACAACTAAAAACAGCAGACTAGAAAATTTACTAGGCCAAGAAATATACAAGGTGTATACATTTATTAAATACAGCATTGAAATCTGCAAAAACTGTAATTTTGTTTACATTATAAGTCAAACCACACAAACTACATACCTGATGTGGTAATTATATAATCTTGGTACCTGAAAAGAAAAGCAGATGTGGCCTAATTTGTAGCCTATTTCAAATGTTGAATGTCCACCTCAGAATAACAGTTGTATTCATGAATGTGAGTTAATTGGAAATCAGCTACTCAGGTTACAACTCAACAAAAAGTAGTCTAGAGAAGCCCAATATGTCACTGTGTTTGTTCTCTGAAAATGTGTGCCCCGTTTCCCAGTTGCCTAAGCAGTGGTAGACAGGAAGTACCTCCCCGTTCACTTCCACTCACTCTTCTACTTTGGACCACTTGCACTTTTGATTAAAAAACAGGGTATGGGGAGAAATACTATGAAAGACCGTTTTGACTTAAAGAATTTCCTGGGAACTGTATCAGAAAAAAAAGTGAAGAAAGGACCAAAAAAGGGACATGACAAAAAATAGAGAATGTAAGGATAAGGATAATTTTAGGTACTTATATGCCCTTTGTTACTGTAGTTTCTGACCAAGTAAAGTTATTCTAAGGCACAGTGAGGCTAAGTGACTCGCCTAAGGTCACAAGGAAATCTGTGGTGAAGAGAACTAAAATGGCAAAACTAAAATGAACTAAAATGGCAGAAGAGTCACAAACAGAAAATTACTGGACCTTATACATTCAGACTTCAAAAGATTAAGTCGTGAGTGAAAGAAAATAGGCTGAAAAGCATTTATAGCAGTAAAATAAGCAGAGAGAAATGGGAAGTATTTACGACACAACTGGAGAAGTTACAATAAGAATTCTTTCCAAAGTAACTAAAAAAGGAAAACCTAAAAGGACACCAGAAATCAATGGGACTAAGCGGAGATGGAAAAAGCAACATGCAAGCTAAAACAAAAGGCATTTATTGATACAAAGGATCTGCCCAGGTGGGAAAGTTACAAAACCAAACAAAAAGCATGAAAATAAATTTCGAAAAGCAAGAAGGGCAACAAATATTTGAGAATTTAAGATCCCTTTCCCCTCACTCTGGCCACATCATTCAGCACATACAGTATGGTGAGTCATTTAAAAATGAATGGAGAGCTTATAGCCAGGAATATGGAAATATCAGAGTTATTAAATAGTTACTTTGTTTCTGTCTTTACAGAGGAATTGGGTGGCGATCTGCTCAAGTCGGGGATCAGTTTTCCGGGGACAACAGAGGAGGAGCTAGGTACAGATATTCTCTCTCAGATAACTTTATGCTAAGCAAGGTTAGAGGCACTTGAAATAGACTAAGAATCAGGTCTGGATAATATGCAACCAAGCAGTGAGCAAGGAAATTGATGGAGCTTTAATTTTTCCTAAGCTATCTAGATTCAATTCCCAATTATTTGGGAAGTACTACTGTCAAGGTTCCTCCCCCACTCTGAACTCTAGGGTACAGATGTGGGGACCTGCATGAAAAAAAACCCTAAGCTTATCTTTACCAGCTTAGGTCAAAACTTCCCCAAGGTACAAAATATTACACCCGTTATCCTTGGAATGGCCGCTACCACCACCAAACTAATACTGGTTACTGGGGAAGAGCTGTTTGGACGCGTCTTTCCCCCCAAAATACTTCCCAAAACCTTGCACCCCACTTCCTGGACAAGGTTTGGTAAAAAGCCTCACCAATTTGCCTAGGTGACTACAGACCCAGACCCTTGGATCTTAAGAACAATGAACAATCCTCCCAACACTTGCACCCCCCCTTTCCTGGGAAATGTTGGATAAAAAGCCTCACCAATTTGCATAGGTGACCACAGACCCAAACCCTTGGATCTGAGAACAATGAAAAAGCATTCAGTTTTTACAAGAAGACTTTTAATAAAAATTAGAAGTAAATAGAAATAAAGAAATCCCCCCTGTAAAATCAGGATGGTAGATATCTTACAGGGTAATTAGATTCAAAAACATAGAGAACCCCTCTAGGCAAAACCTTAAGTTACAAAAAAGATGCACAGACAGAAATAGTTATTCTATTCAGCACAATGCTTTTCTCAGCCATTTAAAGGAATCATAATCTAACACATACCTAGCTAGATTACTTACTAAAAGTTCTAAGACTCCATTCCTGTTCTGTCTCTGGCAAGAGCAGCGTACAGACCGACACAGACCCCTTTGTTTCTCTCCCTCCTCCCAGCTTTTGAAAGTATCTTGTCTCCTCATTGGTCATTTTGGTCAGGTGCCAGCGAGGTTACCTTTAGCTTCTTAACCCTTTACAGGTGAGAGGAGCTTTCCCCTGGCCAGGAGGGATTTCAAAGGGGTTTACCCTTCCCTTTATATTTATGACACGCCCCCCAAATCTCAGCTAGGGTGAAACACTGGCTGGGATTTCTTCCTGGAGCTCTAGGAAAACAGAGTTAATAAGACACATGCATCTCTAAATATACTACCAAGTACATAAAGACTAACAATATTTTCCACATCTCAAGGACGATTTTAACCAGTTGATTCTGGAAAACTTTCACGGGAGAGTGCATCAGCCACTTTGTTAGAAGCTCCTGAGATGTGTTGGATGTCGAAATCAAAATCTTGGAGAGCTAAACTCCACCGAAGAAGTTTTTTGTTAGTTTCTTTGACGGTGTGAAGCCACTTTAGTGCAGCATGGTCGGTTTGCAGGTGGAAACGCCGTCTCCAAACATATGGGCGTAGCTTTTCCAGAGCGTAGACAATGGCATAACATTCTTTTTCAGTGACTGACCAGTTGCTTTCCCTCTGACAGTTTTTTGCTGAGAAACACTACAGGGTGGAATTCTTGATCAGGTCCTTTCTGCATTAAAACTGCTCCCACACCACGCTCGGATGCATCTGTGGTTACTAGGAACGGTTTGTCAAAGTCTGGGGCCCTTAGTACAGGGTCAGACATGAGTGTCGCTTTAAGCTTGTTAAAGGCCTTCTGACACTTTCCGGTCCACTGAACAGCATTTGGCTGTTTCTTTTTGGTTAGGTCTGTCAGTGGGGCAGCGATTTGGCTGTAGTGCGGTACAAATCGTCTGTAATAACCGGCCAAGCCTAAGAAGGATTGAACCTGTTTCTTTGACTTTGGGACAAGCCACTTTTGGATAGCATCCACTTTGGCCTGTAGGGGGCTGATAGTTCCTTGACCCACCTGGTGTCCAAGGTAAGTCACTCTGTTTAGGCCTATTTGACACTTCTTAGCCTTAACAGTTAGTCCTGCCTCCCTTATGCGCTCAAGGACTTTTTGTAGATGTTCCAGGTGGTCTGCCCAGGAATCCGAAAATATGGCCACGTCGTCAAGGTAGGCGACTGCATATTCTCCTAATCCCACTAGGAGACCATCTACAAGTCTTTGGAAAGTGGCGGGTGCATTTCGCCGCCCGAAAGGGAGTACATTAAATTCATACAGCCCGAGATGTGTGATGAAGGCTGACCTTTCCTTGGCAGATTCATCTAGCGGTACCTGCCAGTACCCCTTGGTTAAGTCCAAGGTAGAGATGAACTGGGCCCGTCCCAGTTTCTCTAATAGTTCATCTGTGCGTGGCATTGGATAGTTGTCTGGGCGAGTTACAGCATTTAGCTTACGGTAGTCCACGCAAAAACGTATTTCCCCATCTGGTTTGGGAACTAGAACCACTGGAGATGCCCATGCACTTTCAGAGGGGCGGATTACACCCATCTGTAACATATCCTGGATCTCCCGTTCTATAGCAGTTTTAGCTTGAGGAGACACCCGGTAAGGTTGAACCCTAATTGGGTGAGCATTACCTGTGTCAATGGAGTGGTATGCCCGTTCAGTCAGTCCTGGGGTGGCTGAGAACGTTGGCGCGTAGCTAGTGCACAGCTCCTGGATCTACTGTCGCTGCATACGCCCAAGGGTCATGGAGAGGTTCACCTCTTCCACACCACCAGCACATTTCCCTTCGTAGTAAACACCTTCAGGCCACTCAGCGTCGTCTCCTCCCTGGGCTGTAAACTGACAAACCTTTAATTCTCTGGAATAAAAGGGCTTTAGAGAATTAATATGGTACACCTTAGGCTTTCGGTTGGAGGTGGGGAATGCTATGAGATAATTAACAGCTCCCAGGCGCTCCTGGACCGTGAATGGCCCTTCCCACGATGCTTCCATTTTATGGGCCTGGAGCGCCTTTAAGACCATGACCTGGTCTCCTACTTTGAAGGAACGCTCTCTGGCATGTTTATCATACCAGGCTTTTTGCTCTTTTTGAGCATCCTGTAAGTTTTCTCTAGCAAGGGCTAAAGAGGTTCGGAGGGTGTTTTGTAGGTTGGTTACAAAGTCCAGAATGTTAGTTCCTGGAGAAGGTGTAAATCCCTCCCATTGCTGCTTCACCAACTGCAATGGCCCCTTAACCTCACGGCCATATACAAGTTCAAATGGGGAAAACCCTAAACTGGGATGTGGTACAGCTCTGTAGGCAAAGAGCAACTGCTGCAACACTAGGTCCCAATCATTGGAGTGCTCATTTACGAATTTACGTATCATGGCCCACAAAGTTCCATTAAACTTCTCCACCATGCCATTTGTTTGATGATGGTAAGGAGTGGCAACCAAGTGATTTACCCCATGAGCTTCCCAAAGGTTTTTCATAGTTCCTGCCAGGAAATTAGTCCCTGCATCTGTGAGGATGTCGGAGGGCCAACCTACCCTGGCAAAAATGTCTGCTAGTGCCTGGCACACACTTTTAGCCCTGGTGTTGCTTAGAGCTACTGCTTCCGGCCATCGGGTGGCAAAATCCATGAAAGTCAGTATGTACTGCTTTCCTCTGGGTGTCTTTTTCGGAAAAGGACCCAGAATATCCACAGCTACTCGCTGAAATGGAACTTCAATGATGGGGAGTGGCTGGAGAGGGGCTTTGACCTGGTCTTGGGGTTTTCCCACTCTTTGGCACACCTCACAAGACTGGACATAGGTAGAAACATCCTTGCCCATTCCCTCCCAGTGGAATGATCCCCCCAAACGGTCTTTGGTCCTGTTCACCCCAGCATGGCCACTAGGGTGATCGTGGGCTAAGCTCAAGAGCTTGGCCCGGTATTTAGTTGGAACTACCAACTGTTTCTGAGGATGCCAGTCTTCCTGGTGTCCACCAGAAAGAGTTTCCTTGTATAAAAGTCCTCTTTCTATAACAAACCTGGATCGATTAGAAGAGCTGAGAGGCGGTGGGTTGCTCCGTGCCGCCGTCCAAGCTCTCTGGAGGCTTTCATCTGCTTCCTGTTCGGTCTGGAACTGTTCCCTTGATGCTGGAGACATCAGTTCCTCATGGGATTGGGGACCTAGGCTTGGTCCCTCGGGAAGCGATATAGGGGATGGAGCTGTTTCTGTTGACTGTGAACCGCTCTCCGCTGGTGCACTATGTTGGGATTCAGGCTCCGGCTGAGCCTCTTGGGTCGGGTTATCGGCTGCTGCCAGTTCAGGTTCGGTGGGGCCCTCTGGTGTTGAGGTTGCAAGTACTGGATTCAGTGCTGACACGGGGTCTGGTGTTGGTTGTTCGGCTGGTTCCGGTTCTGGGACTGGTTCCGTCTGGGTCTCTGGGACTGGATCCACTACTGCTGTTGCAGACATTGGCCTGGGGTCCAGGTCCATCACCTCTGACTGGGTCCTGATAGAAGTTTCCGGAACAGAGCCAGGCCTCACGGCTTGTTTAGCCTGGCTGCGGGTGACCATTCCCACCCTCTTGGCCTGCTTCACATGATTGGCCAAGTCTTCCCCCAACAGCATGGGGATGGGATAATCATCATAGACTGCAAAAGTCCACATTCCTGACCAGCCCTTGTACTGGACAGGCAACTTGGCTGTAGGCAAATTGAAAGAGTTGGACTTGAAGGGTTGAATCGTCACTTGGATCTCTGGGTTGATTAAATTGGGGTCCACTAAGGAAGCATGGATAGCTGACACTTGTGCTCCGGTGTCCCTCCACGCGGTGACCTTCTTCCCGCCCACACTCACAGTTTCCCTCCGCTCCAAGGGTATCTGGGAGGTATCTGGGCCTGTGGACCTCTGGTGTGATTCCGGTGCAATGAACTGTAATCTGTTGGGGTTCTTGGGGCAGTTGGCCTTTACATGCCCCAGCTCGTTACACTTAAAACATCGTCCAGCTGACGGGTCACTGGGGCGAGGAGGGTTGCTGGAGAACGGGGTGGTGGGACGATAAGGGGTCTGGAGGGTTCTTTGGGAGGTAGGTGGGGCTTTGGGCGGCCCCCGGTAATAGGGTGTGGTCTGGGGTGGTCCCTTCTGGTCTCCGCTCCAACTACGACCAGTTTTCTTCTTCTCTGCCACCTCCACCCATCTGGCTCCAATCTCTCCTGCCTCAATTACAGTTTTGGGTTTCCCATCTAGGATGTATCTTTCTATTTCCTCAGGAACACCCTCTAAGAATTGTTCCATTTGCATTAGGAAGGGCAAATTTACTGGAGATTCAACACTTGCTCCTGATATCCAGGCATCCCAATGTTTCACAATGTGGTAGGCATGTCGGGTAAATGACATGTCTGGTTTCCACCTTAGGGCTCTGAACCTCCGACGAGACTGCTCGGGTGTTATCCCCATTCTGACTCTCGCCTTGGATTTAAACAGTTCATACTTGTTCATGTGTTCTTTAGGCATTTCAGCTGCCACCTCAGCTAAGGGTCCACTGAGCTGCGGCCTCAGCTCTACCATGTATTGGTCAGTAGAGATGTTGTACCCAAGGCAGGCCCTTTCGAAGTTCTCTAAGAAGGCCTCAGTATCATCACCTGCCTTGTAGGTGGGGAACTTTCTGGGATGGGAAGTGGTACCTGGAGAAGGATTGCTAGGGTTTGTTTGTATATTCTGCTGGGCCTTTATCTTCTCCACCTCCTCCACATGCTTCCTCTCTTTTTCCTTCTCCTCCAGTTCTTTGGCCCTTGCTTCCATTTCTTTGTCCCTTGCTTCCATTTCCCTCTTGTGGGCAGCTTCTTGGTGTTGTTCTGCCTCCCTTTCTTGTTCCTTCTTCAGCTGCATGAGTTCTATCTGTCTTTCATGTTCCCTTTGTCTTTCCTCAGCCTGAAATTTGGCTAATTCGAGCTGTAGTCGAGCCGCGGATTTTGCCATTCTAACCTCTCTGTTTTTACTAACTTTACACCCGAGGTTTAGAAATAAACAAACAAAACTTGGCTGTAAAATTTTGCTGTGCTGGAATAGAATACCTATTCTCTGATAGTGATTGTCAGCCTACAGAAAAAGACAATTCCCTTGTCTCTGCTCTGGGCCCAAATTAAAGCAAAAAACCTCCAACTACTTGGAAACCTGCTTACCCAGCCCAAAGAAAAAGCAAATGGGTAGAACACACACCCCCTATTTACTTTTAGGAAGAAAAAAAAAAAAAACCCTCTGGGTTGGTAGACTGAATTTCCCTGCAGGAGTTAAGTACTCTGCCTCCAGGCAAAGAAAACCTGCAATTCACAAGATAATCCCCTTTTGTCTCTGCTTGGCCACAAAGCAGAGAGAAACCAAGCTGCTTTCAGTTTCAAAGCTGCTTTCTGGACTTTCTTTCCAAAGAAAAAAAAATTTCCTTTTTAAAATCTGTATTTCTAGTTCAAAAAATCTCAACTGGATCTCAGATGATTTCAGGTTAATCCCACCACTGTGCCACCATGTCAAGGTTCCTCCCCCACTCTGAACTCTAGGGTACAGATGTGGGGACCTGCATGAAAAAAAACCCCTAAGCTTATCTTTACCAGCTTAGGTCAAAACTTCCCCAAGGTACAAAATATTACACCCGTTATCCTTGGAATGGCCGCTACCACCACCAAACTAATACTGGTTACTGGGGAAGAGCTGTTTGGACGCGTCTTTCCCCCAAAAATACTTCCCCAAAACCTTGCACCCCACTTCCTGGACAAGGTTTGGTAAAAAGCCTCACCAATTTGCCTAGGTGACTACAGACCCAGACCCTTGGATCTTAAGAACAATGAACAATCCTCCCAACACTTGCACCCCCCCTTTCCTGGGAAATGTTGGATAAAAAGCCTCACCAATTTGCATAGGTGACCACAGACCCAAACCCTTGGATCTGAGAACAATGAAAAAGCATTCAGTTTTTTACAAGAAGACTTTTAATAAAAAATAGAAGTAAATAGAAATAAAGAAATCCCCCCTATAAAATCAGGATGGTAGATATCTTACAGGGTAATTAGATTCAAAAACATAGAGAACCCCTCTAGGCAAAACCTTAAGTTACAAAAAAGATACACAGACAGAAATAGTTATTCTATTCAGCACAATTCTTTTCTCAGCCATTTAAAGAAATCATAATCTAACACATACCTAGCTAGATTACTTACTAAAAGTTCTAAGCCTCCATTCCTGTTCTGTCCCTGGCCAAGACGACTACAGACAGACACAGACCCTTTGTTCCTCTCCCTCTTCCCAGCTTTTGAAAGTATCTTGTCTCCTCATTGGTCATTTTGGTCAGGTGCCAGCGAGGTTACCTTTAGCTTCTTAACCCTTTACAGGTGAGAGGAGCTTTCCCCTGGCCAGGAGGGATTTCAAAGGGGTTTACCCTTCCCTTTATATTTATGACAGCATATTTTCAAATTAATTAAAATCTTAGGGGTGTGGTTTATCTGTTTGTTTTTCTTATTGAGTAGTTTTGCATTTTGTTAGGAATATTTAGCATTTCTGTCTAGACCACTACATTGTAAACTGAAAGTAAATCTTGATCATTATCCTAAAGGGTCTGGTTAAGAAAAAACCCCAGAAGACCACAGTTCGATTAAGGAGTAGTGATTCAGGGACAGGAGGCCATTGTGTTTAGCTCATCTCTTGGGGTGGGATTTTCAAAAGCAATCAGTGCTGGCCTAACTCTGCACCTACTGAAGTCAGTGGGAGTTTTGTAGATATCACTAGAAGAATATATGAGTTTTGAAAAATGTGCATTTACCAAGATTGCACATTAGAGATTAAAGGTTAAGGGAAAGAGTTATGGGATATGGCATTAATAGTGCTGGATAGAAGATTGTACTAAGAAGTGATGAAAACTATTCAGTTTAGTAAGGGGTCACAAGTTAAATATTTCCACCTCCGGCCTCTGTGTGTTCTCATACTGTATGGGGTAGGCATGGTTTAAAATTCTGGCTCAGTAGACCCTATCGATGGACGCAACACCGGATTGCTATCAATGGAGGCAACACTGCGCCTCCTTTTTATGCCGCTCTGGCTCCCAGCTGTCCCCTTCCCTAGCACGTGGGAGTTGTAAACACATTGTGCCACTGCAGCCTACCTACTGGGAACTTTCCCCTGCAGCATTTCTGAAGACAAAGCAAATAATATATAGGTCAATGCAAGCTGGTGCAGAAATATGCGGCTCCTTTAGGTGGTGGGGTAGGCAGTAGTTAGTGGAGTTCCATGTAAGCTAATGGAAAATAATTAATCAAGGAATAAGGAACCAGCCTCGGGAATATGTGCTAAATTGATCTATCATCCAGCATCCTGATTAGGAAAAGATTGTGGGGTTATTGTATAAAAGTCATTAAAACCAGTAGCAAATCTAAAGAACAGTCAATCAGAAAAAAAGCTGCATCAGGAAAGGAGCAGAAGACACAAAGAGAGGTGATATTGTTACAGTATAAGCATTCACTAAATACTGTGTGCTGTCATACCAGTCATACCACACAAAGGTATTTGTGTTGGGTTGGACCCCCCTTTTGGGGTGCCACCGGATGTGCTGGGGTCCCACTGAGCCTGCCTGTCCTACCAGCCTGGGTTTACCTTACTCTGTGCTGCTGTGACAGGCTCTCAAGCCCCTCTCAGCACACACAGAGGCAGGAACACATCCAGCTGTAGAATCACACAGAGTCTGGGATTAACTCTCTGTGGGAGGGCTCAGCTAGGGGAATGCCGAGCTCTCCTGTGCACACACCCTCTGGAGTGTAAACCCAAAATGATATTGTCTTGCACTGAATAGAGATCTGTATAGCATAAGCTCATAAAAATCGCCCCCTCCCTCAAAGTGGAGGGAGATATGCACAGCTCTTTGCCCTCCTCCGCCACAGTTATGAATTGCACAAACTGGGTTTTGGAATAAACAAAAAATAAGTTTATTAACTAAAAAAGGTAAATTTTTAAGTGATTATAAGGGATAGCAAACAGAATAAAGTAGATTACTGAGCAAATAAAACAAAACACGCAACCTAAGCTTAATTCACTAAAGAAACAGGTTAAAAATAGTAATTTCTCACCCTAAATGTTGTTTAAGGCAGGTTGCAGAGTTTCTGCTGCTTAGAGTTCCAGTTATTTCTCTTCAGAAGCTAGAGCCCATCTCAGCCTGGACTTAGCCCTTGCCTTTCCCCAGCTTAGTTCCTTTGTTTCTTCTGGTGCTTTCAGCAGTCTTCCTTCTTGTGTGGAGAGGCAGTGGAGAAGAGCCCTGATTGACTCACTTTCCAGCCTCAAATAGGATGTACATAAGGCAGGAATCCTTTGTTTCCAATGGAAAAAATACCAGCAGTGTCCAAGGTGGTACTCCCTACCAGGTAACGTTATCACATGACCTTGCAGTGTTAAAGCCACCAAGAGACAAGGTTTATTTGTAAGGTCCACAGGAATGAACTCCAGGATGATGAGAGATCAACATCTTCAAAGACACATTCTGTTGTCTTTTCTAATGGCCCATTCAGACTGATTGCCTACTGTCTGGTAGGCGTTCCCCAAGTGTACACACAGTTGTAATTGTTACATAGTCAATATTCCTAACTTCAGATACAGAACTGATACATGCATACAAAGTGGATAATCACATTCAGCAAATCATAACCTTTCCAATGATACCTCACATGTCACATCTTGCATAAAACATATGCAAAGTTATGTCATATTCATATTAAAACAATATTTTTATGAATATGGGATGCAGCATCACAGTATTGTTCTCTTGGATTCTAAGTCCAAAGAATCTGAGGTCCCCATTCTTCCCATATAGGAGAATAACCTATGTAGGGGTAGGAAGTTCTGTGAGTTTCAATTTAAGCTTCCAATTAATTCTTTCCTCATGGACCTGTTGTGCATCCTCCTACCTTACTTCTGCAGAAGAAACCAGGGATTCTGCTTCCTTAACTGACAGATCACCAAGATACGTGATAGACAAGAGGCACCCTCATGGCAATTTTATGTAAAGCCTCGGTATGCATGACTGGGGGTGGAGGATTCCATAGAATTTGTTCCATTATTTCCAATTCATTATTATGTGAACCAGAGTAAGATGTCTCTGATAAGGCGTTTGGTCTTGTGCTCATTGAAATCAGTGGCAACCAGATCAGATCCTAAAAGGGAAGCTTGCTTTTATCACTTGTACTCTAACCCAAACAACAGTTAGTACAGGAGAAGTGTAGGGACCTATTGTCCCCAGCAGGATATGGATAATTCCAATTGAAATCAGTGGAAGTCTCCTATTAGCAGAGAACAGGGCCCCTGTTTTCTTATATTAAAATGATATTAGAAACAGTCTGCAGTAGAGAAAAAATACATGATGTCTTTGATGAACTCCAACCCCATAGGTGTGGGCTTTTGATCTGGGCATAGAATGCTGACCTGAGAAGTCCTGGTTTTGACACAGATTTGCCCCTAATCTAGGGCAAATCACTTAATCTCTCTGCCTCCATTCTCCTGTTTCTAAAATTTGGATAATATTACCTGCCTAGCTTTCAGGGATATTGTCAGGATTAACTAATGTGTGTACAGTATTTCACAAATTTTAAAGCACTGTGTAAGTGCCAAATAGAATTATTTATAATCCCCTGCATAAAGTGAGAGAAGCTATCAAGGGACAGGACCGAGATCAACTCTGGCATAGTATTGATTCTGCAAAACAGCTCATCAGTTTATACAGCCAAAAGCTTATTGGATTCTTTTAAAAAGGCTTACCAAAGCTTTTGAACCCACTTTATTCTGTAGAGTAATATTTCAAAGGTTTCTACATTGTTGTTTGTTTAATGGAGATCACAATATGGAAAGAGCTTTCGTTATTATGAAATCTACTATCCAGCTTGATCCAGCATTCCTCCCATACCCAAATCCCCATTGTTTCCATTGGGAACATCCACTGAGAGGCAACATGGTCAACAAGGAAGGGCCTCAGAGTGGGAGTCATAAAGTCTGACATGCTGCATGACCTTGAACAAGTCACTTTAAATCTCTGGATCTGCAAAACTTCAGTTATTAAAACTTGCCGGCCTCAATGCAATATGTTGAGATCTATGATGATGTGTGATCTCTAAATACACAGTTTTATTAATATTATTATTAATGTAGGATGGGCCCATAGAGAGTAGCATTCTGTGAAGCTATGCTTTATGCTAGTATTTAAATTGTAAAGTCCTAGAGCAGAGACCTCATCTCGTTTTGGCCTGTAAAGTGACTGTTCACTTTGGACACCACAGAAATAATGCTAGCCTAAGGTCACTGAGAGAAATAAGGAAAATGTATTATATTTCAAGGGACCAAATTGTAAAAGAAAAGTTTGGGGTGGGGGGTGGGAGGAGAGGCTGCATTTCAAAAAAGTTTTAATGGGTGATTTTCATACTGGAATAAATAGGGAAAAGATAACCATTATTAAAAATGTATTGAGACAGTTGTTTTTTTAATTCCCATTTGTAGCAATAAAGATATTTGTGTTTTACAAGTTTTTACTACTCGTCGGGCAGCGTCTTGTGTTTGACTCTATTCATATGAGAAATTGCTGTAAAAATGGTTTTAATGTCACAAATTGAACATTATGACTTAAGGCAGTATTGATAGGAAAGAAAGCTAGGATGGATACAACTTTTTCTGAAATAAACATTTAAACCCTGATCCTTCAATTTGATATGTCTCGCTAGGTACTTATACAACCCTTATCACTGAGCATCTCTCAGTTATTAAATGATTTTACACTCATAACTGCCTGGTGAAGTAGGGGGAAGTATTATCCCCATTTTACAGACTTGCCTAAGGTGTCACAAAAAGTGTGAATAAAACTCAAAACTTCTGTATCCCAGTCCAGTATCCTATCCACTAGGCCATCTCTCTTCTTAATGATTCCTGATGGCAGACCATTAGAGCATCATGGAATGTAATGGGAGTCAATGAGACTCAGAGGCCTTCCCCCCACACACCCCAGATTGCCGGAGTGGTATGTAAATTTGTAATTACTAAACACACTAAGAAAAAATAGATCTTAGGTACTTATATGGCCCCCATTAGGATCTGAGGACCTCAGAATCTTTAATGTATTTATCCTAAAAATAGCCCCGACAGGGAGGGAAATGCTATTATTCCCATTTTACGTATGGAAACTGAGGCACAAAGAGCCAAAGTGACTTGCATAAAGTCACACAGGAAGTCTGTGGCAGGGTAGGGAATTGAAGCCAGGTCTCACAAGTCCCAAGGACGATACTTCCTCCTTATATGCTGAAAAAGATATAAAATTATGCTTTTATATTTAGGCATGAAAGTCCCTCTTAAGCTTAAAATTTATCTGCTGCCTCTTAAATAGAAGGTGTGCTAATATTTCTTTACATATCTGTGTTGTGTACTTTATACCTGTGCAAATTCTAAGAAGAAAAATAGTTCTATGAACACGTATTCATATTTTTAAATATAGCTACTATGTGCCCTTTCTGTTCCCCAGCTGCAAATATTTTAGTGGAGCATTTACTGTCAGGAATGGCCATAAACACAGAGAATTTTAATCAAATATTGGAGAATATTTTTGGAAAACAAATTTGAACTTGAAATTGCATATATTCTTACCTGAAATCTGATTCTAAGTGTTACCCATCCAACCAGGGAACAGAACCATGCCACGTGACCTAAATATCCAATGAAAACTGATTAAACAGCCTGGATTTTAATTACTGACCCCTGGCAATTAACTGCTTACCTATGTCTATTGACCAATAATTATGATGCAGCTCATAATTCCAAATAATTCATTTAGAAAATGAAAACAGTGGGGCAAGTGCTATTCTCCTCTGCTTTAGCGCCACTTCATCTCGCAGTCAATTTTCAAACAGGAAAAGAGCTAATATTCATAATGAATTATTTGCCCATTTCTACTATTGAATAGACAGTGGTTTTATTTATTCATTTGTTTGTCAAGAAGTAAAGTTGGTTTTTGGTACAAATGATTTTTGCCCTCTTACCTGTCCAGCTTGCTAGAGATGCACAAGTACTTTCAGTGTGATGTTACATCTAGAATATCAGGGTTGGAAGGGACCTCAGGAGGTCATCCAGTCCAGCCCCCTGCTCAAAGCAGGACCAATCCCCAATTTTTGCCCCAGATCCCTAAATGGCCCCCCTCAAGGATTGAACTCACAACCCTGGGTTTAGCAGGCCAAGGCTCAAACCTCTGAGCTATCCCTCCTTCCATCTTTATGTCTTTACATCTTGCAAAGACATATTGTATGTTTTAAATTTACTCTCCTTACAGACAGCTAATATGCTGGGGTTTCTTATTCCTTAAAAACAAAATAATTATCCTGATTTGCACTCAGTGTCCTTTCCTCCACTTGCTGCTCTTCCGTAGTAAGCCTTAGACCCTATCTTTACTGGAATTTTTGAACTGATATAGCTATGCCAGTGCAAGCCCCAGTGTGGATATAAGTGACCATGGGAAATCTCACAAAGTACCAGTCACAGTTGGCACTGGTGCAGTGTGTCTCCATTAGGGGTTTACACCAGTGTAATTAAATCAGCATAATTATACCAGGTCAAATTTCCCAACTCTAGCCAAGCCCTTATACAGATGCTCAGAAACTTCAATTCTGAGTTCATTTGCTATCTCGAAGATTTTAAAACTGAGAGTTTCACACACAGTTCCCTTTCCTTTGTGCAGTTCATTACTGCCAAAAGTAACTTTGTCTTCATCAGTAATCAGACAACGGCAGAATTAGACCATTCACTCTCAGGGCTATAGCTCAGCACTTTGGAGACTGTCATGTAGCACATACACAGTCACACCTTCTCATGGGCTGAGTCTATGACGGTCCTCCTTGCCTGCCATATAGGTGCACTAGGTCCCAATGAAAATTAGGGGAGGCATTGAGAACTTGCATTATCTCCCAAACACTCAGAATGGAGCTGTCAGCCTAGTAGAAAAGCGAGAGTGACACTGGTTAAAAAATCTCAGTCTGAAGATAGCAGAGAAAAGGGTATTTTCCACCTGCCTACCATGGTAGTATATTTGAAAATAATTTTTTCCCAGTCTAGACTCTCTCCCTGCTCTCTGTAGGAACTCATTAAGGATGAAGAAAGCTCTTCAGTTCTGGTGGCTTGAGTGGGAGAGAAAATTCATTATACGTGGTAGAGCTGTTAGAGGTTGTGGCAAGCAGTAGCTCCTGAAAATCCCTGATTAGCTATACAGTTTCAACAGTGGAACAGGTGCTATTCTCCTCTGCTTACCTTTAGCCCCAAGTCAACCAATGCACAGGCTCAGCTGACCCTGAGTTCAGCCTGTTTATGCAGCTGTCTGGTCATGCTCTACTCCTTACAGACACATAAACCAGCCTGGGCATTAGTTCCAAATTTGTTAAAACAGTATCACTTTCTACAGCTCTACAAACATAAGGTTAAAATGTAACATAGCACTAATAACCAATATGATAGCTCAGTCGTGAAGCCAGTTAGGTTTTGCTCCCAGCACTCCCCTTGCAAGTCTGTTCCAGAATGTCACTCATCTGAGTGTTAGAAAATTTCATCTAATTTCAATCCTAAACTTGTTGATGGCCAGTTTATAGCCATTTGTTCTTGTGTCAACACTGACACTTAACTTAAATAACTTCTCTCCCTCCCTGGTATTTATCCCTCTGCTGTATTTATAGAGAGCAGTCATATCTCCCCTCAGCCTTCATTTGATTTGGCTAAATGTGCCAAGCTTTTTGAGTCTCCTCTCGTAATGTAGGGTTTCCATTCCTCTGATCATCCTAGTAGACCTTCTCTGCATCTGTTCCAGTTTGAATTCATTTTTCTTAAACATGGGAAACTAAATTTCACACAGTATTCCAGATGACGTCTCACCAGTGCTTTTTATAATGGTGCTAACACTTCCCTATCTCTATTGGAAATCCTAGGTTTGCATTAGCCTTTTTCATAGCCATATCACATTGGCCGCTCATAGTCATCCTGTGATCAACCAGTACGCCCTGGTCTTTTTCCTTCTCCATCACTTCCAACTGATAAGTCCCCAGCTTGTAGCAAAAATTCTTGTAGTTAGTCCCTAAATGCATGACTTTGCACTATTAAATTTCATCCCAATTCTATTACTCCAGTGTTCAAGGTTGTCTAGATGTTCTTGTATGGTATTTCCAGTCCTCCCAACTTTGTGTCATCCACAAATTTTATTAGCATGCTCTCACTTTTTGTGCCAAGGTCATTAATAAAAATGTTAATTAAGATTGGTCCCAAGACCGATTCCTGAGGAACTCCACTGGTAACCTCTCTCCAGCCTGACAGTTCACCTTTCAGTATGACCCATTGTAGTCTCCCCTTTAACCAGTTCCTTATCCATCTTTCAATTTTCATGTTAATCCCTGTCTTCTCCAATTTAATTAATAATTTCCCAAGTGGAACTGTATCAGATGCCTTACTGAAATCCAGGTAGATTAGATCTACTGCATTTCCTTTGTGTAAAATATAACTTATCTAAGCGGGTTTCAGACTTCTGAGTGCCAATCTACGAAGGGCAGTGTACGTACAGGGCAGCGCGTGTCTCTCTCTCTCTCTCTGTCACACACACACACACACACATACACTGTGTGTGTCTCTCTGTCACACACACACACACACACTCTCTGTCTTTCACACTCACCTCCCAACACATACTTGTATTATTGTTGTTGTTATTACTTGATACTTCTTTCAAAGTGTGTTGTTTTAGTTTTTTGACTGGTCTATGCATTTCATAATTTTTATTTCTCTCTTACGCTTAAATGTAATTCTTTGAGTAGTGAGTTCTAAAATGCCCAGCCTGTCCTGGCTGGAGTAATTATCCCTATGGTAACTTTAAAAATATATATATTATATCTAGGTTTCTTTCTACTGGTGGCATACGTCCAAGTAATTCCAAGCCTCCTGTACATTCAGATCCTTGAGTTTTTCGATTCAATTGCTTATCACTTGAGGTTCGGTCCCCCTGTGTTTATCGATCAGTAAACCTCTGAAATGGATTCTTCTGAGGGTCAACTCTCAAAGTAAAGGTTTCAGAGGAACAGCCGTGTTAGTCTGTATTCGCAAAAAGAAAAGGAGTACTTGTGGCACCTTAGAGACTAACCAATTTATTTGAGCATGAGCTTTCGTGAGCTACAGCTCACTTCATCAGATGTATACCATGGAAACTGCAGCAGACTTTATATACACACAGAGAATATGAAACAATACCTCCTCCCACCCCACTGTCCTGCTGGTAATAGCTTATCTAAAGTGATCAACAGGTGGGCCATTTCCAGCACAAATCCAGGTTTTCTCACCCTCCACCCCCCCACACAAATTCACTCTCCTGCTGGTGCTAGCCCATCCAAAGTGACAACTCTTTACATAATCAAGTCGGGCTATTTCCTGCATAGATCCAGGTTTTCTCACATCCCCCCCACCCCCATACACACACAAACTCACTCTCCTGCTGGTAATAGCTCATCTAAACTGACCACTCTCCAAGTTTAAATCCAAGTTAAACCAGAACATCTGGGGGGGGGGGGTGGGTAGGAAAAAACAAGAGGAAACAGGCTACCTTGCATAATGACTTAGCCACTCCCAGTCTCTATTTAAGCCTAAATTAATAGTATCCAATTTGCAAATGAATTCCAATTCAGCAGTTTCTCGCTGGAGTCTGGATTTGAAGTTTTTTTGTTTTAAGATAGCGACCTTCATGTCTGTGATTGCGTGACCAGAGAGATTGAAGTGTTCTCCGACTGGTTTATGAATGTTATAATTCTTGACATCTGATTTGTGTCCATTTATTCTTTTACGTAGAGACTGTCCAGTTTGACCAATGTACATGGCAGAGGGGCATTGCTGGCACATGATGGCATATATCACATTGGTGGATGTGCAGGTGAACGAGCCTCTGATAGTGTGGCTGATGTTATTAGGCCCTGTGATGGTGTCCCCTGAATAGATATGTGGGCACAATTGGCAACGGGCTTTGTTGCAAGGATAAGTTCCTGGGTTAGTGGTTCTGTTGTGTGGTATGTGATTGTTGGTGAGTATTTGCTTCAGGTTGCGGGGCTGTCTGTAGGCAAGGACTGGCCTGTCTCCCAAGACTTGTGAGAGTGTTGGGTCATCCTTTAGGATAGGTTGTAGATCCTTAATAATGCGTTGGAGGGGTTTTAGTTGGGGGCTGAAGGTGACCGCTAGTGGTGTTCTGTTATTTTCTTTGTTAGGCCTGTCCTGTAGTAGGTAACTTCTGGGAACTCTTCTGGCTCTATCAATCTGTTTCTTTACTTCTGCAGGTGGGTATTGTAGTTGTAAGAAAGCTTGACAGAGATCTTGTAGGTGTTTGTCTCTGTCTGAGGGGTTGGAGCAAATGCGGTTGTATCGCAGAGCTTGGCTGTAGACGATGGATCGTGTGGTGTGGTCAGGGTGAAAGCTGGAGGCATGCAGGTAGGAATAGCGGTCAGTAGGTTTCCGGTATAGGGTGGTGTTTATGTGGCCATTGTTTATTCAAACTGTGAGGAATGTGAAGTGGAGTCTAGTGGTGGAGGAAGCTCCATGCTCTTTCTTCCCCTGCTGGTACCTGCTAAAATGCAAATTGTTCTATTTCCTGCAATCTCCCCCATTCTCCTTGTTAGTTTGATGGCCCTATTTACCGTTTACATGTAAATGTGCCTTCATTGTCTGCCTGATGACTGGGTTGGTCAGAGAAGTAAACTCATTTCTTTGCCAGGGCAGATCTGTTTATCATCTGCCCCTGACATGCCTGGTTAAATACATTTTAGTCATAATCCCAGCATATATCCATAACTCTTAATACACGCTATTTTCATACATCACACATGAATATTAATGATCAGTGAGTTATTAGTTTTCAAATTATACCAAACTGGGCATATTTTTTACAAAGATTATTACAACAGTATGTAGGATGTGAATACAGCCACCCTAAATCTCTCCACATGCCCAGGTAGACAAAGAAGGGAATGGAGCTGGGGAAGGCAGGGAAGAAAATAGGGAAGGACAGGGGCGGTTCACATTCAGTACCAAAAGTTACTAAAAAGGTTAAAAGAACAAGGAGTACTTGTGGCACCTTAGAGACTCACAAATTTATTTGGGCATAAGCTTTTGTGGACTAAACCCACTTCATCAGATGCATGCAGTGGAAAATACAGTAGGAAGATATATATATATATACACACACAGAGAACATGAAAAAATGGGGGTTGCCATACCAACTCTAATGAGAGTAATCAATTAAGGGTATCAATTCTCAAACGAGAAACTGCAGAACTGGAATTAATTTGCAAACTGGACACCATTAAATTAGGCTTGAATAAAGACTGGGAGTGGATGAGTCATTATACAAACTAAAAACTATTTCCCCATGCTAATTTTTCCCCTACTGTTACTCACACCTTCTTGTCAACTGTTTGAAATGGGACATCCTGATTATCACCACAAAAGTTTTTTTTTCTCCTGCTGATAATAGCCCACCTTAATTGATTACTCTCATTAGAGTTGGTATGGCAACCCCCATTTTTTCATGTTCTCTCTAACTTCCTACTGTATTTTCCACTGCATACATCTGATGAAGTGGGTTTAGCCCATGAAAGTTTATGCCCAAATAAATTTGTTAGTCTCTAAGGTGCCACAAGTATTCTTTGTTCTTTTTGCTGATACAGATTAACATAGCTACAACTCTGAAACCTCTCAAAAAAGTTAGTACAGCCCTGGGTCCCTGGGAGCAAATGGAGCCAGGAGCCAGAGTGGCGCTAGCTTCCCATGGATCAAAGGGATCTGCCAGTTTTGGAGGGCTTTTTAATGAGAAATCCTTCTGGGGATTCCTAAGTGAAAGTCTCTGTGTGTAACTTTAACCATAGCAAGGGACAACTGGAGACCTTGAAAAGGCCTATACAAGATCGCAGATAGACATTTCCCTTCTCATTTAAAGTTTACTGCCGTTCAGTGATGGTTATTAATAGGTATCAAGTTTCTTTGTTCTGGTTAAGGCATCTCTATTTTCTTCTTTTGGGAGCCATTTTGGAATCTCAGTATTTGCACAGAGAATAGTCATTGTCTGATAAAGACAGTCTTTAAATAAAGAAACAATTTATTAGAACACCATTTGCTTAGGTACATGAAGATGTTACAGACAAATAGACAGATTATCAGAATATACTTTTCTAGGAACAGTATCTACAATATATAAAACTTGCCTTGGAATGTCCAGGCATTAAATTAGTTCCTACTGTCAAACATGAGGAACCATTGTTTTGATGTGCTGGCATATTCAAGAGCCATTAAAGGTAACAAGTTCTACTACTTTGTAGCAAATGTCCACGGTGCAATTCTCTCCCAAAGCAGATCAAAGTGCTTAAAAAGACAATCCACCAGCTGTGTTGATACTTTCATATGTAAAAGAACTAGGCTTGAATGGCAGTTTCTCTTGCTGTTTTCCTAACACTCAAACTCCATCCAAATGAAAAGTTTCAAATAACAAAGGAAAATCATAGCAATTACAGTCCAACTTTCTTTTACTCATATTCAGCACTGTAGCGTTGTGTTTATCCAGGCTGCTGTGCTCTTGCTGCATATTCAAGGGGCCAATACAGATTTCAGAGTTTGAAGTGTGTTTGGAAGAATATATATTTGTATTCTGGGCTATTATCCAATATTTTCTCACTAACCCTTATATTAGACAATATCTTGTCAGAATATCTGCATAATACAGCATTCAAATGAGGCACTGATTTGTTCAACTGTACAGCCATATCTGAGGCAGAGCATAAGAATGCTGAGTGACACAGGTTTAATTTTAGCTGTGCCCCCTCATGAACTGCTCAGTTGTCATATTGTATTAGACTCTGTGTACTTGTTCCCATTCTTTTGACTGGATATTTACTGTCTTTTTATGATAAAACTATATTTTAATTTATTATTTGTATTACAGTAACACCTATGGCCCCAAATTAGATTGGAACCTCATTGTGAGAGGCCTTATATAGCATACAGTGAGAGATAATCCCTTATACTTGCTCTGAAGAGTGAACAAACTAAATAGGATTATTTCAGTCATTTTACAGGTGGGGAACTGAGGTACAGAGTGATTAAGTGACTTCTCCAAAACTGTATAAGATGTCTGTAGGTCTCCTGAGTTCTGCTCTGCTGCCCTAACCAGACCATCTCAGATGTTGTCTTTTAATTCTGAATGTCCACCTGGGATTTAAGGCTCAGTGAGGCTGGGAAATGTTCAGTTAGTTCTTCCCTTTCATAATAAATATATTATTATTTCAGGACTTGGATTTGGTGAGAGATTCTGAGGGCACCAACCAGAAACCCAGACTATGTGTGTGCTTCCAGCCACCTGGTTACCTCCATTGCAATGCCAGCTCCACCCCCTTGCCTATCTTTTATCATCTCTTCTCAACTGTTAAAGGAGCATCTGCTCTTGCTGAAGTTAAGAGGCTCTATGCTGTTGCTGAGTGCAGCTCAAACATAGGAATTTGCCATATTGGCTCAGAGCTGTGGTCCATGTACTACAGTATCCTGTATCTGGCAGTGGACAGTGATAGACACTTCAGAGGAAGGTACAAGAAATCCTGCAATAGGCAAAGGTGGTATAATCTGGCCTCTAGGGGAGTTTCCACCTAATCCTTAATATTTAGAGATTGGCTTAAACTCTGAAGCATGAGCTTTAGATCCACTGTAAAACTTCTCGTTGTAGTTCTTACTATTATAGCTGTGGATGTTCTTGCTATTCATGTATGTGTGCAATTTCTCTTTGAATCTTGCTAAGCTCTTGACTTCAGTGACATCCTGAGGCAATGAGTTCCACAGTCTGTGAAAGAGTATTTTCTTTTATCAATTTTCAATTTGCTGCCTTTCAGTTTTATTGAATGTCCCTTTGGTTTTGAGTTATGAAACAGTGAGAATAGAAGTTCTTTAACCACTTTCTCAATACCATTCATTATTTTTGTATACTTTTATTGTCTCTTCTTAATCATTTCCTTGCTAGTCCTTATCTTTTCCATTTTTCTTCAGATGAGAGCTTTCCTATCCCCTAATGATTTTTTCATGCTCATCTCTGAACCCCTTTTAATCTGAAAAGCTTTTTGAGATGGGGTGACCAGTATTGCATGTAGTATTCCAGAGGAGGATGAACCATTGATTTATATAACATCTTCATAATATTTTCCATATTTTTCTCCATCCCATTTCTTATGTAGTCTAGCATTTTGTTAGCTTTTTGACTTCAGCTCTATGTTGAATAGAGGTCTTCATTGAGCGGGTTGCCAGGTCCTTTTCCTGAGATGATTAGAGTTACTTTAGAACCCAGTTAGATGTATGAATGATTCAGATTTTTCCATGAACCATGCATTACTTTGCATTTATTAACACAAAATTTCATCTGCTGTCATGTTGCCTGAGCTTGGTTGCCTGAGCTTGGTTAAGAATTATGAATATAGCATATTTATAAACTACATGAGAAAAATGAAATATATTATTATTTAATAATATTATTATTATACCATTTAAAAAGTCAACATTTATAGGTGTCTAAGTATAGGGGAGACTTGTGATATATATTTCAGATACCGTTGCATTATAACTGTTGGCAAATGCTGACCTCTAAATGGTATCCACTATATCTAAGGCCAGAAGAGCTTTATGAAAGCACTTATGTGCTGTGAAAGGTACATTATTGTAATATACAATAGAGTTGGAAATGGTAGATCATGCTTACCCAGTGAACTGACATAGAAGTAATTTAAGTGAGCCTGCATTTTATTTTCTCTTACATCAGGCTCTCATATTTCTGAAATCAAACAGAGGAGCACTGCCAGGACAAGGTTCAGAAATGCAGATTTTATTTTTCCAATGCAGTTTATTAAAGGTGAGAAATGGGAAGAATCCAAAAGGAATTGGTGGTTCAGTTCTGATGAACAGTGAAAGGTTTGGATCCTTGAGGTGAAATCCTTGCCCCACTGGAATCAATGGCAAAACTCCCATTTACTTCAGAAGAGTCAAGATTTCACTACTGAACTTTCTGCCTTGGCTCAGAAAAATCATACTATTTTCTGATAGTCCTCCAGCTTGATCCTCACCTTCTGTAACCCTCAATTAGTGGCCACCCTCAGTTTTCCTCCTTTTCAGCAACTCCCTAGGAACTCCTCTCCTGTCCTTTCCATTTCCATCATAACTCTCCCACTCCAACAAAATGAGGTTAAATCTTTAGATTTATTTAACATAAGGGGAAAAAAGAGGAAAAATTTGTCTTTAACTTGAAATCGTAAATACCCCTGGGACTAGTTATTCAACCAGACATAGATTGTAGGACTAGGGAACATCATTGGGTGAATGATGTAAAAAAATAGGGAATCTGAAAGATTATCATGGTCTACATTTTCTTAAATAAACCACATTAAAATAGTGAAATGGGAACACTTTGAGAATTAATCAGTCAATGATGCCTTTAGGTTCTTTGACCAAAATGGCCATTTTCTGTACCTGCGGGAATATTTGCATAAATGTCTATCAACTACAGCAACCTCCCGGTAACTCAATTCCACTTTAAGCAAATCTGCTACCTATTAGGCTTGAAATGGCATCTGACAGAAATTTTAAAACTGATTAAAACTGATAGCCATTGCTAAATGATTTGGCCTGGTAAATGTCAAACAATGCTTACTTGGAATTGTACCATGTAAATGTCTAGTTTGTTGAGTGTTACTTTCTTGTGCTGTGTGATTTGTCGAGGCTTCTAATGTACTTGTACCAATCAGGCTCAAATTGCAATTTGATAATATTCAACCCTAGCTAAAGCTGATCCAGTAAGCATTTAGGGTGAAATCCTGGCTCCACTGAAGTCAATGGGAAGTTTGCCCTTGATTTTAATGGGACCAGGATTTCATCTGTACATGGAGAATAGTGGACAAATTCGTATGGGTCTTTGAATTAGACTAACAGATTGATTTTGCTGTCCTTTCTTACTGAGTTTCATGGTGAACTGGTGAGTTTCCCAAGCAGTTGCAATTCCAGTGATGTCAGTGGAGTTTGAGGTGTTACTTCCAGGCTGTTTTTGGCCTACTAACTACAAGGTATTCATCTTCCAATTCCAAACAGCTCTGTCTCTAAAAAGTGGCAGGAAATAACTGATAAGTTAGTTTAGCTCTTTCTAAGATGACACTTAATGGGTCAGCAAAAGCCAGTGCTTTATGTTCTTGTCAAGCTCTGATCTTCATATTTTTTCACTAGATTCCACATATGGACAGATTCTGTGAAAAATGATGGGTTAAAACATCATTTTGCTCACTTACCTCCTCCCTCACAGTGATATTGTGACTAATAATGAAATGTTTGTTCAGCACTTTGAAATTGTAAAGCACTGTGAAGTGCTAAGTATTAAGTATTATTATTACTTTCACAGATTTTGTTGTATTCTATGGAATCCAAATTTTCATGTAAAAAAATGAAGTTTTGGGGCCTCTTCTTTGAAAAGGTAACCTTTCTTCTGTGGCTAAATGTACTGTAGATTTAAATGCAGTCAGCTTTGCAGAAAAATGTCAGTAAAAATACCAACATATGGTACCATCCTACAATTCCTGCACATGCAGAGCTCTTATTGACTTAGGATCCAGTCCTGCATGCATTTATGCACATGAGTTGTCCCATTAAACTCAGTGGGATTGTTCATGTGTGTAAAGTTACTTATATGCATAAGGATTTACAGGGGCCAGTCTTAAATGGGAGTTCTGCAAGTGGCAGGCTTGCAGGATCAGACCCCATAGCATTTGCAAGCCTGTGAATTCCAATTCTTTTACTTATATAAGATAGCAAGTTCTAAGTCTACTTGAAACCATAACGTCAGATTCATGATTGGGGTTTCTGATGCCCATAAATTTGTGAACCTACTTGGACATTGTGCAAGGTCCATCTTTTTTTTCCAGGTATCTGGGAGCAGGTTGTCTGAAGGGCTTGGGAGCTTCATTTGTGTATGTGCCAAATATTTTTTTTTATTGTGGTACAATGAACAGGCAGTTAAGTTATATTATTTATACAAGAATTTTTGTGGGAATGTACATTTTAACGACAATGTTGTAATACGTCTTCTAGCATAGGATGAGTGACAACTGATTGTCCAATATCTTTATGAACGGATGTAAATAACTTAAATTGACATGAAATTCTGTGTATAAGAAGATGAGGAGGTAAACTTACATCTGAAGGGCTCTGTCTTGCATCCTTGACTTATGCAAGTAGTTCCACTCAAGTCAGTGGGATAAGAAAGCTTCAGGATTGGGCCCAAAATGAGAGGTATCCTTTAGATAATGATTAGGGCTGTCGATTAACTCCAGCGATTAACTCAAAAAAATTAAGCGCAATTAATTGCAGTTTTAATTGCATTGTTAAACAGAATTCCAATTTAAATTTATTAAATATTTTGGATGTTTTTCTACATTTTCAAATATATTTATTTCAGTTACAACACAGAATACAAAGTGTACACTGCTCACTTTATATTATTTTTGATTACAAATATTTGCACTGTAAAAACAATAAACAAAAGAAACTGTATTTTTCAATTCACCTCATCCAAGTACTGTAATGCAATCTCTCTATCGTGAAAGTGCAATTTACAAATATAGATTTTTTTTTGTTACATACTGCACTCAAAAACAAAACAACGCAAAAAATTTAGAGCCTACAAGTCTACTCAATCCTACTTCTCGTTCAGCAAATCGCTAAGACAAACAAGTTTGTTTGCATTTACAGAAAATAATACGGCCCACTTCTTATTTACAATGTCACCAGAAAGAACAGGCATTCACACAGGGCTTTTGTAGCCAGCATTGCAAGGTATTTATGTGCCAGATATGCTAGACATTCGTATGCCCCTTCATGCTTCGGCCACCATTCCAGAGGACATGCTGATGAAGCTCGTTAAAAAAATAATGTGTTAATTAAATTTGTGACTGAACTCCTTGGGGGGAGAATTGTATGTCTCTGCTTTGTTTTACCCGCATTCTGACATATATTTCATGTTATAGTAGTCTTGAATGATGACTCAGCATATGTTCATTTTAAGAACACTGTCGCTGCAGATTTGACAAAATGCAAAGAAGGTACCAATGTGAGATTTCTAAAGATAGCTACAGCACTTAACCCAAGGTTTAAGAATCTGAAGTGCTTTCCAAAATCTGAGAGGGACAATGTGTGGAGATTGCTTTCAGAAGTTTTAAAAGAGCCTCGGATGTGGAAACTACAGAACCCAAACCACCAAAAAAAAAAATCAGCCTTCTGACTCAGATGATGAAAATGAACATGCATTCGTCTGCACTGCTTTGGATCATATCAAGCAGAATCCATCATCAGCATGGACGCATGTCCTCTGGAATGGTTTTTAAAACATTCAGGGCCATATGAGTCTTTAGTGCATCTGGCACGTAAATATCTTGCAATGCCGGCTACAACAGGGCCATGAGAACACCTTTCAGGTGACATTGTGAACAAGAAATGGGCAGCATTATCTCCTGCAAAAGTAAACAAACTTGTTTGAGTGATTGGCTGAACAAGAAATAGGACTGAGTGGACTTTTAGGCTCTAAAGTTTTACATCATTTTATTTTTGAATGCAGTTATTTTTTTTACATAATTCTACATTTGTAAGTTCAACTTTTATGATAAAGAGATTGCACTACAGTACTTGTATTAGGTGAATTGAAAAATACTATTTATTTTTTTTTTACAATGCAAATATTTGTAATAAAAATAAATATAAAGTGAGCACTGTACACTTTGTATTATATGTTATAATTGAAATCAATATATTTGAAAATGTAGAAAACATCTAAATATTTAAATAAATTGTATTCTATTATTAACAGTACGATTAATCACAAAATTAATTTTTTAATCGCTTGACAGCCCTAATTATGGTGATTGCCTAAAATTGAAACATGAGGTAAAATTTTGAAAACACCCAAGTGACTTAGATACTTAAAACCCAATTTTAAAAATGGCTCAGGCACTTCAGACAGAGCCCTAGTCTCATTGAATTTCAATGGGATGTACGTTTCTAAATACTGAAATCATTTTTGAAAATGGGATTTAGCCTCCCACGTCACAGAAGCACTTTTCAAAAATTTATTCTTGGTCCCTTCACTGGAGCAAAAGCAATCCAGTGCTTTATCTTTAGTCTAGAGGTAGGATGTGTGGCTCTCTTCCATCACTGCAGCTTCACAGTCATCTAGCAGAGGTGTTACCCTATCCGTAGACATCTTTTTTATTGTGCCTCCCACCGTTATCTTGGGTTATCAAAGCTTTTATACAGATTTAATATTAGGTATCCCTTCCCTGAAACATCTTTATCATACCACAGAGCAATTCAAAGAGCTTGAATTTCCTTTCTATTAAAATATACTCCAGAGTAACAAAGGCCTTGATTCTGTAGTTCACTGTGCATCAGTCACCCACTGCACCGATACCCAGCCCCATTCACTACATTTATCTCACTGGGGTTCCGTGCAGGACAAGAGATGCCCCCATGCAGGATGAATAGCAAAACTGAGGCCTTAGTGCATAAATGCTTGGTTCAGATAAAATTGCAATTGTGTTATGCCTGGATCCATACATATGGTATATTGTATACACATCCTCATTTGCAAATGCAGCTGCAGAGTGAGTATAAAGGTAGTAAAAAGCCAACCTCTGAAATTCAGAGGTTCAGATCAGGTAAGCATCCAAATGATTTGGATGCTTATGTAAATGTTATTTGAACCTGGAAATCTCATGAGACTAGACTAGCTCCTTGAGACTAGAAAATCTAGTGGAAATCTCATGAGACTAGAATAGCTTCTTTCCAGTATTTGTTCCTTCCAGTTAGGGTGACCAGATATCAAGTGTAAAAAATCGGGACTGGGGTGGGTGGCAATAGGTGCCTGTATAAGAAAAAGCCCCAAAATCAGGACTGTCCCTATAAAATTGGGACATCTGGTCACTCTACTTCCAGTTGGCCAATTAGTCAACCACTGCAACCAACAAAAGGTTCAATTTCAGTGCTGGAATAAGTTATAAGCAATTAAACAATAAGTTATAAACAATTTAACAGGGGAAAACTGCTCTGGTGTTGTTTTGCAGGCAAAATTCCCTTTAAAGCCACAATGTCTGTAGGAATGGGCCCTACGGCCTGTTCCTGCTCCCGTTGAAACCTATGGCAAGATTTCAGAGGTGCTGAGCAGTTGCAGCTCCATTAAATACAACTGGAAGTGTGGTTGCTCAACACCTCTTCAGTTCAGGACCATTGGCTCAGGCCCTAAGTGACAGAGGTCCTCAAAATTTTGCAAAAATTCCCTCTGTATATTGGCAAAACATCCATGCAAGCTTTTTTTAAATTATTAGTTCTTTTTCCTCCTACTAGTGTGCCAGAGTCCCTGCAATGGGCTGTAGTTAGGCTCCTAAGTTATTTGCATGGCATACTTAGAAATAAAGAACTAGTCTACTTAAAATGTGAGCAGTTAAGTGTGTTTATTCATCGATACTCAGGTCAGAAGGGACCATTATGATCATCTAGTCTGACCTCCTGCACAATGCAGGCCACAGAATTTCACCCACCCACTCCTGCGAAAAACGTCTCACCTATGTCTGAGCTATTGAAGTCCTCAAATCGTGGTTTAAATACTTCAAGGAGCAGAGAATCCTCCAGCAAGTGACCCGTGCCCCATGCTACAGAGGAAGGCGAAAAACCTTCAGGGCCTCTTTCAATCTGCCCTGGAGGAAAATTCCTTCCCGACCCCAAATATGGCGATCAGCTAAACCCTAAGCATATGGGCAAGATTCAACAGCCAGATACACGTTGCTTTACTGATGAAACATTTGCAAATATAAATTAATTTTTCAATGAAAATCAGAGCAATTTTCCAATACAAGTGGGTATGGTTCATTACTTCCAGGCATTATCATTTTTTATGCTTTCTCAGTTTGCATTCAATATGAGACATACAGACAGATTTGTAGAGCTAAATTTGCAGTGATAGATACTTGCTTTGAATATCTGAGAAATTTCCAGTTCTTTTCACACTGATTCCCTTTTGCAAAGAGCAGAGTTCCAGGAAGTTACAGATGCAGATCCTTGATTTTTCATTGCTTAAAGGTTTTCAGGTCTCTTGCCCTAGCACACTAATGTTAACAGAGCTACTTCACAATTTCAAGCAATGCTTTCAGTAATTAAAGCTGATGCTAGCTGCCTCCCCTCCCTTGATGCTGACACAAGGTAGAGAAACTGGCATGTTCTCAAGAATTATGGTCAGTGCTTAGAGAGAAGAGAACAGCCTAGCAGCTACTTGAAATAGAAGAGCAGCATTTTTAAAATTGGAAAGTGCAAAGGAGTACCCAGGAGAAGGTGGAAGAAGGAAGAGGAGGGGACAGATGCTGGGGGAATAGAGGAAATGGATGGGAAAGGATCAATTCTGACATCCATCAGAGTTTAAGTTTGGTGCAGTGTTCCATAGCATAGAAAGGGAAGCTTTAAAGAGTTTTACAGGATTTTAAAAATTGTTAATAGGTCTTCAAACTAAGGGTCAAGTGCCATCCTTATACGCTATCCATGTATGCCAACATATATCTGGGTCATTGCCATGAAAGGAATAAATCGTATATATGGACTAGTCCTGTTGTCTCTAATGGCCTCATCCAAAGTCCCTTGAAGTCAATGAAAGATTCCTCTCTTTCTCCAATAGAACCCCAGTAAAAGCCACAGCTCTTGTTGCAGGATTAATATGATATATTTCCTCAGCCCCTAGTTAATCTGGCCAAACTGGTCTGGATTACTCTAATTTGCTATGTTCAAAGCTTCCTTAGTTTTGTATATTAACTGGCAGTGCAACTTTATTTGTAGGAGACATTAGTATCCTCAATTATGAAAAAATGTAAAATATTGTTATAAGAAAATATAAGGCCTGCTCTTGTAGAAAAGTGACTGAATAAGATCATTCTGTCATTTTTATTGTGTCCTTTAAGAAACAGGGCAAAAATTCTGCCACATTCTGGCTTGTTTATATTATATTTTTTAAGCTTGCTCTGACATTGATATTCAAATTAGGCCAGGTACTGGGATCCTCAGGAGTAGGGCAGATAGTGAGGAGAGGAAATGTACAGGACAAACCCCAAGAATTTGATAAATTCATAATGAAAGTAAATAAGTAAATGAAATTCTTTAGAAGACTGGTAATGGGACACGAGTGATGCCCAAGAACATTCTGTTTTGTGTCCAAAGTAGAGTCCTTAGCTGAGTGATTTGGGACCTTGCTGCAGGTGATTGTTGGCATATCAATGTAATTATGAATTTTATTTATTATAAGATATTTTTCCTTGGAAAAAAATCTCCTTTTTGTTTTGATTTTTAATTTTTTAAAATATGCTTTGTAATAAAGTTGCACAATAGTCAATGAGAACACAATTAATGGTGACAAAAATACATAAATCCCACCCAAGTATGTGAAAGATGTGATTTTATATAACAGTATACAGGCAATTATACCCAATCATTGTGCAATCTGACTGTGCAAGAATCATAGACGTTAGAGATGGAAAAGTTGCTCTTAGATCACCCATTCTAACATGATTACACCCCTAGAGCTATAGCCAGCTGAAAATATTTGCAACCTACTGCGGTGCAGGCTCTTGCTGGGCAGCGCTTACCTCAGGCGGCTCTCAGAAGCGACTCGCGTGTCCAGCTCATAGGCTCAGG
This sequence comes from Caretta caretta, assembly GCF_965140235.1. Lineage (NCBI taxonomy): Eukaryota > Metazoa > Chordata > Testudines > Cheloniidae > Caretta > Caretta caretta. Next base: position 40,969,205 of record NC_134208.1, read on the forward strand.
GTCACCCAGGGTGGCTTGATGCTCTGCCCCTGCCTGCAGGCACTGCCCCCGCAGCTCCCATTGGCTGTGGTTCCCGGCCAATGGGAGCTGCGGAGTTAGCATTCGGGCCGGGGCCAGCACGTAGAGACCTGTTGGCCGCTCCTGTGCCTAGGGGGTGCAGGCACCTGTCGGTCACTTCTGGGAGCCTCCCGGAGCAAGGACAGGTAGGGAGCCTGCCTTAGCCCTGCTGCGCTGCCAACCGGACTTTGGCCTATTAAAATCTCCCGTATTGCCTTTAATAGTCACAGGGAGATTGAGGCCAATTCCGGGAGACTCCCAGCCAATCCGGGAGGGTTGGCAACCCTAACCGGTGCTGGAGAGTTGACTTTTGCTGGTTCCTTGATTTGACTGAGGGGCCTTCTTTCGCTGCTCTTGGGCTGTCAACTAAAAGTACTGGCCACTTCGGAAAAAGTTGCCATAAGTTTGTGTGTATTTCAGTTTCTCCATCTTTAAAAAAGAGGTCAGTAATACCTTCTCTATCTCACAGAGATGTGAGGACTAATTCAGTAATGTTTGTTAGGTTCTATGAGATCCTTTAATGGGAGATGCTTTGTAAATGCAAAGCATGGAGTATTACTATTTTCATGATACTTCTTGGTGATATAGTGAGTTAACTACCATTAAATACTGTGCTAGTGATGTGACTAAATCCAAATGGACTGTTATAATAATTTACTGCTTTGTCTATATAATAGTTCTGCTTTTCATTGGATAATCAAAATTAGGTCATTCCAGTGGAACATTTCTATTTTTGTTTCTTTTGTGTAGCCATATTTGTACTGGAGATTCTGGGCTAACCACCACAATAGACTAGAATCTGTGTATAGAACAATGAGTTTTCATTTTAATATAACAGGCCAGAAATAGGTAAAATAGATTGATACAAGCAAAACAGAAGTAGAAAAGAGTAGAGAAAGATTAATTTAATACCACAGTAAAGCCGGGGGATGAGATCTTGATCCCATTTAAGTCAGTTTAGACTTTTGTGAGGTCAGGATTTCACCCAAGATACAGAATAAGATTTTGTTGTTTTAATTGAATATTGAATTTCCTTTAAAACCTTACTTAAAATTCTATTAAATATAATAAATTATTACTTAAGTATCCAACAATATACCAGACTGCTCTGGTTATAACTTTGCTCTTGCCAAAGAATATCAATGAATTGCTATTTTATCATGGGTATTGTATTATTTGCAAAGAGGAAGATACCCATTTGCACTGTAGCCAGAGCCAGGCTTTGATTTTTAGACAACCAATGGGGACCTGAGAGGGGAGAGAGACTTTTCACAGTTGTGTAAAGATCACTCCAGCTGCTCCTTCACTATTGTGTTGCCTTTGAAAGCTGGTTGCTGATGTCAGATTATGACAAGCAGCATATTCTCCGGCTTCCATTTCTGTTGAAGTCTCTACTTGTTTGTAGCATGCACCTGCAGTAACTTACCCACTACTGCGTTCTCAAGAGCAAGTTTGCAAAAAGATGGTGCTGAAGTGAGTTGGAAGTGTAAATTCTTAAATGCATAGATGATCCTCTAAAGGATTGATTTAAATAGCCTAGATATTTATCGGCTTTTGAAAAGTTTGCCTTCATAAGCTGAATTTTGAGGAGGAATATGAATGCCGAAATCAAACTGAAATATTCCTTGAGTTTTCAAATTTTTGTCTGCAGAATTTGACAGCTGCAAGGACTTGCATAAGAAAAGGAGATGAATTAATCAAAAACTGAATACCATATACCTTCATTTACAAGCCACCCTTGATTAGTAATCACTCCTGTTTAGTAGCCACAACTTTACTACAAAAACTACAGGAGCAAATAATTAACTATAATAGAAGCGATAGCTTCTACATGTATATATTTGGTATCTGCTGTCACCAGCAATAACACAGAGTGGTTGAAAGAAATGTTATCTTATTACAGTACTCTGGGACAAATGTATAATTGAGACAAATAGTACGTTTTGGAGATGACTGTACAGTATAAGAAAGTGACTGCTATGGGAGTGCATCTGAGTAGCTGATGAGTAAGGCTCCGTGTTTGTCACAGAGGTCACGGAAGTCATGGATTCTGTGACTTTCTGTGACCTCTGTATCTTCTGCAGCGGCTGGTGCACCTGGACTGGGGGCAGCCTGAGCAGCTCGGGCAGCCCCTGGGCCAGGCACACTGGCTGCTGCTGGGGCAGTCTCAGGCCCCCACACCTCGCAGCAGCAGGAGATCAGGGGCTCAGGGCTGGGGGTTGGGGTGTGGGGCGGTGCTTACTTTGGGGGGTCGCCTCAGAGGGGTGACAGCAACTCCCATCCCTCAGATCTTATCTCCACATGCTGCCTGCGCTTGCAAACACCGCTCCCGCAGCTCTCATTGGCCGCTGTTCCCAGCCAATGGGAGCTGCCAAACCGGGGCTTGGGGTGGAGCGGAAGCTGCATGTGAAGCTAGGAGCTGGGGTAGCCGCTTCTCAGGAGCCAGGTAAGGAACCTGCCCCAGCCCTGCCAACCCCTCCCTCCAGTACCCGCAGTGCCCGCCCCCCCCCCCGAGCACCCGTGGTGCCCCTGGGCTGTGCCTTCCCCCAAGTACCCACAGATCCCCCTGGGGCTGCCCTCCTGAGCTGCCCCTCCCCCCAAAATTTTGTCAGGGGTATATAATAAAAGTCATGGACAGGTCACAGGCTGTGAATTTTTGTTTACTGCCCATGACCTGTCCATGACTTCCACTAAAAATACTTGTGACTAAAACATAGCCTTACTGATGAGAGATGCTCAAATAATGTCAGACACCTGCTCATGAAAAGTTTAGGGAAATGGAAACCAGGTTGAATTCAGTGTGTTCATAGTCCTTTATTATTTGCTGTTTCTTACTTGTAGTTTAGTTTGTATATATGTTTTTGAATAGCAAATTCGGGGTCTTTTGTTGAGATTCACTTAATCAAAAATGAAGTTCAGTTTGTGACAAAACAGTTTATAAGGGTTAGGTCATCCAATTGGGGAACAGAAACAATACCACATGACTTAGGTGACCAGTCACAAAGCTTGAGTAGTGAAGTCAAAATATCAATTAATTAACTAAATGCTCATAATGTATCCATCAAAATTATTTGAATGGATTTGCATAATGAACACATTCAGAAGAATCTAGATCTGTTTGTAGACAACTTGTAAACAGGAAAAAAGGTCTAAATTCACCAAATAAATTGTTCACAGCAAATATTTAACCAGCTTTAATTTGGAGATTGAAGTCTCTGATTGAAGTCCCTGAGACCTTCTATGAAAAAAATGCTTTATTTTCATATTTGTACTTTTAAAATTAATATTTTAATTAGCTACAATACTGAACTGTGTGTGTTCTGTCAACAGACCAGCAGTACTCCTGGTCACCTTCTCAGCACTTCAATGAAGAAAGATTCTCGCCTGCTCCGAGGAACATGAAAGGATTATCTGGTAGTCGTAACCAACCACAATTATGTTCTGCTCATACTTGTGGCTTAGCATCCCCTGAAGATTGTGAACATACCCACGATCATATCCACCATGGGCAGGAGCCAAGGCAATCCTATCTTCTCAGCCCTACAGAGAGCTGCCCACTGGACCATCATCGCTGCTCACCACGAAGCTCCATCCATTCAGAGTGCATGATGATGCCCATGGTTATGGGCGATCACATGTCAAGTAGCACTTTCCCCAGAATGCACTACAGCTCACATTACGAAACGAGGGACGATTGCGCCATGTCTCACGCTAACCCTAAGATTAACCGAATTCCTGCCAATCTCCTGGATCAGTTTGAGAAACAACTTCCTCTCCACAGGGATGGATTTCACACTTTACAATATCAGAGGACCTCAACAGCTGCAGAACAACGCAGTGAAAGCCCAGGAAGAATACGCCATCTTGTTCATTCAGTCCAGAAACTTTTCACTAAGTCTCATTCTTTGGAAGGATCATCCAAGGGCAATGTCAATGGGACAAAGGGAGACAGTCGAGGGGACGACCATCATCATGGACATCATTCCAAGCATAGCAAAAGGAGTAAAAGTAAGGAGCGAAAACCAGAGACCAAGCATAAATCTGGAATGAGTAGCTGGTGGAGTTCTGATGATAATTTGGACAGCGATAGCACTTATCGCACACCTAGCGTGATTAATAGGCATCATGTAGATCATATCTCCCACTGCTACCCTGAAGCTCTCCAGGGGCACTTTGGGGATCTCTCACTAAAGACTTCCAAAAGTAACAATGATGTGAAATGTTCTGCTTGTGAAGGGCTAGCAATGACCCCTGATGGTAAATACATGAAAAGGAGTTCTTGGTCTACACTTACAGTAAGCCAGGCTAAAGAAGCGTATCGCAAGTCATCCCTTAACCTAGATAAGCCTCTGATTCATCAGGAAATCAAACCTTCCTTGAGGCCGTGCCATTACCTTCAGGTAAAAGCCAGATTTGGTTAATATTTGTAATAGAAAAGCAATTAGTTATAATTTATGCCAGAAAGTCATTGTAAAATTACATGGATGCCCTGTAAATGTCTCTCAAACATTATGGTATTCACCTACTGCAGATATCTTGGAGGTGAGAAATCTGCAGTATTTATTCTTTATTAATAGGATTCAGATTGAAATGTGAATAAAATTGATGTAATGTTAACTAGTCTAATTTTAATGAATTTGTTTTCAGTACCTGGGTTTATACTGTATTTAAATCTTAATGAAGTCTGTGTTTCAGATTACATAAAGGGGCACTTCGCACAGCAGTTTTTGTCTAGAATAAATGTATAGAAGACCATTATAAATTAAAGATATTAAGCTAGTCAGGGTGAGAGCTTGAGAGATCTTTCCTTCTGTTCTGTCACTCCCACGTCTCCTCCCAAACCTTCTTAACAACACGGGGCTAAATTTACTGGTAAGCTCAGTTGCTTTTGCTGCTCTGATGTCATGATGCAAAGTAGTTTAATTGGCTGGAGAAACTGGGTTTATGGTTGCTTTGCATCCCTGAAGTGGTGCCAAGCAGCTGAGGGTACCAGTGAATCTGGTCCTGTCTCTTTAAGGCTTTGTCTGAAAAACTCAGGTGCTGAGCTGCATGACATTTAGTGTATCTAACATGAGGATGAAGGTGTGAGCCATTCCTGTTGAAATTTGAATAGATGGCCTCAGGGAGAGTAAATATTTCAAATCTTGATATTTAGACAACTTAACTAGCCTGAAAACTCCATTGCTGTTGTGAGTGCCTTCACTCTCATTTTCTTTTAAAATCAGATTTTCTCTCTATAGAAATTGTTTGTCCCATACGTTAACCCACTCTATCCCGTCTCACCTTTTGTGTCTTGAGTATCTCCAAATCTCTTTGGTTTCTGTGGAAGCCAATAAATGTAGAATAAAGGGAGGGATGTTTGTTCTAGTCCTGTGCAGTGCTTTTGGTCTCTCCAAGCTGAACGGGACTGTAACAGGGTGGTCTGGCCCCTTGAAGGAAGTGGGATTTCATGCAGCCAACCCTATGCCACAACATGGCCCTTTTAAGGACCAGGTATTTAAGGGAGCAGCAGACAAACAGGGGAATAGGGCCAAGGTGTTAATCAGAGAGCTATCTCCTGAATAGGATAAAAACCCAGCTGTTAATGGAGGAGAGAGAAAGGAGAGTCTGTGAAACAGCACTGGAACCCAGCACTTGCATGAGAGGAAAGTGATCAGAAACAGCCAGCATGGATTCACCAAGGGAAGGTCATGCCTGACTAATCTAATCGCCTTTTATGATGAGATTACTGGTTCTGTGGATGAAGGGAAAGCAGTGGATGTATTGTTTCTTGACTTTAGCAAAGCTTTTGACACGGTCTCCCACAGTATTCTTGTCAGCAAGTTAAGGAAGTATGGGCTGGAAGAATGCACTATAAGGTGGGTAGAAAGCTGGCTAGATTGTCGGGCTCAACGGGTAGATCAATGGTTCCATGTCTAGTTGGCAGCCGGTATCAAGTGGAGTGCCCCAAGGGTCGGTCCTGGGGCCAGTTTTGTTCAATATCTTCATAAATGATCTGGAGGATGGTGTGGATTGCACTCTCAGCAAATTTGCGGATGATACTAAACTGGGAGGAGTGGTAGATACGCTGGAGGGGAGGGATAGGATACAGAAGGACCTAGACAAATTGGAGGATTGGGCCAAAAGAAATCTGATGAGGTTCAATAAGGATAAGTGCAGGGTCCTGCACTTAGGACGGAAGAACCCAATGCACAGCTACAGACTAGGGACCGAATGGCTAGGCAGCAGTTCTGCAGAAAAGGACCTAGGGGTGACAGTGGACGAGAAGCTGGATATGAGTCAGCAGTGTGCCCTTGTTGCCAAGAAGGCCAATGGCATTTTGGGATGTAGAAGTAGGGGCATAGCGAGCAGATCGAGGGACGTGATCGTTCCCCTCTATTCGACATTGGTGAGGCCTCATCTGGAGTACTGTGTCCAGTTTTGGGCCCCACACTTCAAGAAGGATGTGGATAAATTGGAGAGAGTCCAGCGAAGGGCAACAAAAATGATTAGGGGTCTGGAACACATGACTTATGAGGAGAGGCTGAGGGAGCTGGGATTGTTTAGCCTGCAGAAGAGAAGAATGAGGGGGGATTTGATAGCTGCTTTCAACTACCTGAAAGTGGGTTCCAAAGAGGATGGCTCTAGACTGTTCTCAATGGTAGCAGATGACAGAACGAGGAGTAATGGTCTCAAGTTGCAGTGGGGGAGGTTTAGATTGGATATTAGGAAAAACTTTTTCACTAAGAGGGTGGTGAAGCACTGGAATGCGTTACCTAGGGAGGTGGTAGAATCTCCTTCCTTAGAGGTTTTTAAGGTCAGGCTTGACAAAGCCCTGGCTGGGATGATTTAACTGGGATTTGGTCCTGCTTCGAGCAGGGGGTTGGACTAGATGACCTTCTGGGGTCCCTTCCAACCCTTATATTCTATGATTCTATGATTCTAACCCAGCTACTGATGCTCTGGGGAAACTGGCTTGAAGCACTGCACAGCCTCATGAAGGAGGGCTGTGGACTCCCTTAACCAGGGGATAGGGTTTGGGCCAGCTATGCCCAGGGAGACTGTATTTTTGTAAAGACTAGGCCCCAAGAAAGTGAATATAACTTGATTGCAGTTAAATATTACTTAAAGTAATTTGGGAGAAGCAGGAGGGAACGAGGATGGCATGTCAGCAGGGCCAAACCCATGCCGCCAGGGGGTCAGCTGTGAAGTAGCACTCTTCCCCCAACAACCAATGCTGCAAGAGCTGTATCTTGTCAAACATCTGTAGAAACATTCCATATCTTTCCAATTTCTGTCCTTTATTTCACTTTCTTTTTCTCCGTCCTTTCTGTGTTGCGCTCTCTCTCTCTCACTCAATCCTGTCTTTGTGTCTTCTTCTTTCTCCCCTGAGCAACTCTCAGTTCTTAACCCCAGTTAGCCTCACTCCCCCACACTTCATTCTGCTCAAATGATCAGTAGTGAAACAGTTAATGCTGAAATTGGAAGCGTTATCATTAAGCTTTCGAGTCTACAGCCCAGTGAGATGAGTGGGATGCAGGAGACTTCATTCTTCTCAAAATCATTATTTTAGGCTGTTTGCAAATTCAGGAAAATATTAGAAAGGAAGGCCAGTCCAAAGATTAGGATTCTAAACTAGGATTTGGGAGGCCCGGTTCAAGCTTGTACTTTGCCAGAGACTTTCCTGTGTGACGTTGGGCAAATCATTTAGCCTCTCCCTCAGATCTGCATCTGTAAAATGGGGATAATAGAACTTTCCTAACTCATGGGATATTTCAAGGATAAATTCATTAAAGATTGTGAGGTGCTTAGATGCCACAATAATAGGAGCCACAGAAGTACCAAAAAAGAGTACTGCACGTAGCTCTATATTAGAGAGAGTTTTTTCAGAAATATGATGGTTAATTTTGTATTGAAGTTTGTATTCTGTGGACTCTGAACATGACATGTAGGTCACATAAATCCATCAAGCTGGCTGGGTGTTAGACACCTCTGCACTAGACCTAGTTGGGTAAGCAAGTATGAGAAATCCCATTCTACAGATGACGTAATTAAAAAGATAGCTTTGAGGCATTTTCTTTCAGATGTACTATCTATTAGATGAGACATGAATCATTCATATAAGAGAGTTGGGCTGTGTTAGCAGCTCTGTCACATATTTCCTATCAGAAGTGGATTAAATCATTTGTTAATCTCCCTGGCTTCAGTTACATCATGTGTAAAATTGGAGAATATGTTCCTACCTTACATGGGAGTGCCTACTAAATGATAAGATTTACTCAGGCTGGTCAATCAGAAAGGTAGAGACAGTTCTCAGGACCCCGTGGTAAAAGTAAAGGCACTGCTAGCACCTCTTTTTGACAGACATATTTGGAAATGGATCCTGGCTAGTTCAGAATAATTGAAGATATTAAGGTGTTGATTATTCAGCTAAATCAGCCATGCAAAGCATTTACCTGAGGTGTCCACATGATCAGTTTTGCAGAAAAAAAAAAATCCATGTAAAACCTCTCTGGGTATAGCGTTAAAAGTATGTGACATTCAAAGGTTCAAAGACAAGGGTGTTTTCCATACCAAATTTAAACTTCGAACTGTCCCTTTAGATCGTGGCCATGTAACTATGGAATCCTAGGCAGATATTTTTTTTCACACAGAGGAAGTGTATATTTTTAACTCCTTTCTGTTTATCTTGGGTATTTATATGGCCTGAATCACTTTTGGTATCGGAGCACCTCACAATTGTCCATCTATTTATCCTCACAACACCCCTATGAGGTAGGGAAATGCTACTGCCCCCCATTACAGGTGATGATCTGGGGCGCAGAGAGACCAGTGACTTGCCTGAGGTCACTTAGGAACTCTGTGGCAGAGCCTGAGGTCTGGCGCTTAAATCTAGGTGTCCCAAGTCCCAGGCTACCCCCTAATCACTGTCTCATCCTTACTCTTCCTCTTGCCGAGAAACAGCTGAACTGTGTGTACTCAGATTTTCATCTTTGGGGAGTGACCAAGCCAGGAAAATTTCAGTGTGAAAGATGACAATTTTGAAAAAATATGAATAACTGAAAACAGAGGGTTAGAATGGAAACTCTTGTGCAGCTTTAACTATAGTGGTTGCTGCTGCTCCCCAAAGAATTTATCCCTTTATGTAGGAAGATGTTGGGAGCAAGGAAATGTCTATAATCTTCAATTATTGGATTCTTTGGCTAATTAGGTACAACACATTTGAAGCTGAAGCCTATTATTTGATTTATTTTACTGTTTGACATGAATCCCTAGGTGTGACAAGGATTTTCAGGGAGAAAGCTGGAAGTGAACTAAGTATCAATAGTAAAATTATAAACTTAAAAGGATTTTACAGTTTCCAGTATTCAAATATCTCTGAGCACAGCTGGAAGAGAAAAGGAAAGTACTTCAGGCAAAAATGAACAACTAACAATCAGTACAGTTTGGGAGCGTAGCGTTATGTGCCATTGATTGATATTCCGTCCTCAGCCATTCAACAGTATTTGAAGCAGCAGCATAAAATCGAGGTAAACACATCAATGGTACAGCGAATGAGTCAGCACTTAAAAAAGAAACTAGCATGTTGTGCTAAAAATGGCTACCGCCCCCTTCTGCCTTCCTGATGCATTGAAGTGCTAGCGTCATCCATTATCTGCATTGACATTGCTAGCATGCAGGTAATAATAGCAGCAGTGGACTCTGTAGCATGAAAGGAAAACACTGTGTTTATCTCTCCTTCCGTTTCATGTTATCTTGAAAAAACAGAGCCAGTGTCAGTTGGGCTGCACTCTGGATTTAGGTACGCCGATGTGGAGAAGAGCGCTGAGGAGGGGCCAGCGGAGGGGACCACTGAATTGTCACTTACACAGGTCCTAGTTTTGGAACCCCGCTGAGGCCACTGTTGCTTCAATACGGTAGAGTTACAGTCTCAGAAGGTCTGTGCCACAGCTGTGTGCTGTCTCATGGCTGGGAGGGTGGAATTCATCCTAACCCAACTCTATATGCACTACACTGTCACGAAGGCAGATTACAAGCTCCAGATTTTGTCACATGAAACCGTATATTCCAACTATACACAACTACTTCCAGTGCTGAATAACTATTGAGTATAAATTACTCCTAATGTGTGTTACAATGAACTACTCATATGCATTCATTTCATAATGTTCCCAGTATCCATTATATATCTCTGTACAATTCTGTACTTGCTCCCTGAATGGCTTTAAAGATCTAGGGACTTTACACTAAAATGACACTCCTTCTTCCCAGTTTCCAGGGATGCAGAGGTCTCTACATGGCCAAGGCTGAAGTGCTGCTCTTTGCAAGAGAAAAGTGAAATAATTATATGGACTCCACCATTGGTCAAGGTTATGACTAAAACCACTGAGCATCTCCAGTAATTACAGTGATTAATGACATGATAGCGTGCTGCCTCTAAGTGCTAAGAAGCCACTTACCATTTCTGATTAAAATACTGCTGCAGATGTGCCGTAGCTGGTTTTCCAAACAAAGTAACAAAAATATTCATAGTTTCATATCCTTCTAACAGCCAGTGCAAGTTGACATTATTGCACAAGTGGTGTCACCAGGATGGGAGAGAGGCTGTATTCCTACCAATATTTTATTAAGAATGATTCTCCTTTATATTTCCAGCGTGTTTTTGTTGTCAAAATAAGGTTCAACATTAAACAGAGAGGTAGGCTGAAAGTTGGTCTTTGCCACATTTGTCCAGGGCTACCCGCAGGGGCCCAAGAAGCCTGCAGCCACAAGTAACTTGATATTCTAGAGCCCTGGACCAATTCACACATGTACTGGGGGTGCTTGCTCAGATTACTGCCACTGAGGCTAGATAACCACACACTCCCCTTGGCTGCCTAGGACTGAGCTGATCAGATAGTGCAGTTTTCGGTCATGGAGGTCACAGCACTCACTTTAAAAACATCTTTTAAAGAATGGACTCTGACCCCAAATGGTCACGATTTTACCACCCTTTCTGGGTCATCTTATAGTCCCATCTTTAAAGGATGTTTTTGAAGTTAGTTGCTTATGTGCTTAAATATCTTAGTGGCAATGTATTCATGGTCCCTGTTACTTCAAGTAAGGGAATAAATATACCCCCCTTTAGAATTGTATAGACAGTAAAATGTCTCCTAACAGCTGCAAAGTAACAAAAATACTGACTTTTCTCTGGCGGCTAAATAATTGCCAATGGAGTTTTGAGTCAGCTGATCAGAACCATAAAACTCATTTGTTAGGATGAGAAGAGTAGATGAGAGATAAAATATATGTGCATTTCTATATAGCCCTTTTAAAAAGAGGGGTTTTAAAAGACATTTGAGCTATCATTTCAGTGATGCCCACATAATGACTGAGGGAAAAGCCCATGGAGGAAAAATGTGTCTTGCTTGGAATAAATAGGTGGCTTGAAACAGCAGTAAGTCAATGTGCTCTACGGAACGTCTAGTGCACAGTAGCAGGGTTCACCCCAACAGTAAGAGCACAGCATGCTGCAGCAATGCAGATTTACACCCGAGTTTGCTGTGCAGTAAGTGTTGGTGCCCGGAAATGCAGTCAGAGAACTTCTCTTTTTCTATTATTACTTTACTCAATCACAAAATAGGCTTTCTGTTACAACTCCTACAATCAACAACCTTCTGCATGTACCTCAGTGATTATAAACTGATGCACTCTTGTAGATTTTACAGTTGTTTAACAGCTAAGATTTTTGGAGTCCTGAAAGTGAATATTTTTAAAAAGTGGGCTACACTTTTTGGTTCATGCAGCAAGGGTACATTAGGCCAGCTAGGTTATCTAGAAATAATGCCCTGGATGTCACTTGCTCCTTATGGGCCAAATCCTCTTGCCTCCCATCAAGTCTGAATAGCCAGAGTTGGTGTGCGGATTTCCAGGGCAGCAGGAAATAAAGGCTTTTCTCTTCTCCCCAGACTCCAGAGCAACAGCAGAGCTTCTCCTTGACTACTACTGTAGGCTGTGCTGTGTCCTCACTATTTGAAATAATGGTCAGTGATTGATCTTCCAACTCACCCTTCTCACACACCAAACCCATCTGTGGAAGATGCAGAGGGAGCCCCATAGTCTTGGCTCTGTCGTCTGCAGAGGGCTTGAATCCAGCATGTGGGATTTCTTTCCTCTGTACATCAGAACGACACCACTTGTACTTCAGGCAGGGCCTTTTGTGGCCACAGAGAGGGAAGACGCATGATTACCCTTAGGTGAGGTAGAGTGACTGGAGAAATGCAAAGGTAGAATGATGTAGCTTCTCAGAAGGGGTTAGTTACCAATAATTCCAAAAGAGTCAGCTTTTACTCAGCCTTTCTTGCCTGAGAAGACTTGTAGCAAAAAAGATATGCCCAGAGCTCCATCTACTTCTGTGGCACAATGAAAACAAATTACACAACCACCACCCTTAAATTCCAGAGCAATGTAATTTTGTCTGTCACTATGAAATACCCTTCATTCCCACCTCCTCATATAAACACCTTTATTTATATCTTCATATAAAGATGCACAACTATGGCTCCTGGTTTAAAATACTAATGGATGCAAAATTCATCTGAGTATTCTTACAGTGATTCTTTTTATAGTGAATGGATGAGGATTTTTTTTTTGTTTCCATTATATCCTCTAGGTAGCCTGGCTCCACACTCCAGACAAAGGTCCCGGAATCATTCAAAGCCTTTTTCCTCCCATATGTGCCAGGGAAGTTTGTGGTCAGGTTCATTTGGTCATCTTCCTAGTCCTCTGGGCCTTGTCCCATCATCCAGGCAGCCCAGCTGGCTAGCCTACATTTCCAGATCCCCCTGGTTACAAGCTGGACTCCAGCTCTAGCTCCCTACGCCCTGTTTCTTTGCTCCCTATAACTTGCTCTGTAATTCAATTAACTCAGCTTTTGGGGAAAGCTGGAGAACAAGGTGCATCTACAGGCAGGTCCTGGTAAGGATAGGGAAACAGAAGGCTGGGTGTGTGGCTACAACAAAATAGCAACTACCATATCAGAAAGGCTGGATTCTGTGGCAACTTGGAAAAGTCCCTCTATTTATCTGTGCCACAGTGTGGCCCCATTACCATGGTATGTATCTGAGCACTTCACCATCTAGAATGTATTTATCCTCCCAACACTCCTGTGAGGTAGGGAAGTTCTGTTGTCCCTGTTTTACAGATGGGGACCTGAGGCACAAAGAGACTTGGACAAGGTCACACAAGAAGTCTGTGGAAAAGCAGGGACGCAAACCCAGATCTCCAGAGTCTCATGCTAGTACCTTAGCCACTAAACCATTCTTCATCTCTGGCTATGGAGTCCTTTGCCATGGAATCACAGAGACTATGGGGCCCTGACTGGGGCATTTCACACCTCTTTGAGCTTTTGCTTCAAGGCTCTCTGAAGAGTAAGGCAGGTGACACTTCATATATTTATACTAGATTCATGTCTTTCAGTTTAAGCTGAGATTTTGGAGCACAGTTCTGTAGCAAGTGGATATTCTGTGGATACAGAATCCCTGAATACATGGGACCCATGTCTTCTTCACCTCAAATTTCAGTTCCTGCAGTTGTGCTCTGCTTGGAGCTACTCTTGAAAAAAAAGTTTGGTAATGGCAGCTAATACAGAATGTATCGGCTGACTTTCTTCATGAAGTGTCTCACACACAGCATATTACGCTTGTGCTTTGTGATCTGCATTGGCTTCCAGGTCATTTCCAGGTGCAATTGAAGGTGTGATTTTGACCTATAAAAGCCCTAAATGGTTTGGGATCTATCTGACCACCTCCTTCTGCATGTGATACCATGACAGATTATATCAGGTGAGGTTCTCACGATGATGTCCTCCTGGTTTAAATGGGAGAGTTGTTGGTAGGACATTCCCAGCAAGGGGTCCTCAGCTCTGAAATTAACTACCCACTTGTTTGACAGTGTCAGTTGACCTTCAGGGCATGCTGCAAGATCTCTCTGTTCTCCCACATGTTCAGGGATGGGGGCGGCTTATGAAATTTGAAGGGAATGGAGGGGGTGGCTTTCATTGATGTTGAGGAGGAATTCCTGGTACATTTTATAAAGCATTTTGAATGTTTTTAATTATATAATACATGTACGTAGAGCAATGAATCAGCACTTTAAAAAAAATCAGAATAACTAAATAACGTGCATTGAGAAAGATATGTGCACTGAAAATGGTGTTGAGGAGATAAAAGGTTATGTATTTAAGGAAACAAGGCCTTCTTTATAGGTACAGATTCATCCTATAACTCCTCCCTACTTCCAAAATCTTGAGAGTCATAGTCAATAGGGCTGGAGGAGATAGAGCCAGTCAAATTTGTATGGGGTTAGAGACATCTGATTCTAGAATTTGTGACAATAAAGTTATTTGCGTTTTTATGTTTATGGAAAATTGCATACATATTTTTCATAGAATTTCTCTCCCTTTTTTTTTTTTTTTTTTTTGGCCCAGTAACTGGTTCAAAAAACATTTACTCACAGGGTTTTGTGTCTTCTCAGGAAAAAAATATTTCCTTCAAAACTGGGACCAAATTCTCAAATCCACAATCTAAGGTGAAAAGACTTTCAATTGTACCATTTCAAATTTTGCTGCAAATATTTCATATGCCAACAGGAGCTTGCCACAATGCCAAGCATGACATTGTGGCATTTACCCTCTAAGAACACAGTAAATCAAGGAAAACAGTCAATACCTAATGAATCTCTTATTTTTATTTTCTTTTTAAAATGCAGCAATAGAATATTGTCTTTAGATGCTTATTGAACAGGTGCTGCTTGAGGAGAAAACAAAAAGCATAGCCCTCTATATTCAGAGAAAAGTCACAAAGCAAAGGAGAAGCTTCAGGAAAAAAAGCAACCAACAGAGAGAGAAGCTATTAAGAATCCAAGTCTCAGTGTAACTATCAGTCAGGCTCACAGTATTCTTCTTGTCCTTTCACATATAATTCCAGGAATAGTCTACTCAGTTTGGGTTTTATAGAGCCATCACCACCACCCCAGGAAGAAAACATTTAGACCAGGGTAGTATTTTTGTCCTTTTCAATTTTCTGAACAGCGATTCAGGTATCTTCCAAAAAAACAGCATGACTGAGCTCCCTCTTGTTCCAGAATTTTCTCTAGTTTAGTTTCTTCTGATTGGATAGGCCTCCAAAGTGGGTTCTCTGAGAAAACAAAATGGAGAAATCAAAGAGCAAAACAAGAGCAAGGACTAGCAAATAAGTTCCAGACTAGTCCTGGCAGTTTTCCATGGAGAAACTGCTAGCTCTGTGCAAACCTCTAAGGTTCTCCTAAGCCTTCTTCATAGGAATGCTGGGTTCTTCCTATTAACTCTCAAGAGAATAAGCTCATCAGTGTTCATGCTTCCCACACAGCAGACCAAAAACTAGTAAACATTCAGGCAAGCATCAATATCTACTTTAATATATACACTTTTTCCTCCAAATTATACATGTTATACTCATGACAAAATCAGAGTGTGGGCACTAGCCTTAATGTAGATTCTGTAGTGGATGGTTATGCTAGGAAGAATTGCTTACCCTCACCTATAGGGACCCTCTGAAGAAGCATGTGGGTCTTTCAAAAAAGCTAGCACTCTAGTTGAATGGTTCCTCTATCATCTTGGGAAGTTTTCTTCATGGCTGCAGAGACATTTTCTACACATCTAGAAGTAGTTTCTAGTGCATCCATTTCATAGTATCATAGAATCATAGAATATCAGGGTTGGAAGGGACCTCAGGAGGTCATCTAGTCCAACCCCCTGCTCAAAAGCAGGACCCATCCCCAATTAAATCATCCCAGCCAGGGCTTTGTCAAGCCTGACCTTAAAAACTTCTAAGGAAGGAGATTCCACCACCTCCCTAGGCAACGCATTCCAGTGTTTCACCACCCTCCTAGTGAAAAAGTTTTTCCTAATATCCAACCTAAACCTCCCCCACTGCAACTTGAGACCATTACTCCTTGTCCTGTCCTCTTCCACCACTGAGAATAGTCTAGAACCATCCTCTCTGGAACCACCTCTCAGGTAGATGAAAGCAGCTATCAAATCCCCGCTCATTCTTCTCTTCCGCAGACTAAACAATCCCAGTTCCCTCAGCCTCTCCTCATAAGTCATGTGTTCCAGACCCCTAATCATTTTTGTTGCCCTTCGCTGGACTCTCTCCAATTTATCCACATCCTTCTTGAAGTGTGGGGCCCAAAACTGGACACAGTACTCCAGATGAGGCCTCACCAATGTCGAATAGAGGGGGACGATCACGTCCCTTGATCTGCTCGCTATGCCCCTACTTCTACATCCCAAAATGCCATTGGCCTTCTTGGCAACAAGGGCACACTGCTGACTCATATCCAGCTTCTCGTCCACTGTCACCCCTAGGTCCTTTTCCGCAGAACTGCTGCCTAGCCATTCGGTCCCTAGTCTGTAGCTGTGCATTGGGTTCTTACGTCCTAAGTGCAGGACCCTGCACTTATCCTTATTGAACCTCATCAGATTTCTTTTGGCCCAATCCTCCAATTTGTCTAGGTCCTCTGTATCCTATCCCTCCCCTCCAGCATATCTACCACTCCTCCCAGTTTAGTATCATCTGCAGATTTGCTGAGAGTGCAATCCACACCATCCTCCAGATCATTTATGAAGATATTGAACAAAACCGGCCCCAGGACTGACCCCTGGGGCACTCCACTTGACACCGGCTGCCAACTAGACATGGAGCCATTGATCACTACCCGTTGAGCCCGACAATCTAGCCAACTTTCAACCCACCTTATAGTGCATTCATCCAGCCCGTACTTCTTTAACTTGCTGACAAGAATACTGTGGGAGACAGTGTCAAAAGCTTTGCTAAAGTCAAGAAACAATACATCCACTGCTTTCCCTTCATCCACAGAACCAGTAATCTCATCATAAAAGGCGATTAGATTAGTCAGGCATGACCTTCCCTTGGTGAATCCATGCTGACTGTTCCTGATCACTTTCCTCTCATGTAAGTGCTTCAGGATTGATTCTTTGAGGACCTGCTCCATGATTTTTCCGGGGACTGAGGTGAGGCTGACTGGCCTGTAGTTCCCAGGATTCTCCTTCTTCCCTTTTTTAAAGATTGGCACTACATTAGCCTTTTTCCATTTATCTGCCCATCTATAGCTATATACAATGACATGCTGGGTACTCTTGAAGAAATCTTAGATTGGGGGTGAGGAAAGGAATCTATCATCTAAATTTTAGTTCTTGCCCTCTCCTTTTTGTTGGGGCATCTTCTTGATCAGGCTTAGAAAGTTTTAAATGAAAACAAGAATTGCATGTGTAGCCTTATCTATAGTAATGAGTTACTTTGTTTAACCAATTACCCATCCCAAAGTGAGGGTTTACCTCTACTGTAATCTGTGAGAGTTTAGCCCCCAAGATTGACTACAGTAGAGTGGTTATCAATAGAAGGGGGAACCCCATGGTGCCCAGCAGAGACTACATAGTGCTCTTTCTATAATGATTATAATTTTTAGCCATCAAAACAATACGTACTGCAATCTGGTAAAGTAGAGAGGCCAGTACAAAATGTACAATGTTTGCATTACTTACATCATCCCTTGTGGAAAAACCTGAAGTGTTAGTCCTCACAGTCACCATCATCATCACCACCAGTGGTTGCCATCCTAGAGTCTCCCACCCCAAGACACACAGACTGTGATACAGCCTTTATAATGTCTTATGCTGACGCTGAGTGGGGTTCATACATATTTATAAAGGTTTTAACCCCTTTTCCTTATTTGAACTTCCACACCCCACTAATACTCATTAACATTTATGTCATGTTGTCACCATAGGAACAGGCAATTAAGGAAGTCTCCAACATTTCACTCTACCTACCTCATCTTGTGGTGTCTACAGATCTCTTGTAGGTATAGTACAGCAGTTATTTTCAAACTCAGCAGTTATTTTCAAAACATCAGCATATCACAAACATAAACAGAAGCTCAGCAGGTTTACTACTGACTTACTTATGGTAATTTATCCTAACTCCTAAAGTCTAATTTGGCTAAACTAAATATTTTACAAGCCTGGGGACTATGGGTCTTGTGTTACAACATTAATTTCATCTCTATATCCTAAATATACCTGATACTTTTATCCTTGGCTACAGCTTCAACTCTTGTTCTTATATTTCTAGCCTAATTTCATGTATAGATTGTGTATGATGATAAGATTTTAGATTTATCTTAATAAAGTAAGATTTTGATGATAATTTTAACTTATATAGCCCCATTCATCTGAAAATTTCAAAGCATTTTACATTTACATGATAATTAAACATCACAGTGTTTCTGTGAGGTAGGTAATGCTCATTTTAACCTTGGATCAACAAAGATTTCAGTCAGATTTCCAAAGGAGCTCAGAACCCACAACTGAGGCCAGATTTTCAAAAGCCATCAGCTCCTGTTTAAACACCAAAATAAGCAGCCTGATTTGTATGAGTCCAGCACTATGGAACACTTCTGAAACTCAGGAAATTAGCTACATACCTAAATGGAAGCTGAGCCTGATGTGAAAATCTGATCTCAAATGCTGGGGTTGGGCTCTTTGGAAAATCTGACCCTAAGTGATTAGCCTAAGATCCCACAGTGGAACAGGAACACAAGAATGAAGAGATTCCCTAACTCCTGCACTCCCTTCTCTTCCTCACACCACAAGAGCACAGAATTTGTTAAAGAAAACTCATCATTGTCCATAATTGTTATAACCAAATCAGCAGCAAATGACAAATTAAATGAAAAGATCTTGACCTTATCAGCTTATTGTTCTTTTGAAGGAAAATGCATATGGTAATATGCAGTCCTATTGCTTTGTGGATAAAAACTTCAAATACAAGTTTTTATGGGAACATCTAGAACAGGAAGAAGGCTCGTTTGAAATTATAAATATCAGCACTCATCACTATATGCAAGTAGGTAATTAGGGTAATTATTCCCAATTAGCAGTTGCAAACTCTGCAGATGGGAATTTCAGGGGCTGATAACTATTGTAAAAGGCATTTTTGCAAGCTGTAAAACCACTTTAACGTTTTGGAATGCATACATTTAATACCCCCTACACGATCTGTAACAGATTTTTGTTAGTGTTTCAAAATAATAAAAAAGGAGAACTATGTTCATGCTGTGCTGTGGTTCAGGAAAATGTTGGCATCTGAGATGGGCTGAATTTAAAAAAAAAATGCAGGTGTTTAACCTACAGTATAATGACTGTACAAAGAGCCGAAGTGAATCTTTAACCTGCTCATACTGAAGCTGAGCTTTAGTATTGCCATGTTTTTCAAATCTTGTAGGAAGAAGTTCACAGGGGCTGATGCAGGGTCCTTTGAAGTCAATGGAAAGACTCCAATTATCTTCTCTGGGGCTTGGATCTTGTCCCATGTGAAGAAATGTGTACCCCACTAAAACATGTTTCCATTGAGCCACTATGCAACATCCCTCCTTCTACCCAGGATCCGGAAAATCCCACTCACAGTTACCATTTGCTATGGGGTTAGTGGCCTTTTCTCTCTTCTGGATCTTCCAGAAGGTTTTTTTCCTTTTTGAGGACTGGACTACCAATCACCTTCTTTCAGTCACAGGGGTCTTTTGTTAGCCAGTAAGGGCTCTTAATGTAAAAGGGGCAGAGTGGTTTTGGGTGTACCTGTGTTCTCTCTGTTATATTACATGCAAGAATAATTCGGTGGAGGGCTTTTCCTGATTCCAGTGTCCTTGTGAACTTAGCTGCAAAACCAACTTTACCTGTATCAGGTCACTTAGCCATACAAATCTAATCAGCCCAAACAGGATGTGATTAATGTGTCCATGGTGGAAAACTTGTCCTGGAAAAGCTGTTTACCAGCTTTCTAGCTAGAACTGCTGTTAGGATGAAATTGCAAACTTTAAACAGTCATAACTTTACAAACAAGGCTTGAGTTGAGCTTGAGTTGCAAATAAGAATCTCAAAATATAAACTTGTTTTTAACATGTTTAGCTTTCAGCCATTTTTGAGTTACAGAAGTACAGAATTTCAGATTGGAGCATATGGGGAAAGTAGGCTTTTTGTTACTTGAATAACTCAAAAACAACTGACCTGATTTTTCTCACACTTTTTTTTTTTTAAAAAATCATCTTAGAGTTGAGACAAAGCAGTGAAAATCTCAGAGCAAAATCAAGTTGTTACAATAAGTTATGGACATTTGGAAAAGTGTGTTTAGACCAGAGGCTGCAATTCATCCTTAATGTTGGAAATTGAGAAATGAAATAAAGCACATAGGAACCCACTTCTATGCCAGTAACCAGAATGCTTTTCAGTTACTTGAACCTTGTTCGTAGCCATGCCGGCATCAGAACACAAGCAACAAAACAAAAGGTATAAATAAGTTTGTTTGGTATCAAGTATTTCATCATAATGAATTTACTGATCTAATTCTTTAGCAATATATCGTTCAGTCTTTGGCAGTCAAGAGAATTGCCAGATGTGTTGTAATAAAGTTTAAGAAAAAGTATTGATTTTTCAAAATGTTAAAGATTTCCATCTGTTACCCTAACACTGCTCGCAGATATTCTTGAGTTCTCAGCAAACCTTGAAAATCCTTCCCCACAGAGAACTTCCATATGTGTTTAGTTTTAAAAGGAAAATGTGGGTGATTTATTGTATCTAGAGATCTCAAGCTTGGGGAGAAATAATCACCCTCTTCTCTTAGCTTCCCATCACCTCCTTCCAAAATCCAAATCTGGCTAACTTTAAGATTTGTTCCTGTGCTTCAGATGGCAACTTTTTTGTTTATTTGTTATTCTTCCTTCTTGTTGCATCTTTTCTTTCCTCTCTCCTGCCGGTGTTTTCCCTATGTTTTTTCTTCTTTTAAAATACTTCAGAGTATATTTTTCTCTAATACAATTTCTCTTTTCAAGCTGTTTTTCTTTTCTGATTTGCGCTTGCTCTCCCTATCAAGTGTTACCGTTAGTGTTTAGAGTGTGTGTGTCTCTCTCTCTGTCTTTGGTTCAGCGTCTCCCTCCCACTCACTCTCTGTCTCTCTCTCTCCCCCTCCCCTTGTTCCTCCTCTTTTTTCATTTCCCCCTTGACCCTCTTTGGATGGGGTCCACAGCACAAGACCTGCTCACCTACATTTGGGGTATGAGTGCATTTTGGAGAGTGAGGAGCTTAGAGAATAAGTTAGTGTCACTCTCCATGGATCTGATGCAAGGCCTGTTGAAGTCAATGGGAGCCTTTCTATTGAGCTGAATGGACTTTGGATCAGCCCCAAATATATTTAGTTTGACAGACTTGACTAGACCTTCTGACTTTTCAGAATCTCCACTATAGATTCTTACCTCGCAGTCCTCCAGCTTTATAGGGTATCTATATATATATATATATATTTTAATGGTTCTATATAATATGTGAAGGCATTATGCTGATAAAGGGCTTGATCTTCCAAGGTGCTGAGATCTATGGCCCAGATCTAGCAAAGCACCGATGTATGCCCTTAATTTTAACCATGTGAGTTTCTGCATGCCTATATCATAGCTTGAAACAGCACTGCTTCCAATTCTGAGTTTATGTTGGGTAGAGACTTCATCTCATGCTGAATTACTTGGAAGATTTGTGATGCAGACAGTTATGAGCATGTAGCCATCAAACTCATTTTCACTTGTTTCCTAAGTCAGAATTTGAACCTAGATCTCCTGATGTATAAAGCTAGTGAGGAGTGATGGATTGTCTAGTAACTAAACATAATGAGCATTTCAAAAACTGCCTAAAATGTATGTATTAATAATTAATTGCCTGTTTTGCTGGTATAGAATGAGATTATACTACAGCCTTCTCTGAATTATTTATTTATCGTTCTTTACAAAAATTACTGTAGAAAACTCCTGCCATTACGCTTGTTTCATAAGAGTCTGAATCATGAACAACAGTAGTCATCTCTCTGAATTCCATCAGGTTGTGACAGAACTACATCTTAATGTTGTTTAAATGCAGTTTTTTTATATTTCATTAGCGATGGTATGTCTGAAAGGCTACAGAATCCCAATATGAGGATAATGGGTAAAGTATTCAGAAGTGCTTGACTCTCGATGAGTTTTAGGCTCCTATGCACATAAGCCACTTTCAAAAGTGTGACTTAGGCTCTTATGTCACTTAGGAACTTTTGAAAATTTTACCCAGTGTCATTGTGCCTGAAGAGTCAAACCTAAATTACTATGTCTTGAAGTGTGGAATATCTACGGCTGTCTCTTAAAATATGATGAGATTCCTGCATATTTTGTGTTTGGTACCAGGTGCCTCAAGATGAATGGGGAGGGTACCCTGTTGGCGGTAAAGACGAGGAGATCCCCTGCAGGAGAATGAGAAGTGGGAGTTATATTAAAGCCATGGGAGATGAGGAAAGCGGAGATTCTGACACTAGCCCTAAAACATCACCAAAGGTAGCAGTTCGACCAGAGTCATTATTAAAATCCATTGGACAGAGACCACTTGGAGATCACCCAAAGTAAGCTTCACCAAACTTTGTCACATATCTTACTAAAAGCCACAATGACTCAGGTCATTTTTTTATGATGTTTTGATGTGATTACAACAAACGGGTTTCATGAAATATATATATTTAATATATAAATAGATAAATACACACAGCAAAAAATACAGCAATACTACATTTGTGTCATCTATAACTTTTAGTTATAACATGATTCTTTCCATATTGCAACTTTCCCATGTATCAAGTATATTGTATCACACTCATTTAAAAAACAGTATAACGTGTTTTTCTGAGCATCCATAATGGGTGGTCTGTCAAATAAGTAATGTACATAGCTCAGTGGTTTGAGCCTTGGCCTGCTAAACCCAGGGTTGTGAGTTCAATCCTTGAGGGAGCCATTTAGGGATCTGGGGCAAAAATTGGGGGTTGGTCCTGCTTTGAGCAAGGGGCTGGGCTAGATGACCTCCTGAGGTCCCTTCCAACCCTGATATTCAATGATTTTACATATTATAATTGTCTGGATGTGTATTTACATAATGGAGCCAGCCTTGTGCTTCTAGTAGGTTTTTATTTTTGTCTTTTTTTAAAAATGTACCATTACAACACTACACATTTGAGTATTTTGGAGCGGTAAATGTTCAAAGCGGTAGCATCGCTCCAGTTCTGCAACTTCCATTAATGGACATTCCACATAGCTTCGGAATTCTGTGAGAAATGCACCAAGCAAAGAAACTGAGGCTGAGGCTGGTTGACAATTTGACCTTTATCCACCAACTGTGCTGTAGATATTACCATATATGCAGTACCTTAGTGATGCACACTTTTATAATAATAATAGTAATAATAAAAAACCTCAACTAAATTATCATCTGTTTGGCTTCATTAAATAAAAGAATTTAGTTAGCAGATTGGAGGAAAAATAATGTTCACAGTACCAACAATAACCAATGTCATAAAAGCAACATGGAATCTAAAATCTTGCTTCAGAAGACAGTTCTAAGAGTGTAGTGTGCTATTTATTTATGCAACGTAAAGGACGTTCTGTTCTCTTCATAGAAATCAAAAATTACACGTTTAAATAAGATATATGTTATAAAGGGCAGCTTTTTATAATCCACGGTATTCATAACGCAGGAGCTTATCAGTAGGTCATTGTGAAAAGTCTATCGATTTTGCCATGTTTTGCAAATATACTGTACAAAACCAAAATATTAAAAACAAAGAACAGTACTAATGCAGTATACTACAAATGACGGAAATCAATGGCAGATTTGCTGCTGATTTCAATTGTAGCAGGATCAGGTTCATTTTAGCATTGTAGAAAATGATTAAAGGCTTATTTGTGGCTTTGCCACAAGCCCTGAGCCAAGGGCAGCACGTATGTGAACTGTTTCAGGACCAGACCATGAACAAGATTGTGACTGAGAGCCACTTTCTGATTCCTGGTTATCAACTTGCCCAATACCAGATTCAGGTTATGTCCCCTGATGCACCAGCTCAGCTGCATTGATTGGCTTGTCCACAGTGATCAGGTAGCTTGTACAGAGAAGTAAGTAGGTACTTATACTCCTTACTCCCTTGTTCCGGTACATAAAATGGTTCAGAATTGAGCTCTACAAGAGCACTAATGTCTTTGACTCAAAAAAAAAACTGCACTGACATTTTAAATGTAGACAAGCCCTAAGGAAGAGGTTTTTTAAGTATTTAGGTGGCTAAAGATGCAGGTAGGTTCCGATAGTGGCTTTTTCAAAAGATAGCATACCTTTAAATCCCTTTAAAAATCTGTCCCTTAGTCTCTCATCTGACAGATGCATTTTCTTTTAATAGTATCATGATACACAAAGCAAACACTAGAATAGTGCAAATCCTACTGCTATAACGTTGTGTGAAAGACTTACCAGTATAATTTACTGCATTTAAGTAAAATATAATATAATAAAGCCTTCTGTGTTGGAGACAGAAGCGGATTCAAATATCTGTCCTATTTCATGTTTGTTCCTTCTTGGAATAGTGCCAATGCTCATATTTGTCTTGGAAATTGTTTTGACTTCCTTTGGTCAGGAGTGGAAAAATTCAACATTTTTTGCTTTGTGGTTAGGTTTGCAAGGGGGCTGCCTGATATATAATCTGGGATCCTACATCAAAATATGGACTTTAGGAAGTAAAACACCAACTTTTTCCATTCAGTCCACTGTTTGCTGGTAGAAAAGCATTTAACCTCAAGTTATAGAATTTCTGATCTTATTGGCAACAGTCATGCAGATGAATAATCATGTGGTGCTAGAGTTTTCCATTATGCTTTTGAAGCACCTCAAGAGAAACTTACCTTTGTAAATATGAAGAGTGAAGTGAAAATGAGCTAGGTCAGGTAACAATAAAAATGACAATGTGTTGTGTATATTTTGCCTACTGCTTCTCTAAATAACAGACTTTACTATAGCAATAGATCCTCCATATGCATTGGATATATATGGTATGTGTTGTGATATTTAATTTATGAATCTGACAGGTATTTAGGACAAATTATGTATTTGGCTAACAACAAGAAATAAGCACAGTATTGATACTGCTATAATTTAGCCTGGCTGTACTCAGTATTCTGTATTCAGGAGAGACTCTCCTGTCTATGTGTGTGAGTGAGTCCATTGGAGTGAACAGGAAGTATGACATTGCATGGTGTCATTTAAAACATTTGAACTTCCTGCTGAAGCTTAACCCTTTATAGCCCAAGTATAACATAAGAACAAAAAAGAAATATAGAATTTGTTGTACTGGATCTGTTCTGCAATCATCTGCCTCTGACAGTGGCCAGCACCCCATGCTCGCAGGGTGGTGGCAGTTATGGTGAGTTTAGATATAGCATCCTTCTCATGAAATACTGCTTGGTAGGCATGCAGACAGGAAGCTTGTCTTTGTATAGTCTTGTGAAGGATCATGCAGGGGACAAATTTAATCCTGCTTCCATGCTATATTAATTAATACACTATTTCACTGTCACCCTTTGCTGCATGTAGCTGATCCATCCCTGTTTAAATTGTTAAGTTTAAAACTTATTTTTTTAAAAATATGTTCTGTATTTATTTTAGACATGGCTTCTGTAGAGTGTGGTGCTGACGGAATAATTTCAGTTGAGGAGATGGGAAGAATAATTAGCTGCAGAAAAATTATGTTAATCTTGTATTTGCTCTTTTTATTAATCTTTGCTTTTTTTCATCCTCCTGACAGTAGAAGTCCAGCTGCACACTTCATTAGCAGCTTTCCAAGTTTCTGCAGTGAACTAGCAGCCAGCTAGGAGTCTCAGACGGTACATCTATACAGGAACAAAAAATCCACAGCTCCCCCGGGTCAGTTGACTCGGACTTGCAGGGCTGAGGCTCTGGAGCTGAAAATTGCTGTGTAGATATTCAGGCTCAGGCTGGGGTTGCAGGGTCCCAGAGCTTGGTCTCCAGCCCAAGTCTGAACATCTACAAAGCAATTTTTAGCCCTGCAGCCCGAGCCCCAAGTCAGCTGACTCAGGCCAGCCCTGGCAGTCATACTGCGAGTTTTTTATCCCCATGTAGACTTACCCAAAGGGCTGAAAGCGGAGATTTACCAAGAACAAGATAGCTTTTTACAAAGTCTTATCAAACTAACAGGGCAATTGCCAGGCCAATGGCATAGCTGCTTCCTCTACTGTCATTCAGGAGATGTGGGTTAGACTGCTCCCTGGGTTGGGAGAGAATGCTTGAGGGGTAACAGGCTTAGCCCCTGGGAAAAGAGATGTTTTGCAGTGCTGAAGAGCAAGCCATCTGGCTAATGGCTGGACGTTGAAACTGGACAAATTCAGACTGGAAAGAAGGTGTGATTTTTTTAAGTGAGAATAATTAGCCCTTGGAACAGTTTACCAGGGTTATGGTGGATTCACCATCACTGTAAATTTTTAAATCAAGATTGGATGTTTGTCTGAAAGATATACTTTAACCATTATTTTGAGGAAGTTAAGTGGCCTGTGCTATACAGGAGGTCACAATCATTCATTCTGGCCTTGGAATCCATGAGCCTGTAAAGTAAAAAGTATCTTTTATGCCAGTGATGCTCAATTAGATCTACCCATGGACCCATTTGAGAATTTTATGACAAGAGGCAGGCCATTTGCGCAGAAGGCTGGCAAAAAAACAAAAACAAAAAAAACTTCAGCTGCCAATACATAAAGACCTTAATTGCAACATACGTGTTACTGTTCTATCTTCTAACAAAGTTTATAAATCAACATTATTACCTTTGTTTCTGGCAATCTCTAATGGTAGATGTGACATCGACAATCTCTGGCAAGCTTTGTGAAGAGTGATTTGTAGGAGGTCAGGAGAAGGCGCGTGCATTAGTGAAGATACTTACCTGTCAAATGATTGTGATGTTGGTTTTTTATAATGTTCCTGGTAAAAAATCCAGATTTGCAGAGGTACGTTGATTTGAACATCATTAAAAGACTAGATTCTGGCTATTCTGAAACTGGTCAACCTACTGAGTCCAGAAATTACAAAGTCTCACTTCTTTCAGTTTTGCTTTGAAGACAACTGAGCTCTGGAGCTTTACAATTTCTAATTGAAAGACATCTTCATCAACTGAATCAAGAATGTTCTTTGCATCAGAAGGGCAAGGTCCATTGGCAGAGCCAGGAAACCGTTCATGAACAAATAAAAGCAAATCCTTGGGAATTTTAAGATTCTCAAATCACATTTTAAAATTTTCAGTCAGATTGTTTAGAATTTCGTGCATTGTTTTTGTCATCAGTTGTTTGTTTCATGTGTGTGTTCTCTGCGTGCTACTGGCTCTGGCCAGATAACCTGTACAGCGGGCTCTGATTGAACTGCCCAAGAAGACCACAGACTCTGATCAGTAGCGAAAACGCTTGGCCAGGTTTATTGTCAACAAAGCATGTTCCTGGTTTCCTGGATCAATGTATGCCCATTACAATGGACTCAGCTCAGTGAACAGCGGTACTTTCTGTTCCCCTCTCAGCTGGACAAAGACACACCTTCTGTGACCCCTCTTTTATATACTGTTACAAGTAAGTTACTTGTTGCCCCTCTGACGTGGTTAGTTACCACTCTTTGCATTGTACATGTTGGTTCAATTTGATTAAAACGTCTCTATCCATTAGCTGTCATCCTAATCTTATCTTCAGGAGGAGTCAGTGTGTCCCTATTATCTTCGGAAAGTGTGTTTAGACTTTACTTGATATCAGGGTGTTCTGGTACCACCCTTCTGGAATGT
Organism: Caretta caretta; assembly: GCF_965140235.1. Taxonomy (NCBI): domain Eukaryota; kingdom Metazoa; phylum Chordata; order Testudines; family Cheloniidae; genus Caretta; species Caretta caretta. Next base: position 40,996,990 of record NC_134208.1, read on the forward strand.
GTTTACGTGAGTGTCCTGTGCCTAGCACTTCTTAGGAACATTTGCATTTTTGAAATACCAGCCCTGTTCTTGCCTGTTCTGGGAACCTGCAAGTAGGCATGTTTTGTAACAGGACCTGAGTTCGGCTCACAGCCTGATTTTGCTTTATATCAGCAGGTCCTGACTACTTTAGTTCAGGCCTTAGGCTTCATACCAGGCCTCATGTGTCAAGCTTTCTCATTCTACTTCAGTTTTCAACTAAATTTCATCTGTAGAAACAACACAACAAGTGCAACATCTTTCCTGTTAAGCTTGTCTGAAAGATTTCAAGATTCCTCTGAAAGGCACACACTTTTTCAAACAGATTCCCCAACACTGCTTGCACAGCCTTGGAGCTGCAAGTTGAGGGAATTGAAGTGACCAGTAATATCCCACAGAAAAGCTACCTGTGACATAGAGGGGGCATAATTCATAAATTCCAAGAACTTGCAACCCTTGTTGGTCTCGTGGTTTGAAGGAAATTATATTATTTCTTTTTGAAGTTCAAAAAACCTTTGTAACATGTATCCCCCCTTAACCAACTAACATTGTTGTGCTGCTACAGGTCATTATATTAGTCTGAAACGTCAAGTAAAAGAGCTTTAAAAAGATGATGTTGCAAGCTAGAAGTTGAGCATATGTAGTTCACCAATCTGATTACAAGACCCATTCTTTTTTTAAAGTCCCCAGACAAATTACTGCCCAGGTCAGTCTGGTGAATGATGGGTATATTGCTGCCAAATGTGAAGCAAAGCCCTTCTCTTTCCCTGTCCTGGAGGGACCTCCATGTGTAACAAGTAAGTTTACTTTCTGCAGATCTAAACTGTTTTATTCAAAAATGCCTTTTACCTTTTCAAAAATGATCTCTCCTGGTGTGTAGGTTTCTAATGGTATTAAGCACAAAACTTCTTCCTTGAAAATTTTACCCTCATAAAATGTAACAAACAGTGATAGCTGGGCAGTGTCACTTAAATCACTTGATTCGTCCACTGCAAGAGACATGTATTTGGCTTTTTTTTTTTATTGGAAAGGAGGGCTGACAAATCATCCTCATAAATTACTTCCAATCTTCACATTGCCATGGAATCAGAGAGGGATCTTGCTTCACATGGTTCACAATGTCAATGAAATGTCATCTTTGTTTTTGTCTCCGTGAAAAAGCTCCTCCAGCATTTCCAACATGCACTCCTTCGCAGACTTGGCATCCAGGAAAGGCTTTTTCTTTTTAGCTAGTACCAACATTATCCAAAGAGAACCAGCTGCAAAGGCAATGCATGGGAGACGGGGACATGCAGGGTCACGTGCCTTCCCCCCGGATTTGCTGCTTTGCTTGTACTGAGCATGGTCACACAGACTGATCTCAGTAACACTGCTGAAGCCAGCCACCCTCACTCTGCTTCCCCACTATCAGTAGGCACAGGATGTCTCTGAGCAGCTGTTGCTTTTTCCTGCACAGTCACTGATGTTGTGAGAATGACATTTGAAGTGTGATATGAAGACTTCAGATTTTCAGGTTTGTCACACCTTGCAACACTGCCAGGAGAATAAGCCATGTTGAAGTTACTTTGCTTTGATTCAAAGTGGTGCTCATGTTGACCATCTTATAGATGGAGATGGTGGTTTGGCATATTAAATACAAAGGTTTTGTGTTTAAATGAGGTGGCATAATAAAAAGAAAATCTGCTGTCCAGTTTGGGTTAAAAGCTTGTTTTTTGCTGTCGACTTTATGACGTTTACTCCCACTCACATTCATTTTTGGCTCCATTTCCATCACTAATGAAAAATGAGTGGTGTCCTAGCTCAATCATAGCCAATGTGATCTTGAGAACTTAAGATCCAGTAAGCAATGCTTCATTTGTTCCAGGGCTGAATTTGTCCCGGCACCTCTAAGCTTGGCAGTTCATAACCCCAGCACCCGGCCATTCTCCAGCCACCCAGCCAGTGCTTAATTTGTGCCGGGGCTTGCCAGGACTGAGCCCGGCACTTCTTTCATTACAAATTAAGCACTGCCAGTAAGTTACTTACTAAGGAAGTCATAGGCAAATGATAGGCCGATCATCACTGTTTGGGAATTTAATTATAAATATTTTTAAGGTGAGCTGGTGGGCCACACAGGAAGCCTTGATAGGTCACATTTGGCCCATGGGCCACCTGTTGAGTATCACTGTTTTATGGGTTCAGAAGGAAGTCCCATCCATTCTTCCTTGCAGAAAGAATAGTCATTGGTCTTGAACAATGCAAGATACCTTTGTTCCCCCAGTTGCTGAGCATGTTGCCCTTTACCAGCATTCGTTCCAAACCCAGGAAATTCGTTCCAAACCCCAAACGCCTGACCACTAGAGAACACTACCACTATGTTATTGGCTTGAAATACAAGGCCACCAGATTAGGATGGGAACGTCAGTGGGTGATGGGGGTAAATCTTCAGGCTCTGACAAGAGTGTGTGAAGCTTCACAGACCTGTAATTCATCCCAATGATGTACAGAAACAATCATGTACAAGGGCAAGTATCACAACCATGAATTTACAACTTCTGATGACAAAGCCTTTTTTTCCCAAAGTTGCCTGTTCACTTCTGCTCTCAACTTGTGTCTTACTTTTACTTTTCTTTTAATTTAAAAGGCTGAGTTAAGAGGCGTTTTTGTTTTTCTTATTTAATCTCCTACCATAAAAAGTGAATGCATATAAATGCTCTCTGCCAGAGGCAAGAATTTGAAAAATAAGATGTTTTCAGTTAGAGAAGCAGAAAAAAATGCATAAATTAAATTCTGGTTTTCCTGATGTGACTTTTATTTCATTTTTTAGGTTACATGAAGTCATCTTGTGAGGGCCCTATTCAGTACAGTACTTGTGTGCTTCGTCCCATCAACTATAATCCCATCAACTAAATCCCATCAACTATAATGGAATTTAAGCACCTGCTTACGTGCCTTGTTCAGTACAGATGGACTTTAGCCCATGTTTAAGTGTTTTGCTGAATTAGGGCCTGTTACAAAAATATAGATATGTACATAATGGAAAAATAAATCAAGTAAAAGCAGAAGAATATAAGAAGCAGCCTGTCAGAGAAAATGGGTAAAGTTTTCAAAAGTACCTAAGTGATGTAGAAGCCTAAGTTTAATTGAAAGTTAATGGGACTTAGGTGCCTAAGTCATATAGAGGCTTTTGACAATTTTACCCTGTATCTCTGATTTCTGTAGGCCACCGTTTTGGGAAGCAAAGCATGAAGTGAGGGTAATGATTAGAAAATTGCTACAATAAAAATATTCTGCATACTGAATTATGATATAAATCACAGTGTTGGTCATGCTCCTGCCTAAATACATTAATCACAGCTAAACACAACCAACTTTACAAAAAAAATTTCAAAATTTTACATCATAAATCGTTCACCATAACAACCAGCCATTAAATCATCTTTAAGTGTTCCTTTAAAGATAATATTACAGAATTAAGAAGGCATTAAATTTCTCTGACATAAAAAAGAGGACCTCTGTTTCCTTCCAATAATTAATAGAAATTTCACAGGGAAAGAAACAGCATCCTATGCCCTGTTCCTAACACGGTCTCACTTTAATAAATGGAATGTGCAATATCTAAGATGAGTTTGTCAAAAAGGGAAAATAGATGGCTACTTTCCTATGCAGAAAACCTTTTTAATTTCATTTGGCCCAAAACCTGATCTCTATCATAGTCAGACCAAAAAGAAAGTATTATAGTTTGGCAAAGCATAGAAAGTAAATTTTCCACTATAGAGAAATTAACTAGATTTATAGGCACCTGCTATATTTCAAGGAACCCAAAATAGCTATTCTAGCCTTAAGGGAAAGTCAAACTTAGTATCTACAGTCCTGGGTTTGCAACTGACTGAAGGTGGGCACTTCCACTCTCCCATGCAGAAAGCCCCATTGACGTCAGCAGGGCTCCACAATTACTGTGTGAATCTCAGCTTCTACAGAATGGCACTGTTCATTTGTAAGATCCAGGTTTCTGAGCTATTTTATGCATATCCAAACACTGAATTAAGATACATCTGGGTAGAGAAATGAATATCCATTGAAATGCAAATCCCTCAATAAAATAGGTTATGATGACTGATGAAACACTGCTAATATTAATATACCTGCTTGTTAAGTGTGAAGCCTCAGGTCTTTAACAAATTTTATGTAACCTTTTTATCACAGAATAATGCTTCTGCATCTCACTTACTGACAGTTAAAGGTGGTTGTATTTTCTTTAACGTTATCATTCATTCTTAGATTTTGTACTAATACGGTGGTGATCCTGGACATTTTTTTAAAAAGTCAGAAATACAGTGTTGGAACATTACAGTTACCTATGTCCTACAGGGCATGTTTTGCCCTCAGAGTGAATTCCATTGAATGATATTGGGTTCCTGTAAATCAGACACACCCTTCATAAACTTGGTGGAATTTTAAGAACTCAACAGTGAGATTCTGTGCTTCGCCTCTAAGCACGGAACTCACAGCCCTGGAGAGTGCAACTAACATGGTTTTAACATACCGTTTGCACCCTTCTAGCCCTGGGCTGCTCCAGAGGCTGAACCAACTCCCAGTGTAACTCTAGAGAGGTGTCCAAGGGCTTGTCTTCACTACCGGGGTAAGTCGACCTAAGTTACGCTACTCCAGCTATATGAACAATGTAGCTGGAGTCGACACAGCTTAGGTCGACTTACCCCTGTGTCTTCCCTGTGCTGCATCAATGGGAGACGCTCTCCAGTCGACTTCCCTTACTCTTTTCGGAGAGGTGGAGTACTGGTGTCAACTGGAGAGTGCTCTGCCGTTGATTTAGCAGGTCTTTACTAGATTGACCCCTGCTGCATCGATTGCAGCATCAATCTCCCTATAGTGAAGACCAGCCCTAAGTTAAAACAGCCTGTTCCCAGTGAGTAGCACTGCCTAAAATCTGCTGAAGCCCAGGATTGGACTGTACCAATGTGAATATATTTTGTGTCCATTGTATCTGTTTAACAGCCACATAAAAAGTAAAGGAAGGCAGATTTCTGAAAATAAAAGTGCTTGCTGTTAACTTAACAGAAGACCCTTTTGTGATGATAGTCTGAAGAGATACAGCCATTTATAAATCATATGAAGTTAGCACCTCGCTCTCCTCAGAAATGCATACTTTAAAAATAATGATTAAAATTATTGATTTCAAATTAGCTTTGCAATAAATATAGCAATAGACCAGAGCAGACACAAAGGTTCAAACTAATTGTTATTTTCTCTGGCAGCAGAGAAAACCAGCGGTTACTTTTGAAAATTCAGCTGTAAAGTACGAAGCTAGATATGTAATGCTGGAGGAAATGGATCCCTAGGCACAGCATGATATTTGATCATCCATGATATTAGCTTATCTTGCCTAACTGCAGATGTTATTAGTAATTCCAGTCTTTTAAAATTCAGCCACACTAGTTTTTATGTTTACTCCTTGGTTCAATGAATTCCACAGGTTGACGAGATATTATGCTACCTTAAAAATGTCAAAACAATAAAACAAAAAATCCTTCCTTTCTTTGGTTCTAAACATACAGTACTGCCCTTTAATTTCCTTGAGCATCTCCTTTCTCTTCTTCTAAAATTGGGTAGGAGGAAAAGATGGACAGATTACATTTCACTAAGTCTTCCATAATTTTCTCAAATCTCCTCTTTTTTTCCTTTTCAGGATAAATAAAATTAGACCTGATTCCTAAATACAGTAACTCTTCACTTAACGTTGTAGTTATGTTCCTGAAAAATGTGACTTTAAGTGAAACAATGTTAAGAGAATCCAATTTCCCCATAAGAATTAATGTAAATGGGGGGGTTAGGTTTCAGGGAAATTTTTTTTTGCCAGACAAAAGGACTAGGCACGCCTCCCCCCTTGGCGTCCCCCCCCCCCGGTGGCAATCAGCTGGCTTGCAGCGTTTTGGAGGTGGGGGGGGAGAGGAGTGAGGACTTGGTGCACAGGCTCCGCCTCCTTCCCTACCCTCCCTCCCTTCTAAATGCCAGAAGCCAGCTGATTGCTGTGGGCAGGAGGCAGGGGAGGGAGGGGGAAGGCACACTGAGTCCTCGCTCCTCCCCCTCCCTCCTGCCCGGGGCAATCAGCTGGCTTGCCGCATTCAGGAGGCAAGGGGAGCCTGTGCGCCAAGTCCTCGCTCCTCCCTCCTGCCTCCAAAACGCCGCAAGCCAGCTGATTGCTGCCTGTCCATTGCCTGGGAAAGCAACTGAAGAGGCAAAGAGCTGGTAGCCAAATCTCCTCCATTAACATCCACCACTACAACAGGGGAAGAGGAGAGGAAATGGCTGCAACCCTCATGACTGGAATGTGTGTATATGTACTATAGTGCTCTGCTGTATGGAATGTTAGACTTTCTCTAGCATTTAGCAGTGTCTTGGCCTCTGCTATTGGTCTGTGAGGAGAATAGAAGATCTTCTGGTACTAAGAATAAATTACAGTTATCTTCTCGATCAAGTGGTAGAACTGTGACCTTTGGCTGTCACAGTTGCACAATTTTAGTCCATAAATAATATTGGTCAATCATATTTCACATTCTGATCAGCAGGAAAATGACATAAAAAGTTTATTAATTGAACCCCATATCTACAAATACATTTCCAGTGAGGACAAATTAGAAACCAAACTTTGACGCTTATTTCATTTTATTTTAAAAAATGATTTTTATTTTAATTTATTTTAACACTATTTGCAATAATATATGTAGAGCATTCAGCAGCCTGCTGAGAAGCAGACACTGGGATCAGAAAAGTGATTTTTCCTTGGCAAAAAGGCAATCTTTGACTTTAATCCACTGCTACAATGGCGTGGTGAGGAAGTACAGTGGTGCAAACACAGTATGTTGGATGATGAGGCAGACCGTGCCTCCAGCAGCATTGGGTCAGAGCACAGAGCAGCTGCTGCTACATGCTATATGTTGTAACAGAGTGCATGCAGTATGTGCTGTCCCCATGACATACCAACACAGGGGAAAAGGAACCATATTGCAGCCCATTTTGAGTTTCCTAACACTGTTGGGGTTTGTTGGTACTAGGGTATTTTTTTAACCCTCAAATGAATTAATTGCCCATCTGCCATGGGTAAAGAACAAACCTAGCATTCCATTTTTGTGTTCTTGTTTATACAGTGCCTAGCACAGTACAGTCTTGGTCCATGATTGAGGCTCCTAGGTGCTACTATAATACAAATAATAATGATGATAAGATTCTGCTAACTTGGGACAAAGAACTTTACTTCACCTGGGGTAAAGAATAAATATCTGTAGTTTGCATCAAATGTTTGTGGAGTGTTCACACTGGCACCAATGCGCTAACGACCTCAAATTAATTGCCAATTAACTCAAGATAAAAGAAGTCTAGTGTTGCCATGTCTTGTTGGCGTTAGAGTTCCCTGTTCCTAGTGTGCCTAGACTGTGCATGGTGCTTGAGCATGCTGTAAATGGATGCGGAGGCTCCCTGCTCTTTTTCCTGCACCCTGTGAACATGCACAGATCTAGTCCCAGGCCTGGAATGCAAGTGCAGGTTGCTTTAGTGCCCATGCTAGTGCATGAGGTGTAAGAGAGAGGGAGCAATGAGCATCTTTGTCCCAGAAGCATGGAAGGAAAGACAAGATGTGAGGGATGTGGTTTAAGTGGGCAGCAAATGTATTAAATTATCTAGGAACTACAGCTTGTACCGTGCATGATTCCTTTCTTAGTCATTCGGTGGAAATGAGTCAGACCCTAAGCCCTCCACAGCTCATCCCAGCCCGTTGCTGGGAAACCACGGCCCTCCTCCCATCTGAGGGTTAAGGGGCTGAGGAAAGGGTGTTATCCCTTTGCTGTACCATACATTGGGACCCCCAACCCCATTCCTCAGCTTCCTTAGGTGATGCTTTCCCTGAGTCCCCTTCCAATGCCAGCTATCACGGAACTGGACCCACTACAGAACAACTGCCTGGACACCTGTTAAGATGAGACAACTTGAACATTAAAACTCCTGACCTACCCACTGGGTATGTGAGCTCCTGTGGGAAAGGCAAAAAATCCCACCCTGATCAATCCAGCAGTGAGGGGAACATTCCTTCCCAGTCCCATAAGTCAGTTACAGCAATGGGCATAGCAGACCAGGCTATGTAGTAAAACTGCAGACATTGGCAAGGGGAGAATTGAGGGCAGCTGCTTTTAACTCAAGCTGCCTAAAAACCTATGACTTTACAGTGAGATAATGACATACAGTATCCTGCTGTAAAATCCTACTGGAGACACGGCTCTGTAGTTTTTAATGTGTTGTAGCTAGGGCAGGTCAGCTGCCTCTGGGAATATAGTGTTGACCTTGCTTAGCTACATCATAGTAAACCCTATTTATGTCTTTTCTCCACTAGGAAAGCAAGAGAACTTAATGCAGGTTAGTTATCATGTTTAAAGAAAAAAGAAAACTTTTTTGGCAGGGAAGACATAGCCAGTGTCTCTTTAAACAAGACCATCCTCTGGCACAGGAGGTGATGGTGGTGGTGTAAGCTCTGGACACTCAGGGAAAAGTACCTTGAGAGGTGTGTTGTAAAAAGACCGGTTCAGGAGATTTATGCAGTTGTGCTGTGTGCCATTACAAATCATGTTCTTTAGCTGATCCACAGGATATTTTGATCTTCTGTAAATGTATTGATACTTTTAACCTATAAGGCATCTTGAAATCCAGCACCTTGATGAAACAAGATGACAGAGAAGAGTGATTTTTATCCCTGTAGATACATTTCCATTCCTGCAGTAGTTGTTGTTCATATTGATGTTCACATTTTATTTTAGTAAAATGTAACATTTGTAGCCAGGGGAATATTAGTGATATTAATTTACAGTAAAAATGCTGAATGCTTCAAATCATTTTGGTAGTAAACTTAAGGCCAAATTCTCTGCTTATATTAAATGATGCAGCTCTCCTGACTTCAGTAGCACTGTTCCTTTTACGTTGATCAAGAATTTGGCCCCAGGGAGTGCATTTATGATGCTAATACCAATTGCTGTTTTCAGTGTCATAACTGATTCCATCTGGAGTTTTTTTATAGCCTCCTCTTTTTTCCCCTTTCTTTTATAGTCAGAGCTACCTTCAAGCTGCAAGTGATGTGCCTGGGGGCCACAACATGGATCCCTCCGCAAACTACAATTCCCCAAAGTTCCGATCAAGGAATCAGAGCTATATGAGAGCAGTGAGCACACTCAGTCAGGCCAGCTGTGTTAGTCAGGTGGGAATCTATTGTTAAATCTTTTACTGTGAGCTATTTACATATACAGGACTAGCTACTAAAAATGGAAAATTTGTTTTTCTTGATTAATATTAGAGGAGTGAGGATGTAAGTAGTCACAAAGTAATTCAAGCTTCAAGTAATTTAATATTGAATGAAGATGGTATGATTAAAAAGAGACAGTCAAATTGCAAATTATGCCAAAGAACTGCAAAATCAGAATTTCCCTTTTAAGAAATCCACCCTACATATAAATATATACAGTGTTGCCTTTTAGTTTCACTGGGTTCCCACTTTGTCTTGTACAGGAAGAGGGCATGAACAGGAACGCTCAGAGGCTGTTCTCTAGACCATTCATTATTATGTATACCTCTCTCACGTCACCTTTTCATCTTCATACCTCTCTAAATTAAACAAACCTAACCTTTTCAATGTCCCTTCATGTGGAAGTCTGTCCAGGCTTTTAAAAAATGTCATTGCCCCTGTCTGGACATTTACCATTTCTGCTTCATCCTTGTCGAGATGGGATGACCAGAATTCAGTGAGGTATACCATCACTTTATATAATGATATTATGTTAAGTAGTATTCTGTTTCTTCCTTAATATACATTAATATTGTTTGCCTTATTTGACAATCACTATGCACGGAGAAAGTGTTTTTCATTGAGCTGTCCCTAATAATAATTAGGACCTTTTCCTAACTCATTAGAGTAGTGTATATGATGGTTCATATTCTTTCAGGATTCGCAACCTTGCTGTTGTCCACAGTGAATTTCATTTGCCATCCTTTGCTCAATTATCTTGCTTAATTAGATCCTACTGAAGTTCCTCAGTATGTCCTTCGGTCTTGACCAACGTAAATAATTTTGTGTCATCTACATATTTTGCCATTTCACTGTTCAATCTTTTCCAACTCAGAAACATATATATTAAATAACACAGAATATAAACTAAATACATTCAGTTAACAAGTTCTGAGCCTTTGCTATTTCCTGGTCCCTTCCTATGACATCGCACTCTGCATGTTCCATCAATATGATAGCAGTTCAGTGTTTTTATTTCTGTTATATCAATGGGTTCCCTTCCCACCCTCTACTGCTCAGGACTGAATTGAGGGATACTGATGGACTATATATTTAAGAAGTATATATTCACTCTTGCAATTTGTATTTTAAAATTATTATTTTGCAAGTGTCAACAAACTTTGTTTGAAAAAAGTAGTAAGGAATTTCATCATGTAATTATTGACTGAGGCCAAGGTTTTCAAATGTTACAGGTGATTCTGGGTGCCTCCATTTGTGGGTGCCCAACCTGAGATGCCTTCAAGGACCCTGATTTTCACAAAGTGATGAATGTTAATACTTTGAATTAAGCACTGTTAAAGTATCTCAAATTGGGAGGCTCCAAAAATTACTAGTCACTTTTGAAAATCTTGGCATAAGTTATCATAACTCTCTTGGTCAATCGTGTAAGCAAAAGATGATTTAGAATAAGTTTTCTTTTCCCTTCCCAGACTTCATTTATTAGAAATATAAAAATGATAATTTTATGAAGGACAAAATAATTCATTTCACAGTGGACTTAATTGCCAAGATGCCTTTCTAGAAAATTAGAATAACAGCCTTTCATGGGGCTCAGAGGTTCTGTAAGAAATTTCTATATGCTTGATTAATGAAAACTATGGAAAATTTGCAGTGATTTTTCCCCCCAAAATGAATAAGAGTTATTGACCACAATATATAATAAAAAGCAATATCATCCAGATGTGGAGGCTGGTGAGGTTATGAGGTTGACTAGATATTTATATGATTTTGTTTCTTTCATTCTGCTTTAATAAATGATTATATAAAATACATATTATTGTCATTTACTGCTCTCTCCATTATTCAGCTTCTAAATTCTCTTTGGACGAATATTATTTCCACTTATCCAGCCAAATGCTACAATTTGATATTTAGTACATTCCTAATAATTATCCGAGAATGTCTCCGAAATGAATCATACAAATTCATGGTGAAATTAACAATTGTCCAGTGTAAAAAGAGATAGTAAATGGACATAGTAAAACTAAGCTCTTTTTTAACACCAAGCACTTGACATTAATATATTTCAGTCCATGTTGTGATTGGCTAAATAAAAATAATAAAAAAGAAAAATATGACGTGAATAGGGCTAGAAAGAGTGTTTAAAAATGAAATCAGTATGTGGGAACTGATGCTCAGCTGATTTAAATCAGCCTAATTCACTATATTTAATAGAGCAACACCAGTTAACACCATTTATGGCTGTGACACATGGTATTTACACAGTTTCTGTCAGTACAGAGCAGATTATTTCTGTTGGGGTTTCCCCAAGATCTCTTCCACTGCGTTTCCTAAGAATTCAGTGTCATTCCAGTTTCATCACTTAAACTTCTTTATTTGGCATACAGCAAACCTACGCTGAGTTAATCAGACTGAACCATAAGGGGTGGGCATAGGGTATACCTATGGTACACAGAAACCCCCCTTCTATATATACATACATTCACTTTACATTGCATCACTCATTTTGGCATTGGCTAGGTTGCTTTGTAGGAATCACTGCCTGTACACCATGCTCTGTCCACTCACTGTCCATGTACAACTTACTCTTTTCCCCATGACAACAGTAGTTTTAGTAATTTGAACCAACATTAATAATAGGCTCGGTGTATGAACTGGGGTGTGCAAACTTGCCTCCTCTGGTATAGCCCACTAGAGTGTAATTCTACATAGAATCCTAGAAATGTAGGACTGGAAGCTACCTCAATAGGTCATCTAGTCCAGTACCTTGCACTCAAGGAAGGACTAAGTAACAACTAGACAATTCCTGACAGGTGTTTTTCTAACCTGTTCTTAAAACCCCCCAATGACAGAGATTCCACAACCTCCCTAGGCAATTTGTTCCAGTGCTTAACTACCCGCACGCTGAGGAAGTTTTTCCTAATGTCCAACCTAATCCTCTCTTGCTTCAATTTAAGCCCATTGCTTGTTCTGTCCTCAGAAGTTAAGGAATACAATTTTTCACCCTCCTCCTTGAAACAACCCCACTCGTTCTGCCCTGCCAGCTTGACTGTAAACCATTGATACTACTCTGTGGGAATGGTTTTTCCAACCAGCTATGCACTCAACTTTAGGTAGCTCCATCTAGGCTATATTTCCCTAGTTTGTTTATGAGAAGGTCATGCAAGATAGTATCAAAAGCCTTACTAAAGTAAAGGTATACCACATCTACCACTTCCCCACATCCACAAGCCTTGTTACCCTGTCGAAGAAAGCTATCAGGTTGGTTTGACATGATTGGTTCTTGACAAATCCATGTTGACAGTTACTTATCATCTTATTATCTTTTAGGTGTTTGCAAATTGATTGCTTGATTATTTGCTCCATTATCTTTTCAGGTACTCAAAGGTAAGCTGACTGGCCTGTAATTCCCCAGGTTGTCCTTATTCCCCATTTTATAGATTGGCACTATATTTGCCCTCTTCTAGTCCTCGGGAATCTCTCCCATCTTCCATGAGTTTTCAAAAATAATCACTAATGGCTCAGATATCTCTTCAGTCAGATCTCTGAGAATTCTAGAATGTATTGCATCAGGCCCTGCCAACTTGAAGACATCTAACTTGTCTAAGTAAATTTTAACTTGTTCTTTTCTTATTTTAACCTCAGATCCTACCTCATTTTCACTGGCATTCACTTGTTAGACGTCCAATTGCTATTAACCGTTTTGGTGAAAACTGAAACACAAAAGGCATTTAGCACTTCTGTCATTTCCATATTTTCTATTATTGTCTTTCCCCCTCATTGAGTAATGGGCCTACCCTGTCCTTGATTTTCTTCTTGCTTTTTAATGTATTTGTAGAATGCTTTCTTGTTTCTCTTTATGTCTCTAGCTAGTTTAATCTCATTTTGTGCCTTGGCCTTTCTAATTTTGTCCCTACATGCTTGTGTTGATTTTTATATTCATCCTTTGTAATTTGACCTAGTTTCCACTTTTTGTAGGACTCTTTTTTGAGTTTCAGATCACTGAAGATCTCCTGGCTAAGCCAGCATGGTCTCTTGCCATACTTTTTATCTTTCTTACATAGTGAGATAGTTTGTTCTTATGCCCTAAATAATATCACTTTCAAAAACTGCCAACTCTCTTGAACTGTTTGCTTCCCTTGGTATCTTACCTACCAACACCCTGAGTTTGCTAAAGTCTAACTTCTTGAAATCCATTATCTTTATTCTGCTGTTTTCCCTCCTACTATTCCTTAGAATCATGAACTCTATCATTTCATGATGACTTTCACCCAAGCTGCCTTCCACTTTCAAATTCTCAACCAGTTCCTCCCTATTTGTCAAAATCAAATCTAGAACAGTCTGTCTCCTAGTTGCTTTCTCTACCTTCTGAAAGAAAAAATAGTTTCCAATGCATTCCAAGAACTTGCTGGATAATCTGCCTTGCTGTATTATTTTCCAAATGGATATCTGGGTAGTTGAAGTTCCCCATCACCACCAAACCCTGTATTTTGGATTATATTGTTCTTTTTTAAAAAAGCCTCGTCCACTTCTTCTTCCTGGTTTGGTGGTCTATCCTACCATGACATTATAGGCTTGCTCTGCCTTTAAAGCCTCCTTCTGTAATTTTAACTTTGCTTTTATTTTAATTACATTATAAAAACTGGTACTTTTCCATTTATTAATACAGGAAATGTAGGTATGAAACAAAATATAGGCCAATTAAAATAACATTTCCTGGGTCTGTACCAGGAGTGGTCTTCTTCAGCCACCACACAATACTTATTACCTCCATGAGCAGTTTTTACTTCACCAGTGTCCCAGCATCTCAACTGTACTGTGAAATTTAGAGACTGTTCCCCCAGAATGAACATACATGCTGACAACTCTGTCTGTAAACCAGTACACCTGCACCCATAAGTGTCTCCTAGATGCCAACAGCAGGACAAGTCTGGGGCTTTCCAGATCTTGCATGGTCTTTCCACAGTATTTGAGGAGGGAAAATAAATTTCTTCCACACTGTATGGGTTACAGTGGTTTTACATGTAACTTCATGGTATTGGACCCTAGTTAATTTTCGTGCCCTTCTCCAACTGGTGTTACCTATCTTGTGCCAAATTTTTAACTTTTATGTGGTGATAAAAGAGGGCAAGTTTTTCTTGATCCATATCACTCGAGGCTGCTTTTACTTTGTATAGCATGTATCCCTCATATATTACACAAGATATTATTATTAGAACACATTGACTTAATGTCAAACTTCTTTAAAAGCAATTACAGCAATATGTATACTATATAGAGTGTAACATAAACTTACTAAAATCTCAAATAGCTAAAATACAAAAACCGCTGTATTTTAGCAACATTTTGTTTTACTGTTGTTACTTCCTTTTTTCTTTCTCTTTTTTTCTTGGCATTTTAGCTACTTGAGGTTTTAGTAAGTTGACTGTTACACTTCACTTTTTTTGACAGGAAGTTTTTTTAAAACATTTTTTTCTTTTTTCACAGTTTGCTGTTTGAGCTGATCAATGCCCCTTGCATTGCTTTAAATTATATTTTTACACAGGTTACATTTCCACTACTTTGCTGTACCCAGGTTGCATTTCCCCTACTACATTCAGAAGCAGTTAAGCCATAGAGAAATCCCTAATTTCTTCAGTGATTTTAACTAACTCATCCATAGTCAGTCAATTTAAATCAGATTGTCCCTATACCTGCAGCAGCCAGCACAATTAATTTATTACAGACACAAAGTGCCCCACCCCCTTTTTTTAGAGTGGCCGTAAGTCATGTTGGAGAGAAAAGCATAGTGGTGGTAGTTGTCACTACTTGACCTTCCTTTGCATAATTTGATTACTAAGAATTTCACTAGGCATGACTGCACTGAGTTATATTGCCATAACTGGGTTTCATTATTAAACCAAGTATTCTTTTTTCTTTCTTTCTTTTTCTTAACACTTTAAAGTCCCTTTTAACATTGTATACACTAAAGTCCTTTTTAACACTTTTACTTTTACTGCCCCTGACTATTTATTCCCCTCCAAGATCTCCAGTGTTAATCTGTGCAAAAATTTAGCTGCATGTACTTTTTTTTAAAGTAGTCACTTCAGTTTTTCACTGTTTAATAAGACATTTCCCTAGACCTTACTAGCTGCCAAATTCTGGGACTATAACTCTTCTATTTTATTTCCTAGAATAACACATTTCTCAGCTGACTTTTCCTCAGTGGTCTAAGCTTATTTTTTATGACTTTTGCTCTTATTTCTTAAGTTAGTATACTTTGCCTGCACAACTGTACTCTCTAAATTGAATGGCTGCTTTTTACTTTGGATTTTTTTTTTAACTTTTTAAGGAATCTTTTCCATTTAGTTTCTTTCCTCCTCTTACAACTTTCATTTGCTTTTTATGCTTTTAGCATTCATTTTTCAAAGTAGTACATTTTGTTTGTAATGTTTTAGCCACTAGAAATAATCCTTGTAAAGCTGCTGCTTTGATCTGGGCTTTCTTTACATTAATATAAAAACAAACAAACTAGATGCTATTTTTATGGCTGCCAATGGATCCTATTTTTTGAAAATGTCAGTGACATTCAATAGACCTCTGCTGTGCTTTGCCAAATATTCTTTTTTAAAAAAAATTGAATACGACTCCCTGGAGTTCCTTTTTCACCTGGATCCAGTCTCCCTCTAATCTTTCTCTATAGGGTCCTCCCTTAGATTTAATCCACTTCTCCAGCATGATGCTAACTTCCTCATATTTAAACCCTTAAACCCTACCAATGCCATTTCTCTTAATGCTAGGTTGCGACCCTCATACTAAGGGTATAAGGGTATATATGTTACCAGCTCTAGATGAGCGTATCCAAGTCACGGCACCGCTATGTTAGGGTTCCTCTGTGGCCTCTTCCACTTGGTTCCCCATGAATTCAGTCTCACTCCAGTCTTGTCAGTTTGGTTCCTTTATTTGGCATGCATCAAAGCTATGGTGAGTTGATCCGACTCAACCGTAAGGGGTGGATATGGGGTGTACCACACATCCAAAGTCACACAAAAAAACCCTTCCGTTATATACATATACACATCACATTTCATTCACTAGACATTCCAACATGTGTTTGGGGTTTGACTTAGTTACCGTACTTTATAGAAACCAATCCCTGCCCCCTGCACTGTCCATGTACAGCTTACTGTTTACCTCATCTTTATGGTCCCAACTTATCTTATCCATTGTTATTTTGTCCATGGTAAATGATTTCCTTGGTGCCCCTAGCTAAATACAGACATTCTGTTTCCAGCCTGCTGGTCCATTTACGTCCCTAATCCTGTCTCTAGAGAAAAAAATAAGGCCTCGCCCATGTCCAATTACTCATGGACCAGGTACTGATTTGTGTTGACAATTTTTAATAAAAAAGGTCCAGAGTGTGATGTTAGCTCTCAATCACAGACAGACACTTCACCATCCCAATCGAGGGCAACTCATACAGCTGCAGACGCATCTGTTCTGTTGCAATGCAAGTGGCAAGTGATTCTTTTCTTCCGTCAGTTAGCACACTTTGGGCTTAAATTGTGGCACTGGGTGACATAGATAGCTCCTGGAGCTCCCGCATAGCAAGGGGAAAAGAACAATCTGCAACATCCCCTTTAAAGGGTGCTGTACACACAAAGCTATGTGGCCAGTAAATTTGTTGAGTTGTGCACAGAAGGTACTATTCAGCCCACTTCTCCACTATGCTTGCAGGCTAGGGTAAATATAACTCAAGAGTCTGAAAATTCAGACTCGTTTGATTCAATGTCTCAGGTAAAAGACCAGATATAATTAAATGGTATTGAATGGGTCTGGTCTCTCCAGTTGTGATAGTGGATAGATTTCCTAATCAGTGTATAGAAATTTGGATTGTTGGATGTATCTGTTAGTGTTCTTCATATTTATTAAATATAAATAAACCAAATGGAAACTAACGATGGTCATCTAAAACATACTATATATGGCTAATGTAAAGTGCTAAAATGTGAATGTGTTCAGAAGGGTTTCCTAATCTTTAATTATTTGCTAAACAGTTCTTCATCAACGCACAGGTGTCCACTTGACAGAAGTTGAAGCCATGATGATCACAAACAAAGCAAGTCAAAAATCAAATGCATTGTTGTTATTTATTCAGATGAGTGAAGCAGAGGTCAATGGGCAATTTGAGTCGGTGTGTGAATCAGTGTTTAGTGAAGTTGAAGCTCAGGCAATGGATGCCCTTGACCTCCCTGGATGCTTCCGAACAAGAAGCCACAGTTACCTGAGGGCCATTCAGGCAGGTTACTCCCAAGATGATGAATGTATCCCTGCTATGGGATCTTCCAACATCACCTCAACTGTCAGGTCAACAACAGGTAAGAAAATCTATTCTGGCCTCCTTCACATGTAAAAATAATCAGGATGGAAAATGGTGCATGAGACTGAAAGCCTGTTTTTCCCTGTGTAATTATCATAATTGATATTGTCTTTTATTTTGATATAGTACCTTGAGAATCAGGCCTTCCTTTGATATTGTACTGTAGTGCCTGCATGTTTGAATGTGTAGTTATGAATAATTTCATTTTCATTAGAACTTGTAAGTGGGCCTGGACTATAATGGGCCTGAATTTGAACATAGACTTAACTTCACCTGCTTTGCTCACCTGCACAGTTTTGCAAGTGCAAATAATTGCAGGCAAAAAATGGTGTTATTTAGATATTTAAATAACTGGTGGCACCTGCCTATCTTGAAATTAAACATCTAAAAGAGATCAGTTACATTCACAATCAGTTAGGCCCTTAAATTGCAGGTACAAGAAGGGAAGATGGGGTTTAAATATCTGGTCCAAACTCTTAGGGATAGGGCAGGGTGTAACTTACTTAACTCTGGAAAGGGTATGACAGATAAGGATCATATACAGTGGCATATTTCACGTATCTTCACTGTTACTCATCAGTAATCATTATCATTCATTATTATTCAACTCATTTTTAGGATTCTTTCACACCTTTAGAGCTACTTTTTTTCTTTTAAGTTGCTTAACAAAGAGATTAATTTTATTATTTTAACTGTCATTTATAGAGAAAGGTGAGCAAATATTGTATAGATAAGTTAGAAAACTAAACTGAATCCATTATAACATTTGTGAAGTTATCCAAATCTATTTTTACATTCCCAAATATATTCCTGTCACACTCAGTGATACTGACCTATCCTCATATTGCTGAAATGAGATTCCACATTCACAGAAAGTAAAAATATAGCCCAAACAAAAAATGAAACAAGCCTACTTAAATTGATTTTTGACATATTTACTATACAGCAGAGCAGTAGGAGCTATTGAGCAGAAAGCAATTGTTGTCTTTCATTATCATCAGCATACAGTGCTACCAAGAGCATTCTGTGTTATTTTATCTTCAATGTATCATTTTATACAACACAGCTTAATGAGATATTGTAAGCAACTCCTAAAATACAAATAGTTATTGTTACTTCCCTCACCACATGTATACACATTTCCATCCCACGTTTAGAAGCTTTAATAACTCTGTCATCAAGGGATAAAATATATAAAGCAATAAAACTTTTAATAGCCACCAATGGGACTACATTCTTCCCAGCTGTTGTATAGCACCGTATGATGAATATGAAGATACTGTTGCATGGACTGAGACCAAAGCAGTCAAACGTGGGTGCCTAAATATGGGTTTTTATACCTGACTTTAGGCACCGAAGTTAGAACATTTCTAGATCTAACTTAAAAGACAAGTTGGTTGACTTATCTACCTGAGATACTGTGACTTTGCATTCCAGCTTAAACACAGCCTTCCCATTCAGGAGAGTACTTTCTTTTTCCTGGAGTCATAAAGTTGACTAGAATGTGATATGTTTGGCAAAATCATCAGACTAGACAATAAATATGACTGCGTCCCATTGTTCTTTCCTCATGAAAAATGCTATACATTGATTAGCAGTCTGCTGGTTAAATTATGTGGTTTTGAAAACTCTAACCTTCATTTCACGCATGATTTCCTTCCTATTTCTGGAATGATTTATCAGATAGATTTTGTTGTCTAAATACATAATATTTCTTATTAGTCAAGGTCAGGGAATAGTGACACCATAGCAAAAAAAAAGACTATAGGAAAACTGGTAATTAGAAATGGGGCCCTAAAGAGAACTCTGTTTCCAAATCCCATAGACTTTAGAAGGTTCCGAATCTGGATCTGTATTCAGATTTTTCAGTTTGTGACATTCTCTAATAAAAATTATTATCCCTGTGCCACGGAACAAGTTTGTTCGTAACTTTTATGGGGTTACTGACCTAAGACAAATATTCAAATCAGAAATATTTATTAGATTTGCAAGGGAGAGCACTGATTATGTGGTTCAATATTAATTGAAATTTCCAGTTTCCAAACAAGTCATTAGCTGTAAAACCATGGAATAACTGTTTCATATTTCTCTCTTCAGCATTTAGCACTTTAGAGACAGATGCTTCTTTTCATATTATTGCTACATTTCAAATAACCCCTTACTTCCTCCTTTACTTATCTGAAAATTGTAAAAGAAGTTATTAGATACAATACAATGTAAGAGGCTGGCCGATATTTAACATGCCCATAGGCTTCTTTCAAATAAAAGCGACAAAGGTTAAAGTTCCATTTCAACCTTCAGTGCAAATTCACCCTTTTGAATCTTTAGGAAGATTAATTTTGGTCAGATTTTTTCCCCGCTGCTGCTATTATAAGCCCTTCTTGGCAAAGTCATTAAAGCCATTTCTTAGAAAATTAACAGGAAACACAATTTCATTATTAGTTTAAATATTAGTAATAGGAGCCGTGGCTGCCTTTTATCAATGTTGTAAAGAAATGAAATTGTAGCACAGACTAGAAATTGTAGCACTAGACTTAGCTAAAAGATTTAATAATGTAAGAGAAAATGTAAATATTTCATCTCTGAATTTAATTATGGAACTATCTATTTTGGATGTATATTTATATATACATTTATAAAACTTAGTTTGTCAAAAGATGCTTACAAATGTGGATAGACACAGGTTTCATTCAGAATGGCAGGAAAGCTACCGCTTTATTCAATAGTACGTGGGACATATTTGCTCATCCTGTTAGAAGCATTAGGATGTCCTCACAACATTTGGAAAGAGGGTTACCATAGTCAACTCTTCCAATATTTAAACCACTTTCCAGAGACATACGTGATCCCAGGACATGCTCTTGAGTACTGGTGATTACTATGGGTTAGCTTTTTGTGCCGGTAAACTGGGCTATCCATTGGACGAATCCCTATCCATCCTTACTTGTCAGATTGATTTTTTTCTTCTGTGGGAGGAAGCAAAACTCTCTCCTAACCTCAGCCAGGTTGTAAAACAGGGTTATTTTTTGCCATACCACCTAAACAGTGAACTGAGGCTACTTACTTGGTAGAATTCAAAATGATGTAATCTTACTCCAAGAAAGGAAACACCAGATTGGCAATGAATGTGAACATGAAGACTCAGGGACAGTACCTATACTTTTGGCCTTATCTAAATCAGGAAGAAGCCAGTGCCCCACTCATCCTTATGGTCCAGTGAGAATAAGTGACAATGACCCAAAGCAGTCCACATTGTTGGAGACCAATGGTAAATCCCACTCGTCTGTATGACTCTTGCCAAGACTAATTATGCTTCACTGTGGTTAAGAACTTTCTGTCCATCTTCTATAAGAATGGCCAGAAGTTGGGAATGGATGGATCACTTGACGATTATCTGTTCTGTTCATTCCCTCTGGGGCACCAGGCACTGGCTACTGTTGGAAGACTGGATACTGGGCTAGATGGACCTTTAGTCTGACCCAGTATGGCCGTTCTTATGTTCCATTGTTTTGTTAAGTGGATAATGTTGTAACCTTTCTGCCAAGTGGTGGCAGTAGCAGGAAAGGATGAATTCAATTTTTAAACAAAACCAGCTCAAGCCCCCACCCAGAAATCTGGGAAAACTAAACACCACCCCTGGGCACCTGTGATAGGCATTACTTTCCTACTTACAAGCATTGAGTCTGTGTATAACAAAAGAAAATTTTATTAAGGGGAGCATTAATGCTGTGTTGTCCAGCATTAATCTGGGAAAACAATGACTCGGCAATATGCAGACAATAAGTAAAACACTTGCCCCCTTGTATCTTGGGCAACACTTTGCCTCAGTTTCCCATCTTGTGCTGTGATAGTTCAGTGGACAAATGTCCCTTTAACATTCCACTCCCCACTGTTGCACCTCACTCACAGTTTGTTGCTTGAGCTCAATGAAGTCCCTGAGTCCAGGGGTGTGCTCAAGTGGGTTAACCTCCATCCCCAGGGGAGTGGGGAGAGTGAACAAGTGATCTCTTTGCCACTGTAGCTATACTGTCACTGAAGCTGCTCACCCTTGTAGCTGCTGCTAGTAGTGATGCCATATTCTGAGATTCCACTGCCCAGCCCCGTTCTTATTTTGGTTAAGAGGGTATATGGCAAAGTCCAAAGCAAACACCAAGAATTCCCATTCCCAAAGATGCCTTTTTCCCTACTCTTGTTTACATATCACAAACTCTTCTTTACAGCTAAGTTCAAAATCATACATGCGTACCCCCAAACTTTTCCCAGGACAACACTGGCCTGAAAGGAAAAATATAGCTTAAACTGACAGCTTACTTTCCTATCTCAGTGTCAAGGTTCCTCCCCCACTCTGAACTCTAGGGTACAGATGTGGGGACCTGCATGAAAAACCTCCTAAGCTTATCTTTACCAGCTTAGGTCAAAACTTCCCCAAGGTACAAAATATTCCACCCGTTGTCCTTGGACTGGCCGCTACCACCACCAAACTAATACTGGTTACTGGGGAAGAGCTGTTTGGATGAGTCTTTCCCCCCAAAATACTTCCCAAATGCACCCCACTTCCTGGACAAGGTTTGGTAAAAAGCCTCACCAATTTGCCTAGGTGACTACAGACCCAGACCCTTGGATCTTAAGAACAATGAACAATCCTCCCAACACTTGCACCCCCCCTTTCCTGGGAAATGTTGGATAAAAAGCCTCACCAATTTGCATAGGTGACCACAGACCCAAACCCTTGGATCTGAGAACAATGAAAAAGCATTCAGTTTTCTTACAAGAAGACTTTTAATAAAAATTAGAAGTAAATAGAAATAAAGAAATCCCCCCTGTAAAATCAGGATGGTAGATATCTTACAGGGTAACTAGATTCAAAAACATAGAGAACCCCTCTAGGCAAAACCTTAAGTTACAAAAAAGATACACAGACAGAAATAGTTATTCTATTCAGCACAATTCTTTTCTCAGCCATTTAAAGAAATCATAATCTAACACATACCTAGCTAGATTACTTACTAAAAGTTCTAAGACTCCATTCCTGGTCTATCCCTGGCAGAAACCAGTATAAGACAGACACACAGACTCTTTGTTTCTCTCCCTCCTCCCAGCTTTTGAAAGTATCTTGTCTCCTCATTGGTCATTTTGGTCAGGTGCCAGCGAGGTTACCTTTAGCTTCTTAACCCTTTACAGGTGAGAGGAGCTTTCCCCTGGCCAGGAGGGATTTCAAAGGGGTTTACCCTTCCCTTTATATTTATGACACTCAGCGAGAGACCCTTAATATTTCTGGATCTCTGCAGGTCTGTCAAATTCTCCTTATGAGGGAAGAAAGCTACTAATATACAAAATCTGCTTCCAGCATGCTGTGCTGAAATCCTGCTCTATGACTCTCAGCATTGCCAGGAAACTACAATGCTCAGTGTGTCCTCATTACTGCAGGAATATGGAGTTTGTACCCACCTACACTCTGAAACTGTGGCCTCAGGCTCTAAACAGAGTTAGTAGCCTGGATTTTTCTTCCAAACTGCACACTGCAACCCTGAGACCACTTCTTCTTCCTTGTTAGCTGCCTTCCTTGTTGCCCTGGTATGTTCCCAGAGTAAAAACCTAGAATGCAACACTGCTGGGCCCAGTGGATTTTTTTCAACAGTTTAAAAGGCCAGTATACTCCATTTCCAACCACTTACATTCTTTTTTTCAGGCAGCAGGGAGTGGAATTACTTCAGACCAGTCAGTTCTGAGGTTATTCAACGGTTTATTCCATCCAATTCACACTCTGCAGTCTCCTAACCTTCCCTTCCTAATACTTCTTCAATGATCCCTATCAGGAGAAAGCACTAAAGAATGAAATTATCTGTCTCCTCCAAATGCTTGCTATAGAGGAGGTCCCTCAGCAGCAAAGGAGAGGGTTTCTATTCCTGTTACTTTCTTATTTCCAAGATAAAAGGTGGATCAAAGTAACCCTAACAAGTACATCAAATGGTGATACTAGCATCCATAGTCCCATCTCTAAGGCAAGACGGGTGTCTGCTGCTTCCCCCTTGCCATTCAGTAGTGTTCCGGGTGTGTGCTGCCCACTAAAGGTTTGGATAGATGATTTGTGCGTGTGTGTGTGTGTGAGTAAGAGAGAGAGATGATTTGATCCTAATGCCTTAATAGGAAAAAAAATCCCCAAACTATCAATTAAAATAAAACCAAAAGAGGAAAAAAAAAACACAACCACATTCAAACAGAGCTGATCTGCATAGTAACCATCTTCCTGTGTGCCCTGAAGCTCATTAAACTGGTCTTGGAGCACCACCAAAGGGAATGAGGTCCAAAGCCAGGGATTCTTAAATGAAAAAAAGACCCAACTCTGGACTATGAGAATTTTACCCCAAAGGAATGAATAACGAGTGCACTGCAGTTGATCTTCACTGAGTCACTGGGATGTAAGGTGAGAGGCTGTCTCTCAGAAGGAATCCCAGACCCATTTAGGTTTTAACAACTGGAGGGAAGGGTTATATTGGTATAGCAGAAAACTCTTGCTCTAGAGGGTGGTAAAGTGACCAATAACCAGTTCTGGAACTTGTAAGGTACCTGTTCCTTGGAATCATTCACCATAATTTGAACCAGTATTTGACCCTTTTCTGTCAGCTGGTAGCTGGGAGAATCTATGGATTAGCAAATAGCCACTGGTGAATAATGGGGAATTTGTTTAGTTAAATGAACCTATCTCAACCAGTTGCACTCAGACTAGTAAAGGGTTGTGAAAAATAAATAGAATTCCATATTTATTAAACGATTGAACTGTAATTCCAAATCCAGTTGGTCACATAGCACGAGATAGTTTCAGTTATAGCTAGGGCTCTACCAAATTCATGGCCATGAAAAATACATCATGGACCATGAAATCTGGTCTCCCCCAATGAAATCTGGCCTTTTGTGTCCTTTTACCCTATACTATATAGATTTCACAGAGGAGACCAGCGTTTCTCAAATTGGGGGTCCTCACCCAAAAAGGAGTTGTGGGGGGGTCGCAAGGCTATTTTAGGGGGGTCGCAGTATTGCCAGCCTTACTTCTGTGCTGCTGCCTTCAGAGCTGGGCAGCCAGAGAGCGGCGGCTGTTAGCCGGGTGCCCAGCTCTGAAGTCTGCTCTCCGCCAGCAGCAGCGCAGAAGAGTGGCAATACCATACCAGGCCACCCTTATTTCTGTGCTGCTGCCTTCAGAGCTGGGCGGCCGGAGAGTGGTGGCTGCAGATTGAGGGCCCAGCTCTGCAGGCAGCAGCGCAGAAGTCAGGGTAGCAGTACCACAACCCCACCTACAATAACCTTGTGACCCCCCCCCACTACTTTTTGGGGGGTTAGGACCCTACTATTACAACATCATGAAATTTCAGATTTAAATAGCTGAAATAATGAAATTTACTATTTTTAAAATCCTATGACTATGAAATTGACCAAAATGAACCGTGAATTTGATAGGGCCCCAGTTATAGTTCACTCCACCAGTCAATAATAAAATATCCTTAGACTTTCAGATTTCCTTTCTCTTGCCGAAAATTATTTTCAGTTCTGTCATTATAAAACTATCTCTAATAACTAGATCCAAATGGGGAAGTTTTGAGTGTGATCTGTAGGTATTTAGTCACAGAAGTCCTGTTAATGAAAATGAGACTTGTGAGGTTATGTTCCAACAACCATGCTTCAGGACTCCCCTGATGCCTGATATTTCATTTAGCTGGTGAGCTGCAGTTCAGCACAGTGCCTGTTACTAAACCAGCAAGCATTCTTCTTGCCATCTGAACCATAAAGATGAGTTATACTTCCTCTTCAAGGCTATGGAGATACTGAATATAGGGAAATGTATCAGTCATGCTGTGTACAAAAGAGTCAGATGTTTGGTCTGCAACACAGGACTGGAAGCCATTCTATTTTTGGCTCTGATAGTGACTCCTGTATCCTTGGGTAAGTGGGTTTCCCCATCTGTACACACAGGATATGATTATCCATCTCACTTGGGTATTGTGTGGGTTAGCTGTTTGTAGAGCCCTTTAAAATGAAAGGCACCATATAAAAATGAATTGTATTATTTTTATTATTAAAGTTGGTTTAGTAATTTATAATTATCATTAATCTAGGAGAACTGTCATCTTGCACCATCTTGTACCATTTCATTGCATGATACTTCTTTTAAGGTTAATTGATTATACCAGTATTTCTCAGCTTTTTCAGGTTGGTGACTCCTTAATGAAAGTCAAACATTTTCACAACCACCTATAAAAGTAAGAGTAAAAACGTATCAACAATCATAATGATAACCCTGTGTGTATGTGTGTGTTTAGAGATTGGCAGAAATACTTGACGTTGAAGGATAAAGGTGTGTGGGAAGGCGGGCTGGGGGACAAGATTTTCTTGGCTGTAGATTGTAATAATATATTCAATAGCCTGTGACTCCCCTGATCATACTTCATGACCCTCCTTGGGCCAGGGAGGGGGTTGAGAAACACTGAATTATACTAATATGGGGACTGATCCTACTTCACTTAAAGCCAATGGCAAAACTCCCATTGACTAATAGGAGCAGGATTACCCAGTAGTTCCTTTTCCTCTCTGCTGCCCTTTGATAAGTGAAGAACATATTTTCAATGCTTGTAATATATTTTTAAATGCCGCATTATTAAATTCACATTTTTCCCACCTCCTTCCTGCTGCTGAAAATCTAAGATCATGTTTTGTAGTGCAATTTAAATATTTTAGAAGAACAAAGAAATTGTCTAGAACGGTGAAACAGCTGTCAACACTACTTTGCTGTCTACGGGATGCTAAATTCTGGTTAGACTATAATTTCTTGCTAATTAACTGATCTAAAATAGAACCCTTCGTAACTAGTCCATCAACGATTCCACAACGTTGGTGTTGCCCACATCTCTCTTTTAACTTTAGTACACGCTTACAGTGTGTGACCTTGATGTCTTGCTTGACTTACATTTCTGTTCTGAGATTAACATTAATTACACTGTCAAAATAGATCTTACCGTCTATGTAGAATGAGCTATCTTCAGAGCTAGATTCTTCCAATATGGAGGCAATGGTTTACACACTGAATGACTTGAATATTGTAATTCCTTTTATATTGTTCTCCTTCAAGTTCTAATTAGGAGATTGCTGTGTGTTAAAATGCTACTCTTTAGACTTCAACATTTTCAAAATTTAGTGGTCACATTTCCCAGTTTATTTGTTTTGTTGGTTTCCTGTACGATATCACATAGATTCATTGATTTTACAGCTAGAAGGGTCTGTTGTGATCATCAAGTAAGCCACAGAATTGTAACTAGTCATTTCTGCACCACACCCAATGGCTTGTAATTCATCTTGCGTATCGCATGAACAATAAATCTTTTGTATTGTCTCAAATGGCTTCATGGATTCGATTCAGTGCTGAGATGTCAAGAACAGATGATACATCACATGCTGCATTAAAAGTATCATTTGGTATAAGACTTGTCCAGCAGCAGTGACCTGGTGTTTCAGAAAACAGTCCTATATTTTTTTAAATACAAACACAATAGACACCAACCTAGCCCATCTGTACTGCACACAGTGATAATGATAATGTGCCAGATCCTCTCCTGGTGCAAATTGGCCTAGCTCCATTGACTTCCATGTTGGTGACTTCATTGGAGCTACACTGATTTACGCCAGCTGAGGATCTGGCCCAATGTTTAATACTTTATAAGCAAATTCAAAACTACAGAAATATATAGGATTTGGTCCCATCCATTAACATTTCTATACAGCAGGTCTTCAGACAAGACTTTGGACCAGATTATTACGATTTGCTGTGTGGCTGTGCATGGGGAAAGAGATCGTGGAGCTATCTCCTCTCTTCCTGCAGAAACCAATCACAACCAGCAACCCTTGCCCTGGACCAGCAAAGTTGGTTGACTGCAGAGAGTAACACACAGTGCAGTTGCTTTGCTCTGCTGCATGCCAGAGTGCTCCAGATGAGCTGCCACTGAGGGTATGTCTATACTGCAGTTAGGAGGGTGAGGGGGTATGATTGCAGCACAACCAAACTATCTTAACTCTAGCTAGCACAAGTACCAGTAACATTGAAACTGCAGCAGCACGGGCTTCAGCATGAGCTGTACAAACCTGCCCAGCGTGTTGGGTACTTCCTTGGGCAGCTAGCCCACACTGAAGTCTGTCCTGCCGCAGCTTCACTGCTATTGGTACTTGTGTTATCTAGATGAAAGCTAGCTTGGGTACATCTGTACACGGTGCATCTGCACCTCTGATGGCCGTATAGATATACCCTGAGATGAAGCATGTATGTACTGCCCCCCACGTAAGGCCGGTGCCTCAAAGGCATGATAGAATTCTTTGTAACTAAACTGCTCCATCAAAAAACCTGAGCACATGGTTAATTGCAGCTTTTTAATCTTAAGGATTGTGCCAGAATGTGGTAATATGTGGCCAATTCTTAATTATATATTAGATGTGTGACAGATGTGTACTCCTATCCTTGATTTCTAAACATTGTATTTTGTGATCAGTTAAATCTGATCTCTGACAACCAATCTACCTTTGAGTGACCCAGCCGGGAAAATGAATAGGAACTATTACAACACAATGGCCCAACAACCAAACTATGTAAGAAGCTATTTAACTTTAAATATTTAGCTAGATTTCACTCTAGTCTGTGATAAAAACAGATAAAAGTTCTGGTAGAACTGAAGTGCAGGGAAAGCAGAGTACTCCCCGAGGAAGTACCAGCACACAAAGGTCACTGTGACTATATTAACGGTTTCCCACCTGCCCATCTCTGGAAAGCAGCAAGAATGATTCTTTTTAAAGAGACAGAGAGAGAGAGACAAGAGAAACTCCCTGGCAATAGGCAGGAGGGCATGCTAGTGGGCCAAACTAGGGGCTTGATTACACTTACAGCGCTGCTCTACTGTAGTGCTTAGTGAAGAGGTTACCTAAGCCAATAGGAGAGCTTCTCCCATTGGTGTGGGGACTCCATCTCCATGAGAGACGATGACTATGTCAATGGGAGAGACCCTCTCATCAACATATTGCTTTCTACACCAGGGGTTAGGTCGGCATAACTATGTCACTGAAGGGGGTGGATTTTGCATACCCCTGAGCGACATAGTTATCCCGACATAAGTTGGTGGCATAGCCCAAGCCTCAGATTTGATCTCTGGAAACATGTGAGCATGTAAGCCTCTTTGTCCTGGAATGGTGATTAAGATCACCAATCTGATTAGCTTTTGGGGAAAAGTAAAAATGTAGCTATGATAAGAAAATCATTAATTTTTGTTTAAAATATACTTTTTCCTTAATTTCCAAAATAACTTGTTTTTTAAAGAATTTGGTTGTAAGTTTGCAAAATCCAATTCTGTCCTAGAAGTAAAACACCCAGAAATATTCCAAAAGAGAAGGGCTCTGGAGTCTGGGGCACTCTGGTCCCAGGATAAGGATGAAAAGATCTTTTTCCAGTAGAACAAAAGGCGGAAGTGGGCACCCAGGCAGGAAATGACTGAGAAACCAAAGAGCAGACCAGCAGGGTGGAAGGGCCAGTGGATAACAAGGATATATTCTTGAAGCCTGATTTGCCACCACTCTGCACCTTGTGTAGTCATTTACACTTGTCCAGTGTAAATGCAAAGTGTCTGTGAAACACTGCCATTCTGATATGGTAGCATTTTACATTCACTTTGCGCACATACTATTGATTTTACCAGGTGCAAGTGTTGTGTCTCCTTCTATTTTGTGTCTTAAATAGTATTCTATAAATTACAAGTTTCCCTGCAATTTAACTTTCTTTGGCCCAGATTAATTGACTTTCATGTGCTTTTTGCTCTCTGATCAGTTTTGATTTTAAATAATAATAATTGCATGGAGTAATTAAATTGGATGGCAAGGAATGGGCATTGTAACAGTTGTCTGTGGAGAAGTGCAAAAATGTATTTTCCTCTATTCAGATCATGAAAAATTCCTACGAATTGGAATATTTCCCTAAGATCTATACCCAGAAGACTCATTTTTGTTTGAGATGTTTCAGAATCCTCCCAGTTTCTTGTGGCTCTCCTTTTTAAATGCCTTACATCATGGTGACCTCCTTTCCCTCGGGAGCCCGTCAGCACTCAATGTCAGGTAGTGGGGAGGGTCACAGCAAGGGGAGGCATTTTTTCCTTGTGGTCCATACTGAGTACATACTGTTTCTGCATGTAAGAGAGGGACCAAGCTCAAGACTGTAAATGTGGATCCTGTACATTACAGGTGCTACTAGACTCTCTGGCTAGCCCCAAGTGACTAATTTATGTTAACTTTTGCCCATTCCTTCAGTTGATCCATCTTTGTTTACCCAAAGCCACATATGCATTATATCTAATCGCAAAAAGAAAAGGAGGACTAGTGGCACCTTAGAGACTAACTAATTTATTTATTAAATTGGTTAGTCTCTAAGGTGCCACTAGTCCTCCTTTTCTTTTTGCGAATACAGACTAACACGGCTGCTACTCTGAAACCTGTCATTATATCTAATCATTTCTAAAGCATCTCATTATTATTGAGCCCAGAAATGTATTGATGCAGGTAAGAGACCACTGGCTAGATCTCACACTTCTACTTTCCTTTTGTCTATGTACATATGAAATGAACCTATGTGACATTATCCTAATCTCTGAAAGTTGTTTTACATGGCCATTAGAGACCAGATTGTGAAGTCGATTGATGACCTGCTTATTAAATATAAAAACCATGTCTCAGACACCTCTTTTTTAAAGGAAGGGCTTTTATCCTTCAAATGGGGCATGGATTTATAGGAAATCCCTCAAAGGGGTCATCCTTTGATCAGCAAATAAAATCATTTAAGTGCTCAAGATATCATAATTCAAAAGCTCCATTTGCTTTCTGCAGTCAGTAGTCTTTTAATGTTCATTATTCTTTTGTTTTTAAAAGTGATTTTTTTTTGCAGCCATGAGTACTTAAAAAAAAAAAAAGTTCCATATTCCTGCTGCATGCAAAAGCATTTCTAACAAAGCAAGGCAGTGCTTTAAGGACACTTGATAGGTGACCATTTTCAATTATGTAAATGAATTTGATTATAAGAATTCTCATAATGATCAGAAGATCACACAATGAATTTAGTACTCTCTATGTTTGGGTCCAAATTTTGTCACTCCCTTAAACTGGCTGGCACAAGGAAACTTTCCTCTTGCACAGTTGCAGGTTTTGCACTCTGGCAGAGCAAAGGAAGTTCCAAGGTAGTACTAGCCTCGCCTTCCTTCTGCACTAGTCAAGAGAACAGGAGAAAACATAGTGCATTCTTTCCAACAGCAGCTCAGTTGTCTTGCTCCTCTGAAATCTGGGGCACATTGTATCTTCCTGAAGCAAGTAACCAGACCCAGGATGAATAAAGCTTGTTACTCAGGAAATCTGTTGTGCTTTCCCCTGGATAATGGCATCTTCCCCTTGAGTTAGTGTTTAATGTCATTAAATTAATGGTTATGTTGATTCATAAGAAAAGGGTGATCACATTGTGCACGTGCACTGACAACTATGGGTGAATTAGAAAGCTGCATCTCTTGAAGGTGGCTGAACTGTGACCTCATGAAATTCGATGTCCGATCCAAAATACTAGGTCTCACCTCTTGCCTTTCGTCTTGAAATCTTCTGATTCACTTAGATAATCCTAGGCCTAGTTATTTGTAATAATCTCAGTCTGAAGAACATTTCATTTCTAGTAGAAATTATATTTGCATTGAAAAAAATTGCTTAGACTGAGTAACTGAATTATTCCTAGAACTGTTTCTACAATACTCAGAAAATTCAGCAAAATGCAACGAGGTCTAAGGGAGAAAATCTGCTTTCAGTTATACCAGTTACATCTAAAAATGCCTTTCATTGAAGAGATAAATCAGTAGAAATACTTCGGATTTATACCAGTTGTGTCCCGTCTGAAACCTAAACTGTAAGCTTTCTGGGGCAGAGATTGTCTTCTGTACAACGTATCTGTACAGTGCCTACCATACTGATTTCTGATTATGCTTCATAAGAGATATCATAATGCAAATACTAATGAAAGTTGAACATGGTTCAGAGGATGCGTCATTAATGGGCATATTTGGGCCAAACTCAGTGGTGATAGAGAGTTATATATATATTATACGTGATGTAATAAGTGACTATATAGTGTGCCAATTTGGCACTGTGTGGGTGTGCAAACCACGTGTAACTTGAGGGAAGATAGCACCTCCCACACTGCAACTTGAGACCATTGCTTCTTGTTCTGTCATCTGTGACCACTGAGAACAGCCTAGCTCCATCCTCTTTGGAACCCCCCTTCATGTAGTTGAAGGCTGCTGTCAAATCCCCCCTCACTCTTCTCTTCTGCAGACTAAATAACCCCAGTTCCCTCAGCCTCTCCTAGTAAGTCATGTGCCCCAGCTCCCTAATCATTTTTGTTGCCCTCCGCTGGACTCTCTCCAATTTGTCCACATCCCTTCTGTAGTTGGGGAACCAAAACTGGACACAATACTCCAGGTGTGGCCTCACCAGTGCCAAATAGATGGGAATAATCACTTCCCTCGATCTGCAGGCAATGCTTCTACTAATACAGCCCAATGTGCCTTTGGCCTTCTTGGCAACAAGGGCACACTGTTGACTCATATCCAGCTTTTCATCCACTGTAATCCCCAGGTCCTTTTCTGCAGAACTGCTTCTTAACCAATCGGTCTCCAGCCCGTAGCAGTGTATGGGATTCTTCCTTCCTAAGTGCAGGACTCTGCACTTGTCCTTGTTGAACGTCATCAGATTTCTTTTCGCCCAATCCTCCAATTTGTCTAGGTCACACTGGACCCTATCCCTACCCTCCAGCGTATCTACCTCGCCCCCCAGCTTAGTGTCATCTGCGAATTTGCTGAGGGTGCAATTAATCCCATCATCCAAATAATTAATAAAGATCTTGAACAAAACCGGCCCCACTGGGGCACTCTGCTTGATACCGACTGCCAACTAGACATCGAGTCCACTGTGAATAAACATAGAAGCATTTTATTGTCCTGACATAAATTTGCCTAAAAATTTATTTTCTAATAGGAAAACACAAGGGAATTGCTTGTATATGTTTGTAATAACAATGGGCAAGTATCTAAATAGCCCATACTGTTATTCAAAAGGGCCTATAAGACATCTGTATAATTTACCATAAGGAGGGAGGTTTTTATGTATCTTGACCTGTACACTTCATTTTCTTGCTTTGGGATGATCAGTAACTAACTGATGAAGACAAGTTGTAAATTCTGATTTCCAGAAAAAGGTTTTTCCTGTTTATAAATTTAAAACTGTCTTTGCTGAGGTAACCTACAAATGTAAAAGGAAAGACAGTCGCAACCTCTTTCATTCGTACTTCTTTACGTGTTCAGGTTAAAACTATCCCATAATATGTCTTGACTACTGGTGCCAACTCATTTTTCTGTTTGTGCTTCAGAGCTGCTGCAGATGTCACAGATCAATTGTCAGTGTGGAACCAATCTGTCATTTTTGCTTTGTATGTGCCTCTGTGTTCAACAGCAAGATTGTTGCACAGCGTATTGAAAATGGCCAGCGATTAAACACCAAAATCATTCATGCAAAATAGGGAAATAAAAAACTCACATCAAATTTTGCATGTTTCACAATATATTGGGCATTTTCTGTGTTATCCAAGAATGTTGTTTTACATTGAAAATAAGCTTTTACGTAAACACAGAATCGGGGCATTTCTAAGGAAGCTTGGGCATGCCTCTGCTCAACTCGCACTATGTATTCAGTGGCCGCACTGACTTGCTCCAGGCCTCCTCACACTTGTGTGTGAATTGTTCCACTGAAGGGCAGGATTTCAGAGCTAATAGAGCATTATAGGAAAAATGGTATAGGAAAAAACTGAGTTAAGGAGAGATTGAAAAGACTGGAATTGTTTATGTTAGAAAGGAGACAAATAAAAGGAGGCTTGATAAAAGTGTACGAAATAGTGAATGGTAAAGAGCAGGTAGACTGAGAACTTCTGTTCTCCCCAAGTCAGAACATAAGAACAAGGGGGAAATTTAATGAAATTAAAAGGTGGCAAATTCAAAATTGAGAAAAGGAAATATTTTTTTACACAACATGCAATTAGAACTCATTGCCACAGGGGCCTCTGGAACTCATTGCTGCAGGGGATCACTGAGGCAAGGAACTTTGCAAGATTCAGAAGGAATTGGACACTTTTATAGATAAGAAGAATATCCAGAGGCATAATAGTTAATGCTGACAAAAGTTTTGGAAGGGATACTAACCCTGATGCTTCAGGTTTTAGCAAATCTATAAATATTAGAGATCAAGATGAGGCCTAATGTAGGGGACAGCTCCCACATCTGCCTAATGCAGGGTTCTTTTGCCCCCATCACTTTCTATTTAGTTATCACTTAGCTAAGCAATACATTTTGTGTTCATTTAGAACAAAATCCTGCTCATCTTGTTCATACAAATAATCCCATTGGCTTCACTGGAACTACTTGAGTGATTAAACCACTGGGATTGGCCCTTTAATCTTTCCCAATAAATCAGCCCCTCCAGTATTTTAACAATTTTTGTTAGTGCCTCCAAGTTTCTATTTCTCTCTGGCAGTAAAGCAGCCCTTATAGAACACAGATCCAGGTGTGCTCTCACCAGCTGTGTAGCTATGGATTTTAACTTCCCTGCCTAATGATCTGATCTCTGTGTAGGGTTGCCAGGTATCCAGTTTTCAACCGTTCTAGTTGAAAAGGGACCCTGGCGGCACCAGTTGGCACTGCAGACCGGACCGTTAAAAGTCAATGCAGTGGGGGCCGGGGTCTAAGGCAGGCTCACTGCCTGCCCTAGCTCTGCATGGCTCCCAGAAGTGGCCGCCAGGTCCCTGCAGCCCCTAGATGCATGGGCGACCAGGGAAGTTCTGCAGCTCCCATTGGCCAGGAACTGCCCATCCATCTAGGGGCTGCAGGGACCTGGCTGCCGCTTCTCAGGAGCTGCGGTAAGCGCCGCCAGGACCGTGCACCCCGAACCCTCTCCTGCACCCCAACCCCTTGCCCCAGACTGGAGTCCCCTCCTTCACCCTAAACCCCTCATCCCTGCTCCACCCCAGAGTCCACACCCCCAGCCGGAGCCCACAGCCCCTCCTGAACCCCAAACCCCTCATCCCTAGCAGAGAGCCTGCACCCCCAGCCGGAGTCCGCACCCCCGTCCCACACCCCAACCCCCCTGCCCCAGCCCAGTGAAAGTGAGTGAGGGTGGTGGAGAGAGCGCGATGGTGGGAGGCGGGGCCTTGGAGACGAGGCAGGGCTTCAGAGAAGGGGCGGGGCAAGGGTGTTCGGTTTTGTGCGATTAGAAAGTTGGAAACCCTGTCTCTGTGTCTGCAACCTGGAAATTCATTGGACTTTTTTGCTGCTATGTCTTACTGTAAATATATATTAAGATTGCTTATGTGCTTAGATCTTTTTTCATCATTACCTCTTTCCTGGTTTCTCCCTCTCATTGCACATCTAGGGGTGCAGGGGGCGTAAATTATGACGCAAATGCTTTCCAGTGTTTTGCAGAAATAAGTCATAAAATGTATTTGTAAGACAGCTCACCCAGCAGAAGGCCAAAAGCAATATTAAGTTCACAGAAGTAACTCTTAAATCTTACCCCCAAAAAGTAATATTCAAACAACAACCACACTAATTCTTCTAAGAGAGGACCTTTAGAAAAGCTAGATAGAAATTAAGCTAACAGTGGAAGTATGTTGAACAAGTTCAATATTTACATTTGTTAGGTAGAAATGGGACCTATTGCCTGTATATTAGGATTATGCTTGCCCATGAGGTTTCACTGTCACATTCACCATATGCTTCATTGCTCACTGCTGTTCTCTGGGATGAAGACAGCTGGTGAAATAAAATAAATTAGTTATAACACAGATAACCTGTCTTAGTTTAATCTCCTTATCTGGATTTCACCCACTTCATTTCATCCCAGTAGCCCTATTTCTAATGCTTTCCAGCACTGTGACCACCTGCATCTACCTTTTCTAGCACCATCATTAATTTGAGCTATAGTTTAAGCTTTGCAGATACTATCATAATTTCCAAATACTGTGGTCATCTCCATCTCTGAGAGGACAACTATATTCTGAAAAGCTGCCCTCTTACTTGGCATTTGAAAAGTGTTTTTTTTTTTGTTTTTATTTGGTTTTGTCTTCTCAACCAGTAGTTACAAATCTGATAGGAGATAAGTTTGGTGATGGAACAGCACAACCATGCTTTAAAAAAATGCATCAACTCTCAGAATCTGGACTGTCTCTTCAGTCTCATTTTCTCAAATAAACTCTTTTATTAAAGTCTGTTCTTATTATAGTCTATTCTGATTTTTATGAATAGTTGCCCTAGTGTTTACAGACAAGGATGGCTTAAGGGAAATTGATGAGACAGGCTGTCATAAATATAAAGGGAAGGGTAAACCCCTTTGAAACCCCTCCTGGCCAGGGGAAAGCTCCTCTCACCTGTAAAGGGTTAAGAAGCTAAAGGTAACCTCGCTGGCACCTGACCAAAATGACCAATGAGGAGACAAGATACTTTCAAAAGCTGGGAGGAGGGAGAGAAACAAAGGGTCTGTGTCTGTCTGTATGCTGCTCTTGCCAGGGACAGAACAGGAATGGAGTCTTAGAACTTTTAGTAAGTAATCTAGCTAGGTATGTGTTAGATTATGATTTCTTTAAATGGCTGAGAAAAGAATTGTGCTGAATAGAATAACTATTTCTGTCTGTGTATCTTTTTTGTAACTTAAGGTTTTGCCTAGAGGGGTTCTCTATGTTTTTGAATCTAATTACCCTGTAAGAGATCTACCATCCTGATTTTACAGGGGGGATTTCTTTATTTCTATTTACTTCTATTTTTTATTAAAAGTCTTCTTGTAAGAAAACTGAATGCTTTTTCATTGTTCTCAGATCCAAGGGTTTGGGTCTGTGGTCACCTATGCAAATTGGTGAGGCTTTTTATCCAACATTTCCCAGGAAAGGGGGGGTGCAAGTGTTGGGAGGATTGTTCATTGTTCTTAAGATTCAAGGGGCTGGGTCTGTAGTCACCTAGGTAAATTGGTGAGGCTTTTTACCAAACCTTGTCCAGGAAGTGGGGTGCAGGGTTTTGGGAAGTATTTTGGGGGGAAAGACGCGTTCAAACAGCTCTTGCCCAGTAACCAGTATTAGTTTGGTGGTGGTAGCGGCCAGTCCAAGGACAATGGGGGGAATATTTTGTACCTTGGGGAAGTTTTGACCTAAGCTGGTAAAGATAAGCTTAGGAGGTTTTTTCATGCAGGTCCCCACATCTGTACCCTAGAGTTCAGAGTGGGGGAGGAACCTTGACACAGGCATTCCATTGTTTTAAGGAGAAGTGAAAATATTCATAGTTGATTAAAATTATAAATCAAGATATTTGTAATTATTGATTAAAGATAAATGTTTTGTTTTTCTAGATCGTTCAGTGTTGTTTCAGTATTCCTGAACAGCCATTTCAGTCCAGTAACCTTAATGTTTACTGTCTAGAATCTAGTTACCTGGGCATACAATCCACTAACGAATGACCACCAGACCTAGATGGTAGCACCACACTTGGAACAGCTATGTTTTTGAGCCCCATGTTCAGATTTACACTCAGGACCCCTTCCCAGTTTTGCAGTTTCCCTTCCATGTCAAGGAAGCAAGACAAGGCAAAAGCAGAATTAGGCAGAAAAATCATAATCTGATTTCTGAATAGTATGTAAGGATGTATAATGATGAACTTTCCAGTTTTATAATTCAACATTTTAAACATATTTCCTCTTTATTCAAACACTTTACACATTAACCTGTCATTTGCCCATTCCCACTCGTTATAATCAGTTTAAGATTGCTATGTCTACATGTCACCACAAGTGCCCTTTAAGTAAAGTAGCAATAGTCAGTGCAGTGACAAACAAGAACTTGTTTGTCCTGTGTCTAGAATTTGGTCACCAATGTCCACTCAGCCCACCACTAACACCACAACACCTTCTGTATTTCAAACATTTGATGGTCTGGTCTGTGAGGTCTTTGACATCTCTTGAATCTGATGGCCCTATCTATTGACCCTGTTCCTTTAAACTTCTTTAACTCAAAGGCAAGAGCCTCCTCAAATTTCCACCAGAATTGGAGCAGTTTAAATAAGTGGTAGGTTCAAACTGGGCTCCTACTGAAGGGTTTTCTTCCCCAGTACTCACTCTTTTTCTTATTTCATCTGTGATTACCAATGATAAAAAGAAAATGGAAGAATGGCGGTTTTCTCCTGGCTCTACTTTCCCTATGTGGTAACCCTCTCATTCTTGCTCAGCAGAAGTTACAATGGCTAGCAGCTTCTTAGCCAGCCCCTCCTCTCTCTAACTGTAACATAGACCTCATACTAGCTGGAAAAAACTGGATCGTCCTAGTTCTTCGCTTATCATGTGACCTCTCTACAGCGGGAGGCACTCTTTGCCTGAGGCCCTGGCTTACCTGGGTCACCTTTACGAAATCCTGCAAAATGCAAAGCCTTGCTGTTAATAGTAGATTTATTAGGCTGTATCTGCACTCACAAGTTGTGCCGCTAACTACATTGGTATAGTTAAAGTAGTACAACTCCGCTCATGTGGGCACAAGTATATCAGTGTAAAAGTGCTATAGCTATTCCTGTATGGGAAGGGGAGTAAGTTATACTGCTATAAGGCACTATTGCATCCACCCTAGGAGTTGTACTGGTCTAACTATTTCAGTAACAAATCACTCCTCTGCCAAAACAGTACGAACTGGTGAATGGACCTGTCGCTAGTGCAGCCCCTTTCGAGTCAGGTGGGTTGGATTTAAAAATTCAGATTGTTTATGGTATGATAGTGATCACAAAATAAATGAAGTGTTTTCTACCACTCTGCAAACTGTTATTTTTCTGTTCCCTGAAATACCAAAAAGCAAGAGATTTCTCCTGGTCGGGATTCTCCCTTTTTTAGTCTCTCCTGGATGCACCTGATGCTTTGTCAAACTCTCTACTGTGTGATGGGATTAGAGTCAAACCAGAAGCAAACCTGATTCATCCTGTTGATATTAGTTCACTGTCCCTCTGATGTGTAGCCCATTCTTTCAGCATCAATTTCATCCTACTTTTTAGATCTGTACTTTTGCTGGTTCTGTCTATTTCAAAATAGTACCCTTCAATATACTCTCACTGCATTTAAAATTTACTACAAGAATAGGGATAAAATGTCACTGTAGATTAAAGTATTTTAGTCTGTTTTGGTTTTAAAGGTCATTCTTAGCCTTTGCATTTTAGAAACATTTGTATGTACAGAATTTCCTGCTTGACTAATATTTGTAGCTTGTTTTAATCATATATATTTTAATCCTTATTCCCATTTAAGTAGTCATATTATTGTCAGATAGTAAATCTATATCCAACAGTAAACCTAAAATTAGTATTAAAAAGATCAAAAGTGTAATGTGCTGCTGCTCAGTGGAAGAGTCTGTCGAAGAATTTCTTGTTTCAATATATTGCTGTCATTTTCTTAAATCCCCACTGAATCAGTGAAGAGTCCAGAGTTCAAATGATTACATAAGGTGAAAAAATCATCCCTCATTCCTGTTATCAGCTTTATCCCATGCAAAACCAACCCATGGGCACTAACGGGTGCAAATCTGAACATCACTCTCAGTACTCAGACACACACACACACACACACACACAAATCCGTGCTAACTCCTTTCATCTTCACTGTAATCAAGGGTTCTTATTTTAGTATGAGGAGCGTTTTCAATCCTTGCTTCCCTGATTAAATAAAATAAACCTGTTGCTATGGATACCCATCTTAGGATGAGAAAGAGTTTGTGCTGATAGTGAGCTTTGCAGATGAACACTATTTTGCAATTGTCTTTGGTTTTTAAGTAGCATAGTCTCTGTTTTACATTTTTCTCCAATAAAGCACAATATTGCCATTAACAAATTAATCTTGATTTCTTTTTTTCTTTATTCCTTCTGTAGCTGTAACTTATACAAGTTACAAAAAAACGCCACCACCGGTACCCCCACGTACCACTTCCAAGCCGCTCATCTCAATTACAGCACAGAGCAGCACAGAATCCACCCAGGATGCATATCATGATAGCCGGACTCAGAGGATTTCCCCATGGCCACAAGATGGTCGAGGGATGTACAACTCTACAGACAGTTTGGACAGTAACAAGGCCATGAATCTTGCCATGGAAACTGCCGCTGCACAGCGCCATGCTTCTGAGAGTCAAATCACTTCAGTACGAACCAGTGACAAGGCCATTTTAGTGACAAAAGCTGAGGAGTTTCTTAAGAGTCGACGGTCCTCTATAGGGATTCAGGTAGCCTATCATTAACATCTGTTCTGTGATGAATTGCTTGCCTTGGTTCTGTAAATAGCATAGAATGAGTCATTGAGCTTCACTGACTCTAATAATTTAACAAACAACCCCTGGCTGCTTAGCATTAATTGTAATTCGCATCATGGCAAAGTGGCTGTGCAATAACCTGGAAGTGAAATGAATGAATAAATCTCTAGGGAGGTTACCTGTCATTCACACTTGATATGAAATGATATTGAGGATCTACAGGTGAACAGAATGTTCATCTCCTTCACTCTGTGAATTCATAGTCTTTTTTATAGAAATATGTCAGCTTTAAAATCCTGGACTGCATTTTTTCATTATCTTTCCTTTTTGACCATGGGGGATAGGTACTGATGCTGCTTCATGTTTATTGTTTGGTTGTTTGGTTTGGGGTTTTTTTAATTATTACTTAATAATAACTTCTTCAACTCACCCAAAGAAAACCAGAACCAGGAGCTTTGTTGGGGATAAAAAGATAAAACATGTGTCAGTATAGATGAACAGGGAATTGTAAACTGAACAGACATTATGTAGAATTAATAAGAAAGTCCTTTGAGTAAATTTGTGTGACACAAAAAATATTTTTTTGGTTACAAAATGTCTGCCAGTCTATAGAACATACTGTCACACTGTAGTTTCAGGTGAATGAAATATGATGATCTAGAATGCAAATTTTAAATCATATTTCTTCTGCTGACTGGCAGACACTAGGTGATGGTTGTCATTTAGTTATATCTCTATCAAATGTTGATTATTAATAAATATACTGCAGGTAACCATGCAAACAGTTCAGGAACTTTTGAGGAGGGAGGAGCAGGCTCTGTGCCTGCAAACACTTAAGGCATAAACTTAACTTTAGGCATGCAAATGTTCCCATTAACTGCAGTGGGACTACTCATCTGTTTAAATTCCTCTGCCTTTCATTACACACAAAGTAATTGCCATGGGTTTTTACACCACTCCTGGAATAAGGGTACATGTGACAGTGACTGTACTGATATTGCAGCATCATTCCAGAGGACAGTGCAATGGAATCTAGTAAATCGAGACATCCCAGTGGATGGCCTGTAGTCCCCATTAAGAGGCAAGCCCATTAAGTGGATCTACTGTTCTTTTTATACAGCAGTTCTTCCATTGCCATTAGGCTTAAATATGTTCCCTGAAAAAATACTGATTAACCAACCAAGATGAAGAACTTTCGTAACTGACATCACAAAAGTATGATAACATTTTGGTGTTACACAGCTCAGGTGTTGGACCTATGAAAAGGCACAGGATTAGGGTAACATTGCCTGCTCACCTCTCAGTGTAAAGGTTCTTTGCCACAGCTGGTTATCTTAAAGACTAGAATCCAATTTGACATTAGCAGCAAAATACTCAGGTATCACTTTTCAAATGCTTTAGGAAGGAATTAAGTCTTGCCACTATCCATTACAGTAGTGCATCCTATGAGGTTGTTCAAAAAGGGGGCTAAGTGGATAATGATGGAAAGCTGAAAAGAGCAGTGCGTAATTTTGGTACTTTTAGACTTTTAACCCAGAATTCACAGTTCAAACAGGAAAGGTACGTGTGGTGGTTCTCGTCCGTTCTTGACAGCCGCTGGAACTAAAGGTATATAACAATAGTGGTGCCTCCCTTCAACTCCTGTCTTTGAACAATTAATTCGGAAGCTTTGATTCCATCAGTCTCTTCCTACAGCTGATGACCAACATTTTTAGTAGGGTGCTAATGACGATTCTTTGTGTGCAGTATTTTTGGTAATGCGTGCTCATAATCCCTTAATACATCCATGCAGTGATTTACACAGGCACAGGGGAATACCTGCAGCCACACAGCATTTGGTGCTTGGCTCCTAATTCTGGTTTTCAGGTTTGATCACTGTAAATGATGAAAGCTGTTTGTGAAAGGTCAGAGCCTAAAAAGGCTGAAGCACATATTTTCAGAAGTGCAGATACCTCCTGGGCATCTTTTGGAGGATTTTGTATATAAGATTAAAGTTACAAAATTATCCCAGGACACAATATATTTGTACTGGTGATTTCTCCAGTAGGTTCCAAATGTTACATCTGTGTGAAAAATATTCATTGGCAACATTTCTTAGCAGAAAATACATTTTGTCATATTCCTGTTGCTTTGTTTGCTATGAATAATAAAACAGAGTAGAATAATTTTATTTCAAAATACAGAAAAAATTTAGTTCCTGCCTCAGAAATAAGACTAAACTACTTCAGTTACGTTAGCCTTCTGCATCAAAGCACCTAAGATAAGGATGGTTTTTATTTACATATTACCTTGATAGACTGCATTATTAGCTTTCTCATTGGAATGCAATGCAGTGCTGTTATGTTGCATCTGAATATATTTGCATTAATAAATTTTGCATCTTCCAGGATGGATAATTAGTGCATTATTAATGTTGCACTGATTTAACAAATTGGTGTGAAAATGACTGCTATTACGGTTCTAGACAATATGAGACCATCTGAAACATAAGGCAGTCTGCTACTATGAAAGTCTTGCTACCATACAGGTTGTGAAGATGATAGATTACTAACATTAACACCAATCTAGCAATGCTGCTGCATGTGGAACTGTAGAGTTCCTGCATGTGAAACAGCTACCGAGCCTGGCCCTTTATATGAAAAAGAAACATTTTCTGTCCTTAATCCTGCACCATTCAAACCAGGGAGTTTTGTCATTGACTTCAATAGCCCTCTATTCCCAAAGATGGGCAAACTGTAAAATGTTAAACTTGGGTTAAAATTTAGACACTGTTCTATTACATTAATTGCAGTTAAATCTGCAGTTTTGTCATTGCTGTAGTGAGAGTCATGAAAGTACCAGAAAGTCATGGGAGTACAAGAAAGCACTTTGATATAAAAACAAACCCAATGTATGCCAAGACCAAATCATGATTACATTATTGGAGAAAGTTGTGATATGTAGTATAGAAAAATGGACTCTTTTCCCTTCATTTGTCATGTACAGGGACCCTTCAAAATGGGTAATTTGTATTTATTTTTTGCAGGACCCTCTCTACAGTAATTGTTACAAATCCAAAACCTATTTTGCTTTAGTCTGCACTAAAAATGTTAATGGTGACCGGATACTCAACACAATTAATATTAACAACCAGGGGGAAGGAATGCAAGCCAAAATAGGAAGGGAATGGGCTAAAGATTATGTAGATAAGTTGGATGTATTCAAGTCGGCAGGGCCTGATGAAATTCATCCTAGGGTACTTAAGGAAGTAGATGAAGCAATCTCGAAACTGTTGGCATTTATATTTGGGAACTCCTGGAGGGTGGGTGAGGTCCCAGAGGACTGGGCAGAGGTGACATGGGGGGGTGGGTACCACACAGGGTCATATGCCCTCCCAGATTTGCTGCTTTGCTTGTACTGAGCATGCTCACATGGACTGTTGAAGCTGCTGCTCTTACTCTGCGCTCCCACTATCAGCAGGTACAGGTCATCTGGGACTGGGGAAGGGGACAGTACTGGAGACAGTACCTGTCTTTAAAGAAGGGGAACAAAAAGAACCTGATGAATTATGGAACAGTCATTTTAACTTTGATACCTGGAAAGATAATGGAACAAATTATTAAGCAACGAGTTAGTAAGCACCTGGAGGATAATAGGATTATAAGGAATAGTCAGCATGGACTTGTCAAGAACAAATCATGCCAAACCAGCTAGTTTCCTTCTTTGACAGGGTTACTGGCCTAGTGAATGGGGGGAAGCAGTAGATGTGATATATCTTGTTTTTGGTAAGGCTCTTGACACTCTCTGGCATGACATTCTCATAAGCAAACTAGGGAAATACGACATAGGTGAAAGTACTGTAAGGTAGGTGCAAAACTGGTTGAAAGACTGTACTCACAGACCAGTTATCAATGGTTTGCTCTTAATCTGAGAGGATGTATCATGCGGGGATCTGTCCTGGGTCTGGTACTATTCACCATCCTCATTAATGACTTGGATAATGGAGTGGATAGTATGCTTTTAAAATTTTCAGATTGCCCCAAGATGGGAAGGTTACAAGCACGTTGGAGGACAGCACCTGTCAGGGATGGTCTGTGTATACTTAAT
This sequence comes from Caretta caretta, assembly GCF_965140235.1. Taxonomy (NCBI): domain Eukaryota; kingdom Metazoa; phylum Chordata; order Testudines; family Cheloniidae; genus Caretta; species Caretta caretta. The sequence goes on from NC_134208.1 coordinate 41,041,138, forward strand.
CCACTTCATCACAGGGAAATGACCTAGATGACCTCTTGAGGTCATTTCCAGCCCTACATTTCTATGATGTTATGCCAATCCACTGTATGATTGCTGTAATATGAAGCTTCATGGGCTGCAGTGGTACAATTAGTCTCAGCTGTACTCCATGAGTTTTTTACATTATGACATGATGTAACCGAATACGTGCCTTGGATGAAAGGTGAAGTGGATTCCACTATTTTTGTATATATTGCATGGAAAACATTAGAGATTATTAGAAATTTCTTGTTTTATTTTTCTCCTTTCTCTCATAGTAGCATTCTGTGAGACAAGAACCTATCAAGTGCCACTTTCCTGAGTCACAGTCACGATACAGGCATTTAATTAGAAGACCCTACTGTGGTATCAACCTTTCTTGGGCAACTCCAAAATGCAGATTTCTGCAGCACTACCTTAAGAGCAAGAGTTGCATTCATGGCACCTCCCAAGTGGTAATGTTTGTACCTATGCTCTTGCTTTACTTTTTAAACAGGTATAGCAAACAGTCCTCTAAATGCAGCCTTGTCACCATGGAGGTGAGCAAATTCAAAAAGTAATTGTAGATGGAGAATCATCATCCAGTGAGGGTGTTTCTGTTGGAGGCACATCAAGATCTGTTCTTGGTCAAGTGCTGTTCAATATTGTTATCTATGATCTGGGAGGAAACATAAAATTGTTGCTATTAAAGTTTGTGGATGAGACAAAAAGTGGTGGAGTGGCAAATAACGATAAGGCCAGGTCACTTCTACAGAGCTATCTGTATTGCATGATAAGCTTGAACAACAGGCAGTTTACTACAGCTAAATCCAAGGTCATACTCCAGGAGCTAAGAATGTTGGTCACGCGCAGAAGCTAGGGAACTGTACTTTGGAAAGAAGTGACTCAAAAAAGGAGTTAGGGCTGTGGTGAACGACCAGCTGAGCATGAGCTGCCAGTCTGATGCTAAAGACTGGTCTAAACACGATCTTGCACTATCAAGTGTGATTATTTTGTTCTTTTCTTTTTTTCCCTGAAACAGCAATACTGGCTCGAGCCCTAACATGCAGTTATGCCTGTATAAAGCACCTTTACCGGTATAACTGCATGCACGCTAGGGGGTTGTACTGCTTTAACTATACAGCTATACTTAAAGCAGCACAACTTTTGTGTGTAGACGCATCCTAAGACAGCAAATACAAACCTTGGCTGTATAAGCGGGGGGATATTTACTAGAAGTAGGAGGCATTACTGCCTCTGTATATTCATTAGGAGACCACTACTGGAATACTAATGTCCACACTTTTAAAAAGATGTAAACAAATTGGAAAGGGTTCAGAAAAGATCTACACGAATTAGTGGAGGTCTGGAAAATCTGCCTTATAACAAAAGACTTATGAAGTTTAGTCGACGTAGTTTATTCAAGTAGAGCTTTAATGGTGACTTAATCATGGTCTGTAAGTTCCTACATGGAGAGAAGGTTTCTGATAGCAGAGGGCTCTTCAGTCTAGCAGACAGAGGCATAACAAGAGCCAGTGGTTGGAAACTCAATCCAGACGAGAAATAAAGTGCACATTTTTAATAGTGGGTATGTGTATACTGTAATCAAACACCTGCGGCTGGCCCGTGTCAGCCAAATTGGGATCATGGGGCTTGAGCTAAGGGCTGTTTAATTGCAGCATAGAAGGTTGGGCCCGGGCTCGGGCTGGTCCCTCTCCCCACAGGATCCCATATCCAAGCTCAAATGTTTGCATCGAGTCAGCTGACAGAGGCCAGCCAGGGGTTCTTAATTGAAGTGTAGACACACCCAGTGCAGGTAATAACCATTGACACAACTTATCCTCTCTCACTTGACATCTTTAAGATATGACTGGATGGCTTTCTAAAGAATATGCTGTAGCCCAACCAGAAGTTATGGGCTTGATGCAGGAATCACTTGGTGAATTATATGAGCTATGCTGTGCCTTCTGGCCCTAAAAATCTCTGAATCATAATCACTCCTTATACCACCCCTACACACACCTTCTCTGAGCAGGAAACCAGCGTTGGCCACACTAGCATTCCCACCTTCACCCTCACTCCCCCTCACCCTCATCACACATACACACTCACTAGGTACTTGAAGAGCACTGGCTATCAAATGATGATACTAAATATGGGAGCAATGAGGGCAGAGCACAGGGAAGGATCTCCCTGTGCACCCTATCCCCCACCAGCACATCCATTGTGAAGCAGCCATAATTTGACCCCTAAAGTTGTTCTTTGCCCATATGTGTACATAAAATAATGGATGTAACCAATTAATGGATTTGCCTCATCCAATAGCTATTTCTTCCCTTGCTAAAAAGCTTAGCAGAAGTGGTTGTAGTTGAAACAAAACGACTTTTTTTTAAAAAAAAAAGCTTGTAATAATGTAATCTTCTTTCACAAATTATCCTATTGATTTTCTTAATTGTCATGTAACGTAATGAAAAGTTCATATTACTAAAGATCCAGGATGTTGTCATGCAGACTGTCTGCTCATTTAGTTTGTTACGGAAGAATTGCCATTTAGCCTCTGAATGCATAAAAGATGTTGAAAATAGTCACCGTTCTGTTATGTATTAGAATTTGTTGTTGGTAATCTAACTTTAGTTTAATATGAATCCTGTTTTCTAAATTTTCTGAATTATTTCTTTCATCCAATAGAACTCACTTAAAAGAACCATGAAAGTTTCCAACCTGCTTCATGCATTTATCTGATAATTAGCACTTATTTTGTCACCCATCATATTCAGCAACCTGGACTTCCTGCTGAGAAGTATTATAGCAGTAAAATGCTCCCCCTCTACAAAACACAGAAATCATTCACAGATACAGAGAGAGAGAATCCCTGATGTGCATTTCTAAAAAGTGTTTTGAAAATTGAAACATATGCATCTGTTAGTTGTAAATATTCCTTCAGTTAATTAAAGCAGTGGAAGTTCTCACTGCAGTTTTACTTTAAGCTATTATTCTACTTTGAAAAGTGACTATGTACAAATGAAACTTTCTCATACATCAGATTAGTGTGTGTAAGTGCTAATCCTTGTGTGTTTAGAGTCAGATTTGCTTGTTATTGTGTCAAAAGTAAGGTTTTCTTACTCTTGTTAGCTCTGAAAAGCCAATAGAGGTAAGGGAGAGTGAGCTGAACTCTTTTCCATCAACAGAAATGTTTATTAAATTATAATTGCACACACAGCCAAGCAGTTATAGCAGGGCAAAGCCACTGCGGGCAATGAGGTTGCATGGGGTCATGAGAGGCATAATGTGTCCTGCAAAAATTTTTATTGCTGGTGGTGATAAGGGAAAAGGGAAGAGCCCGGCTTTACTTTCAGATAGTAGGTTGAGGTCTGTTTTCTTCAAAACTGAGCGTATTTGGTTTGGAATTCATTGACAGACAGTAAATCTGAAACTCCATTATGCGATTTTCACAGAGTCAATGTTCAGAGCAGACAAATAATGCTGAAATAAGCGGTGCCATTTATTGGCTAAACATTAATAGCTAAAAGAGCTGAGCAAATAATTTGCAAAAAATAGTTTAGTCAATTCATGTATCTTTTTTTCAGTTTGTTGAGTGGCTGCAAAACAAATCAAGCTATACTCTAATTTATGCTCTGCGTTTATTCAGTTTTGTGAAATTCCTTTGTAACTCTTCTCAGTTTGCTTTCAACTTAACTCTCTTGAGTAATGGTGTATTGTCTGCAAACTTTGCCATCCCATTGTTTACCCTTTTTTCAAAATCATTTATGAATATGTTGAACAGCACTGGTCCCAGTACAGATCACAGGTCACTGGGGGACACCACTATTTACCTCTCTCCACTCTGAAAACTGACCATTTACTTCTGCCCTTTGTTTCCTGCCTTTTAACGAGTTACTGATCCATGAGAGGACCTTCCCTCTTATCCCATGACTGCTTACTTTGTTTAAGAGACTGTTGTGATGGACCTTGTCAAAGGCTTTCTGAAAGTCCACATATGCTTATAAAATTTTGGATGATACCGACCTTGGTTGCAAGCACATTGGAGGAGAGCACCTGTCAGGGATGCTCTAGATATACATGGTCCTGCCTCAGCAAAGGGGGATGGACTAGATAACTCTCAAGGTCCCTTCCAGCCCTACATTTCTATGATTCTAACCACATAAGAAGGGTGGATGTTTAAAGGTGGTTTAGCACACCATCCTCTCCTCTGCATCTCCCATTTCTTACTTTAGGTGGCACCCCACATAGTGTGCTGGATTTTGTGAATCTCATTTTAGGCACCTGTCTCTCCCTGTTCATCATATAGGGAATGTAGGTACCTAACTTAGGCTTTGTGGATACCAGTGTTGTTCCAGTGATTTTCTGGGTGCCTAAAAGTTAGGCGTTGTGATGCTCAGTGTTGCAACACCTAAGTCACTTTGTGGAGCTGGGGCTACATGACTGTCTTTCACCATATATCATATTGCTGATGGCATGGCCAGGATTTCAAATATTAAACTATTTGGAATGCATGCTAGTGAGTAATAAAATATTCAAGGATCACGGAGAATAAATCTACTTCGGTAAGATTCATCCAAGTTTTGGGAGCCACATGACAAAACCAAACGTGTTACCTTTTCCCCTGTGCTGAGCTGAACTTGAGTTGATACCAGGCAAATAACTTGAACTGAGTTGATACCAGGCAAATAATTTCAGTACCAGACAAATTGGTTGAAACTATAGTAAAGAACATGATTACCAGACATGTAGATGAACATGATATGCTGTAAAGGGAAGTCATGCCTCACCAATCTATTAGAATTCTTTGAGGGGGGTCAACAAACAGGTGGACAAGGGTGATCCAGTTGACATAGTATACTGCGACTTTCAGAAAGCCTTTGACAAGGCCCCACACCAAAAATTCTTAAGCAAAGTAAGCAGTCATTGGATAAGAAGGGAAGGTCCTATTATTGATTAGTAGCAGGTTAAAAAACGGGGGGGAAAGAGTAGGAATAAATGGTCAGTTTTCACAATGGAAAGTGGTAAATAACGGGCTCCTCCAAGTATCTGTACTAGGACCCATGTTGTTCAACATATTCATAAATGAACTGGAAAATTATGTAAACAGTAAGGTTGTAAAGTTTGCAGATGATACAAAGTTACTCAAGATAGTGAAGTCCAAAGCAGACTGCAAAGAGTTACAAAGGGATCTCACAAAACTGGGTGACTGGGCAAAAAAATGTAAGATGAAACTCAGTGTTGATAAATGCAAAGTAATGCACTTTGGAAAACATAATTCCAACTATACATACGAAATGACAGGGTCTCAGTTTGCTGTTACCACTCAAGAAAGAGATCTTGGAGTCATTGTGGATAGTTCTCTGAAAACATCTGCTCAATGTACATCAGTTAAAAAGGCTAACAATGTTAGAAACTGTTAGGAAAGGGATAGATAATAAGACAGAAATTATCACAATGCTACTATATAAATCTCTGGTATGCCCACACCTTGAATGCTGCATGCAGTTCTTGTCGCCCCAACTCAAAAAAGATATATTAGAATTGGAAAAGGTAAAGAGAAGGGCAGCAAAAATGCAAGGAGAGACTTAAAAAGACTGGGACTCTTAAGCTTAGAAAAGAGACGACTAAAGGGGGATCTGATAGAGGTCTATAAAATCATGACTTTGGTGTGAAGAAAGTAAATAAGGAAGTGTTATTTACCCCTTTACATAACACAAGAAACAGGGTCACCCAATGAAATTAATAGGTAGCAGGTTTAAAACAAACATAAGGAAGTACCTCTTCACACAGTGCACAGTCAACATGTAGAACTCTTTGTCAGGGGATGTTATGAAGGCCAAAAGTATAACTGGGTTAAAAAAAAGACCTAGATAAGTTTGTGGAAGATAGGTACCTCAATAGCTATTAGCCAAGATCATCAGGGCACAGCCTCATGCTCTGGGTGTCCCTAATCCTCTGACTGCCAGAAGCTGAGACTGGATGATAGGGGATAGATCACTCGATAATTACCCTGCTCTTTTAATTCACTCTGAAGCATCTGGCACTAGCCACTGTCAGAAGACAGGATGTTGGGCTAATTGGATCATTGGTGTCTATGCCCGATCTTATGTAAATTAAGCTGAGGCTGGCTGGAAGACAAGAATTCTGTTTTGCAAAATATTTCAAGGTCTCTACATTTGTTTTTTGTTCTGCATCAAGATGAAACTAAGACCTTTCAAAATATTTCACAAAAAACAGGGAAACCCACCTCAGGATGGCCATGAGCCTAGTAGTTAGGGCCCTTACCTGGGATGTGGGAGATTCATGGTCAAGTTCCTGCTTCAAATCAAATAGAGAGAGATTTGAACCTGGGTTTCTGCATCCCTGGGGAGTGCCCCAACCACTGGGCTATTAGCTATTCTGGAGTGGGTCTCTGTTTTTGACCAGACATTTCATCCTGAGAAACCTTCCTTGAAGGTTTTGTTGAAATGGATACGTTTCCACAAAAAGTCTGTTTTTTGTTTGTTTGTTTTTAGAAAGAAACATTTAGTTGAAAAATTATCGACCAGCTCTAAATGAAGCCTGGCCAATCTGATCAAATTTGAATTATCTCTCTTTTTTCGCAGAAGGTGACCTTACACTGCCTATGTTTCGCAGAAATTGTTCACCACTCCCCCCCCCCCCCCCGCATTGTTAGATGAAACTGATGTTTTCAAGCTTTTACTTGTTTCAGCCTTTGCTTCCATTTTGCAGGTTTGTTTTCGGTTTGTCAGGTGTTACAATATTTGCTCTCCAAATTACATCAAAAGTCCTTATTTGGCATCCTCCTCCTGCTGCAGGGCACAGCAAGCAAATGAAAGGTATTAAAATGTGAAAGCAATCATCAGAGCATTTACTTAGTGTCAGCTTTGGCAAGCTGGATGGGAGGATAATTTGGCAGAGTTTCCTGTTTAGAAGGAACTCGTGCCAAAGCCATTTTGACACCTGGACTGTAATTTTACTGATAACTGTGTTTTCAGTCATATAAAAGTTCAGTGTAGATCAACTATATATACATTCCTATAAATTCCTGTGTCAGTTACATATTGGGTAAATTATAGTCATCCAGAGCTCCTGCAGAAATGCCCATAGGAGGGCACTTTGGAGGAGGAACTCTCTGAAATGCTCTCTCCATGGAGATGTTCCCAAATCATTCCATTAGTGCAAAGATTTAGCCCACATTGAACACATAGGGAAATCTTCTCTGATGTTTCTGAGGCACTGGGCAATCCACATGGAGGCTAAATATCTGGCTAAATTGCCATGACCTTACCTTTATCTTCAGATGATTCTCCTAGTGAGATCTGTGCAACACCATTATCTTCAGTATATTTATGCAGGTTTAATTTATTGCTTCTTAAATGTAATTTAGTGAATAATTCTGTTGATGATGGACTAGAACAGGGGCTCTCAACTGTGGTCCACCGCTTGTTCAGGGAAAGCCCCTGGCGCACCGGGCCGGTTTGTTTACCCGCCAGGTCCGCAGGTTCGGCCAGTCACGGCTCCCAGTGGCCGTGGTTCACCGCTCCAGGCCAATGGGGGCTGCAGAAAGTGGCACAGGCCGAGGGACGTGCTGGCTGCCCTTCTCGCAGCTCCCTTGGTCTGGAGTGGCAAACCGTGGCCAGTGGGAGCCGCAATCAGCCGAACCTGCGGACGCAGCAGGTAAACAAAGCAGCCCGGCGCGCCAGGGGCTTTCCCTGAACAGGCGGTGGACCACAGTTGAGAACCACTGGACTAGAAGGAATAGAAACCAGTTTACTCTACCTTAGCTGTGTTGGCTCAACATGATTAACTAACAGGAGTAAAAGCTACTAGAAATATATGTTTGTTACTAAGTCAGCAGATGTGACTCTGAATGCACAGAGAGAGACCTGGTGAATAAATGGTTGCCAGTTTTATACAGTCCCATTTCAAAGTAACACTGTATCTTAAGTTAACAATTATTTCTAATATATAATGGAATATATATATATTTCCAATATATTATGGAAACATATTTTTGTAATGTTAACTATACTTATGGGTAACTGCCGTTCATTTTGTTTAACAAACAAAATATCCTCCAAAAGAGAAAAACGTTCTATTTTAATTATTTTTTCTTTGACTCTCCTTAGATTCCACATAATTTTCATGCTGCAACATATGTGTGTGTGTGTGTGTGTGTGTGTGTTTATAGTAAAGCCTGCAGTAATTTTTGTTGTAGTAGTAGTAGTCGTTTTTTTGATGTGTAGTACCAATAAAGGTGAAAACTCTATTGTGAATATATTTTGTAAGAGTATTGCAGAGGGGAATACTATTTAAAAATTCTTGACTTAGTTGATACAGTATTCTCAAGATTATGTTGTTAAGAAAGGTGAGTATTATGGTATTATGCTGTATCTTCTTTATCACTTAAATATTTCTTTATTTGTCGGCACAGTTGTCAATAGAATCCATTCATTGTAACATTTCTTTTTTTGACTTGCAATTTTTATGGGGCTATTTTCTTTATTTTATTTTGTAAATCCTGGGAAATAATGAGGTTGTATGCTAATAATATATAAAGGGGCTAAACTATGGGTTCCCAGTTCTAATAATAGAATAGTCGAGCCAATCTTACTTTCTGCCTGCATTAAACTGAGTAATTGTATCTGTATACATTTAAGAAAGGGAATTACAGAGCAGAGCAGAAGTGGTTATGCACAGTTTTATAAAACACAGCACCAAAACAATAATGCCAGACTGAATGCTTATTTAAATGATTTTACTGGGCTAGGTGTTTCTTTGAAGTGATTAAAGAAATATATAATTAATTGATATAAAGGTAGGTAGATATAATGTTGGATTGTCAATGTTCACTTCTGCAGATGTATCTTTTGTGTTGAATTAGGTGGAAACGGCAACCGATTCAGATACCGAGAGCAGAGGCCTACGGGAATACCATTCCGTTGGAGTGCAAGTGGAAGATGACAAACGGTAACTCATGCAAAATAAAAGTGTAACCTTTCAGAAGACAAAACACTTTTGTGAACAAACTGCTAGCAAACACGTAGATGATGCTGTCTAGAAATAATTCACAAGGCCAGGCTTATATGTGCATGTTGGCCAACTGCTAATGTTGTAAGAGATGCTTTAGCTCTCCCTTCATATTTACTCAGAGTTTCCAGGGTTTTTTTTCTTCGATTGGGAGGAAGTTAATGTTTGTAAGGTGAACTTAGTGCTCCTACTTAATGAGAGGAATCACAGAACCGGTGCAAGCACACTGACGCGCCAGTCCTGCAAAGGGATCCCCATGGCTGAATCTTTATGCTATACAGTCCATTTGCAGGATGGGGCCTACCTCAACCCTGACCTAAAGGGACTACTTCTAGGAGTCAGTTTCCATGGTCAATCAATCCTTGTCCAGGATTGTCCTGAGACTGCTGACAAATGTGCTAATTCTGGTGGTGGTAGGTGTTTTTATTTAGACACTTGTCCACCTGGCTTTGGACTGGGACTACTATCTAATTTCACAGAAGCCATCAAACAGCCTTTGACGATAGTAATCACCTTTGCTTACAACTGACATGAGCTAAATTTGAACAATTGACCTGTATATTTCATGAACAATCCTTTGAGCCTCTGTTACAACTATTGAACATGAATTTATTCTAATATTTCAGTATCCAAGGTAAGTATATCACGACACACTCACCATTTCATAATAGTTCTATACAGTGTTTAAACGCGAACAAACATAAAACCACACCAGCCTCCTACCACTTTTTACATTTATTACAAAATTCTTGACAGCCTTAACTCAGAATGTCTTTGAGTAAGACACTTAGTACTTGAAATAATTGTAAATATTTATTTGATAGTCTTCATTTCAACAGTACATGCAGCACAGCAGGTCTTTGGTGCGATTTCTAGTTCTGTTTATTAATGTTGTGCAATATAATGTAATGTGAGAAAAGATCAATATTCGCTTCCAAAGGTGGTTTAAATCATTTTCATTTATATCTTTGTTCAGATCAATAATGACACCAGATAGACGACATATAGATTTTTTGTGTTGTCATTCACTCTCTTACGTTAAGTAACTAAATCAGTTGTAGGGTAGATTTTGACAAATATTAATTGAAAAATATCCTGTATGCCAGCAAAAATATTTTTTACTATTAGATGCAGAAAGAAAATCAGATGTGTTTTGCCAGTACATTATTCCCTCTCAACGTACGTATTTTTCTTTCTTTTTTTTCCTTGCCCAAGACATGGACGGTTTAAACGTTCAAATAGTGTAACAGCAGCTGTTCAGGCTGACCTGGAACTGGAGGGCTTTCCAGGACACATAACAATGGAGGACAAGGGACTTCAGTTTGGTTCATCATTCCAGAGGCATTCAGAGCCTAGCACTCCTACCCAATATGGTGCAGTAAGAACAGTACGGACACAGGGACTGTTCAGTTACAGAGAAGATTACAGGACCCAGGTTGACACCTCAAATCTTCCACCACCAGAACCCTGGCTGGAGCCAGCCATTGAGACAGTTGAAACTGGTCGGATGTCCCCATGTCGACGGGATGGGTCTTGGTTTATGAAGTTGCTACATACTGAAACGAAGAGGATGGAAGGATGGTGTAAAGAGATGGAGAGAGAAGCAGAAGAAAATGATCTTTCTGAAGAAAGTAAGAACACCTCAGTATCTTTTGTTACATACATTTGACAGAGAATGTGAAGCTGTGGTTTATATTTATCATTAATTGTATATATTAATTTTATATATTAATCAATTTCTATACCACTTGGAAATGTCTTAGACCCTCTACAAGACAAACAGAGAGAAGGTTTCCACTCTGAGGCGCTTACAGTTAAAGCCCCCAATCCCGCAGTTGACTGTGCAGGCAAACTGCTGTATCTGAATGGAGCCCCACTGAAGTCAAAGAGGGTCCATCTGTACAGTCAGTTCCAGGATCAGCCATGGTTTTTGACATCATGAGTGAGATTCTGTGCTCTGCCTCTAAGAGAGAGAGGAGGAGCTAATGTCACAATAAGTCACTCTTGTGCTCACCTGATTCTGAATTGCTCCAGGGGTCATAGCAGGCCTCGGTGTAATTTAGTCCTGAGGAGCTTCTATCTTATGGCAACCTGCCCATGCCTAAGTATGGCAGGAGCATTGCCCAGAATCTCTTTAGTGCTACATGCTTGAGCCCCACCCCTGATACAACCTTTCTGGCAATCCTGTGCCAGGGCATGTGAGAGGATTCTTGAGAGACAGCCTCCAACAGTCTTCTTCAGTTCTGCACCGCAAAACTTTTCTCCCAGCTGGATCCAGGCCTTTTAGAACCCTTTTACTCTACTCCAGCCCTTTTCCTGGCATAAAGGGGCGGGAGCGATGGTGGGGGAAACAAAGATTGGAGAGGAAATAGAGTGAGGAAAGACAATGGTTACAGCAACAGGATTCTGTAGTTATTTGGGCATGTGTCCTTTTAGATGGTTCAGTTACATTTTGTTGTTGCGTTTTTTAGAGAGAATCATCATTATTTGCTCGCTTCTTGTGGAGACCATGAGAGAAGTGATGGAGTGAACTAAAAAGTGATGCAGGTTTCTTGGAGCCAGAGCCATGTTGGCATGAATGATGCTGATAAATAAAACTGCTCCTACCAATCTGTTAGATGCCTCCCCACAACTCTATCCATTGCCATGTATATTTTAGCCTTTGTCGACAGGCTTTTTGGCCAGTTTTCAGTTTGCATGACAATGTTCCTATCGCAGCCAATTTGAGTTGTTTATTTTCAGTTCAGACTTCCTCAGGCACAGGATCAATTCATTTAGACTTTTGCTGCCCACATATTTCCTCTTCAAGCCCTGCCTGACTCTGAATGTTCTTGTTTGACTGCTTCCTCTCTTCTATGTCAGATTCATGTTTTACCCTCACATCTCTGGACAGTCGCACAGTCCACTGTCCCATTTCTATTTCTTGACTCCTCTTTTTCAGAGGAAAGACAGGCTGTTCTGTTATTAATTCATTTTTATTTACCCTTAATTATTTTGCTCCACCATGCTGTGCAAAAGCCTTTGCTGAGTAACTGCATTATCATACTGCTGCAAGGCCAGTCTTTCCACCTCAACCTCCTCCTTTTCTCTTTTGTCATTCCTTTCATTGTGTTATGTCTGAGATTGGATTGTAAGCAATTCAGATGAGGAAGTTTATCTTCATACTGTGAACTTCTTAGTACACTCTTAGGTGCTATTAAATAATAATAATAATAATTTTATAATATTGTGCTTTTGTTAGAGTGGCTTTTAAGACTCCCTAGACTTCTTCCATAATAGTGGATTTTAATATCCCCTCTCATGTACCTTATTCATCAGATTTCTCAGTTCCCCCAAATCGAATGCCCTTGTACTATTGCAATCTGTAAATCATTTGCTTTGATGAAGTCAAGTAGCTCAAAGACACAGATTCCAAGGTTCTCTGTTGTTCTCAGTCACTGTTCAGTCCTCAACTGGTAGATACAGCTACATTTGGTTGGGGTCATTACTTTCCGGAACATAAAACAGTCTTCTAAATACCTTAGGAAGCTTTGATTATGTCATGTTGGATTAATATTGATATCTGGATCCTTAACATCCCCTGTGCTTATAGCATCCTGCAGTTTAGATTACCATAAAGTACAGTGCTGCACCAGTGTAACCATACTTTTCAGATAGTTGTGTGGGACAGATGTCCATGAGGACATCATTTGGCTTGCTGCATTTTTATTGCTGTTTAGATCTGGTGAGACAATTTCAACAAAAAATAAATGTGGAGGAAATGAGAATTGAAATGTCATGACTTTATTTTTCTCCCATTTGCTGAACAACTCTATTACTGGTGGTGGTGCAAGAGAAGGAGAAAAGCCAGCCTCTTGTTGCTGAGATGGAGTCACTGAGATAAAATAAACATGGACTCCCTGTGATGCTGTTTTTACAGGATTATGTTTCAGAGAGCTGCACTTTGGCGGAGATTCTGCTGTTGCTGACACTGAAGTCAATTGAGTTATTACAGGTTTACGTGGTGTAATTGAGAGCAGATTTTGGCTCCAACTAATTGTAACATGTGGCATTCATACTGCTGCTTTATATAGTTATATGTCTCAAAGGTCCCTCATTTCAATGGACATCCCTCCTTTTACTCCCAAATTTACATGCATTAACTACAAACAAATTTGCATTGATATGATTTGCTTCAGGAAAAAAAAGAATCATGAAGTTATCAACAGAGTTACTTATATTAAAGGAATGAATTCCACAGCATTTTGGGTCTTCTGCATGAATAATTTTATTCATTTTGGGGTCTTTTTCACACACTGCATCCCACATTTAGGCCTTGGCAGACTGAGTGCTATTCTATCTACCATACCCCAGGTTTAGTGATAACCCAGCATGAAATTTATCTTGATGTATTTAAACATTTGGCAGATCCATGAAGAAAATAATCAGAAGTGCCTGGGCCAGAGGCAGCCAAGTGTATTTTTTCATCTTCCACTGGAACATACTATACCCAAGAAACTTCACAGCAGAGTTTGCCCATTCAAAATGTCACTGTTAATGCTGAATCCCTTATTTGAGTGTCAGATCTATTAATTGTACCACAAGTGCAGATATAGATGTATATCCCATAGGCGAACCTCGTACTTTACACAACCATTTATATTTCACAGATAATCTTGAAAAAGAGGGCTTAAAATAGAGTTATGTTTTAAAAAGCAATTTCACTTTGTGTGTTAGGACAATAGCCTTGAGATCTTAGAAAACTGTTTGATTGCCCTATTGATTTTTTTCTTTTACTGTAGCCTTTCTCCCATAATGTTGTTTTAAGATCTTCACTCATTGAGAAGGAAAGAATAATCACTGCACCAAAAATAACCTTTCATGTCTCAAAGTCCCTCTCTTTATTTATCTATTTACTTATTTATTTGCTCAGTTAACAGTAAATTATACTAGTGCATTTATTTCTGTAAATGTCATTTATTATTTATGTGGGTAGATATTGGTGTTTTTATAGTTAGGAAATTCTGGCTGTTTCCAGGGTAAGTCATTTGACCATGTTCACTGGAAAAGTGGCCCACGCTATTTTGCAAAGATATGTGTTTCTAAACAACAGCAATTAGAGTCTCAGTTTTGCATTCAGGAAACTACGTTAGGCTTACCACTGTTGGAGGGGTGGTAATGAGAAGATCACTATCCATGTTCCAGAGCTCCACAGCACAAGGAGAGTGAGGAGCCATGTGGTCCTCAGAGTGCAGCAGAGGAGTGATTTCTAATGGCAGCTGGGAGACTTGCAAAATAAGGCAGTGAGTAAGTAAGCTGTGCAGGGCACTGAGAGTTGTGGGAGCTAAAGACACCACACCACAACATAGGGAGAGGCATGGGAGCCAGGAATACTGTGGTACTCTTAAGCTCCACATTTGTCCTGTTTCTTCAGAACCTGGAAATTAACGAGCAGACACTACCTATGTGCATTGTTATGCCTGAGGGAATTCTGCAGTAAAAAATTTAAAATGATGTGCACAATATTTTAAAGTTCTGCAAAATTCTGCATATGTTATGTGTCAAAATAACACAATATGATCATGCCAGTTTCAGTTATTTTGGTAATTTATTTCAAAATACTTGTCAACAAGTATGTCTGTAACAATACAGATGATAAAAAAGATTCGGGATTTTTTTTTTACAAATAGATTCCTTACTAGGCATATTAATACAGAACTTTGAATAATACTTCATTTAAACAATACAGAAAAGAGTTTCCTGCACCCCTAAGAAGCAGTGCAAAGGCTTGGGGGAGTCAGGGGTAACAGAGGAGCTGACGGAGGGGGAAATAATTTCTGGAAAGGAGCCTGGGAGTGAACCAGGAGGGTTGTTCGGTGTGAGAGAAGTATGGAACAGATTTTTTGGGGTTTTTTTGGAGGGAAGGGATTGTTAGGGAGTTGGGGAGCCTCCCCCATGCAGAGCCTGGCTGACCCCTAGCCTCTCCCAATCAGTCAGGCACATCTGCCTGTGTCCTCATGTGTCCCTGCATCCCTCTCCCCACTCCCATTCAGCCCCCACCCCAGGTTATGACACTCCACTAGCCCTTCTGAACCCCAGTCTATGTGACCCCCCCAACAACCCCACGTACCCTGCTCTGTCTATCCCCCCACCCATATGTGCCTCCTGACCTGGCCCCAGGGGCAGGGCGCTGTGAGGAACACAGCCTCCTCTTCCTTCCTTCCTCCATAGCTCACTGCTACGGCCAGTGAGCCGGTTGCCCTCTGTTCTGGTGCTACAGAGGCCCCTGATGGGCAAAAGGCATAACTGCAGTGACTCTTTGTCAGAATGTATTTTCTGTGGAGAAAAAAAAATTTGTGGGGGGACATGAATTCTACACACACACAGAGGCACAGAATACCTCCAGGAGTAGCACATCAAGGAATGTTACAGTGGAAAGCCAAACCAACAGCCAAAGCACCCAAACATTCAAATATATGGAAATTAAGAGATGAGGGAAAGTAGATAAACACTCAGATACATTTACAGTTCATACAGTACCCTAAATAAGTATGCCTAGTCCAAAAGCATTTTCATTCTGCCTCAGTGTAGTCACCCAACCTAGTCTAGATACTGTACCCAATTCCCAAGTACTATGGTGAATTACACGCAGTGAATGCCTAAGACAGCCCAAATGTCACTGCACTCTGATTCCAGATGTTCAGGGCTTTGGGTGAAAATTACTTGTCAGTGGCAATGCGTTTCTCGGGCAAAATTCTCCATATCACAAAGTACCTCAACCATTGGCTCGCTTGTTGCTGATGTGAGAGGCCACAGAATGGGTATGGCAACTATGATACCCTTTGGCCCCTGAGGCAGTGTCTCTAGGTTAGATGGGAGAGGCATATTAGCAGAGCACTGTGGAGAAGATCTACATTGCTGCTACCTGAGCTGGATCTATTGAATTGCTAAATATACTGGGAGGAGTTGTGTATAGGCCTAAAATGCAAACTTTTAAAA
Organism: Caretta caretta; assembly: GCF_965140235.1. Taxonomy (NCBI): domain Eukaryota; kingdom Metazoa; phylum Chordata; order Testudines; family Cheloniidae; genus Caretta; species Caretta caretta. Next base: position 41,057,149 of record NC_134208.1, read on the forward strand.
AATAGTCTACTATTTGTGGAATTCTGTATGAAAAAAAAACAAGACTTGGAAAGATTTGGAATGAAATTTACTGTTCAAACTACCTTGATTCATTTTGTAACCACTTCAGTCCATAAGACAGTAGTTTCCTCCAGGTGGAAGGTATATATTTGGATTTCTCGTGGTAGGTCCTATTGCACTGCAATCCTGATTCTTACACAGCCAGAAAGCAGCATCTCCTCCTCTCTTGCAGACTATCCCTCTTTTACAGTGTTGCGTCTCCTCCTAGCTTCTCTGATCAGTTCCCCCACCTTCTTGATATGTTCCTGACTCATCATCTCGACACATTCGCTTCACCCACGACCACCTGTTTTGCTCCCATGACCCTTATTCCACCTCATGCCTACCTTTTCCTCACTACTTTTTTCCCATCCTGCTTGCATGCCTCTGTTCCGATTCTCCAGCTTTCCCTCTTGCCTTCCCTCACCTGTTTCTGCTACTATTCCTTCTACTTTCCAGGTCTTGGTGGAGCCCCTTTTCTGTGGTTACCTGTTACTCTTTCTCCCTTCCCATGCTGCTGTTCCTTCCAAGTTTCTCCAGAATCCACACAAAGACCTATATACCAGACGCTCCACCTACCTTGCAGCACCCATAGATTTGCACCACTCTGGATTTTCAGGGACGAGATGGTTATCTGCAGCAAAATACTGTGACCCTAGGCACACCTGTAGTCACACCCTACATACAACTGCAATGATATTTGTACAAAGTATGCCTTGTAAGGTATCATGTGAAAGCTAGGAACCTGCTGATTATTAATACTATTATAAAATGCATGTGTTAACCTTATATGTGAAGTTAGAAATTCCCTCTGTATGATGTTACTAGAGCATGTTTAAGACAAGACAGCCTAATCTAGGTAAAGGCGATAAACAGGTCTGTGCTAGACAAAGGAATGTGGATTGACCTCAATTTACATATTAGCAGTAAACAAAGCCATTGCTAAACTAGCAGGGGTTATCCTGGTCCTGAACTCGAGAGAGCAGACTGAGCCCCCAGGAGGCCGTCCTGACTTGTAAGACAGAGACATCCCTTTGGGATATAAGGAACACAGAGATACTCCATCTTGATCCTTCACCTTAGGAGACAAAGAAACCAAGTGATTTGATATCTGTGATATGTCCTGGCCAGTAAAAAGTTGGGTAAGAGACTGGGGGTAAAATAAACCTTTTTGAACAAAGACTGTAACTTGCTACATTAAAGTTTAGACTTTCAGATGCATGTTTTCACTTTTATTTGCTTGTAACTATCTCTACTTTTTATCTCTTTTAGTTGGTATCACTTAATCCATGCTCTTTTGTAAACTTGTTTTACATTTATTATAAGCCAGTTCTGTGCTGTGTTTGAAGGGAAGGGTGTATCTACCCCAGTTAAATTAATAAGATGTGATGTACTGACTAATTAACAGAGCAGCAATCTTAATATTGTCTGTGGATGCACAGTGGTAGGGGCTGTGCATTGCAGAGAAACATCTCTGAGGCACTCGGGCTGAAGTTTATTGATCGTTACCTGCTAGGCAAGATCTGGGCCAGGCAAGCCTGGAGCAGTTTGCTGGTGAAGGAGACAGATTAGGGTGACCGGGAGCTGACACACAGTCTAACTGCCAGCAAAGCTCACTCTTGCTGAGGAAGAGAGGTAACACAGTGTCTCACAATTCTGGGTATCCCCAGCAGCATGTTACAAATACTAACAGTAGCAAAGCAAGATTCTCATTAGAAATGAACAAGTTTACTTTGCCTTCCCTTCTCACCACAGCAGTCTTGGGCCACAGTGAAGTGACCCTTCCCCACAATGATGAAAATTGGATGCAGCCCTCTAGAGCTTTTAAAAGCTAACACTGCCCAGTGGAGGGGAAAATTGCTTTCCCAATGAAGGGATTAGCATAATACTTGATGCCTGGACAGGAGGGGAGCAAGCTCAGTCTGCAACTGGGCTCTTGTTCATCTTGAATCCATGCTTTGGAGACACATTTCCTAAATGAAATGGTTCACATTTCCCAAGCAGTGCAGGAAATTTAGCAATATATATTAAAATTAATGAAAGAGGTGTGGCTAAATCCACTATACTGCTCTGAAAATCTCAATTAGTATATTTTGTTATGTCCACCAATTAATAAGAAAGCTTTCCAGGTGTCTTATTCTAAGTAAAAGTTATACTTTTATTTTAACTAAAAAGCTTACTTACATATTTTCCCTTTCCTGTTCAGGTATCCAGTCCATCAGCATCTGTTGGAATTTAAATAAAAAATTAAATGGCTAAAGAATATCTTTGTTTCCCCAAAACAGTATTTTAAAGCCAATAAAACACTGTGTAAGGAATCTAAGAATCTCTCTTAGCACATTAAGTGTTCTGCCTATATCTTCCCCCTCTTTGAATCCTCCTTCAGTTAGCTGGAAAGTGGATCTACATATATTCTCATTCTGTTCACAAGGATTCCATTGTGCAACTTTTGTGACAGTAGACATAATGTAAGATTAATTCCATGGAAATTTGTCAGTTAGGTAACATCTCAATAGCATGAAAAGCTGTGGGATTACTCAAGCTAAAATTAAGTGTGTCGTGCTTTTGAGCGTGCCCTGTAAGATTTCACTGCAGATTTGAGACAGCGGCTCCCCACTTTCATTTTTAAAAAGCAGCTAGAATGTCAATGGTTTGGTGTGTAGTCAAGACTCTGTAGTGTACTTTATCAATTATGTAAGATTCATGGCATAGGCCTGATTCTGTGCTTGTTAAAGTCAATGGCAAAACTCCCACTGACTCAGTAGAGGAAGGTTTAGTTCTGATTTCCAAACCACCCCACTGACATATGTCATATATTTTTAATCTTCCATTCTCATGGTTATACAACTTATTGAACTAAAATAGACATATTTGACAGTTACACTATTTGACATTTTTAACTGACACAACTTGTGCTGCAATAAAATGCCATCCCAGACTAACAAACCTATACATAGTGCTAAAAAACATGTGTGTTGTGAACGAGGTTTGCAGTTCAGTAAGAAGATTTAAGTTTAAAAAAAATTTATATAGTAAGTACTAAATATAATTTACTCACAAGCACAAAAAATTAGAAGTAGATTACAATCAAAATGACAACTTTCATATAGAATTATGATTTCATATATATGTATTTTTTATAACTTAGATGTTAATGCCTGAGAATTAAAAAACGATAGTGTTTTAAGAGGTTCAGTAACACATTTATTATTGGTAGTTTCCTCATTATTATCATATCGACTGCAACTGAGCAGAACTATTTTAACCTACGGGGAGTAGCGCTTAAGCAGAATCATGGTTACTTTTGTGTAAATCTGTATAACCTTTATCTACCCCTTTGTGCACATGTGATATAGAACTGTATTCGATTGTATGATTACATCATATATCCCAAATAATATGATCTAGCATCACACAGGATTTTTTTCTGCAGTATTATAACATGCTTGGTCCATGTGGAAAAGTTTCTGTGGCATTATTTGTGCATCTTGTATACAAATAACTTTCACAATCTCTCTATAAGCCCTGAACCTATTCCTGTTGAAGTCAGTGGTACAATTCCCATTCTCTTCAGATGGAGCACGAGCAGGGTCCTAAATAGTGGTACTCAATGGGAGAAGATTAGTTAATTAATTAAAGAGTGTATTGTAATTCACACTCATGAGGGAACAGAGCTAAAGTTGCATGACCATTTCCTGACTTTTGAGTGGTTAACTGTACAACCTTGATTTTCTCTTAGTAGGTTTTTCTTATATGGAATTGATAGATATGTTGGTTAATTTCATCATCGTTCATTGATTAGCAAAATTCTTTCTACGGATTACAAACATCTCAACCTCTACAGTCTCTAACATTCATCATCCCTTCATGGAGATAATCAATCTGCACTCATCAGAATAACTCCCCAATGCATGAAATTAATAACAAGGTTTTGGCTGTGTATTAATTCTGTGCTAAAGATTATGAACTGAAGTATTTCAATACTTAATTTAATTACAGTAAAGCTGAGAAACATGAATAAGAGAGATTCTCACTTGTTATAACTTTCTAAGTATGATTTACTTATTTAAATGTAAATAAAGTTAAGAAAGACTGTAGCAAAAGGTAGGCTCTTAATAATACATACTGGTTCACCAATCCCAGTGCTATAACATGTTACCCCCTGCTAAGAGCTAACTTTTGAAAGGTGATGTGTTGCAGTGTACTTCTGATATAGTATCTGCTTCAGTCCTTTGTTTCTAGCACTGCTGAAATATCATTCTAGACCTCTACAAGACTGGCACAAATCAGTATAGTAGGGTTTACTGAATTTGGTAGAAAGAAAAGGAGTACTTGTGGCTCCTTAGAAACTAACAAATTTATTTGATCATAAGCTTTCGTGAGCTACAAATAAATTTGCTAGTCTCTAAGGTAAGCTCATATGCTTAGGTGCTCTGTTTAATTTGGGCCTTTATGGATAGTCCTAAGTATGGGTCAACATGTACCTGCATCATTCCAGGAAGATCTCTGGGAGGCATTCAGGCTCAGGTTCCTCTGAGGTTCTTGTAGTAGGGTACTGGGTTCTGATCAGGGTCGGGGCAGCATCCACAGAATTGTTAGTGTAGTTCCGAGTGAAGGATCTTTATCATTTGAGCTTTCAGAGGTAGAGGATGAAATCCTGGCTTCATTGAAATCAATGGCAAAACTCCAGTGGGGGTTGGATTTCACCAGGAGAGAGAACATTTTGATTGTGAGATTCCCAGACTGGGTTTACAAGGCAGGCATCATCTTTTTACCCATAAACTGGGCAAATTTAGTATTAACATCATTCAAAGACAATTAACAAAGAAGTCCAGAATGCATTTCCAGGCATCTGAAGAAGTGGGGTTTTTACCCATGAAAGTTTATGCTCAAATAAATCTGTTCGTCTTTAAGATGCCACCAGACTCCTTGTTGTTTTTGTGAATGCCATTTTACAAAGTCTCTTTTCAGTATAAAACAATGTTTTAAGGAAAACTAATACAATATTGTTCTTGATTCATAATTATTTTATTTTAAGATTTTAACACATGAGCTAGCACTTAATATTTTATAGAGACTGTGCTTTAGAAAGATGTAGTACTTTAATTAGTTACTAGAATGTTAATGCATGGAATAAGCCCTGGCTAGTTAACAGAGCCCTGCTGCCTACGATGTGCTCTTAGGCCCTGATCCCAAGCCTGTTAGCATCATCAATAAATCATATTCCACTGTGGAGTAAAGATATTATTGGGTTGAGCTCCAGATTGTTAGTTGTGCCTGATGATGCTTGTGAGATAAGGTTAGAAAAACTGATGGACTGTGGAGTTGAATAACAATTTAGAACAGTGCTTGTGACAATCCACTGGTCTTATTGACTTTCATGGGCTGCTGAAGTATTTAAAGTTAAGTGCATACTTAAGTGCTTTGCTGGATAGGGACTAAAGCATTTGCTAAAATAACTTCAGAATGATGACCCTTGGGACTGAGCTTTGGTTTTGTCATTTACTGTATAAATCAAGGTTTGCCTTAAAACTAAAATCTGAGTGCCTGCCTCAGCAAGTTATTTAATATTTTCTCAAATCTTTGATTTCCTAGGAAGTGGAGACAGTGTTAGGCTTGCCCTCTTTTCCTACGTTAACCGTCCCTGCATTCTTTCCAATTAGTAATGTATTGTTTATTATTGCCAGGGGAGCAGGGAGGTTGGGTATAATGCTATACACAGCCTCAGAGTCTTCTGATAACTGCATCTTCCTCAGAAGTAGTTTGTCTACATAGTCTCTAAAACATAACAAAATAGTTACTAATATTCTGAAATAATAGGAGTTCAACTCAGTACTTGTATCTCATCACAGTTTTGCATTAACATTGCTTCAAAGACACCGGTTGGCAAAAACCTGTCTGCTTGTTCAGTTCTAGGTAAGATCCGAAGTGCTGTTGGAAGTGCTCAGCTCCTTATGTCTCAGAAATTCCAGCAGTTTTATTGGCTTTGTCAACAGAATCTGGTAAGTCAATATCCCTACCCACCTCTCTCTAATCCCTCCAATATCCTGGGACTGGCAGCTACAACTGCATGGCATACATATTACTGGATAGTTTAAGCAAGTTGATACCTACATTGATCCACAAAAAATTGGTTTTAACATTCCAGTTCAGAGCCAAATTTAACCATCTAGTTACTGCACCTGCATAAAGTTGTACAAGTCCTGCCGTTTCACTTTGGAGGGTTCCCATGGCCCTTATTTGTCCTAGAACTCTCTTTTTTTCTTCTTAAGCTGAGTCTGGCCATAAAAATATAGAATGGAGCTTCTTATTTTTCCCACAGAGTAAACGTAATTTCAGGCTAGGCAACTTTTATTTCAGATTAAAGAAAATAAACAAATATAAACTCTCTGTGAGACAGAAAACACAGTGACTTCATTTTGTAATATTCTGTATCTAAACTGAGAATGGCAGCCACCTTAGTAGTAGGGAAGAGAAGACTTCCCTTGATTTAAAGTTGCAGTACAAAGAGAACAGAATTGGCATGTGTTTCGGTTATATAATTACATATATACAGGTCTGATCCTGTCAAGTCAATGGGAAATGAACGCATGGAGTGCTTACAGCATTGGGCCCCATATTTTGCCTAGCCAATGATATATAAAAAGTCCTAGAGCTAGAGGAGCTCCAGTGCATTATCTGGTAAAATGATTGTTTTGGAAGTCCCCAAGAGTCTAATTCAGTTCTAAATGTTATTTTCATTAATATAATATGACAACTGCTATCAGGGATATGGAAACTGTTGGTACAAGATATTTATCTGTACAAGAACATCATTCTTCTAGTGAAGTACATTTTGTGATAAACCCATTCCTACTTCCTCAGGTTCATTTTCAACATTGAATACAATCTTTACCTTTTGTTTCCCTCTCTGCTTCTATTTAAAAAGTGCTAAATTCTGTAGCTTGTGTCACAGAAGACATGACCTAGGTGACTAGCTATACAAAATTGATCATTCATTAATATTTACTGAATAACCTTTTAAAGGCATGACAGTATATTCACACTGCAGATGCACATTTTGTTGCTTGTCACCTACAAAGTTAAACATCCAGGGTTTGAAAATTGTATCCAAAGTCTTACTGAGAAAGTCATTTAAAAAATGTCTTACTTTGAATATTGTGTATGGTCCTGATCCCACCCCACTGACATCAGTGGGGAACTTAGCCAGATACAGATCATTTAGCATTAAATCCACCACTTAAATGCAATCGCCTCTCTTTGGGGTAGAACACAGCAGCTTTCCAACAGCACACAATAAGACTAAATAAATATTTAAGACAAGAAGTGGGAAAATTCCACCTTATACCAGTTGAAACTACAGTGAGGATTTAGGAAGACAGAATGTAATTACCCAAAAAAGAATTTATCTAAGACAATGAACCCTCATCCTTAGACTTGCGAGAAGTGCTCTGAGATCTTTGAGTAGCACAATTGGTCAAGCTCTTGGTTAAAAGTCTCTTAGAAAAGACTCTCAACTGGTGTAAATCACATTGCTCTTTCAACTTCAAAGGAGATATGCCAACTTACATCAGCTGAGAATCTGGCCCATACTAACAACTAGAAAGAGCATTGTTGGTTCATTACTGCTCCCTACACAACCACCTGCACCAGTGTTTGTAACTGCTGAGTTTTCTTTGATGATTCCTCACCAATGTTCTATTCAGCACTGATCCTGCTCAGCTTGTGAGATCTAATGAGATCACACTCAAGGGTGTCATGGTTGCAGCAGACAAACACATAAGCATTGTCAAGGCCCTTTTTGTTAGTTCTTTGCTCCCTGCAGGATAAAGGCTGCAGTCATAAATAATCTAGTTTTAGAAGCAAAGCCTGAATTCAAAATTAGATACAAACAAATGAAAAGTTGCTGAATAAATTCAAACTTGAACAAGGCTTTTCCAAGCTTAGATGTTTCTAATATTAGTCCTTTTGGCTGGGGTTACCCTTCGAAAATAATGTACATTATTGATTTATACATATTAGCAGCAGGAGGCAGCCCCCTTGTGGTCCAGAGAATACAAAACAAGCTCCAGTCAACAGCAGCTATGTTGGAAAATATACTGTACTGAAATAGGTATGAGCAGAGCTGGGTGTACAGAAGAGCCATTGCCTTCAATTCAGAAGGGGATGACAACGCCCAATAAGTAGCCTCCAGCAGGCATCTTCTTATGGGTCTGTAATGTAAATTGGGAAAATGACAAGAAGGATTGAGAAGGCTGTGTTGTAATGGAGGAAGAACAGGTTGAAATAAAAGCTATATTAAATGTTGTACATTGCCACAAGACTCACCTGACGTGGACTGCATATAGGGGACCAATATCTTAAAATGAGTGGAGTCACACCAGTTTACACACCAGTTCAGGATCTGGCTCCTGTGACTTACTTGGACACAGGCTACAAATTATGTTGGAATAGACACAATTTTTAAATTAAATGTTTTAAGTCCCTCTAAACGTCATCTTTCCCCACAGGAAGTTTCCACTGAATCCACTGAGCTCCCATAAAAAAAGATACTTCCTTTAGCAGCGAAAGGCGGGGTTTCAAGTGAACTAATTAGAGACCTACTCATGAAGGGGGATGTCCTTCCCCCTTCTTATCAGATTCACAAGCCATTGACTCCCCACAGACTGGGCTACAGTGTGTGTGGAGGCTGCTGCAGGCAAAGGTCTACTGTGGTGGTTGTAGATTGTCTCCAAGGCTGCTCTGAGGCCTAGAGGGAAAGATTCCTTACTGCTGTCTTCACAGAGATCCTTACCACTCAGGCCATCTCTCTCTAAAGTTGTCCAGCTGGTCCCTGCCTGGAATAGCACTCTCAAGAAAATGCCTACACAGCAAAGGATTATGTCCCCATAATAGCTTTTCTTATATAATTTCCCTTTAGTACCCAAATGGATTCATAATGAGATGAAGGGTCTTCAGGCCAATTCATTACCACTATTATTGGCTGTCCATTAAGTCATACTGCCTGCCCTTGGCATAGAAACTACCTAATCAAAATATCTTGAGGGAAGAGCTTGCCCAGCCCTTTTGGGACCAACCAATAGAACTTTTAAAATGTCTTAGATAAGATATTTGTGCTGTACATAAACCCTAAGACCTGAGAAAATGTAATAGCAACAGTAAGCATAAGCTCGAAATTAATTCATAACATGATTATTTTTGTCTTCTACTCAGATATCACTAGTGGGATAAAAAAAATTGGTTTCTCATGTTCTCCTTCCTCTGTAATGATCCACAAACATAGTCTGTATGACAGCTTACTACATTTTAGAAGTGCAGGTCAGCTTTGCACAAGAATCTGCACAAGCTACAAGAATCAGTGTATAATGTATAACTCATAGATTTTGGGGTTGTATGCGAGGCACATATTTTCAGTCACAGTTCCCAGCCTCATAATTTACATTGCCTTAGCACTGTGTATCACTGTAACAATAGAAATGGTCACCAGGCATTTTCAACTGTATACAAAGGTGCTTTAAAGAACGTTGTTCAGTGGCTTCCGGTCTATTTATATTTTCTCTATTGTGCATATGTCAGGACCCCAGTGCCATGCCAAGGCCAACTTCCCAGGACCTAGCAGGATTCTGGGACTTATTGCAGCTTTCAATTGAAGACGTCAGCATGAAGTTTGATGAACTGCACCAGCTGAAACTCAATGAATGGAAACTAATAGAATCACCTGAAAGGAAGGTAAGCAGGCCAGATACAATAAAATTTCCCTTCAGATTATAGTGATAAGTCCTCCTGGTGTTACAGTCAGTCCAGAAAGTGATTGGTTTCAAACCTGAAAATAGAAAGTGACTATTTTCCATTGCCTCATCAACAGACGACACTGTCCAGAATCAGGGCCTTGAGGTTTATTTTTACTTTCTTCTCCCATTTTTGGTTTAAATTGTAAGATATAAATAATAAAGGTATAAATAGCCCTGTGCCTAGTCACTGTCATTTGGCCCCTTGAATTCTGATAACAAATGACTAGGAGCAGATTGGAATTGAAAGATGCTCTGATTCATTCAGATTGAAAATGCAACTGAAATAAAGTCCCTCATGCTGTCACACTGTGAGCAGTTAATATCTGGGGACTGCATCCTCTACTTCCTTCCTAATGGGGAGATCTGACTCCCCAAGATCTCTGGCTCTCTGGGGCTGTGCACCATCCCCTCTGAGAATCTCGAGGACTGCAGATCAGCCTGTGAACCTTGTGTGGATAGAGGTTGCATCCTTGTGAATTTCATGCTGTCTGCACTTGGGCTCTCAGGCTCCACATCCCTGCAGTCCCCCTTGTTCACACCAGTAGCAGCACAGATTGCAAATGAGCCACAGTGGCAATATTGCTGTGTATCTGCTTTCTTCTTTACGCTCCTGGCTCCATCTCTGCTGATTACAATATTGTACAAACAGGGAGGGTGTCTTTAGCTTAGAGTCAGTGAAGCTGGCCCCAACTGAATACTTATTTGGTTTTGGAATGCGACTGGAGGCATCTTGTCAGAAGTTGATGTGCTCTTTCACTTCTTCAGGCATTTAGTATAACTGCCTGCTCCTCATCTTGAGTTGCTTGGCCAGGTAGCTGGTGGGTAGGGAGTTTCGCTTTTGCTGATGGTGGGGGTGAAAGTAAAAGATGATTATAGTGGCAGCATTGGTGATTGTCTAAGGAGGAAACTAAATCCTAGTAAAGAGAGAGAAGATGGGAGGAAGGGCACTGGGATGTAATGCTCCTGGCTGAAAATAGCAAATAAAAACAAAGTATTCTGGCAGAACGTGCTTTCAGGAAGAACGGTGCCTGTGTCCCCTCTCAGGACTCTGCAATAAGTCCTTTAATTTGGAAAGTTGGAACAAGACTGCCAAATACTGTAAAATCTAACCAGTGATAAGTGCATTTGACTATTAGGTTCACCAGTTGCAATAAGAAAACCTACACAATTCATGCCCCTCAAAAGATCTTTATGACATAGGTCTTGCAGTGGATTAAATTAACAATTTACCAGTGTGTCCTATGTAAATAGTGACCCACTGTATCGATAATTATTGCAGCATTAACATGTACTAATGGCGGAAAGCTGCATCATGATAACAATGCCACTGATGCAGGAGGATACATATCATCCAAAGCTTTCAGTTCACAGTCCCACTCAGCAAATGAGTCAAAATAGGAGATCCAAATTTTGAAATAAAATCTGCATTTCATTTTTCAAAACAATACCAGGCTTAATAGCTGCAGAATTGAGCTACCACAAGCATTATACAAACATGTATTAAGAATCACTTTATATTCTAATAATTTCTCAATATGATTTTTTTAAGGTATTCTGGGCTGATGTATGGAACAATTAGCCCTACATTTCCATCTGTCTAGTTTGTTTTTGTACGTTACCTTTTTGCAATTCAGAGAGGAGACTAAACTAATAGAGATATATACACAGCTGCTATCTCATACCCAGCTGAGGCTAAACTCAGTATGATTAATTTAATTAAAATCCTGTCCTGCTAATCTTAGACAGGCTTTTCATTGGACCAGAACATCCAGATACACTGAGTTCTTATCAGCCTGTGCTTCTGAACATAATGGATATAATGATGTGCCAGGTAAAATAAAATTATCACAAACATGAAAGTGAGGTTTGCAGCATGCATGTGTACAGTACCTGCAATGAGAGTAAATGGAGATTCACTCTTTATACTGTGCTATTGTACTGCAATGCAATGCATTGGAATTTGCACTGGATTCTGCAATAGCTGGTCCCTCCCGCCCCCCCCCCCCGGAGTCCCCAGAACTGATGGTGATTAATGTTTTACATTAATTAGCTCATCTCAGAGTATAAATTGAGCATGTTTATTAGTTGTGTGACAAGTATTTTTTCAATTGACATTTCTCTAATGTGCATGTTTTATTGATATGGTGCCTTTCACATTTAACTCACTTTTCAATTTTCAATAACCATTGTAGGAAGAAAGGAAGGTTCCTCCTCCAGTACCAAAGAAGCCCCCAAAAGGAAAATTCCCTATAACGAGAGAAAAGTCTCTCGACCTACCTGACAGACAACGTCAAGAAGCCAGAAGACGACTAATGGCTGCTAAGAGAGCAGCCTCCTTTCGGCAGAATTCAGCCACAGAGCGGGCAGACAGCATTGAGATCTATATCCCAGAAGCCCAAACCCGGCTTTAAAGACAGAGCGCTGCAGAGTGTCCTTTTTTAAAACAAATGCTTGTACAGTTTGTCACTTACCTGGTAATTTTTTCTCATTCTCTCCACTGAATATGCCCTTGCTGTTGTGTTCTTTGTGCCATAAGCACAGTGGAATGCTTTTGATTTCCTCAGAGTTTGCTGAGCTCTTTGCAAGAACTACTTCTTTTTGTATTTATTGTCTGACTTACAATCAGCTACAATGGATAGGGCTTGTTGAGACCTGACTTATCCAATATGTTCTCAGAGGACAACAAGAAACACCTCTTGAGATGGAACCCAGCTTACTTTTTTGTTATTTATATTTTTATAAATTGTGTGATAATTAAGGATAAGAATAACAAACTATAAATGGGTGCATCTCACCATTCACTAGAGGCATTAGCTAATACAAGTAGAAGGTGCTACAAATGTGAAGTGCAGGAAAGAAAGAACCCATTTATCTCTCTGACCTCCAGTTTCTTTTCCTTGAACCCAGCTAAAATATTTGCCCATGTGCTCTGCCATTCTACCCATCTTTGTTACTGCAGAATAACATTAGGCCTCTCATGTCAAGTCAAGTTTCTGGAGATGAACAGGAATATCCAGCCACTAAAACTCCGAAGTTCATCAGGAACCAAGAAGCATACAAACCTGGTCCTATTGGGAATGCCCACTGAGAAATGTTTGTGATACCAGTATAACGACATTCAGAAATCAAAGCAAAATTATAATGCAAGAAAACTTGAGTGATGGGGAAAGGAAAGTGGAAGCCTTAAAAAGTTAGATCTTCTGTAGCAAGATGTGTAAAGAGAACAGTTATACTTACTCCTTTGGAACACTCATTGCATTTTAACAGTTCTTTTATGTGTTAACTTTTTATTTTACCAACAATCTTCTCTCTTTAATTTCAAAAGCTATGCTACATGTGATATTTTAAACTCTCAAAATGCTATATCAATTGAGTTTCCAGGGTATCCTTGAAAAAAATATTTGCTTGTTTAAAATGCCAGTTGTGATGTTGTAACCAATTTAAGAAATATGAATGTGAGTGGTAAGTATATCTAAGTTTAAATGGTTATCTTAAGGTAAAGGTGAACTGTGGTTTACATTTTTTTTCCAGAAATCTTTTTCCTATGCAGTATCAGTTAAGGCAAGATGATTCTCTTGCTTGTGTCAGACTTAAAGGAATGATTTGATTGTAAAATGACTTCCAGACATGGAATATAAGGAAAGTAATTTTTTCAAGCCTCTGATTATTACAAGAGAAAAGTAGGAACCATGACAATCAAGAGGCTTTAAATGTTCATTTGAAATAAATTTAGATTGTATTATTCCACTTCATCTACCTTCCCAGACATAATTGAGCATCCCAGCTCTTAGACATCTTCAGATAAAGATGTAATAAAAGATATAACCCACAGATCCTGATACCAGGGTTCTGATTCCTGCTCTAGGTCAAAAGAGTATTACAACTATGGTTAGTCTCTAAGGTGCCCCAAGTACTCCTTTTCTTTTTGCGAATACAGACTAACACGGCTGCTACTCTGAATACTATGGCACAGATCATCCCAACTAACTCATTTTTTGTTTACTGCTTTAACAAATACTATGTACTTCGCCATAGGCAGAACAGCTACTTAATTATACTCCAGCACTTTGGTTTGTTCACCTTGATGAGCACTTTAAATATGTACTTGGTACACCCTGCAGCCTGCCACATGACTGAGAACATTAAGTAACACAGGTTACATAGATCTGACATTGCTTCAAATCTGGGGATAGTTTCTTTGTTTTTTTTCCTTCTGAGCATTTTGTTAAGCATGAGTTCTGGTTTTGGAGCAAAGCTGATATAAGCATGTTTAGCTTCAAGATATGAATCTTTAGAGTTGAATAGCTGAGAAGTTTCTGTAAGGAGAAAACTCTGTAAATTGAGCCTGATATCTGGTATATATTTTACCAAATAGCCTTAAACTATATTTGGAAGCAAAAACCAAGATGAATGTATATCCTTCCAAAAACAACAACAACAAAAAACCCCTCCCTAAAATATTCTTATATAAATGAAAACTTAGTATACCCTCACCCCCCAGGGTGTTCAAAGCGTTTTCTGTATACGGAAAGAGCTGAATCCTGGGTAGTGTACAATATTGATGCTGCTTCCTATATTTGTTGTACTATTTTAAATACAAATGTTAAATACCTATTGGCATCTTTAGTCTTTAAAAGTGATATTTAATGTTAAGTGGAGCTGCGAATTAGAACTATCCACATGAAAATAAAGCCAGTGTATTTCCTAGATGTAGGAAATTTAAAATAGACCTATATATATATTTATGGCACCTGATATGTTTTATCTCATTTCCTTGGATACTTCCAGGCTAAATCACACTTGTTTTATTCACTTCAGTAATCCCACATAAAACAAAGGGATCACATGATTAAGGCAAACAGCATTTGACCTGTCAGTATTCAGAACTTGTAAAGTCCAATTGTAAAAATTAGACTAGGTGTTAAATTTAGATACCAGATTATGTTATAATGTTGACTTGGAGCAGTCCATAAAGGTTTTAATTACACATCAGATTTTGGTAAATATTTTGGGGTATTTTATGTTAGTATGTCATCAGTAAATTGGACTCTAAATGTCTGGCTAAAACAGACCTGTGTGAGCAAATCAGACCCTAAATTTTACAATGTCCATGCAATGATGGGAATATGCTCACCGTGAGTCTTTGGATATGTATGATTCCCTGTCTGTTCCACCTCTTTGTTCCAAAGAAGAAGAATTAAAAGTAAAATAGATGCCTACTGCTAAATCTGATAAAATATTATCTGTGCATGTTACATTTTTAAGTGCAATATATTCAACTTGTTGTGCAGGTAACATTCTATCAATAAAGGCAGATGATAAGCCATGTTTACCTATGTATTGTACATCTAATTAGTTGGAAAAAATAAAATTATGTTTATAATACTTGTGTTGAAAGTCAGTCACACCCGATCTGCTTGAATCATTGCTATAAGATACACAGTATTCAGTAACTATCGCTTATAGAGAGGTCCTGTCAAATCTGGAAATTGCATTCATTTCATGCATAGGAATGGATTACAGGACCATGTAGGAGAAAATTCAGTAACTTACAATGTTCTATTAGCATAATACACTTCTACCCCAATATAATGCGGTCCGCAGGAGCCAAAAAATCTTATCGCGTTATATGTGAAATCGCGTTATGTCGAACTTGCTTTGGCCCCCCTGCTCCTTGTCCCCTGGCGCCCCCTCCAGAGACCTCCCCGTCCCTAATCACCCCCAGGACCCCACACCCTACACAATCTCCCTGTCCCCTGACTGCCCCGACACCATCCACACCCCTACCCCCTGACAGTCACTCACCGCCGGCAGCGGGAAGCGGAGCAACGTGGCCCCAGCCCTCTCCACTCCGCGGGCTGGGGCTGGGCTGCTTCACTTCCGCCACGCCGATGAGTGCGGGGGGGAGGGGGAATCCCTTCCACCAAGCCCCCTCCCCTGAGCAACACGGCTGGGGCCGCGGTGAGGGAAGCGAAGCAGGCTGCTTCTGGCCCCCCGCTAATCACCCGGGCCACTCTGGGCCTGCAGGTCCCCCAGAAGTGCCCCTGCACAGCTCCTGCCTCCCAGACCTTGGAGGGGGGGAGGGCCTGCTTTACCGCGTTGTATGCGAACCTGTGTTATATCAGGTCGCGTTATATCAGGGTAGAGGTGTAGCTGAATATCTCTTTCTTAGCGACTTCATGCTCTACAGATACTTAGAACATCTTTAAAAGTCAGAATTCTCATAACAACAAAATATTTCATTAGCTAGGCCATTTGTATACTAGATTTTATCCGTAAAGGATGAAAGATACAGAAAGCCACCATTTGTTATTTCGTTGTCCGTAAAACACAAGTATAATAAACAGAATTCTCAAGAGTATTATATTTGATGTAGGAACAAGACCTGACCGGTTTAAGGTTCGATACGTGTTATACTTATTTTTTGCTTTGTATATTTTTTTAGATTTAAAGTTCATTGTAAATTGCTGAAATAAGTTAAAATGCATTTTATTGTTTCTTGACAGCTTGGATCAGAATGGCCCTTGGCAGTGTGTAAAAACTGAAAATGTTGTACAGTTTAATACCAAAAATTACATTTTAGTTCATGCTTAAACTTTGTCACTGTATGTCAAATTTGAGGTCAATTAGAAAAGAATTGAAGCATAAATAGGAAGGTGTGTGGATTTCATACAGATAATGCACTTCATATAACACAAGTTATTTTTTTTAAATCATAACTCCTGCTGTATCAGTAAATCAGTGCCCTAATTTTCACTACGTTAACACTGTTGATTCAACAAATTGGGGAAACTTCCACTCAGCTGGTGATATTGAAAGGGATAGAATTTACTACTAAGAGACTATGCACTGTAGTTTAGCTATCGGCCATAAATGTACCAGGAATCTCACCGAATCCTTCTTTGACTTTTGCTTCTCAACAGCCTCTCTTTCTTCCTAGGCTTCTTTGTTCATTCCTCTCTCACAACACACATTATCCAGTTCTACTGCTCATTGCCAACTCTTCTGAACGTAAACTTTGTGTTAGGTCCCTGTACTGTTTTATTCCGGTACGTATTTAGTCTACTTGGTAGCTATATTAGCAAACTAAGGACCAGATTTATCTCAGTCATTTGCATGCAGCACATTCTGAGACAAATTCTGTTCCTGTTTACACCTGGACTACAGAATTAATGTCAGTGGAGGAGGCCAGAGTTTGGCCTGTCTGACTGCATTGTGTGTTGTGCATGTTAATCTGAAGGCTGAATTTATCCAATAGGAAATTACGTACAGCTGCCTCCTTTAATATTGTATAAAAGCATAAAGTCCACTGTGAGAGGGGCTTTAGAAATGCTGATTGATAGTTGAGTTAAAATGCTCAACAGTAGTCAGTTATTCCTCCGCACTGCTTTCAGAGCAAATCACTAGACAATGCTGTCACACATAAATTGAAATTCAGGTGACAAATATCAGTAACTCCTTTAATATTCAGAGTGGTGCTTCTCTGGTGTATGGGAGGTCAACACTTACATTTATATAGTGCCTTTCATCCAGAAGGATCTCAAAGCACTTTACTAGCTGGTTTGCAAAGGGTTGGCAAAATTCTGGCTCATGCAGGGAAAGTGGTTTAACTGGTGTAGGGCTAGACCATGTCCTCTTTCCCTCCACACCAAAAGGGAGTTTTATAATCCCCTCAGAACAGTATGGAGGCCTCTTTGCATAGTCCAGGGTCTGGGCTGGAGGAGGAAGAGGTAGAAATTGGATGAGTCAAGAGAAAGGAATGACCATAACAGGGGTGGGGGCAATGCACAGGTTGTCCCTCAAGAAATTAGGCAGAAGAGAGAGTGCATCCTCAGGTTATGGCACCTTTTCAGAAATAGCCTTTGCCTCTCCTTCATACTGGATAGTCTTTAGGGCCACTGTGGCCAAGGGAGAGTCCATTAGGAGCTATTCTATCAGGGAACTGGATAATGATTCACGAAGGAGCCACAACCAGCGCTGAAGGCACAGAGTATGTGGGTAGTACAAGTTTGCCAGGTTTTTTCTATCTCGCCTCTCAGTCTTTTCCATTGAGGCAAACCATCCCTCTCCCCCAAGGGATGATATGGAGGAATCTCCATTAGGGATCTTCAGCAGATATCTCCTCCACCAGAACTCCTTCCCATGGGTTTTTTCAGCAGAGGATGATCTGGACTATCTGCTGCAAAAGCAGTCAATGTATGCCTGTATTATAGGAGAAACCTGCTCTATTCGCTGCCCCCTTGTGGACTGTAGTAAGGCCACAAGTAGAAGTAAAAAGAAATAAAATATTCTGAAACTGTATGTAGAGAGCAGGCATTTGCACGTGTGTGGACCAGGCTCTTTGATTACACCTTTTATGACCCTAACAGTTCATTTTATGAAAGATTGATAAGACAACCTCTATGCAATATTTGGGCAGGGGCAGATTAGGGGCAGCCATCATCCGTCATAAGTGATGCCACATTTTTGTGGCATGCTCATGTGCACACCCAAATTCCTAGCTAGAATTAAGTTCTCTAGATGCATAGGGATCACTTAGTCCATCACTGAAATGCATCCATCTCTGAGGTGAAATATAGCAGCTGAAACACTACACAACAGTATGTTCAGGACACTATGTGTAAAAGTGAAAGTAAAAAGGAAACTTGCCCAACATTGAATTTCTCTGGGATACTGAGATTAACACACCTCCTTGTATTTACAAAATAAACAAATAAATGTAATTCTTAATGACTGTATGTGGCCAGTACAATGTTTTCATTACATATGAAAGACACATCCCAGAACCTCTGTTACTAAACATGTACCACCTTTCATAAAAGGTAATGACTAGGGAACGACATTATGGTCCTAATTTTGCCCTTGGTGATACGGGTGTTGTACCCTTTACCATTCGCTGAGGTCAGAATTGAGCTTTATGGGTCAGAGTCTCAGCAGGTGTAAATCCCTGTAGCTCCACTGACATTAATGCCTATATATGCCAGATGAGAATCTAGCCTTATATCTGCAGTTAACAATCATTGGTAGTCACATTTCTAAATTGGTAATTTGTTGCAAAACAGTCTTGCACTCTTTTAACACTGAGCTGACAGACAAGACAGTATTTAAACGAGGAACGAATGGGAGTTTATTTGAAGACATGCTCATTAGTTTTGCCACAGAGATGTTTAAAATCCACAAATCAGTATAGCCCATTTTGAGAATTTTCTCTTTCTAGTTTTTCATTCTACACAAAGCTGTTTCCATCTTTGGGGCTGAACTGCAATCAAAGCTCCAACTCTATGTGATAAATATTCTTTAGCTTTGGGACTAGATTCTGATCTCAGTTACGTTAATGTAAACACTGATAAACGCCACTGAAGTCCGTAGAGTTTATGCCAGATTTGTACCAGTACAACCGAGATCAGAATCTGATGCAGCATGTCCTATTGAAGTGGAAATCACTTACTGGGGAAGTTAGCGCATACAAATCTTTTTGTAGTAGATCTTCCCTTTCAACTAGGTCATAGTCACCACAGAGTGCTTGAAACTGGGCTCAAGTCTATGAAAACTGTCATTACATAGAAAACTACTAGCTTTGTTTATAGTTACCTGTGGAATCCACATCCTCATTCCATCTTTGATTTTCCCCTTGGAGGTTTAAATAGTATGGCCATCTCACTTTAAAAGGGCTCAGCATGTATGTATTCTTTACTCCATTTTATATAGCGATTTTTCTCAATTAACAAAATTTCCCTTTGAAGTCATGTGACTTCTACTGCTCTAGAACTGTTCTTTCTTGAAGAAAAGACACTATGACTGTGCAGTTTCTTCTGTACAGAGATGAAACTCCTACATCCATTTACCATGTAACATGCCAAAATATTTAAGTGTGGCCTAAGGACTAAATTAAATGCCTCCTATAAAATTTCAAGGAATGTTAGAACCAGGAAACTAGCTGTTTAGTTAACATTAAAATATATATAAATATATATATATATATATATATAAATATATATATATATATATATATAAATATATATACATAAGAAATCATATCAACAATGAGGATGAACTGAGTGCCAAATATTCACCATCTGTACAAAGCTACACTTCACTAGAATTAAACTATTTTATGTAATTCTCTTTTCATGCTTTTATGGTTCTTTTGATAAATTCTATTTAGTAGCATGCAGGATACCTAAATTGAATGTACAGTATGCTGTTTCATTGCTACAATAATTTCTTGCTTCTAGGTAATATCTTCTTTACCAGAATGTTACTTGTTATTTTGAAGACATATTTGAGAATTGTTTTATTCTTGAGTTATTCCTTTTCATGATTCTCTACTCACCTCCAGCTGATTGTAAGAAAATGTGCTTCACTCTTTTGCCCCAGGCTCTTTTATGAAGTTGCCTCTTTCAACTGGTTTATGTATTGTTTATGTTCATCTCCTGTACATAATTCTGCAATTAAATTTTTTGAGAAAACTGGAATTTACTCTTTAATGAATTCAACAGTTTGCATTAGTTGAAAATACACAGGAAAATGAATATCCGCCCCAATCAGGAAACTCGTAGACCCCCCTACTATTATAGTGTAACAAATCATATGATAACTGTGAAAGAACTTTACAGATGCAAAGTTTCATGTACCTGCAATTTCAACTTAAATGTAATCGTTTTAACAAATAGTTGTTTGAATGCCAAAGCAATGCATACTTAATATCTGAAGGAATGTGGTAAATCAATTTGGAATCGAGCAATACTAACAGTTACACTGTTTGATTAATATTCATACAAGAGATATAGAATCTAATCTGCATACATTTTGAATCAATTCATTGTTCTTCATTAACAGAGAAAATAATGGCCTCGTACAGATTTAAAATAATTGAAACTGAATTGTTTGCAATTAGTTTGTACTGGAATGTAAAAAAACAACAGAAGATCATATTGGTTGTACAAGATGGATCCCAGTGTTTCTCCATGTATGTATTTGACCTTTTAGCAACTAATTAGCCAATAAGAACTTTAGTGTGTCATGTTTTTGCAGCTCCTTCCAGAGCAAATGGTCAAAGTTGTCTCAGAAGAAAACCTGAGTAGTGCTTTGCTCTGCCCACACTTCTTGATATGCCAGTCGGAGTGCATGAAGATGAGTTTGGAATCTCTGAGAATAGAAGAAGACGGTACAAGAGACACTGAGAATCATAGAGACTAACCAATTTATTTGAGCATGAGCTTTCATGAGCTACAGCTCAAAGCTCATGCTCAAATAAATTGGTTAGTCTCTAAGGTGCCACAAGTACTCCTTTTCTTTTTGCGAATACAGACTAACACGGCTGTTCCTCTGAAACCTGTGAGAATCATGAATTTATTGGGGGCAGGCAGACGTATTAGGGGGAAATTACTTAGCTGGCTTAGTATCTGTTTGAAACTCAGTAGTCTGCCTGCCCACAATTTGGATGAGAGGATTTTTGCTTTTAATATTAAGATGGGGGAAATCCCAAGAATTTTTTTCTCGGTGCTAAAAGTCTGTGATTTTCTTATAAGAACTGAAATTCAGGGAGAGGGCCTAAGGCAGCCTAGCTTTTCTTTCTGTCTGTATCTGTCTCCAGTCCAAGTTCTGTTTTGGCAGAGGCATTAGTAGCAGTTCTGCATTGATATTCTGCAACCAAGATGTGCCTTGATCACAAGCAGTGGCCATTCCAATACCCATTTCCCTAATCAACTTTTGGGGGTTCTCTAAAATCAAGGATCCTTTCTGGAAATGCATTTGCTCTCAGAATTGTTAATGTTGTTTTTCTTAAAAAGTATACTGTTTCTTGCACAGTAGTTTTAGGGCTGGCCTGCACTTACATAGTTTTACTGACATGTACATATATGGGGTTGAGATGTGTGTGCTTATTTGCCAATATAAATATGCCAGCTGCTAAAAGCCCTAGTTGTGGCCACAGTTATCCAGGTATACAGTTATTTCAGTATAGATATACATAAGAATAGTATAGGTCAGTTCCAGAACTGGAATAAGCAAAGCTATCCTGATATAAGCACTTTTATACTACTATAATTGTGTACACACTCGGAGGTGGAGAGGGAGTTGCTGCTTTAACTATGCCAGCATAGTTATACTTTTAAGCATAGAGAAGGGTAGGCCATTACTGTGAGCTGTGTTTCTGTCCAATCTAAAGAAAAGCAACATGAGGCAAGGTTCGTGCTTCGATAAAGGCCTTCAAGGTAAATGTAGGTGCCACCGAAGTGCTAGTGACTTATTTGGTGATGTTCTTCCCCCCGAGTCCGTACTGGGCTAATGTCCCAGCACAGTATTAGCAGGAAATGGGACTCTAGAGGTGCAGCCTTTAGACAGAGACATAAAAGAAAGGTCCTGACTACTGGTGATCATTAAAGATCCCTTAGCTTTTCCCATGTGAACAAAGCTGGTAAGCCTGGTGTCCTGACCAAGTTCCAGTTTGAGTAATAATATTGTGCCTGTCTAAAGTCTCTTTGAAATTTCCCGTGGATGCAGTATTTTTCATTAACAGAGAATAATGGCCCCTTACAGATTGCAAATACTTGAAACTGAATAGTTTGTAGTCAGTTAAACTGTTTAGTGTTGCTGGGTGCTAATGTTATTTATTACTAGCTACAAATACCTAACGACAGTCTTCTGCAGGGGTCCCAAGGACCCGATTTTCAGAGGTGCTAAGCATCCATAACTTTAACTGGAGCTGTGACACTCAGCAGTTCTGAAAATCAGACCCTAAAATGCTACAAGAACTCAGTGCCACTGCAGCTGAACCCCATCGCACTTGATGCAGAATCTGGCACTGAAATGCTTCAGAAATCTCCGTATTTAGGGCGGTGATGTGTGATATGATGGCCACCAATTGCAATACAGCTCTAGAGGGAATCTGGGAACTCAATATAATAAACTCCTTTAAATGAAAGGCTATAAAAAGGAAATTAAGCTGTGATGCAATGAATACATAACTATTAATAATATGGTAAAGATCAATGACGTATTACAAATGACATCAGAAATCATATTAGAGATGTGACATAATATACTTTTGACAGTTCAGGAAACAAACTCCAAATGAGGAGTGAAGAAGACACATAAATATTATCTGGTATTGGAATATGTCCAAATAAATTTGATCAAATGCATCTAAACTAGAAAGAAATTGACAACACCTTAGAAAAAACTGACCTGATTTTTAAAGTGTATCTATACATACAATTAAACTGATAGATATGATGGACCGCACCACTTGCTGGTGAAAGGCAGCGTGGTTCCACCGGGGCTAATGATTTACACCAGCAGAGGAACTGATTCAAAGTGTTTACATGCACAGCTGCTCAGTGAGTACTGCTGAAAGGAACACAGAAAGGGGAAGCTGAAAAGGAAGCTAAAGAGAAAGCTGCTGGGGAAAGGAAATGTACAGATTAATACAGCTAGAAATTCTACATTTCTTATGATTAAATCAGGAATGTAAGCTTAATTCTGGGGATGTAAAAATTTATTTCACCATATCTTGCTTAAAGTACATATGTGAAGAAGCAACTTTTGATTAGTCCCTATTATGAACCTGTCTGTAAGGCTCCTGCCTCCAGCGGTTGCCAATAATCTGACTTTAGAGCTGTGGTTATCAACCATGGGTATGCAAAAGTCTTCTGAGGGGGTACATCAACTCGTCTAGATATTTGCCTACTTTTACAAACGGCTACATAAAAAGCACTAGCAAAGTCAGTACAAACTAAAATTTCACACAGACAGCTGCTCTATATAGTATACACTGAAATAATATTTATATTCAAATTGATTTATTTTGGAATTATATGGTAAAAATGAGAAAGTAAGCAATTTTTTCAGTAATAATGTGCTGTGACACTTTTGTGTTTTTTATGTCTGATTTGGTAAGCAAGTACTTTTTAAGTGAGGTGAAACTTGGGGGTACACAAGACAAATCAGACTCCTGAATGGGATACAGTAGCCTGGAAAGGTTGAGAGCCCTGCTTTAGATGACTACTTCACAGCATCCTGGCATCCTGCAGGCTGTGAATTAGGACAGCTACCTACTTCTTTGTAGGAGGGATAGAATGCCACAATGTTTGGTCAAAATCAAGACCTCTTATTCATCATTTATTCTCATGACTTTCCTCAAGCAGTCATATCAGCAAGAAATCTCAATTAACTTATTCTATGTGCAGGTGGAATAAACAATGTACAGATATCCTTTGTAATAATCCATAGGAAGCTGTACAACTATATCTGATTTTACTTTCTGATCATAATCATAATCGAAGAGCAAAGAATCCAACACTTGGGGATAGTATGGATTTGTATCCTCATAGCCAAAGAGGGGACCTTAAGGATCATGAATAAATGACTGAAGTGAATATGATGCTATATGTAGGTATTTTCTCCTTAACTTTGATATTTTATATGGATGTTTTTCATTTGTGAAATAAACCAAGCATAATCAAAACAGTTTGTTATGTTCAGAGTTAAAGTATTCTCTTTAATTAACCACTTCAGAACATATTGAAATAGCACAACAAAAGAGAAATTGCTTCCACAACTGGAATGGCAGTTTGCACTATTTCATTGCATGAGGCATGCCGCTTGGCAATTCGAAAGACTTGTCATATGAAGCAATTTCCATTGAGCCTTTGACAACTAGGACAAGTATTTCACTTCAGTGCCATTTGACCCGCATGCCCTAAAATGTTGCGACCATTTCTCATTTTTCTGGGACCTAGCATCTCACTGTCAGGAAGTATGACAGTATGTCTAGCCCATAAGTTGCATGATATTTGACTTTATTGTCACAAGTGACACATTTGTAGATGTTTTCTGGGATGATCCATCATGGAATATTGTGTCAGATAGTACACTGGGACCCTGGTCTCTCTGCAGAAAGTTTTAATGCTTCTGATTATGCTGATGCTGTATTTCCAGTTGTGCTAGGAAAAGATTATGGGGGGCAACATGTGGCAACAACTCTGAGTCAGGATGGAAGGACGAAAAAGGTGTGGTATGCATAGAAAATACCTAGGGGAAATTACATAGGGAGCAAAAATGGGTGGGAACCATATTGTCACAGGTGGTAACAGAGAACAAGGAAATTCACAAACATTTTTGCAGTAGCTGAAAATCAAATACATTACTTGGAATATGTTCTCAGTTGTTTCTGCCCAGGCCTCTGGGGTTGTTCTAATTTTCACCCTCCAGCCAGGTCCAAAATTCAGACAGCATAAAGAAAGGTTAATGCCACCTTATTCCCAGCGCACATGGGCTGTGCCGGCTGATTTGAGCAGCTCATAATCTGATCCCCCATATTTAGATTTCAAAAGTTCTGTTTTCCTGAACCCAGTAGGAATCAACCAGGAGACAGGTTCCTTGCTCAATATCTCAGGACTCTCTCCAGCCAGCACTCTCCCCAAAAAGTTCTCTGTTTTAGATTGTTCTCAGCTTCAGTGCTTCCCTAGCTGTTCTTGGGCTTTCTGCTTTGTCTGCGTCTGTGGTGTTTTTAGTTCTGTCTGCTCTTGCTCTCTCTCATGCTCAAACTCTTACACACAACTCCACAGACACAATAAACAGCCCTCTGCACTGTATTCCTGCGCAAAAAAATTAAAAATTCTGCGCACAATATTTTAAAATTCTGCAAATTTTAATTATCAAAATAATACTATATAATCAAACCAATTTCAATTATTTTGGTTATTTATTTCAAAAACCTGTCAGCAAGTATGTCTGTAACAGTAGCAGAGAGTTAAAGAAACTCCTATGACAACCTGTTTCTCTGCCCCCTCCCCTCCAGAGCCCAACCGGGGGGGGGGGGCCAGACACTCACACCCACTACTGCCCAAAGCCCAGCCATGGGGCCCTCCCCAGCCCAGACACTCACACCGCCTCCCTCACAGAGCCCAGCCGTACCCCCCCCATCCCAGACACTCACACCTCCTATCCCCCAAGGCCAGCTTCAGGGCGCCTCCCCCACCACAGAAACTCTCCCTCCTCTCCCCCCGCCCGAGCCCAGCCATGCCCCCCCAGCCCAGACACTAACATTCTCTACTCCCCAGAGGCCAACTGCACCCTCCCGCCAAGTGCAGAAACTCCCTCCCCCACATTCCAGACACTCACACTCCTCCCCACCAGCACCTAGCCACAAGCCCAGACACTCACATCCTCTACTCTCCAGAGGTCCACTGCCAGGTCCCCCATGACCCAGACACTCTCACCCTGTCCCTGCA
Organism: Caretta caretta; assembly: GCF_965140235.1. Classification (NCBI taxonomy): domain Eukaryota; kingdom Metazoa; phylum Chordata; order Testudines; family Cheloniidae; genus Caretta; species Caretta caretta. The sequence goes on from NC_134208.1 coordinate 41,083,214, forward strand.
GAGCCCAGCCACAGCCTTGCCGAGCCCAGACACTCACACCCTCTACCCCCCCAGAGCCCAGGCAGCCAGCGGGAGAAACAGCCTGATGCTCGGTCCTGGGCTTGCACAGAGTTTCCTGCATATCACCTCCTCCTTCCTTCAGGGCATGCTGAAAACTACAGCCTCTGGGACCCCTCCAGTTCCTTTCCCCTCCCCCGGCCTTGTCTTCTACTTGCAAGCTGGGTTCTGTCAGGTCCAGCGGCCCCTAATGGCAGCCAACAGCTCTGCAGCCCATTACTGGAATGAAAAAAGGAAATTCTGCACACACAACATTAATGTCTGCAAAATTCTGCATTGTGCAGTGGCACAGAATAGCACTGTCATTCAGCTCGTCCCTCCCCCCAGCTCAGCTCCTGATTGGCTTAGCATGCGACCTTTGTTTTGGGCAGTAGCTCCTATTATTTCAGCTATTTTACTCCAGTCGCTTTACCACGGGTCCCAATTTTTCTTAAATAGCTGAAGCCTTAAAGGTATATGAAGGTGGATTAATTACATATAACTAGCTAGCTGCAGCTGGTGGAATAACAAAGCATTTTCCATGGGGAGGATGTAGTTGCTTCCTTGCTCGTCCATGTAGTTTTTTTGGGAGGGCAGTGGAGGGCAAAAGACTTTATTCAGTGTGTCTGTCAATTGTACTGAATGTATATTGTAGCCGACAACATTTTTCATGTGTCTATATGCTTTTGAACAAAAAATGCCCTATGCAACAAGCTATTCATAAGATTAAATGTGGGTCTATTTATATTTATCCAGTTCTATGACGGATTCCATACCATTGCAATCAGGACCTTTATTTCTATTTTGCGTCTCTTTTAACCCTTTGGAAACATTCAGTATAATCTCCTCTCCCTTCCCACCCGCCACGCGCACCCACGTTCACACTCACACCCACAAAGAGTCACCACTGAAAGTGACTGTACTTGCAGGCAGAGTGGGTAGTGCCGCCGAGAGTTAATAGCATAAGACTCTGGTTTTAATTGCTTATTATTTTGCCATACTTTAACCTGAAAATTTTCATGCCAGGTGTCAGCTTCGGGCTGAAGTTTTTGCAATATGTCAACAAAAATAGCTTAGCCTGTTGCAAAAACAAGATCAAGGAAAAATACATTGTTTTGCCCATATTTAAAAATTCTTGCACCCATCTTACTGAGGTGCTCTAACAGCTCCATTTTAGAATCAGGCAAATGTCACCACTAGAAAAATCTCAGCTTCCTTCAGAGCCCACTAGTCACAAAGAAAGTCCTGGGCCGCAGAGTGTGAGTTACATTTCTTTTGCATTCTGTTTGCATGTCCTTCTTATTCCAATATCAGTGCTCTTGTGTTGCATGTAAGCAAGAGGATGCTACAAGCAAATTCAAGAATTTATAGTCAAGCAAGCAGAGTTCTACACTATGGCATTAAGATAAGTTCCTACCTGAACACAGGAGAACTTCACTAATTTTAATTAATGACTTGGAGACCCATTGTAAATTACTGGACAAGCAAAAAGGCGTAGGGGGAGTTAAAAAAAGAAGCAAGGATGCTGCATCACAAAATATATGGTGTTCATTTATTTTATTTATTGTTTTTTTATTCAAATTACAAAAACATCTAAGCAGAGCTCTAGGTGATGTATAATCCTTGTTAGTGCATGAAAAACTCAATAGATCAAAAATAGCACAGAACAACAAAAAAGGGCATCTAATTTCAATAATGTATAATAAGTCACAGTCTGCCAGTTGCGGTATATTTTGTAAATATAATGGAGTGTCAGCTACATGAAACCATAATACAATAGATGGCCATTAAATCTTTGCTTTAGCAAACAGGCTGCCATTCTGTGTGTGGAAAATTGTGGGATATGTAGACTGGTGGCCTGAGAATTAGTGATATTTTACAAAGTTCTTTAAAAATTAATTTTGTGATTTGGAAAGAAAAAATGGAATCTGGAGATGAAAAGAGAACTCAGAACAGCAAGTTAAAAGCAGACTGATTTTTTCACAGTGGATGGAAGGCTGACTTGAGAAAAACAATTGTCCATTATGACAGGTTTCAGAGTAACAGCCGTGTTAGTCTGTATTCGCAAAAAGAAAAGGAGTACTTGTGGCACCTTAGAGACTAACCAATTTATTTGAGCATAAGCTTTCGTGAGCTACAGCTCTCTTCATCGTATGCATCCGATGCAGTTAGCTGTAGCTCACAAAAGCTTATGCTCAAATAAATTGATTAGTCTCTAAGGTGCCACAAATTGTCCATTAGTATCCCTCGCTTTTTTCTTTGTAACTATAGGCTCTCAATATATGAGTCCTGAGAGGATTTCAGCTATCCCTCTTCAAGTACTCCTGAGGGCATTCTGCGCCAAAAAATTAAAAATTTTGCACACAATATTTTAAAATTCTGCATGTTCTATTTGTCAATCAATAAATGCAGAGGCTCTCGCATGACAGTGGGAAGCACAGGCCACTGGCTGCACAAAGGTGGGAGATCACCCTGCAGCCTTCCCACCCCACAGACACTGAGTCGGTGGTGAGGCTGCACCTATCTCAGCACAAGGCCTGGGCCTGCCCCAGAAACACTCCGGGGCGCTGCCCCTCTACACCAGGTATGGGTGGGCAGGCTCAACCAGGCAGGATCCAGGTGTAGAGGGATTCAATATGGGGGTGATCCAGGTGTGGGGTGAGAGGATTCTGTGTAGGACAATCTGGGTGCAGGCAGCTCAGTAGGTGGGTCTAGGTGTGGGGGAATCTGGATGCAGAAAGGCTTGTTCGGGGGGGGCGGGTTCCAGGTGCAGGGGCACTGGGACTCTGCAGAGGATTCCGTATAGTGACCCCATTCCCCCCACAGCTGAGCATCGATGCGGGCAGGAAGCAGGGGAGGATGCTGAGTTTCCTGCAGCTGGGGGAGGTTTCTGGGGATGGGTTGGACACCACCTCAGCCACTTCTTGCAGGGGAAGAGGAAGTCCCATCCTCTCCTGACTCCAACCCAGCTAGGACTAGCAGCTGATCCTGGCTCAGGGTAGGAGCCATTGGCTGGGGTGTCCCCAGCCCTGCAGTGATTCACCTCTCTGATGGATGTTCCAGGTGCCTGAAACAATGTGCCCATGCAGCTGGGAGTGGTGTGTGACTGCTCTTGCAGTTTCCCTGTCAGAACGTCATTTTTCTGTGGGGAAGCAAATAAATCTGCAGGGGACATGAATTCTGCGCACGTGCAATGGTGCAGAATTCCCCCAGGAGTATCCAACATCTTCTGTGGCTGAGAAGAACAGTCAGTAAAGGAAATCTAGCTTCCAGATGGCACTGTGCCATGCCCAGTAACCTTTCTCTGATGAGGATTGTAACATAACTTCCAGGTAGGATGTGGAAAAGACCTTGCAGGTATCTCCATTCTCATCCTCTGAAGTTTAAATATGTGTTCTGTTTACCTCTCTAGAAAAGAGTTCAGAGATGAGTTAGGCCTTACTTTTGTGGACTTTCAAAGCATCAGTAAGAGATCAATTCCCAGAGGCTACTAATAGTCACTGTTTGAGGAGAGAATCAAGGCAGAGAAGCAAAAGGAACTGTTAGAGATCCTAGTTGGAATTCCAGCAGAGTATGGAGGACAGTGGCTGCTCCCTGTCATCTGTACCTTCTGTCTCAAGTTCTTTTGACATCAGTTTCCTGTTAGAAATAGACACTCCACCCACTAGGCTGCATCAATAACATGCCTGTGATGACCATCTCTTTCTTACTTTGATTTAGTAATCTCTGTGCTGAGTAATGTTATAGAGATAAGTAACGAGTTAAAGAGGAACAACAGTTGAAGTTTACAGTGTGGATTTAGTGTCACATACTAAAAATAAAATAAAAGTCATTGGCAATGGCTACAAAAGTGAACTAAGGCTACGTCTTCATTAGAAATGCTACAGCTGTGCTACAATAGCAGTTCAGTGTAGACACTCACTACAGAAATGGGAGGAGTTGTCTCTGTCGCTGTGGTTAATCCACCTCCCAGAGAGACAGTAGCAACGTTGATGGAAGAATTCTTCCATCAACCTAGTACCGTCTTCACCAGGGCTTAGCTACATTGCTCAGGGGTGTGGATTTTTCACATCTCCAAGCAACGTAGCTGGGTTGACATAACTTTTTAGTAGAGACCTGGCCTATGTCACAGGTTCTAGCCACAGGAGTACAAATGTATGTTGGAAATTCATATAGAATCATAAAAATATAGGGCTAGAAGGGAAAAAGCATCACATTGTTGGCTCATATTGGATTGGGTGGATTTTATTTTATTCTGACAGACAAGGCCTGAATGTTACAGGATTGACCTGCTCGATGATCTTGAACAACTTCACATACTGGTGATCTAACCTGGCTATAGATTGGGGAGACCAGATGTTGGCACCGAGACCTTGTCCCTCATAGCTATGTTAGGCGTGGTTTGACAGCTCTTATCTTCATACTGCTGATAGAGCATTTTAGCAGCTTCAAGATAGTCTATGAGCTCTTGTGGTATGTGATGCAGCCAGGTGACCAGATCAGCAGGTTCAGCGACTGAGAAGCTCTTAGGAAGTGCTGGATGGAAGTGAGGGTGCAAGCTGTAATTGGCATAGAACTGGCTCTGCTGCATGGAGGCATAGATCATTTTGCTATAAGGAAATTTGCTAAAAGGGAGCATGGAGACCCAGTCACCCTGATGGTAATTCAGGATGCATGAGAGGTGCTCTTCAAGAATCCATTTTACCTGCTCCATCTGCCAGTTAAGCAGTGGATAATATGCAGACAAGGTGAGGCATTCTACAATCCAGAGTTTGAAGAGCTCTTGCCAGAAACAGGCAACAAACTGTGGGCCTTGGACCAATACAATGTCAGTCAGTATCTACCGAGACAGAAGACATATTCAAGAAAGAGGTTGGAGATTCCCAGGGCAGTAGGAACCACACAAAAGTGTGCCATCTTGGTCAGGAGAGTGACCAATACAACTGTACATCCATGGGAACAGAGTAGTTCTACTGTGAAACCCAGGGACACAGTTGACCAGGGCTGTGATGGGGAGGGTCAGGACTCAAAGAGACTGAATGCCCTTCTGTGAGGGTTTTTCGTCCAGGAACACAGGTCACAGAGTCAATGTATTTTCTAAAAAACAACGAGGAGTCCTTGTGGCACCTTAGAGACTAACAAATTTATTTGGGCATAAGCTTTCATGGGCTAAAACCCACTTCATTAGATGCATGGAGTGGAAAATACAGTAGGCGGGTATAAATACACAGCACATGAAAAGATGGGAGTTGCCTTACCAAGTGTGTGTGTGTGGGGGGGGGGTCTAGCACATATATATATATATATATATATATATATATATATATATATACGGGGCTAGCACGTCAGCAACACAGGGCTGCCCATCTGCGTGGCAAAGTGCTGGTACTGCTGCTATCTACCTCGAAAGGGGAATATCGCGGTGCTGTGTTTACCTCAGGTGTGCAGGCCTGAGCATCGTGCTGTAGGGTTGTGGGAGGGTTTATCATACTTGCACGCGAGGGTGAGCTGCCAACTGCCATCCTTGTTCGGGATTTTACTTATGCCCATGATGTCGCAGGGGAAGAACAGAAGAGGCATCAACATTGAACAGAGCCAACACCTGCCTGTATCCGGAGGTCTACTCTTCACCTGCTCGTCCACCTGAACAGAATCTGGAGCCGGTCCCCATCTTGAGGTCCTCAGATAAAGCTGCAAGAAGATGGTAGAGACCTTTTAGTCCTCCATACCCCTGCCTGGGACCTGTTCTGGGGAGGGAGTAAACGCTTTTTGGTCACAGCTAGAATCGCAGTCTCACCCTTACCTGTTTTCCTTGTTATCTGCGTTGGGAGTCCTTATAGTTTACATCTGTTTATCCTTACCTGATTAACTGTTGCTTTATTAATAAACATACCTTGTGTTTTGCACCCACAAATTTTGTTAATTTTACATTGGGGCATATAAACCCTGTCGATAGATGTGGGACAAGGGAGACGAATCTCTAGGACTGGTCCCCGGTTGATTAAAACCAGTCAACAGCCCTTCTTATTCCAATAACACAGTTCCTGTTGCAGTCCAAATACAAGACAGAACACGGCTTTAAGCAAGCAAGCAGGCTGGTCTGCCGACGGGATGGTCTGCCTGTCAGCTTTCCACCCTCTCCTTTATTTCTCTCCCTCCTCCTGTGCATTACATACTCCAACAGATAAAAGGAATACACTGGCTTTGTTTAATATTCTTATTTACCAATATCTATCTACCGCATTCCTTGCTCTCGGGCCTTGAGCCCAGTCCTGGGAGGCTTCCCACGGTTCATGTCATCTGGGCGAGATTCCAAGGTTCATGCCCTTGAGAGGAGCCGTGTGTGCACTGCTCCTACACAACACTCCGGGTGTGCCCTGAATGTTGCCAAGTGCATGAACCCTGCATGAATCCTACACACTTCCTATAGCAAAGTTTGATGCATCAGTCTCCACTATGAAAACTCTGGTAGGGTCAGGATAGACAAGGATGGGAGAAATAGTAAAAGCCTTCCTCAGCTGGTCAAAGGTGGACTGGGCCTCAGGGGACCAGATGTATAGGCTCCTCTTCTGAAGGAGTGCTGTAATTGGAACTACCAGGTGGGAAAACCCTTTGATGAAATGCAGATAGAAGTTGGTGAAGCCGAGGAACCATTATACCCCACATATGTCGATGGGAGCAGGCCACTTGGAGATGCCAGACACTTTGCATTGATCCATAGTTAACCTGTCTGAGGACACTACCTATCCAAGGAACTTGACTGTGCTACAATCAAATTAGCATTTCTCTAATTTACAAGAGAGGTAGTTTTGGTGGAGCCTTTCCAGAACATGGAGTGCACGTTGGTCAGGAAGGGTCTGGTTCTCAAAAAAGATAAGAATGTCATCAAGATAAATAACTACAAACTAGTCCAACATATCCCTACATGTGTTGTTCATAAAGTCCTGAAAGGTTGTGGGAGCACTGCATAGCGAGAAGGGAATGGCTAGGTATTCGAAGACCCTATAGTGGGTGCAGAACATCATTTTCCATTCATTCCCTGCCTGGACACAGACCAAGTTGTAGACCCTGTAGAGGTTCAAGCTGGTGAAAATGTTTGTGGAATGAAGTCTCTCAAGAAATACATTCATGAGTGGCCAAAGGCATCAGTTCAGAATGGTAACCTTGTTCAGAGCCTGATAGTCCGCACAAGGGCACAGGAAGCCATCCTTCTTAGCCACAAAGAAAATTGGGGTGCCTGCTGAGGATAAATGAATCCCTTTCCCTGGTCCTCTGAAAGGTACTCAAAGCTCAGGCTCTGAGAGGGACTAAATGTTTAAATTGCAGATTTTATTATAACCCCTCCTGCACCCACCCCATTTTTCCTTCTGACTCTTGTTAGTATATTTTAAGGGTACCTTTTCTTAGTGATACATAGAAAATAAACTCATGTAGTGTTTCTGCTTTCACACAAGATGGCAGTAAAGTGACATGGTGAAGCAGCATTTATCTAGACCTGTAAGTATAAGGTGGTTTTTACTTTCTTTTTTGTTGTTATTTTTTAGGGCTGTTAATTAATTGCAGTTAACTCATGCGATTAACTCAAAAAAATTAATCTTGATGAAAAAATTAATTGTGATTAATCACACTGTTAAACAATAGAATACCAATTGATATTTATTAAAAATATTTTTGGATGTTTTTCTACATTTTCAAATATATTGATTTCAGTTATAACACAGAATACAAAATGTACAGTGCTCACTTTATATTACTTTTGATTACAAATATCTGCACTGTAAAAATGATAAACAAAAGAAATAGTGTTTTTCAATTCACCTCATACAAGTACTATAGTGCAATCTATCGTGAAAGTGTAACTTACAAATGTAGATTTTTTGGTGTTACATATCTGCACTCAAAAACAAAACAATGTAAAACTTTTGAGCCTACAAGTCCACTCAATGGTACTTCTTGTTCAGCCAATCGCTCAGACAAACAAGTTTATTTACATTTACGGAAGATAATGCTGCCTGCTTCTTATTTACAATGTCACCTGAGAGTGAGAACAGGTGTTTGCATGGCACTTCCATAGCCGGCATTGCAAGGTATTTATGTGCCAGATATGCTAAACATTCGTATACCCCTTCATGCTTCAGCTACCATTCCAGAGGTCATGCTTCCATGATAATGATGCTCGTTAAAAAAAATAATGCGTTAATTAAATTTGTGACTGAATTCCTTGGGGGAGAATTGTATGTCTCTTGATCTGTTTTACCTGCATTCTGCCATATATTTCATGTTACAGCAGTCTCGGATGATGACCCAGAATGTTGTTTGTTTTAAGAACACTTTCACGGCAGACTTGATAAAACGCAAAGAAGGTACCAATGTGAGATTTCTAAGGATAGCTACAGCACTCAACCCAAGGTTTAAGAATCTGAAGTGCCATCCATAATTTGAGAGGGACGAGGTGTGGAGCATGCTCTCATAAGTCTAAAAAGAGCAACTCTCTGATGCGTAAACTACAGAACCCGAATCACCAAAAAAGAAAATCAACTTTCTGCTGGTGGCACCTGACTCAGATGATGAAAATGAGTCTGCTCTGCTTTGGATCATTATTGAGCAGAACCCGTCATAAGCATGGACGGATGTCCTCTGGAATAGTGGTTGAAGCATGAAGGGACATGAATCTTTAGCGAATCTGGAATGCAAATATCTTGCTACACCGGTTATACCAGTGCCATGCGAACGCCTGTTCTCACTTTCAGGTGACATTGTCAACAAGAAGCGGGTAGCATTATCTCCTGCAAATTGTAACCAAACTTCTTTGTCTGAGCGATTGGCTGAAGTAGGACTGAGTGGACTTATAGGCTCTAAAGTTTTACATTGTTTTGTTTTTGAATGCAGGTTTTTTGGTACCTAATTCTACATTTGTAAGTTCAACTTTCATGATAAAGAGATTGCACTACAGTACTTGTATTAGATGAATTGATGAATTGTTTCTTATAGTGCAGATATTTATAATAAAAAATATAAAGTGAGCACTGTACACTTTGTATTCTGTGTTGTAATTAAAATCAATATATTTGAAAATGTAGAAAACATCCAAAAATATTTAAATAAATGGTATTCCATTATTGTTTAACAGCACGATGAATCACAATTAATTTTTTGAATCGCTTGACAGCCCTATTATTTTTTACAGCGCTTTTAGTGTTACCGGAAATATGGCTATAAGACTTTGGAAAACAACTTTATGGTTATTTTAAGGAGATCAAATTACAATTAATTTTATATTTGTTTTCGTAGTTTGAAATCAAAGGGGTAAAATAGCTAAATGGTAGGAATACAGGCCAAGATTTCAAAGGGTGACGAGTAATTTTGGGTGGCCAATATGAGGCACCTTAGAGGGGCCTGATTTTCAGAGGTGTTCCAAATTGGGCCCCCAAAATTACTAATCCCTTCTGAAAAACTTGGCCGTACCGTATGACCATGTTCTCCAGCATACAGTCCAATCTCTACGGAAGGCAAGGGCACTGAGTATGATACTGGCAGACCAGATGCCTGCTCTTGGCAAGGCTTTAGGCCTCAACCAAGCACAGATAAATTCATTGCTCGAACTAGTCGTTTTTACCTGTGGATTAGTACAGTTGAGATGGCTGCCTTTGTACTTGTTTTACCTCAGGATCAGAGAACTGTTTCACTTGGCAGGGCATGAAAATGGATGCACTTACATTAATAAATAACGCCCAGCGGCAGGCCTTTTGTTAGACTGAGAGGGACAACTTTCCTTTCCTGGGTGGGTTTGATGGCTGCTGCTCTGTGGCTCTGTGGCAGAAACTAAGGATGGGCCTTGGTTGGATCTGAGGACTGAAGAAGGGAAAACTGACTCAGGGGGAGCTGTCACGCCATGGTCAGCTGTTTGAGGGTGCCTGGTAGGATGGGTCACTGTCAGGGAGTCCTGCCCCTGCAAGTATTGCTCCATCCCTATGTGGTCTGCCCGGGAGATGCTGGAGGATGGCCTACAAGAGTCAGCCTTCTCAGGTAGCAGCATTATATTATAATGTTCATGGTCAGGTGTTATTTGTTCAGGCTGCCGTGTGGCTCACAGCACATGTGACAGAAGGGAAATGAGAGTCTTCTAAAGCTTATATCTCCATCTAACCTGACTGGAATTTCAGTAGAAAAAGAAAAGGCATTTCTCTGGCCCCAAAGCTTTATCTCAGCCTAACTTCAAAAGCCTGCTTCAAACAGTGGAGGTGCTAAAGTCTCTCAAAAATGTTGCAAATCTTTTATAATGGAAAGTGTTAGGCAAACTAGATATAGGAGCTGCTACCAGTGCCCCCTCTAATAATGTTAAAGAACAGATACAGTATTGGTGACAGATCTGGATTCCACCAGATTTTCTTTTCTTTTTTAAACAAAATGTTTTTTTTTTTTCAAAATTGCATTTCTGGCCATGCCAAGAAAGATATTGACAAATTGGAAGGACTTCTGAGAACTGCAACAAAAATGATTTGAAGGGGTGGAGTGATTGATTTGAGGGAAGACTAAAGGCATCTTCGATCTGAGATGTCTAAAAAGAGTCTTGAAGGTTGACAAATGGTGTAAGTGTAAATGTAAACCTGGTTCTCGGTGGGCGGGATCAAACCAGGGACCTCTGGAGCCTAGTGCATGAGCCTCTACTGCGTGAGCTAAAAGCCAACTGGCTGTTAGCTAAGGCTGTAGAGCAGACTCATTTTATCTCTCTCGCTAAGTGGTCTTGGTGCCACTAGATGGGACAGAACACCACACCCAGAAGGTGTGTGGGTTACTTAAACACCCAGGGGGAAATCCTGGGCCCACTGAAATCAATGACAAAACTTGCCTTCAGCAGGGCCAGAATGAACCCAAGAATGGAGGGAAAGCAAACTGAACCTTCTCACTGTCACAGTGTGTCTGGAATGGGTCTATGATACTGAACAAGATGCATACAGAAGTATTTACACAATATTGCATTAAGTCTCTGTCACAGGGAACCTCCAACACTGGAGCAAGTGAGTGGAGACGGGATGCAGATGTTCCGAGCTGACATAAAAATAAACACATACCAGATTTGATATGATGAGAATCAGTGTACATTTCAGTATGGCCAAATGTAAGGTCATCCATATAGGAACAAAGAATATAGGCCATATGTGGGCCTGATGTATACCTAAAAATATCAGATTCTTCCTTTGACCTGGCGACCACCTCTCAGAGGGATGGATTAACACCAGCAACAGGAAAAACCCTTCTGTCAGTGTAGGACGCATCTATAGCACCATAGCTGTGCCACTGGAGCTGCTGTAGTGTAGACATGCACTCACTGAATGAGAGGTTCTGTCCTGGAAAGCAAGAATCCTGAAAAAGAATCTGGGCTCATGGTGGATAATCAGCTGAACGTGAGCCCCCAGTGTGATGCTGTGGCTAAAAGGGCTAATGTGACCCTTGGATGTCTGAACAGAGTGAATCTTCAATAGGAGAAGGGAGGTTATTTTACCTCTGTGTTTGGCATTGCTGTGACCGCTGATGGAATACTGTGTCCGTAGGCTGGCGGGGCCATCCCTCCACGTCTGCGTCTGAGGGGACCATGCCTCCTCACTACAGTGAGTTGGGTCTGCTAGAGCCTTCTCTAATCAGAAGAAAAGTGTGGGGGAGGGGAGAATTAGCAATTCACAGCGGGGCGCGTCCTTCAAGTGGGGCGGGCTGTACACAATCTGGGCTCTGGCTGGTGGCCTAGCCTTTAGGAAGGGCAGGGCAGCTGCCAGTTAAGGCTAAGGCCTGCAATCTGGCCTAACTGTAGCCCCAGTCCAGTCTATGGGGCTCGGGTTTGGGGCAAGTGCCACACACACATGCAGTCCATGGGGCTCGGGTTTGGGGCGTGCTGAGGAGTACAGGCCTCCTGGCCTACTGAGGGGGGAGTACTGCCACCCCAGGGGTAGGGTGGCGGGGGGACACAGGCCCACCCAACTCCATCATGTCCCAACCCAGGGCCCCGTCTACTATTGGGTTAGCGGGGATCCACCCACAACACGCTGACCTGGTTTCAGGCTTGCTCTCCACCAGACTACTGCCTGGTTCCCCTGGGTTGCTTCCTTCTCTCCCCCTCAGGCGTACCTGGATCCAGGGGTCATCCTCAACCTCCTCTGGGTACACGGCCAAGGGTAGTGGTAGCAGCTCCTCTGCCTTGAGAGCAACAGGGCTCCCTGGAAGCTCCTGCTGGTCCCTGGGGCAACAGCAGTTCTCCTTGGTGCTCACCTCCAGCAGTGAGGAAGAAGCATCTATTGCCTCCAGCAGCTTCTTCCCAACTGTGCAGCTGGGCTGGCCTTTTATAATTCCCCTTCCTGTCCTGCCCCTCTGCTTCCGGCGTGCATGGTGTGGCCCTCCTGACTCCTCCCACCAGGCAGCTTGTAGCGTTCCCTCTGCGTCTGCATTTGAGGGGGCCACTCCTCCTCACTACAGTGTCCTTTTCTGGTGTTCACAATTCAAGAACAATGTTGGCAAAACTGGAAGAGAGTCATGAGAATGATTAAAGGAACGGAAGACATATCTCAGTGATAGATTCAAGGAGATCAATTTATTTTTCTTACCAAAGGGAGTGTAAGGGGTGACTTGATCACAGTCTGTAAGTACCTACATGACAAAGGTATAAAAAGATCCTATGGTTGGATGCTAAAGCTAGACAAATTCAGACTAGAAATAAGATACAAATTTTAACAGTGAGGATAATTGTTAACCACTGGAACAATTTACCAACAGTTGTGGTGCATTCTCCATCACTGGGAATTTTTAAATCTAGCCATGCTGTAGTACAACCGACCTGAAGAAGGAATTAATTCAGGGAAGTCCTATGGCCCGTGTTATGCACGATGTCAGACTAGAATTATCATAACAAAGGTCCTTTCTAGCCACAAAAGCTGTGAATCTATGTACAGTAGATTACAATTAATAGCAATCCTGATATTAGCAACTTCTGTTAATGGGAACCTATTGCTCAGAGCCAATCCCATTAATATCAATATTAATTGGATTCAGATACAGGCAATGGTGTGCTGCTTACCAGCAATTTTTTTTTAAAGAAAGGCCCCACCTGCAGGCAGGCTTGCAAAGCTGCAGCCGGGAAGGAAGTGCGGGGAAGTGCCTTCGCTGGTGGCAGCCCTACACACCTGCCTATGACCAGTGCTTCCTACTGGGGCTGCAATCCAGCAAACCTGCCTGCCCGAGGGGATGTGACGCTGTGGAAAAAGATTTCTTTTCTATACAGACTTGGGGCACGTCTACACTTACCTCCGGAGCGATTGATCCAGTGGGGGTCGATTCATCACGTCTAGTGAAGACACGATAAATCGACCACTGAGCGCTCTCACGTCAACTCCGGTACTCTACTCCGGTAGGCGGAGTCTGTGGGGGAGCATCAGCAGTTGACCTGCTGCAGTGAAGACACCGCGGTAAGTAGCTTTAAGTACGTCGACTTCAGCTACGCTATTTTTGTAGCTGAAGTTGCGTAATTTAGACCGACTTAGCTCATCCCCAGCCCCCCAGTGGAGACCAGGCCTCAGTGTTTGCGAGAGGGGAAGTATTGCCTCTTAGAGGTACCCAAGGGTGGCGTGTAATTTTCCCAGGTTGCTGGGTGGGGCCCGAGCTGGTTCTGTGTTGTATGAGCAAAAGGAACCCCTGGGATATTGCACCTGGCCCTTGTTGCCAACAACTCCACCTGGCAGAAGGGTTTCATAAATAATAACATTTCCAGTCTCTGCCCAGGCACCCGATGTACCAGCTTTGCATGTGGTAGTGGCAACGTGGACAAATGGGCATTGAAATAGGTCTGGCTGGGTCATAAGTAAACGTGCAGGATTCTAGACTAAACTTCTAGTCCTCCATGTTTGTTTACTTATGTGCCGGTTGCAAATCTATTATACATCTCTTGCGCAATATACAAATCAGTATAGGACTCTGATGCTTTTAAAGTGTGTATTAATGTTTCAATTTCAATTCAAATTTCCAAACAATCACTAAATTGGCAACATTGCATGTAACTAGTTCACAAAACTGGGGGGTGGGTGGGGAAATTGCGGGGGGGGGGGGAGGGTAGGGAAATCCCTGCTTGCAAGTATGTCATAAGACTGGGAAACATTTTGTACAGTGAATAAAATCATCTGAATATTGTTTTAATACAACACTAGGAATAAAAAATACATGCAGGAGAATTTAGCAATTTATGAAAAACTCTAGCAATCTTTTGTAAAATAAAAACTGCTCATGTACTGAATAATTACAGAATAATTTACATTTACTCTATCTGGTTAATAGATGGACCCTGTTCTAAATGCGATGTATCAAAGCTAGTTTAAGCTTGTTCAACAGGGCTGAAATTCACTTTGCCTACTTAAAGGCTGAGTACTCATCACTGTTAGCTAGAGCCTTATTTGTACCCCTGCACGAGGTGAATTTCACGCTGTAGGTGTCGTGAGATTGAAAGTGTGCTCTTGGAAACTATTGATCAGGACCATCTCAGTGTCACACAGACATGTTGGCTTCTAAAATTTCCTAATAATTAAAAGGACAGTGTTTAAGCCCCAAAATTAAGTTCCGTTAGCAGAAATAAATAAACAAAACCTAATATTAACAGAATTATTAGGATTTTTTAAAAAAAAGCAAGAACCCGAACACTGCATCATTTGCTAGGGCATAAGATACGCAAAGTGAAACTGAAAGGAGACTAACCGGGGCTGTGGAGACTAACACAGCCCACTGTGCAATGTTTTGTTAGGACTCGCTAGTGGAGTTGATCGCCCTTTTACTCAGTGCAACACAAAACCTGGCTGCAGCACCAGGGCAGACTGTGGTCTGACCCCACTCCTGCCACTGCAAATTAAGTTCCAAGGGGAACTGTGAACAACCACAAAGTCCCGCTTGCCAAAGCGGGGTATTTGGTGCGCTCCACTTTCCCCTCCGGGGAGGAAGCGATGGTTTACGTCAGGCCAAAACAAAGGGTGGGGCAGGAGGAAGCGAAAAGCAATATTAGCTGTTTACTGTAGTGACGAGCTGAGGCGCCAAGCTATTGCATTGCAGCTGCTTCTGCAAAGGTGGAAGAAGCAGCCCTGACTTCATTATCTTGCAGTCGGCTGATCGCTGCTGCAGTTGGAAGCACAGCAGAAACGAGCCAGTAAGTACCATGCAGTGGGTGCTGTGTGCAGAAGGGGTTTAATAACTACAGCACTCATTTTAGGGTGAGCCTAGGAGAACCTGCATATGGTTATTTCGTTGTTGTTCTTTCCCCCTCCTTTATTGATTCTTTTGCAAATATTTTCTGTGTGTTGTACGGTGCTGTTCCTTCTTGTGAGGAGGAGGAAATGGGGATGAGATAACGTTAACTGAGTGCTGGTTTTGGTTAAATGCTGCAAAATATCATACTTCCAGGAGAGACTATTGTATGAAGTCAGGGGAATTTCATGCAGCCTGTTAACCACTGTATTTAGAGGGCTGTACGTAACCGTGGTGGTGCTGCGGGGGAGGGCGTTTTGCTTTCGTTCTCGTTTTTTGTGGAGATATGAGAGGAAGATTTCTGGGGCTTTCCCAGTGTAACTATGCTGATATGAATGGACTGATTCTCCACTTCCTTGTACATTCTCTAGTTGTCTACATCTGTGCAGGATGAGTGCGAAATGCTACCAAATTAGAATTCTTAACTCTCCCCCTGATGCAGGATGCAAGGTGGTGGTAAGGAAAGGCCAGTGGAGTTGTTCAGGAGAGCAGAATCAGGCCCTCTCAGAATATAAATAAGCAATATTCCTTTGCTGTGTACCTATAAGGAGCGGAGAGGCAAAGCATCTCTGTAGAATCTGTTTACTTATGCTGCTAAATCCATATGTCTTCCTCTTCTGCCTCCCCCTAGAGCTCCCAGTCAAACTGTGTGAAATGAGATACACTCTGGGCAGTTCTCCCCCTGCCCATATTCACAGGATGTGCTGTCTGGCAGTCTCAGCAATCTAGTCTAATGCTTCAGCAAAATGGAACTGTGATCATGGATATTTTCAAACAAAAGTGAAAGAAAACATTGAGCTTCTTTTAACCACCGCATGTGGAGGAAGTTTTAGTTAACTTTATGCCCCCAAGCTTGAAAATTCTGGACTATATAGTTAATGATGACAGGCTTCAGAGGGGTAATTGTGTTAGTCTGTGTCAGTAAAAACAAGGAGGAATCCTTGTGACACCTTACAGACTAACAAACAAATTTATTTGGGCGTAAGCTTTTGTGGACTCTAACCCACAAAAGCTTATACCCAAATAAATTTGTTAGTCTCTAAGGTACCACAAGGACTCCTCGTTGTTTTTATAGTTAATAATATTAACTGTGATGCTGGCTGAGAAAATATGCAGGTTGTGTCTCTATGTCCTATCCGCTTAGTTAGCTTCAGGAATAAAAGACCTTTTAGAATGTGGTCCAGTTCTGGTCAGAAGCTGACCGTGCAATTTTGTTCACAAGATGATCCTGCAAGCTCTTTCTCATGCAAGTAGTCTCGTTTACTAGACTAAGGCTTTGTAGAATTATGCCCTTTGGTGTCTGATATTCCAAATTGCAAGCAAAACAACATTGTTGGGATTCCCTTCAAGACCTTTTCCACTCAACTGATCCAGAACACTTCAGTTCTGCGAGAACACTTCTATCCCGTTCTCTGGAACCCAAAAACTCAGTTCAAAGCTGGGCTTGTCACTGAGGTTTCTTTACTGGCATTTTAGAAAGCTGCACCTGAGGCGATCAGGTCAGTGGGGTAGGTTAGGGTGCACAACTCCAAAGTACATAGTTTTAAATCAGATTATACACCTATTTTAAAAGAGACTAACACATGCACATTACATTCTACATTGTATCACAGGCATTATGATTGGCTTACCAATTTTGTGAACCAGGCCCTGTATAGATCATCATGAGCTATCCATGTGCTACAAACTGTGCTGGTAAGCAAAGCGGCAGAGGCAACCTTATCACGCGTCTTCCATTTCTTTATCTACTAGCTACATGTTATTCACAAGGCCCCTTGTCAATTCATGCTTTGTCCATTGTCCATTTGTCCTGTGTTCTTACTTCTAATTTTCATTGTCCATACAAGGCTTACAAACCTGCAGACCTGTGATGCTGCATACATAATTAAAACACCTCACAGAACAGGGCTGTCTTTTCTTTAAACTTTGAAAAGTTGTATTTATTTTTTCGTAATATGACTTAATACAGAAAAAGATAAAACAGTTCTGATTACAACAAAGTACATATTTGTGTCTATCAAAGGTCTGTTAATGTAAACATATAATGAATAATTTCTTTTTTTTTTCTAGACAAAATTAAATGTGTTCACATGAACCTTAGATATTGGGCTCAATTTTCATGTAGGTCACATAATTCCGCTCCAGCAGTTCAAAGCTCTTTTATACTTCCAGTCAGTGTAAAGTGGCCTTAGTGTAAATGAGAATAAGGCCCATAGTGGCTGGTTTGTTGAAGCTTTAATCTGTACCTTGTAAACTTTTAAAAATAATTCCAGCTATGTATAGGGTGACCGTATTTCCCTATGCTGAATATGGGACACCTTGTAAAATTGCTTGTATTCCACAGCAATCAATCAGAACTATGCAGAACCCCCCCCCCCAACATGCTATAAAAACTCCAGAGTCCAGCAGGGAAAGGGGGGGCTCAGGGGTCTGGGGGGGGTGGCCTCGGGCATAGGCGTAGTATGACTTCTATTTTGGGGGTCAGGGGCCAGCAGGGCTCAAGCCAGGACACGGCTGGGGCTGTGCTGACTGACCACTGACTGAGCAGCAGGGGGATCAGGGAATATGGGACCATTTGCCCATTTTTTTAAAAAAAGGCGGGACACCTGCAATAAGACTTAAATACAGGACTGTCCCGTTAAAAATGGGATGGATGGTCACCCGAACTATGTACAAAAATTAGGTCAAATCCTTCCCTCGTGTGATTGAATTGAAGGCAGTCTAGATACACTAGGGATGAATTTAGGGGGTGGAGGTGATGCCCTCTCCTTGGGCACCACCATGTGGAGCTGGCCCGAGACCCGCCAGGCCCTGCCCCCTCCTCCAAAATATCAGTCAAACTTTGCCTATGCCCGAGCTTCCCCGCCTCCTGGTGGCTGAAGCCTGGAGCCTCTCCCATTGCATCCTGGAGTTTTTATAGCATGTCGGAGGGAGCCTCGGCAAGAAAAAGATTGAGAACTCCTTCTCTACAACATTTGCAAATGGTAGCTGTGATCCTAAATAAAGAAGTGACTAGCCTAAGGATGAGGAAAGAAGAATTAGAAGAAGAAGAATTAGTGAACAATCTGAGGGCAGAAATGTAGGCATTAAAAGACAAGGACAAGGAATTGGCTAGTCTAAGAGTGGAGGCTAATATGTGGAAAGCATAGCATATGTTAGCGCTAGAGTCATACCTCACAGAAGGAATCAGAGAAAGAAAAGAAAGTAGCTAATGCAAAGGCCGAAACAGCTAACTTAAAAGCAGACACTAATATGCTGAAAGTAGAGGCTGACACTCTAAGAGCAACTATCTTAACACAAGGAGCTCAGATTGTAGCCGTGCAGAAAGAAGCGAATGATGCACTGCTAGAATAGGGCAAGTTAAGGCAGGAAGTGACAGCATGGAAACAAAAAGCATCAGATGGGCAAGCTGCAGTAAGAGCTGTGCCCACCGATACGAAAGAGAAGAATGGTTGGTCCGTGCCAGAAATGTGCTCTGAAAAGTGTGTTGCAAGCGAGAAAAGAGGTGTAAAGCGAGTAAAGGGGCAAAGGAAGAAACTTTGATGGTGATTTCCCTAAATTGTGCATCGAAGAGGAAGGGACCAACCCTTGGGACAAGGACTCCTCTGATTTGTACTATGAGAGGGACAACCCCTCTTTCTCAGAGACTTTACACCCCAGAACCAATTAGGGCAGTGGGCAAGTTCAAGGGTCCCCTGAATAAGGAGTACAGTTTAAGAATGCAGAAGTTAGAGGCACAGGTGCCGACTTTCCAAAGTGCCGGGGGTGCTTGAGTCCCCGGTCTGCCCCAAGGCCCCACCCCGTCTCTTCCCACTCAGCTCCACCCTTGCCCTGCTTCTTCCCAGCCCCTCTCTACCCCGCCCCACCTCTTCCTGCCCAGTTCCACCCCCCCCCCGCGAGCGTGCCGCATCCTTCCTCCTCCCCCCTCCCTCCCAGCCTCCTGCATGCCACGAAACAGCTGATCGCAGTGGGCGGGAGGCGCAGGGAGGGAGGGAGAAGTGCTGATATGTGGGGCCCACCGAGGGGCCGCAGGTGCTAGGGGCGTGGGGGGAAGCTGATGGGGGGCTGCCGGTGGGTCCTCAACACTCACCATTTTTTCTCTGTGGGTGCTCCAGCCCCAGAGCACCCATGGAGTTGGCGCCTATAGTTAGAGGAATCAAAAATGTTGGGAGAGTCCTTAAATCAGATTCAGCAGCAACTGGAGTTTTGCCTTAGGGAGAAGACTCAGTGCAAGACTGAGAATTCCACACTGCAAGTAAAAGCGGTAAAGGAAGCACTAGAGATTGAAAGGCTGCAGCACACTTGTGACAAGCAGCAGCAGATAATTATGATGTTAAGGGAGCAAAATTGCTGCTTGGGGAAAGTATACTGCCACACAGGGAGCAGTAGCTGCAGCTCTGGATTCCCAGAGTTCGCAGACTGTGACTGACCACACACTTTGCTGGTATAGTGCGAGAAACTGCTGTCTGTAGGAATTTGCTATATTAGATAGCAGTTTTTTATAATCCCTTTCATATGAGTAACTGCTACAGGTAGCAAGCACCAGGCTGTGCGGGGGGAGGGGGCAGCGGGGCTGAGGCAGGCTCCATGCCCAGCTCCGCACAGCTCCCAGGAAACGGCAGCACATCTGACTCCTAGGCGGAGGGGCGGCCTGGGGTAGGGGAGCTATGCATGCTGCCGCCTCCTGCCAGCGCCACCCCGAGCGCTGGCTCCGCAGCTCCCATTGGCTGGGAATCTGCGGTGGAAGTGAATCCTGGACGCATCCAGCTTCCTTCATCCCCAGGAAATGCTGGGGAAGAACTGGTAAGGCTGCTATTTAAGGGGCCATGTGAGGTCAGCATGTCATGGAGCCCCTGCGAACTGCACCAGCCAGAGCTGCCCGGAGCCCGCCCCCCAAGCCCCAACGCCCTGCCCCAGTTTGGAACCCCCCTCCCGCTCCATCCCGGAGCACGCATCTCACACCCCCGTCCTTCACCCCAACCCCTTGCCCAGACCTGAGCCCTTTCTGCACTCTGAATCTCGGTCCCACCCACCCCCAGTCCAGTGCCCCCTCCTGCACCCCAAACCCATCATCCCTGACCTCACCCTGGAGCCTGTACCCCTGAGCCCATACCCCAGAGCTCATACCCCCTCCCACAACCCAACCCTCTGCCCCTGCCCGGAGCCCCCTCTCACACGTCGAACCCCTCGGCCCCACCCCCTAGCCTGGAGCCCCCTCCTGCACCCCAAACCCCTCATCCTCAGCCCCACCCCAGAGCCTGCACCCTAACCCAGGAGCCCATACCCCCTCTCTGCCCCCTAGCTCCCTCCCCTACCGCCAGCCCCAAGCATGGGGCATGGGGTCACTTGCAGGTTTAAACTAATGTAAATGGTGAATTCTCTGTAACTTGCAGTTTTTAAATCATGATTTGAGGACTTCAGTAACTCAGCCAGAGGTTCTGGATCTATGACAGGAGTGAGTGGGTGAGGTTCTGGGGCCTGCAATATGCAGGAGGTCAGACTAGATGATCATAATGGTCCCTTCTGACTTTAGTAAAAGTATCTGAGTAAGAATATACATTACAATTTTAAACCTAACCAGTGACCCTTAAGTGACTTGCCACAAGATTCAGAACATATTAGTGTTAGAGCTGAGTGGGTCTAATATTTATTTAATTTTCTTTCTTGATATAAGAATTAGATACAGTGCTCCTGTCAGATATTGCTAAGTTATTATCTGGAAAAATGTTAGCGTTTTCAGTTGCCTAAGTAGCCCCTGGAGTCATGGTTAAAATTGTGCCCCCTGTCCAATCTGAAATAACACCCCTGTGGGCAGGCCCAGAATTTGCCCGTCTCGCTACGCACACCGCACTGGCCTATCTGGAGCCAGCCTCCCAAATATAGAAGTCAAACTATACCTAGCTGACTCTGCAAAGGTGGAAGAAGCAGGCCTGACTTCACTGAATTCACTGCTGTTGAGCACATGACAGGAAAACACTGAAGCTGCGGGGAGAAACTGTAGAACAACCGAAACAGACTAGCCGGTAAGTAGCATGCAAAGGGTGGTGCCTGGAGAAGGGCTTCATTAACTACAGCACTCACTTTACTGAATGTAAAGGGTGGACCTAGGAGAACCTGCATATTGGTATTTTGTTGTTGTTTTCCCCTCCTGTACTGATTCTTTTGCAAATATTTTCTGTGTGTTGTACTGTTCCTTCTTGTGGGAGGAGGAAGTGGGGATTAGACGGTGTTAACTACCTGCTGGTTTTAGTTAAATGCTGAGAAAACATCATACTTCCAGAATAGCGTTGCCAACTTTCTAATTGCAGAAAGCCAAATACCCCTGCTCTGCCCCTTCTCCGATGCCCTGCCCCCACTCCCTCTGTCCCTCCTGTGCTTTCCCCCCACCCTAGCTCACTTGCTCATTTTCAGGGGGCTGAGGCAGGGGCTTAGGGTGCGGAAAAGGGTGAGGGCTCCGGCTGGTGGTGCGAGCTCTGGGGTGGAACTGAGGATGAGGGGTTTGGCGTGCAGGAGGGGGCTCCAGCCTGGGGAGTGGGGCTGAGGATTTTGGAGTGTGGGAGGGGGCTCCGGGCTGGGGCAGGGGGTTGGGGTGTGGGAGGGCTGAGGGCTCCGGCTGGGGGTGTGGGCTGTGTGGTGGGGCCAGGGATAAGGGGTTTGGAGTGCAGGAGGGGGTTCACGGCTGGGGCAGGAGGTTGGGGTGTGTGGGGGGGTGCGGAGTCTGAGCAGCACTGACCTTGGGCAGCCCCGGCATTTCCCGGGATGGAGGAAGTCCATGCGACTCCCAGGAAGCGGCTGGCATGTTCCTCTGGCTTCTGTGCGGGGGGAGCTGCAGAGCTGGCACTTGGGATGGTGTTTGCGGGCAGGGGCAGCGCACAGAGTCCCCCTGGCCGCCCCTTCACCTAGGAGCCGGAGGGACATGCCATTGCTTCCCAGGAGCTGTGTAGAGCTGCATGGAGCCTGCCTGCCCCACTGTGGCCAACTGGACTTTTAGCAGCCTGGTCAGCTGTGCTGACTGGAGGTGGCGGGATCCCTTTTCGACCAGGCGTTTTGGCTGAAAACTGGACGCCTGGCAACCCTATTTCCAGGAGAGAGGCTGTTTCTTGAAATCAGGGGAATTTCACACAGCCTGTGAATCACTGTATTTAGAGAGCTGTAGGTAACTGTGCTGGGCAGGGGGAGGGCAGGGAAGGGGCATTTTGCTTTCTTTGTCTTTTATATGGAGAGTTGAGATATGAAGGTTTTCAGGGCTTTCTCGTCACACCAATGTAACTATGATGATGTTAATGGCCTGATTCTCCACTTTCTTGTATGTTGCGTAGTTGTGTACATCTGTGCAGTGTGAATGTAAAATGCTATCAAATTAGAATTCTTAACTCTTCTTAACTGGTCCAAGATGCAAGGCAGTGGGAAGGAAGGGCCAGTGGAGTTACTGTGGTTTAAAGGAGAGCAGAATCAGGCCCTCTGAGAATATAAATAAGCAATATTCCTTTGCTCTCTAGCTATTAGGCTGCCATCCTCTTTTTCTGTTATTTATTCTATTGAGGAGTAGAGAAGGAAAGCATCTCTGTAGAAGCTTTTTACTTGTTTTGCTAACAATCCATATTGCTTCCTCTTCTATCTCCTACCAGAGGTCCCAGTCAGACCGTGTTAAATTAGTTCTTCCCCTGGTCATATTGACGGGATGTGCTATGTCCAGCAGTCACAGCGATCTAGTCTAATGCATCAGCAAAATAGACCTGTGGCATGGATGTTTTAAAACAAAGAAACAAAACGTTCATCTTCTTTAAAACACCTCATGTGGAGAAAGTTTTAATTAACTTTGTGCCCCCAAGCTTGAAAATTCTGGGCTATACAATTAATAATAACTGTGATGCTGACGAAGCAATAGAGAGGTTACTTCTGTATGTCCTACCCTCTTAGTTAGCTTCAGGAAAAATAAAACTTTTAGAAAGTGGTCTAATTTTGTTTAGAAGTTGACCATGCAATTGTATTCACAAGATGATCCTGCAAGCCCTTTCTCATGCAAGTAGTCCTGTTTACTTTAGAATAAGATTTTGTAGTATTATGCCCTATTTATTTTTTTTGGTGTCTGATGTTCCAATTTGCTAGCAAAACAACATTGTTGAGATTCCATCTGAGATCTTTTCCATTTAGCTTATCCAAAATGCTTTGTCCAGTTCTGGGAAAACACTTCACCCAGTTCTCTGGAATCCAAAAACTCAGTTCAAATCTAGGTGTGTCACTGAGGTTTCTTTATTGGTATTTCATAAAGCTGCATCTCCAGTGATCAGGTCAGGTGTAGTGGGGTAGGTTAGGGAGCATCACAGCTCCAAAGTCCATAGTTATAAATCAGATTATATACAGGTTCTAAACCAGACTAACACGTGTATTACATTCTACACTGTGTCACAGGCTTTATGATTGGCTTGCTAATTGTATGAACCAGGCCCTGTATAGATCATGAGTATGGATATGATTTTGTCACAGTAGAATTAAGCCGAATTCACAGTCATGGTAAAAATGTACAAAATCAGGTATGGTCACGGTGGGACTGAAGTTGAAGCCTGAGCCATACCGCAAAGGATTGACAGACGAAGCCTGAACCCCGCCACATTGAGGGCGGAGAGGGGGACATGCACAGACAGAGCCCTGCCAAAGTCACGGAGATCTGTTAAAGTCATGGAATCCATGACCTCCATGACCAAATTGTATCCTTCATCATGAACTATCCATACACTACAAACTGTGCTAGTAAGCAAAGCTGCAGCTGCAAGCTTATCATACTTTACTAGTTTTCTGACTATTTCTTCATCTACTTCCTGTTTATTATTTACAGGGCACTTGTGAATTCATGCTTTGTCCATTGTCCATTTGTCCTGTTTCCTTATTTCTGGTTTTATTTTGTGCATGCAAGGCATACAAATGTGCTTACCTGTGATGCTACATACATAGTTAAAACAGCTCACAGAAGAGAGAACTGTAAGAAGCAGGGTTACCTTTTTGTACTCTTTGAAAAGTTTTAATTATTTTTCATAATATGAATTAATACAGAAAAAGATTAAAAAGTTCTAATTATAACAGACAAAAACTATGCACTTGCATGTATCAAAAGTTCTGTTAATGTAAACATATAATAAAGAAAAATATTTACACTATTACTGATATTATTTTGTCTTAAAAAAAAAAGTGTGTTTACATGTACTATAGAGATAGGGCTCAGTTCTCATTTACATTTAGCCCACATTATTCTGCTTCAACAGTTCCAGGCTCCTTTATACTTCCACGCAGTGTAAAGTGGCCTTAGTGTAACTGAGAATGAGGCCCATAGTGGCTGGTTTGTTGCAGCTTTAATCTGTACCCTGTAAACTGGGCTTGTACGTTTGTTCCTAAAGACTCATAGATTCCTAAAACCTCATGTCTATGTTGCCTTGTAAAATCAGTGGCAGAGAGGCTCAGAGCCCAAAGCTTATGCTATGGCACTAACCCAGTGGTGGGCAACCTGCAGCCCACGGGCCGCTCGCGGCCCATCAGGGTAATCCACTGGTGGGCCGTGAGACAGTGTTTACATTGACCATTGACTACATTGACTGCAGGCACGGCCATCTGCAGCTCCCAGTGGCCATGGTTCGCCATTCCTGGCCAATGGTTACTGCAGGAAGCTCTCAAACTCACCCCTTCCATGGATTTCAGAACCCAAGATCCAACTGGAGCCCAAACATCTACACAGCTGTTTTTAGCGCCGTAGCAGGAGCCTGAGTCTGTAGCACAATAGCGCAAACCTGACTCTGTACATCAGGGCTCAGAGACTCACTGCTGTGGATTTTAAGATACAGTGTAGACCTATCCAGAGGGCTCTACAGGTGAAAAATGAAGGTTCAATGGTGCTTAAACATGCTGCTAAAGAATTGTAAGCCTCGGCTGTGGTTGTGTTTTTCTCCCTTTAACACTAGCCTCCTTTGTTTATGTTTATGTAGGAGTTGTTTCTGTTCACACCTGGAGTGTTAACTTTGTTAGAAGTAAAAAACATTGGTCATAAAGCAGATTTCAACTGTTACGTGAGGAAGGCGTGGGGGGGAATGATTTTGGCATATATGCTGTTTTACAAATGTGTTGTCAGTAGTGTTAGCAAAACACTTCAGCCAGACGGACTTCTTGAGGAATGATTTATAAAGGCAATGGAAATCTTGAAGAAGACAAAGAACAGTATGCAGTCTACATAAAAACCAGTAAGGAAAATGATAAGGAAAAGGTATTATATTTTTACATAACTAGGGAACAAAAGGTGAATGTTTTGTGACTGTAACATCCATTGGCATGAATAGTTCTGCAAGTAAGGAAACAGGGAGTCTCTCTCTATAGCTCATCTTCTCTTTTATGTACCTCGTTGAGACCCTGAAGGTTAATTATCAGCCTTGACCAAGGTTTTTTTATGTCAATTCTAAACTGTTGGGAAATACTAGTGGAAACAGTAACAAATGCTAAACTGTAGTGAAACTAGCGAGCTTTCATAAATGGGGAGATCACATATAGACACACATACAACCATTCTCTGCAAGTATTGAGTTATTTATTTTATTTTATTTATTTGCAGATGGGTTTCTGCTCTGTGTAACAGCCCAGGCTCAGTAGTCTTATAGTAGACCAACGTGTGAGTAAGACACTTCAGACTCCTTGCAGATATTTTGAATAATAGAAGAAGAAATGAATCTTGCAAATGATGGTGCAACGTTCAGTGCCATTTATGACTGGAACTATGTTCTGTGGGAAGTTCGTTTGAAGTTACTAGCAGCTGGTTTTTTCAGTTACCTGGGAGTATTTATTACAGCTCACTGGCTGTCCTCATGGATCAGTGCCACTTATTGCACTTTGTCAACAAAGCAGAAGATCTTCTGGAATATGGATATCACACGTGGCCTATTTGCAGTTCAGAGTTGTGGAGCTGGCTTGTGGGCCTTGCTTATAGATCCAGTTTTTCAAGTTGACCAAGTGTATTCACAGCAAAAATGGAGCTGGTTTCATTGCTTAATAGCCGCTGGCTACTTCTTGCTTGAAAATATCGTTTTTAATGTGTCTAACATTGTTTTCAGGGTATTTAATGTGTTCGAAGGAGTTCATCATTTATTTGCCTTTGGTGGGCTTCTTGGTCTGATAATTAACATAAAGTCTGGACACTATCTACCCCTGATGGGTCTGCTACTTGAGATGAACACTCCTTCATACTGCATATCCTCTATTCTTGCAAGGGTAAGAACTTGCTGTATTAATTATGGGTGAGAGAAGTTACCATCATAGTCCTCATAGTTCCTCCTCCTCAAAACAAATCAGCAAACAAAGAAATATTGGCCTCTAAAATGGCAGATTAGTTCTGGGGTCAAGAAAGAAATTTTTCTTCCAAACTTGAAGTGATGTGTCCATTGGAATCGTTAATTATAACACCCTAACAATAATTAAATATTTTCTGGAAAATCTTTTAACTTTTTTTTTTACCCATTTTGTAGCAAAGAAACAAAAAGAAAGAAATTTTAAGAAATTAGTTTACAGACTCACTAGTTGGGATCTAGTGCACAGGAGCAAAGATTAGGTGATTAAACTCTATTTTTAAAAGATTTTTTTTTTTTAAGTCTGAAAATAGTAACATGAGAATGTGTGATCACCTCCAACAAGCTTAATGCAGACCATTACATATCTGCTGGAGATTAAAAATATGTCCATGTGTGCTCACACACAAACAAGTGTTTATGTACATTATGTATATTCTGTGGATGCAGAGAGGGAGAACAGCCTTGAGAAGAGCTGCCATGCTTGTAGGGAGAGAGGAAATCGGCCCTGCTTCCCAAACCATAATCTGTTCCAAAGAGTGTGTCTTAGAGCAGTGGTTTCCAAACTTGTTCCGCTGCTTGTGCAAGGAAAGCCCCTGGCGGGCCGGGCCAGGCCAGTTTGTTTACCTGCCGCGTCTGTAGGTTCCGCTGAACCTGCAGACGCGGCAGGTAAACAAACTGGCCTGGCCTGGGCCGCTAGGGGCTTTCCCTGCACAAGCGGCGGAACAAGTTTGGGAACCACTGTCTTAGAGGTTTAAACTTAAATCCTAAAATATCCTGACTCTTTAGAACTACAGCCACAAGTCCTGGCACGATCACCTCAACCCTTCTGCATGTGTAGATGCTAGAGCAATTTGAGAGTCATGGTCTACCTGAGTGGTGTTGGCCAAAACTTCCAAGATCTTGCTAGTCCTTGCACACTTTTGTGACATATGTTTTGTTTTGATCATTTTCTTCCATCATCAGTTGGCTGCATCTGACTGATGCGGTATTATGCAAAGTGATTTAGAATTCTGCTAGACAAAAGGTGCCATATATATGTGCAATCTTTTAGCAGTCTAGAGAAAAATGATTGAGAGAATGTTTGTATGGCAGTTTACACTAAACAAAACAGGAAAACTAAATATGTGTGTCTCTTATTTCTAGAAAATTCTGACTGCCTTAACATGAAGGTGCAATCTCATTTCTTTCTCTTTGTTGTTGTCTCTTCCAGATTGGCTGTGCTAATACCCTTTTTTGGAAGGCAAACCAATGGATAAATATCCATATGCTTCACTGCCGCATGGTCCTTATTTATCACATGTGGTGGGTGTGTATTTCCCATTGGAATGATGTGGTGGAAAATCTGGGACTTCCATATTTTATTGTTTTTTTCATGGGTTTAAGTACACTTACGTTAATACTTAATCCATACTGGATATTCAGATCGACTCAGCGGCTCTTTGTTCCAGTTGACAGGAAATTTCCAAAAACAGCAGTGAAAAATGCATCCTATGAAAATTTAAATAGTGAAACATTCCAAAAGAAGAGGATATAGTTCTGCAACAGCTATTCGGGTTACAGTAAAATATGTCCAGGAGAAAATGGTGCAGGTTTACTAGCCAGTCCATGAAAATAGAATTGCTTACAAGAAGTCTATGAATGTATTGATCTATTTGCAGTTTGCTATCAGTGTACTATACTCATTTGTCAATAGTGTTTTAAAATTGTTGCTGTCTATCTTTAAAATACACACACACTCTTTGACTCAGTCAGGATTTATGCCAGTAATTTTAGTCTGGGAGCATAATGTAATAAAATCTCATTCTGGGGGGGAGGGGCAAATTAATGATAGAAATGTAAGGGAGGTGTCATTTGATTCATAAAAATCTACAGAATCATAATTTCAATGATGTTAATGTCTGTAGCATGGCAGGAGGGATTCACTGACTTTCCTCTCCCCTGCTCCCCATCTCCAGGTCCTCCCAGTTGGTGGAAATTTTATGATAGAACTTTGTCAGAAATGGGTCAAATTACCTATTATTCAAAGCCCTTTCTCCCATGAACACAATGGTACCAAACATGACAAACCCAAAACAATTAGGTAGATATATATTGGAGAAAATATTGAAATATAAACTTTTAAAATTGTTCTTTAACACAAGGAAGCATTGCTTGCATGAAAAAGACACTGACCTTTGGCAATCCTAACAAGTTTAGTCTTGACATGGAGGATTGAAAATATTTATTGGTCAACATTGTCATCAGTGTCATTACTGTCTAGGGCTAGTGATAGACACGTTATCACATTGATACTCATCCATGCCACGCTCACACATCTCTGTATAAGGCAGACAGCTGGCCAGACATCTGCAAGATGTTGAGCATCTTGTCTTTGTGCATGAGATTTTGATTAGCTGAAGGATTGATTTAGGAGTGCATGGTATTTCATGCATAACTGGTACAATCAGTGCATCCTCCAAGACCTATCTGTCCCCAATAAGAGAGGGTAAGTTTTAGATGCACGCAGTCATTCTGGAGCCATTCCATTGCTTGATAATTTGCCCTCTTGATAGCAGACATAAATGCATCTCTTGTCAATGGCAATTTTTCTCCATTTTTCTGCTTATTTTTTAAACATCTACCATGAATCTCTGTAAGTGTCATAATGTTCATCTTCAAATGGTAAATTGAGCATATGTACGCCTCTAGTGCATTTACGTCCTCATCTGTGACTGTCTCAGCCATTGTGAGCACCTTCAGCGCAAGGACAGAGTCTTCGGAGGCTGAATGAAATGCCTTCCTGTAAAATCATCTGGTCTTTCTAGCCAGCCTCCAAGCAGTGTCACATTCCAAAAAGGGTCTGGAAACCTGGCAATGCGGCTGTTGAGCAGGTCTATAAAGACCCAGGTCTAGTGACACAACACATTTTGATTCAATTTTGAAGATGTATTTGTTCATATATTCCAGCTCCATAAGGAATGTTTACTGAACTGAGCGATGAGTGGGGAATAGCATTGTTGGGATGGTGCCAAATTGGTGTGACCATACGGAATGAACGGTGAGAGCATAACCTGACATAACTTAAACATGGCTGAAGGGCTGCAGAGGATCCTGGGAGCAGGTTCCCTTTAAGCAGAAGCAAATTTGATAAAAAACTGGAAAAGTCTGCGTGTACAATCAATATTGAACCTATTGGTCAGCAAATATGGACCCATGCAAAAATAAATATCACATGTATAAAGTTCTAGCATGGAGCACAGGTCGACCTGATTATAGTGACCCTATCGCAAGGACTCACACAGAGAGCCAGAGTGAATGACTGATGAGTAAAAGTGGGGTGATCTTCGTTTGGTACCACCACCCCCAGCTCCTTCTAAAACACTAATTAGGTAAAAATTAGTCACCACACACCCACTGGGCATGCTTTTAAGGCATGTGACTCCTCTGAGGAAAAAGAGTATAAGAGTCAAGCAAAGTAAATTACTGTGTTTGGGATTCCTTAATTGATGTTTGAAGAAGCAACGCTGCTCGACAGAGTAGTCAAAACTCTGTTCCGTGGGCTCGAGTAGGACTGTGAACCAGAGGGGCCTCAAGGCAACCAAGACCTTGCCTCGAGGGAATCCGAGACAGACCAGAGGGCTGAGAAAAACAGACCAGGAGAGAAGAAGCCGTCTATAAAATTGGCAACCACCTTCTCTGTTTGCCAAGCAGGAACTGTGTGGGACCAGCGCAGGGCCTTTTTATGTATGTTTGTGAAAGAGAGACTCATTAAGAGGAATGTATAGCTCTTAATGTATAGCTCTTAATGTCTCACATAGGAGTTATGTGTTTAATATAACCCTTTACCACTTCTGTAATTCCTTCTCAATAAACTGCTGTGTATTGAAGATAATTACTGTGGACCTTTTTCACTGGTATGACCGTAATCTGCTCCACCGGGAGCCAGTTAAGATCCATTTCAGGGGTAGTAGAGCCCCCTGTTGTCAACATAGTGTGACGTTCCCCTGGTGAAATCTGGACTGGTGATCTGCTAGGTCACTCCAATTCTCAACTCTGGGAGCCAGCCTTACCCTGCTCTGCTGTGAGAATCCCCACTCCCAGGCTGTTCACACATAGCCTCTAGCCTGGAAGCTGCTCCCAGCTACTTAAGTTAGCACTTTTGGTGAGCCACTGCTTGGATTGTGCAACTGAATGACACTAGCCAATATCTCCGGTCCCAGACACAACCCTAGGAACCTTCAGTTATGCCCACTGGACACTGCAAGCTTATATGAGTTTGTCAATTTAACAAAGAAATTGATATGTACCAGGCTTGTTATCCCAAATAAATTTATTAACTACAAAAGATAGATTTTAAGTGATTATAAATCAAAGCATAACAAGTCAGATTTAGTCAAATGAAATAAAAGCAAAACACATTCTAAGCTGATTTTAACATTTTCAGTGCCCTTACAAATATAGATGCTTCTCACCATAGGCTGTCTGGTTGCCCTTCAGCCAGGCTCTCCCCTTTGATCAGCACTTCAGTTGCTTGGTGGTAGTGTCTGAAGATGGAGGTGGAAGAGAGAGGAAGAGCATGGCAATCATCTCTCCCTTTTATCATGTCCTTTCTTCCCTCTTGGCTTTGCCCCCCCCCCCTTCAGAGTCAGGTGAGCATTACCTCATTGTAGTCCCAAACCGTTATTGCATGTAGTCAGGGGAATTTCACACTGCAAACCACTATATTTAGAGGTCTGTCTGTAACTGTGCTGGTGCTGGGTGAAAGGGAGGTGTTTTGCTTTCTTTTTTTGTGGGGAGTTGAGCAAGGAAGGTTTCTGGGTGTTTCTTTTCACCCCAGTGCACGGTGCTAGAACAGAGTGTGCTGTGATCCACTGAACCAGACTGTAAACCATGTGTATAATGGAAATCACTTCAAACCAGGGGTGCTGCAGCACACCCTGCACCTATGCCGCAGTGTAAATATGTTGACGTTAATGAGACTGATTCTCCACTTCCTTGTACTTTGCCAAGGTGTATAATAAGAACATAAGTGCAGAGTGAGTGTAAAATGCTACCAAATGAGCATCCTTAACTCTCAGTGGTCCAAGATGCAAGGCAGTGGGAAATAAGGCCCTGTGGATTTCCTCTGGTGTAACTGAGACTATAAATAAGCAACATTCTTTTGCTCTGTAGCTAGGGGGATAATATCTTCATTTGTGTGATTTATTATAGGAGCAGGAAGGCAATCTGTAGGATTGTTTTATTTATGCTGCTAACAATCCCCATGGTTCCTCTTCTAACTCCCACTAGAGTTTCCAGTTAAGCTCTGTGAAATTAGAAGATATTCTCTGGGCAGCTATTTTCCTGGCCACATTCACAGGATATGCTGTGTCTAGCGGTCATGGCAATCTAGTCTAATGCATCATCAAAATGGATCTGTGATTATGGATATTTTAAAATAAAAATGAAAGAAAATGTTCAGCTTCTTTTAATCACATCAAGTGGAGGAAGTTTTTATTAACTTTATGCCCCCAAGCTTGAAAATTCTGGGCTATACAATTAATAATAATTGTGATGCTGGGAGAGACAATAAAGAGGTTGTTTCTCTCAGTCCTACCCTCTTAGTTAGCTTCAGGAATAATAGACCTTTTAGAATGTGGTCTAATTCTTTTCAGAAGTTGACGGTGCAATTCTCTTCACAAGATGATCCTGTAAGCACTTACTCATGCAAGTAGTTCCATTTACTAGACTATGGTTTTGTAGAATTATGCTCTGTTTTGGTGTCTGATATGACAAATAACAATCAAAATAGCATTGTTGGGATTTCCCCCGTCACCCCGCAAGACCTTTTCCATTCAACTTATCCAGAACATTTGGTCCAGTTCTGGGAGAACACTTTATCCAATTCTGTGGAATCCAAAAACTCAGTTCAAGTTGGGATTCATCATTAAGGTTCCTTGATTGGCTTTTCAGAAATCTGCACCTGAGGTGATCAGGCTCAAGTGTAGGGGGTAGGTTAGGGTGCATCACAACTCCAAAGTACATAGCTACAAATCAGATTTTATACCTATCTATTCGAAAACAGACTAACACATGCATTACATTCTATATCAGTAGTTCTCAAACTGCGGGTCGTGACCCTGTTTTAATGGAGTCGCCAGGACTGGCATTAGACTTGCTGGAACCAGGGGTGAAGCCCGAGCCCAACCGCCTGGGGCCAAAGCCTGAGCCCCAGCACCCAAGGCGAAACATGAGTGCTTCAGCCCTGGGTGGCGGGGCTCAGGTACAGGCCCCCTGCCTGGGGCTGAAGACTTGGGCTTTGGCTTTGTGGCCCCCCACTCCCCAAGGCAGCAGGGCTTGGGCTTTGTCTCCCCCCACACACCCCGGGGTCATGTAGTAATTTTTGTTGTCAGAAGGGGGTCGTGATGCAATAAAGTTTGAGAACGCTTGTTCTACATTGTGTCACACGCTTTATGTTTGGCTTACTAATTGTGTGAACCAGGCCCTGTTTAGATCATTAGTTATCCTTGTACTACAAACGGTGCTAGTAAGCAAAGCTGCAGCTGCAAGCTTATCACACTTTACTCTTCTATTTCTTTATGTACTAGCTACATATTATTTACAAATAGGGTTGCCAGGTTTCTGGTTTTGACCGGAACACCCCATCGAAAAGGGACCCTGGCGGCTTCAGTCATCACTGCTGACCAGGCGGTTAAAAGTCCAGTCGGCGGTGCAGCGGGGCTTAGGCAGGTTCTCTGCCTGCCATGCTCCACGTGGCTCCCAGATGCAGCGGCATGCCCCCCCCTCTGGCTCCTACACATAGGGGCAGCCAGGGAGCTCCGTGCGCTGCCCCCACCCCAAGCGCTGGCTTTGCAGCTCCCTTTGGCCAGGAACCGTGGCCAGTGGGAGCTGCGGGGGCGGTGCCTACGGACGGGGCAGTGCACAGAGCCGCCTGGCCATGTGTCCGTGTAGGAGCCATAGGGGGGACATGCCGCTGTTTCTGGGAGCTGCTTGAGGTAAGCGCTGCCCGGAGCCTGCACCTCTGCCCTGCCCCCCCGCAACTCCCGCCCCAGCTCTGCTCCACCTCCAAACCCCTCGATCACAGCCCGGAGCCCCCTCCTACATCCCAAACCCCTCATCCCCAGCCCCACTCCAGAGCCCACACCCCCAGCTTCACATCCCCTGCACCCCAACCCCCTGCCCCAGCCTGGAGCCCCCTCACACACTCTGAAACCCTCATTTCTGGCCCCACCCTGGAACCCGCATCCCCAGCCCAGAGCCCGTACCCCCTCCCACACCCCAACCTTTTGCCTCAGCCTGGAGCCCCCTTCCATACTCTTAACCCCTCGGCTCCACCCCCCCATCCCCAGCCCCACTCCAGAGCCTGCACCACCCAGCCAGAGCCTTCACCCTCTCTCACATCCCAACCCACTGCCTCAGCCAGGAGCCCTCTCCTACACCTGTACAGACCAAAAGTACATACTTGTGTGTATCAAGGGTCCATTTATGTAAACATATAATAAAGAAGAATATTTACAATATTACTGATTTTCTTTTTTCGTAGACAAAATAATAAAGTGTGTGTACTACAGAGATAGGGATTGAGGCCATGTTATTCTTCTCCAGCAGTTCAAGGCTCCTTCATACTTCCAGGCAGTGTAAAGTGGTCTTAGTGTAACTGAGAAGGAGGCCAGTAGTGGCTGGTTTGCTGCAGCTTTGATCTGTACCCTGTAAATTGTGTTCACACGTTTGATTCCTAATGACTCTTAGGATGTGTCTGTGTTGAGTTTTAAAACCAATGGCAGCAAGTCTCTGAGACCAAGTTTACAGATTCCAGCTAACGCTATGGCACTAAACAGGGCTGTAAATGTTGCGGCTCAGGCTCTCAAACTCACCCCCTTCCTGGATTTCAGACCCAAGCTCCAGCCTGAGCCTGAACATTTACACAGCTGTTTTTAGCACCATAGCGCAAGCCCGAGTCTGTAGATCGGGGCACAAAGACTCACTGTTGTGGGTTTTAAAATGCAGTGTAGGTGTATCCAGAGGGCTCTACAGCTGAAAAAAATGAGGGTTCAGTGATGCTTAAACATGGTGCTAAAGGATTGTAAGCCTCTGTTGTTGTTGTGTTTTTATTCCTTTAGCACTGGCCCCCTTCATTTATGTCCATAGGAGTCGTTTCTGTTCACACCTGGAATGTTAACTTTGTCAGAAGTAAAAAAAAATTGGTCATAAAACAATTGTGTTCTGTTAGGAAGGTGGTCTACTTAAATTGCAGAGAAATCACATATTTTTCCCGGGTTGGTCATGGCATAAGGAGCAAATTTCATGAATGTGTTACATAATTTACTAAGTTGCAAAATACATCTTAAAAGCTCATAACTGAAATCTGTTTTTAAACTGAATTTCTCAACCCTGCTTACACTGTTTGCCATCCTTTTTACTAGGGCTGTCAAGCGATTAAAAAAATTAATCGCGATTAATTGCATTGTTAAGCAATAATGGAATACCATTTATTTAAATATTTTTGGATGTTTTCTACATTTTCAAATATATTGATTTCAATTACAACAGTACAGTGCTCACTTTATATGATTTTTATTACAAATATTTGCAGTGTAAAAAACAAAAGAAATAGTGTTTTTCAATTCAATTCACCTAATACAAGTACTGTAGTGCAATCTTTTTATCATGAAAGTGCAACTTACAAATGTAGATTTTGTTTTGTTACATAACTGCTCTGAAAAATAAAAAAATGTAACACTTTAGAGCCTACAGGCCCACTCAGTCCTACTTCAGCCAATTGCTCAGACAAACAAGATTGGTTACAAGGCAGGCAACAGCAGCTCCTGTAAATGTGAACAAATTTGTTTGTCTTAGCGATAGGCTGAACAAGAAGTAGGACTCAGTGGACTTGTAGGCTCTAAAGTTTTACACTGTTTTGTTTTTCAGAGCAGTTATGTAACCAAAAAAAATCTACATTTGTTAGTTGCACTTTCATGATAAAGAGATTGCACTACAATACTTGTATGAGGTGAATTAAAAAATACTATTTCTTTTGTTTATCATTTTTACAGTGCAAATATTTGTAACAAAAATAATATAAAGTGAGCACTGTATATTTGAAAATGTAGAAAACATCTGAAAAATATTTAATAAATTTCAATTGGTATTCTATTGTTTAACAGTGCAATTAATCGTGATTAATTTTTGTAATTGTGCTTAATTTTTTTTAGGTAATTGTGTGAGTTTACTGTGATTAATTGACAGCCCTGCTTTCTACTTGTTGCTATACTTGAGCCTTAGGTATCTCAATCCCTCATTCATGTACTCTTGGAGAATTTGTCAAGAAAAGATACTGTGAGAAGTCCAATCATACTTGGTAAATAGAGTCAGATCCTCAGGGATGTGGAAGCTGTGCTTGGTGCAGAGGAGGTGAGGGGCAAAGATGACTTTCAGCCATTTTCCTTCCCCCAATCCTGGGTTTGACTGGGGATAGCACATGTTAAAGCACCCTTGAAGCTATTATAATGTGCACTAGTTCATACCAGCTTCTTAGGAACCGTTTCATCAATGGTTGATGAAATTCCTGGAAGACACCATACTCCAGCCACAATCCCTCCTATCTGACATCAGGAGTTACTTATTCTCTTTCCATGGCCATATGTCTATCCCAGAGATGTCCTTTTCCATATGCTTTATGTTCAAGGGTTCTATTTGTTTAATTGACACCAGTTCTTTGGGCAGTGAATGAACTGAGTGAACCATATAGAAATGGCTTCCTGTTTGTACTACTGCTAAATGCAATCTGGCAGGCCTAAATCTGGAAGGCCATATTGGGGTCCTTTGATCTCAGGTAAGGAAGTCTCTGTTGCGTGTCCAAGGAGGATTCCATCTTGGACAAATGTACAGCATCCTCACTCCATGCATTTAAAAAACCCTGTTTCTTGGTTTCAGGCTTTAGAGGGGAGAGGGAATCCCACTTCACAAGCCCAATCTCTCTCACCCATTAGGGTTTATTTCTTTTGAATGTCCCCTAATTTAAGTTGGCCACATTGCTGTGTTTTGGATACACCATACAGGTTAAGAGTTAGCTCCCAAAAAGAACATGAGACCTGTCATCCTCTTCCTCACATTGCTTGCATTGGCCTAGTTCTTGCTGACAACATTTAGTGTTGTTGTTTAGGTTTTGTGGTATCCCTCAGCTGCTTACTCCCTAGCTTGAGAATCCTAGCTAGATGCTCTCTTTAGACAAATTACCTGCTGATTCTGATTCTCTGAAAGTATCTTCTTGATAGATCCTCATCTGTTCACTCCTCTCCATCAAAGGTTGGAGGGAGATCTGTTTGAGGTGGTGTCTATCTCTCCGGTTTCAGGCTGTTATTTTTCTGTTCATTTAAGGTCTTGATTGTTCAGTTTTTTGTTGCTTGATTTATTGTTCTTTGGGGAACCTTTGCTTTCAGCTCTAACTAGGAGGAGAAGGGAAAGTTTCAAGAGCAGCAGTTAAGCTCAGGGGTAGTGTTTCAACCATCAGTGGGAGGGAAGGAAGGAAAGTACACACTTCTACATGCCACTGCTACCCTTAGGAAGCTCAGAAATCTTGAGAGACTGGAAAGTTCTGCCTGTCTCTCTCCCTTGAGTGCCATGACCCAGGACTGAGAATCCTGACAAAGGAAGATCTTCAGAGAATCAGAAGAAAAATGTTTCCCTTCTCTATACACCTAAACATAGTAACTCAGGTTTCAGAGTAGCAGCCGTGTTAGTCTGTATTCAGTTATAATTCATGGAAATGTTTCTTTAGAACATCCTAAACTTAGGCCTGTTACTCTTTCTAGTTATTTCTTGTTACAGTCAGACTCTGTGTGTGTGTGTGTGTGTGTGCATGTGCAGGGCCCAGCCAGGTGGAAATGCCACCAAGGTTAATTTCCATAGAAATAGAAGGATTCTCATCTATGCAACATCACCACTGGGATACTCAGGATCTCCTCTACTGTTGACAGCATCAGACCTTCTGGCATACATGCGAGTGTTGCCTGCTCCCGAGTAACCTGGGAAGCAAAGAGGAGTTATGTTCCTATATCTCTTTCTCCCACCCTGTCTGTCTCTTTTGTCTTTTTTAAATCTAAGTTCTTCAGGGCAAGCATGTTGAATCCCCTGAGACCCTCTTTCACTCGGTTCCCAAAAACTCAGTTTGACTTCAGAATTTTTCATTCAGGTACCTTTTATTGGACATATAGCAACACTATGCACACTCTGGCCAGGCTTAAATGCAGGGGTGGATGCAGGATTCACTACAAATCCAAAGTTACATGACAAAACTTTTCCTTATATACGTCATTACTAAGACCTGCATTCCTTACTGTACATTGCATTATGCATTTCATGATTGGCTTGGCTACCTTTTAGGAACCAATCCCTGTACAGCATGCTCTATATGCTGTTCACTTATAACCTGATCTCTACATTACAAGATTAGTTGGTCCATTTGTCCCTACTACCCGGGTGTTCCTGCTTACCATAACTAAACTGACTCTATTCTAATGCTAGTTAAACTCTTACTTACAAGTTAGTCTTCCATTCACTTGTTCAGTCAGGCCCACTGAGAAATAAGGTCTTACTTATGTCAAGTTAGTCCAATAAAGGACTGTCTGTGATTCTGTTTGTACAGCACCTAACGCACTGGGGCACCATTCTCCATTGGTCTCTAGGCATTGCAATAATACAGATAATTCATAATAAAGTGTAAATGGTGGTGTGGGCTCTGCCTAAGAGTCTAGACACCATTTGACTTTGCCCCACTCCACTGTTTAAAGACAGACCTAATTAAACTCAGAGTCTTTTGTTTCCTTATGGCTCACTAGAGTTGAAATCACATATAATCAGGACTAAGCCTTAGACCTGCTGTGGGACAGCGTCACAAGCGAAAGAGGCTGCCCCACTAACAAGCTGAAATCACTTAGAGATGTGTTGAGAGGTGGTACCTGAAGATATTGCAGAGGTTGCAGTACAGGGACAGCAGCGGCGTGAATGACTACACTGGCACAGTGCTTGAGTGACAATGCAGTAGCTTACAGCGCAGCAGCAGAGTGAACGGCAACGCAGTGGCAGAGTGGACAACAGCGGAGCACCCAGCAGTGGAGTGAACACCGGCATGGCAGCAGGCAGCGACACAAAGTGGCATGGCAGCAACAGCTGAGGCATTGCTTGATGCATTCTCTTCTGCAGGTTGGGAGGCGAACTCATGTGAACACACCTCTGCATTCTGGGCCTTCACTAACCAAGGACAACATCTGTGAGCAAGGTGCAAGTGGAGGGAGGGATAGCTCAGTGGCCTGCTAAACCTAAGGTTGTGAGCTCAGTCCTTGAGGGGGCCATTTAGGGATCTGGGGAAAAAATTGGGGATTGGTCCTGCTTTGAGCAGGGGGTTGGACTAGATGACCTCCTGAAGTCCCTTCCAACCCTGTGGGAGGGGAGTGGTGTGTTAAAGGAACATTTGTTTGACTTTCATGCCACAAGGTGAGAAACTGAGGAAAAGGATGCTGCACAATGTACGCTGGCATTTTACTCGTGGTCATATGTTTTCCAATCATGCGCTGTACTGGAGGGTGAACGCCCTTTTGCTCAGTGCAATGCAAAACTTGGCTACAGCACCAGGGCAGTGTGTGGAGAACTGTGAACAACCCCAGAGTCTGGCTTGTCAAAGCGGGTTATTTGTTGCCTGTACTCCCTCCTCCTGTCAGGGCGTGATGGTTTAGTTCTGGCAGAAACAAAGAGTGGGTGGGGCAGGAGGATGTAATAGGCAATATTACCCGGTGTGCAAGTATCTCTAACCGCTACAGGCTGTTTCATTTTTTTTCTAGCTGCCTCTGCAAAGGTGGAAAAAGCGGCTCTGACTTCTGGTCATTGGTGTTGAGCACATGACAGGAAAGCACAGAGGAAAAAACAGAGGCTGAGAGCAGAAAAACTGAAGCAGACCAGCCAGTCAGTAGCATGCAAAGGATGCTACATTAGAACCTCAGAGTTAGGAACACCTCAGGAATGAAAGGTGTTTATAAGTCTGAACAAAATGTATGGTTGTTCTTTCAAAAGTTTACAACGGAACATTGACTTAACACAGCTTTGAAACTTTACTGTGCAGAAGAAAAATGCTGCTTTTAACCATCTTGATTTAAATGAAACAAGCCCACGAAAGCTTATGCTCAAATAAATTGGTTAGTCTCTAAGATGCCACAAGTACTCCTGTTCTTTTTGTGGATACAGACTAACAAGGCTGCTACTCTGAAACCAAACACAAAAACAGTTACCTTACCTTGTCAAATCTTTTGGTTTAATTATTCCCTTTATTTTTCTAGTAGTTTATGTTTAACACAGTACTGTATTGTATTTGCTTTTCTTTTTCTTTTTCTTTTATCTCTGTTGCTGCCTGATTGCGTATTTCTGGTTCCAAATGAGGTGTGTGGTTAACCAGTCACTTTGTAACTCTGGTGTTCATAACTCCGAGGTTCTACTATTAAACACTCATGCTGAATGTAAAGGGTGGGCCTCAGCGAACTTGCATATTCTTATTTTGTTGTTGTTTTTCCCTTCTGTACTGATTCTTTTGCAAATATTTTCCATATGTCGTACTGTTCCTTCTTGTGAGGAGGGGGAAATGGGGAGTTAACATTGTCTAATAACTGCTTGTTTTGGTTAAATGCTGAGAAAACGTCATACTTCCAGGAGAGAGGTTACTGTATGAAGTCGGGGAATGTCACACAGCCTGTGAACTACTGTATTTAGAGGGCTGTATGTAGCTGTGCTGGTACTGGAAAGGGGTGTTTTGCTTTCTTTGTCTTTTTTATGGGGAGGTGGGAGAGGAAGGTTTCTGAGGCTTTCTCTTCACACCAGAGTAAATATGCTGACACTAATGGCCTGATTCTCCACTTCCTTGTATGGTGCACAGGTGTATACATCTGTGCAGAGTGAGTGTAAAATGCTACCAAATGAGGATCCTTATCTCTCAGTTATCCAAGATGCAAGGCAGTGGGAAAAATAAGGGTCAATACAGTTGAGTTTCTCTGGTGTAAATTATAATATAGTTAAGTGTCATAAATATAAAGGGAAGGGTAAACACCTTTAAAATCCCTCCTGGCCAGAGGAAAAATCCTTTCACGTGTAAAGGGTTAAGAAGCTAGGATAACCTCGCTGGCACCTGACCAAAATGACCAATGAGGAGACAAGATACTTTCAAAAGCTGGGAGGAGGGAGAAAAACAAAGGGTCTGAGTCTGTCTGTGTGATGCTTTTGCCGGGGACAGAACAGGAATGGAATCTTAGAACTTAGTAAGTAATCTAACTAGATATGCTTTAGATTATGATTTCTTTAAATGGCTGAGAAATTAAGTTGTGCTGAATAGAATGAATATTCCTGTCTGTGTGTCTTTTTGTAACTTAAGATTTTGCCTAGAGGGATTCTCTGTGTTTTGAATCTAATTACCCTGTAAGGTATTTACCATCCTGATTTTACAGAGGTGATTCTTTTTAATGTTTCTTCTATTAAAATGTTTCTTTTTAAGAACTGAATGCTTTTTTCATTGTTCTAAGATCCAAGGGTTTGGGTCTGTGGTCCCTTATGCAAATTGGTGAGGATTTTTACCAAACCTTCCCCAGGAAATGGGGTGCAAGGGTTGGGAGGATTTGGGGGGGAAAGACATTTCCAAACAACGTTTTCCCAATAAACCCAGATAAACGTTTGGTGGTGGCAGTGGAAGTCCAAGGGCAAGGGGTAAAATAGTTTGTACCTTGGGGAAGTTTTAACCTAAGCTGGTAAAAGTAAGCTTAGGAGGTTTTCATGCAGGTCCCCACATCTGTACCCTAGAGTTCAGAGTGGGGAAGAAACCTTGACATGTCTTTGCTTTGTACCTATAAGAATGCCATCCTCCTTTTCTGTTATTTACTGGGGAGCAGGGAGGGAAAACTTATCAGAAGAATCTTTTTATTTATGCTGCTAGTGATCCACATGGCTTCCTCTTCTGCCTCCCACCAGAGCTCCCAATCAAAGTGTGTTAAATTAGATATTCTCTGGGAATATCTCAAATTCTTCCTTTGCCCACTTTGATAAAATGTGCGGTGTCCTGCAGTTCCAGCGATCTAGTCTAATGGATCAGGAAAATGGACCTGTGATCATGGATATGTTAGAACAAAAATGAAAGAAAACATTCAGCTTCTTTTAATCACTTCCTGTGGAGGACGTTTTAATCAACTTTTTGCCCCCAAGCTTGAAAATTCTGGACTATATAGTTAATATTAACTATGATGCTGGAGAGGCAATAGGGAGGTTGTTTCTGTACATCCTATCGTCTTAGCTAGGTTCAGGAATAAAAAAAATGGTCTAATTAGAAAGTGGTCGAATTCTGTTCAGAAGTTGACTGAGCAGTTCTGTTCACAAGATGATCCTGCAAGCCCATACTCATGCAAATTCTCCCATTTACTAGAATAAGGTTTTGTAGAATTATCCCCTATTTCATTTTATTTTTTTGGTGTCTAATACTCCAATTTGCAAGTAAAACAACATTGTCAGGATTCTCTCTGAGACCTTTTCCACTTGGCTTATCCAGAACACTTCATCCAGTTCCCTGGAATCGAAAAACTCATCAAATTTGGACTTTCACAAAGGTTTATTTACTGGCATTTCAGAAAGCTGCACCTGTGATCATATTTTAAAACAGACTAGGATATGTGCATTACATTCTACATTGTATCACAAGCTTCATGACTGGAGTACTAGTTTTGTGAACCAGGCCCTATGTCAATCATGAGCTATTCATGTACTACAAACTGTGCCAGTAAGTAAAGCTGCAGCAACAAGCTTATTATACTTTACTTTTCTTACTATTTCTTCATCTACTTGCTATATATTATTTACAAGGCCCCTTGTGAATTCATGTTCTGTACATTGTTAACCTCTGTTTCCTTCTGTTTTTCTTTGTGCATGCAAGGCCTACAAACATGCACACCTGTGATGCTGAATACTGTGACAGGGTCGGGCCAGATGGCTACAGGAGAGTAATAGAAGGCAGATATATTAGCCCCAGGTTAAGTAGGTCCCTTTTCCCTGGGTAAGGTAACAGGGAAGGTTCCAGAACAATTAGGAACCTTCTGGAGACAATTAAGACAGACAGGCTGATTGGCTGCAGGTGTTCTAATTAAGAAGCTGCTAGAATCAATTAAGGCAGGCTAATCAGGGCACCTGGGTTTAACAAGGAGCTCATTTCAGTTTGTGGTGCGTGTGTAAGGAGCTGGGAGCAAGAGGCGCTAGGAGCTGAGAGTGAGAATGCGGACTGTTGGAGGACTGAGGAGTACAAGCATTATCAGACACCAGGAGGAAGGTTCCTGTGGTGAGGATAAAGAAGGTGTTGGGAGGAGGCCATGGGAAAGTAGCCCAGGGAGTTGTAGCTGTCACACAGCTGTTCCAGGATGCACTCTAGACAGCTGCATTCCACAGGGCTGTGGACTGGAACCCAGAGTAGAGGGCAGACCCGGGTTCCTCCCAAACCTCCCAACTCCTGGTCAGACACAGGAGGAGTTGACCTGGACTGTGGGTTCATGAAAACGGCCAAACTGAGAGCTGCCATGAAGCTCCAAGGCGAGCAAATCCACCAATAAGCGCAAGACCCACCAAGGTAGAGGAGGAACTTTGTCACAATACATAATTAAAACACCTCACAGAAGAGAGAACTATAAGAAGCAGGGCTGTCTTTTTTTAACTTTGAAAGGTTTTATTTATATTTCGTAATATAACTTAATACAGAAAAAGATTAAAAAGTTCTAATTATAATAGACAAAAATTGTATAGCTTGCATTTATCAAAGGTCCATTAATGTAAACATATAATAAAGAATATTTATAATATTACTTTTTTCTTTTTTTTCTAGAGAAAATAATAGCGTTTGTACACATGTACTATAGATAAAGGGCCCAATTCTCATTTACATTTAGGCCATGTTATTCTGCTGTAACAGTTCAAGGCTCCTTTATACTTCCAGGCAGTGTAAAGTGCCCTTAGTGTAAATGAAAATCAGGCCCATGGTTTGCTGGAGCTTAAATTTGTACCCTGAAACTGGGTGTGTATGTTTGATTCCTAAGGACTCTTAGGGTAGATCTATGCTGCATTTTAAAATCAGTGGCAGAGAGCATCAGAACCCAGGTCTACGGACACTAAACAGCTACGACACTAAATAGCACTGCAGATGTTGCAGCTCGAGCTCTCAAACTCACCTCCTCACTGGATTTCAGAATCCAAGCTCCAGCTCGAGCCTGAACATCTACTCAGCTGTTTTTAGCATTGTAGCTCAAGCCTGTGTCTGTAGCACCATAGTGCAAGCCTGAGTGTGTAGACTGGAGCTTTCATACTCACCACTGCAGGCTTAAAAATACAGTAAAGATGTTTCCAAAGGGCTTTATTGGGGGAAAAAATGAAGGTTCAGTGATGCTTAAACATGCTGCTAAAGAATTGTAAGCCTCAGTTGTTGTTTGTTGTTATGTTTTAA
Source organism: Caretta caretta (assembly GCF_965140235.1). Taxonomy (NCBI): domain Eukaryota; kingdom Metazoa; phylum Chordata; order Testudines; family Cheloniidae; genus Caretta; species Caretta caretta. The sequence continues at coordinate 41,127,320 of NC_134208.1, forward strand.
TTCCTTTTATGTCCACAGTAGTTGCTTCTGTTCACTCCTGGATTGCTAACTTTTGTTAGAAGTAAAAATCACTGGTCATAAAACAATTTTCAAGTGTTCTGTGAGGAAGGGGTGGGGAGAATGGTATTGGCCTATAAACTGGTGAAGGATTATTTTAAAAATGTGTTGACAGTAGTGTTATCAAGACACTACAACTGGAAGGACTGCTTGAGGAATGATTTATAAAGACAAAGGAAGAGTTGGAGAAGATACAAAAGAATAGTGTGTATTCTACATATGCCGAAGTAACAGGAAGGGAGGAAAAACCAGTCGGGAAAATGGCTTGGAAAAGGTTTTACATTTTTGTATAACTAGGTAATAAAAGGTGACTGTAACATCCATTTCCATTAATAATTCTGCAAGTAAGGAAAAAGGAATCTCTTGCTCTCCATATGTCTCTGTGAAACCCTGACATCCCAGTATTCACCACTGTCATGTAATTAGGATATGTTTTGTACAAAGTATGTCTTGTGAGGTATCACTCTAAAAGTCTTGATCTGCTAGACATTAATATCTCATTGGATTGTATGTGGTATTGTCGTATGTGAAGTTATGAAGCTTGGCTATGTATGTGTTACTGAAACACACTGTGAGGTTGAAAGCACCCACAAGCAGCCTTTCAGGTACAACAGTAAAAAGGCCAAACAGTGTTAATGGCTCATTGAGGAAATACACACAAGCACAAGGATTGCTTCAGGAACTGCGTACAATAGAAACCTCTCAGAGATAGCACTACACAATGGGAACTGTGAGGCCCAGGTCACAGCAAAAGAGCTTTCCAGCAAGTGGGAAGAAGATATAAAAGGGGGACAATGACATCATGGGGGGACCTCACTCTCCATGCAGCAACATACCTGGAAACACCCAAGCAGCAAGGAGTGAACTGTGGGAAGTGATGGTCCCAGGCTAGAAGGATCTTTAGCCTGTATATGAAAACCTGGGAAAGCCAAGGCAACTTGTGCCTTAAGAGTCTGCCAGCCTGTTTATCACTCAGGGTGAAAATTTGCTAATTTATATCCTACCTTTCTACTGTGTTAAGCTCAGTTTGTGGTTTTTGTTTATTTACTAAGGTAATCTGCTTTGATCTGTTGGCTATTCCTTATAATCACTTAAGATCTACCTCTTGTACTTAATAAACTTGTTTTTGTTTTAAACCCAGTTTGTGACATTCATAACTGGGGGTGGGGGGCAAAAAGCTGTGCATCTCTCTCTCCACATTGAGGGAGAGTGAGAATTTCAATTAGTTTGTGCTTTACAGTTCTCTGTGCAGCGCAAGACAAGACAATTTTAGGTTTGCTCTCCAGAGGGGGAGTGCACGTGAGTGCTGGGCAATTCCTTAGCTGAAAGTCTTCCCATGCAGTACTGATTTCAGTGTCTGTGTTTTTCTGCAGCTGGGTGTTTCCCAACCCGTGTGTGTGCACTAGAGAAGGCTTGAGGGCCTGGCTTAGCAGGACAGGGTGAGGGAGCCCAGGCTGATGGAACAGGCAGGCTCAGTGGTACCCCAATACATCAGGTAGCATCCCAGAAGGTGGGGCAACCTGTCACAGTCTCATCTTCTCTTTTATATACCTGGTTGAGACTTTGAAGGTTAAAATATCAGCCTTTCAGAGGTTTATTTATGTCAGTTCTAAACTGTTGGGAAATATTAGTGGAACCAGTAACAAATGCTAAATTGTAGTGAAGCTAGTGAGGTTTCATAAATAGGGAGATAATGTATAGATAGGCATACAGCCATTCTCTGCCAGTCTCTCTCTCTTTTTTTCATTTTTTTTATTTACTGCAGGTGGGTTTCTGCTCTGTGTAACAGCCCAGGCTCAGTAGTTGTAACATAGACCAGCGTGTGGGTGAGAAGCTTCAGACTCCCTCCAAATATTTTGAATTAGAGAAGAAGAAATGAATCTTGAGGAACAGTCCCAGATTTAGGTGTCATTAGAGGAGGTTTTGGAACAAATTGATAAATTAAACAGTAATAAGTCACCAGGACCAGATGGTCTTCACCCCAGAGTTCTGAAGGAACTCAACTGTGAAATTGCAGAACTACTAACTATGGTATGTAACCTATCATTTAAATCAGCTCTGTATCAGGTGACTGGAGGATAGCTAATGTGACACCAATTTTTTAAAAAGGCTCCAGAGGTGAGCCCAGCAATTACAGGCCAGTAAGCCTGACTTCAATACCGGGCAAATTGGTTGAATCTATACTAAAGAACAGAATTGTCAGACATATACATGAACATGATTTGTTGGGGAAGAGTCAATGTGGTTTTTGTAAAGGGAAAACATGCCTCAGCAATCGCCGAAAATTCTTTGAGGGGGTCAAACAAACATATGGGCAAAGGTGATCCAGTGGATATAGTGTACTTAGATTTTCAGAAATCCTTTGACAAGGTCCCTCACCAAAGGCTCTTAAGTAAAGTAAGCTGTCTTGAGATAAGAGGGGGAAGGTGGATCAGTAACTCGTTAAAAGATAGAGGAGAAAAGGGTTTAATAAATGGTCAGTTTTCAGAATGGAGAGAGGTAAATAGTGATGTCCCCCAGGGGTCTGTACTAGGACCAGTACTGTTCAACATATTCAGAAATGATCTGGAATACAATGAGGTGGCAAAATTTGAGGATGATACAAAACTACTCACGCTAGTGAAGTCCAAAGCAGATTGCGAAGAGTTACAAAGGGATCTCACAAAACTGGGTGACTGGTCAACAAAATGGCAGATGAAATTCAATGCAAAATAATGCACATTGGAAAACGTAATCCCACCTCTACATATAAAATGATAGGGTCTAAATTAGCTGCTACCACTCAAGAAAGAGATCTTGGAGTCATTGTAGATAGCTTTCTTGACTGCCACTGCACACTGAGTGGATGTTTTCAGAAAACTAACAGAATGTTGGGCATAATTAAGAAAGGGATAGATAATAAGACAGAAAATATCATACTGCCTCTATATAAATAAATCCATGGTATGCCCACATCTTGAATAGTGCATGCAGATGTGGTCCTCCCATCTCTAAAGAGATATATTGGAATTGGAAAAGTTTCAGAAAAGGGCAACAAAAATGATTAGGGGTACAGAACATCTGCCATATAAGGAGAGATTAATAAGACCTGGACTTTTCAGCTTGGAAAAGAGATGACTGATATGATATTATAGAGGTCTATAAAACCGTGACTGCTGTGGAGAAAGTGAATAAGGAAGTGGTATTTACTCCTTCATATAACACAAGAACTAGGGCTCACCAAATGAAATTAATAGGCAGCAGGTTCAAAACAAACAAAAGGAAGTATTTCTTCACACAATGCACAATCAACCCGTGGAAGTCTTTGCCAGAGGATGTTGTGAGGCCAAGACTATAACAGGGTTCAAAAAAGAACTAGATAAGTTCATAGAGAATAGGTCCATCAATGGCTCTTAGCAAGGATGGGCAGGAATTTAAAACCACGCTCCTTAGTCTGTGTTTGCCAGAAGCTGGAAATGGGCGACAGGGGATGGATCACTTGATGATTACCTGTTCTGTTCATTCCCTCTGGGGCACCTGGCATTGGCCACTGTCAGAAAACAGGATACTGGGCTAGATGGACCATTGGTTTGACCCTGTATGGTTGTTCTTATGTAATGTTTGTCTGACAGTTTACACTAAACACAACAGGAAAACTAAATATGTATCTTATTTATAGAAAACACTGACTGCCTTATCTTGAAGAGAAATAAGATTGAAGCTTTCTTTGTTGTCTCTTCCAGCTTGGCTCTGCTAATATCCTTTTTTTGGAAGGCAAACCAGTGGGTACTGATCCACATGGAACACTGCCCCATGGACCTTACTTATCACATGTGGTGGGTGTGTATTTCCCATTGGAATGATGTGGTGGCAAGTCTGGGACTTCCATATTTTATTGTCTTTTTCGTGGAGTTAAGTATCCGTACATTAATACTTAATCCATACTGGCTATACAAATCGACTCAGCTGCTCTTCGGTCCAGTTGACAAGACCTTTTGAAATACAGCAGTGAAAAAATGGATCCTTTGAAAAATTAAATAGTGGAACATGCCAAAAGAAGAGGATATAGTGCTGCAACAGCTGTTAAGGTAACAGTAAGATATGGGCAGAAGAACATGGTGCAAGTTTACGACCAAGGGCATGAAAACAGAATTGTTTCAGGAAGTCTATGATTATATTGATCCCTCTGTAGTTTGCTATGAGTGCACTGTACTCATTAATCAAAAGTGTTTTAAAATGGTTGCTGCCTATATTTAAAATACACACACAATCTTTGTCTCAGTCAGGATTCATGCCCAGTAATTTTAGCCTGGGAGCATAATGTAAAAAAATTCCATTCTGGAGAAAGTGGCAAATTAATCATAGACACATAAGGGAGGTGTCATTTCATTTTTAAAATTATACAGAATCCTAATTTCAATGGTGTCACACTCTGCAGCATGGGAGGGAGGACTGGCTGCCTCCCCTGCCATCCAGCTCCCAGGTCCAGGTCCTCCCGTTGGTGTAAATTTTGAGAAGAGAACTTTGACAGAAATGGGTCAAGTTGAGTATTATTCAAAAGTCCTTTTTCCCATGAACACAAGGGTACCAAACATAACAAGCCCAGAACAATTATGTAGATAAATATTTGAATATATTTCAAAATATTGAAATACCAACTTTTTAAATTATACTTTAACAAAGAATGCATTTTGCTTGCATGAAAAACACACTGATCTTTAGTAATCCTAGGGAGTTTAGCCTTCACATGTAGGACTGAAAACATTTATTCATCAAATCCCTCATCGGAGTCATCTCTGTCTAGGCCTCCAGGGCTAGACACATTGTCCCTCATCCATGCCAGTCACACATCTCTGTATGAGGCAGATGTCTGGCTAGACATTTGCAGAGTAGTGAGCATCTGATCTTTCTGTATATCCTTTCAAACAGATCCAAAAACTTCAGCCAAGTATCTTGTACTAATTATCTGATTGCAGCACTCCCGTGCTGTGTTCTGTGCATTGACTTTTTGTTGTGTTTTTTGTATCTTTGTTTATTAAATCAATTTTATTCTTACGTACAAAGCCTACCATGATGTAGCAAAGTGGTTTTCAACCTGTGGTCCGTGATCCTCAGAGGGGTCCACAGACTAAGTTCTGTAAAAGGTTGTTGTTACCATGGAACAGTGGTTTTCAACCTGTGGTCTGCAGGCTCCTGAGGGTCCGCAGACTGTCTAAAATTTCCAAGGGGGTCTGCACCTCCATTTGAAATTTTTTAGGGATCTACAAATGAAAAAAAGTTGAAAACCACTGATGAAGTACCAACAATACAGGCTTTCTTGTCCTATACATTCCAGCCCATACTCTCAAGCCCTCCTCTAGATTGCCAACTGTGACCAAATCCTATAAAAAAAATTTCTTGTACAGTAATTGAGGGTTTATGTATTGTGCCCTCTCTTTCTAGAATGCCCTACCATTGACCTCTGGGAGATTCCCACTTGATATGGATTTACAAGCCTGTTTAAACTGTTGTTTAAAACACTAAATGTAGTTGGGTTCGTTGTACAATAAAGCATTTGTGGGTGATATGCCATTTTTGGCTTGTTTGCATCAATAAGTATTTTATTGAATAATTTGATTTGTTTGACTCTTCCTATGAGGCAGACAAGCAGTTTAATAATTCAATCACAGGCTGAGGGAAATCAAGGGAAGGTTAAAAGGGATTATTGCATCTAGACCATTCAGTGTTAAAATAGATGTTAATTGTATTTGTCTTTGTCTCCCTCCATCCAGTTCAAAGTATGCTAGTGTAACTAAATTAACCTGTTGTTGCTGTATCCTTTTCATGCCTTGTAACGGTAATTCCCTCTACATTATGAATACAACTCTTCTTAATCAACATTAGATCAAAAAGGCTGTATTTAGCATTTAGATAAAAAAATTTACTGGATATCATATTGTTAATGAAAACTAATGAAAGGTATGGATGTCTGTAACCATAAGATTTCGTATGTCTTTGTAATGGAATGGCCCACCAACGAAAATGGAGGCCTTAAAACTTTGAATGAGAAGCTCATTAGCTTCAGAGCATGGTCATTATGTAGGACAGTGAAAGATCCACAAAACTTTGTCTGCATTGAGTCAACACAGCACGAACCTATGCTGGACTAGAGACAAGCGCTAGACTGTTTTCTTCTATAAGAAGGCACAGAGCGATTCTTTTATCTCTGATCCATCTGACACGGTCAGGGGGTATTCCACATACAAGACTGAGATACCTAAAAAACCTTTTGGGAAGCCCTGAGAGATTTATGAAAAGACTCCGAGACTGGCACATTATTTAATCTCTGCTATCATTTGAACTACAAACTCTAATTCAGGTGTAATACAGTTCAAGCTTTAACCTTGCAATAACTCTATATTCTTTCTTATCTTATAATTCTTTAGTTTGAGTCTACTAAAGGATTGGCTACAGCATTGTTTTTGGGGAAGATCCTGAGAATCCATTGACCTGGGTGAGTAACTGACCCCTTGGGGCTGAAAGACCTAATGTGTGATGAAATTTGGTTTTAACAACCTTTTCATTATAAAGTCCAGTTTGTCTGGGTGGTAGAGAATGGCAGGAGTGTCTAAGGGGACTATTTGTGACTTCATGGCCAGGTTATAGTAATTCAGGAGTGTAAATTTGTTTTACTGATGAAATGTCTGCTTCTTCACTGTTCAACATTTTTCTTTTGGTGACTTACAGTGATGAAATAAGCTTTGCAATATATGTACTAAAAATATCATTTGTATATTGACAATGGGAGCTGCAAGGTGGCTGTGCCTGAAATGGTCAAAGTAAACAAAATGTCTCATGGCCCACCTGTGGATTACCCTGATAGGCCACATGCCAAAGATTGCTGACCTGTTTTATTACATAGGTTAAGGATAACTTCAAGTTCAGCAACTGGGAAATACCATAGTATAAACTTTTCATGTTAGCATTGATTAGAAAGGGATAAGTAAAAAAAACCTACCCACTTTTCATGTATTATGGATTATTAATGTCAATGCAGCTTCACAACGTTTGTCTTGTGTACAGGTGATTTGAAAAATGCTCCACTTTGAGATTGTTCCTTTAGTTTGTGTATTGTGTGTCTCAGATAGGCCCTGATCCTGAGGACATGCATGTGAATAACTTTACACACGTGCATAAACATTTTCAGGTTTATCTTAACCAAAGAGGAAGAGGTCTAGTGAAATAAAAATTACAGTACAATGTTTTCAAAGAGATACTATCCCAAGCTTTTTTAAAAAAAAAAAATAGCATTAGCTTGTTTTTAAAGTTTTGCCTAAATGAATTGCTCAGCATGCAAAAAACCCACAACCAAATAAAAACTTTCTAAAGGCTATTTACAGAGCTAAGATGTAGGATTCTAAATCGGCTCATTGTTTGTAAATTGGGAAGAAATATACAAATTTTGAGAGGGGTTTTAAAAATAACCACATTTCAAAAGAAAAAGCCATAGCTTTGTAACTGCATGAAGGACAGAAATAATAGCTGTAGCATCAGACACTGGGAGCCGTTAACTACTACCGTTCCCTCATGAGACATGTCCACCCCCTCTACATCCTCTGCTCCCGAGCTTTTTTTTAAAAAAAAACCTAAGTGACAGCTTCTCCATATCCTTTTGCTAAACATTCTGTTTTTAATAGCATACATTTTAAAAAAAATTAAACGATCCTAAACATTTAAAAGGTTAATATGAAAAAAAACAGGGCATGGGGTTAAGAGAGCTTACACTGATTTTAGGGAAACTGACAAATGACTGAAATCCTTTTTTAGACAAACAGTTTTTTATCCATTCTGTGTTAGCTACGATGAGTTGGCATCAGTAAGCGTTGGTCATACAGAAACAATCCATATCTTTATGAGGCATTATTTCTTCCATTGTCTTGCCAAATTTCTAGTCATTTATGGGGTGTCAAACTGAAAAAAAAAAACCAATCAAAAGCATTGGTAGTATTATATATTTAGGTGATATTTTCTAGCAGTACTTGCAGAGCAATAATTATATTTTTTGTATTTATCATCACAGCAACAGGCCCCCAAAGAATTAATCTATTCATAAACACTCTACATTTTACTTTTACTGAGCTGTAATCCTAGATACTTTGTAGCATTAAATAACACAAGATAGTAGATGAAAGACCTGAGAAATCATAGAAAATAATGGCGTTACACTCAATAAGTTTTACTGCAGAGTGATTGGGGAGAAATAAAGACCCAGTTGAAGTTGAAGAGTGTGTGATTTAAGAGGAGACTTGAAGAAAAGAGAAGCTGCGTGGCTCAGGGTACTTTATGCTGTCTGATTCCCCACCGCACATACACCTACCAGATGCTCAAGAAAATGTGGCCCTTCTCAGAGGAACACACAGCATACTGTTGTGTTTGATGAAGTATAAAATATAAAAGTACAAAGTAAGCCTGCAAATGTCTTCGCCTTACCTCCTATCCTTTTGACAACTGTCCCTAGCCTCCAACAGAAGAGACACCGGTTCCAGAATACCCCATATCTCAGTGATTAGGGTTTCTCCTAAGAGGAGGGAGACCATGTTTAAAATCTTTCTCCATATCAGGCAGAGGGGGTACTAAGCCCAGCTCTCTCATATCCTGGGTGAGTGCTCTGACCATTGGGCTAAATGTTATTAGAGGCACCATCACTACTATTACCACCTCTGCTAGCTGTTTTGTGTGGGGTGAGACTTGCTCGGACCAGGTCTTCTGGATCAGGCCGGACAGGCAAGATAGCTGGGGGAGAGCCTAGTCTGAGGAGCCAGCCTGGGTTTAGAAATGAGCTTAAGCAACCTGGCATGTAGACTGAGGTGGCTGTGCATATGCAGAAACGTAAGCACTTATGGGACTTTAATGGTGGCCATATAGGCATCTAAAAGGTTATGTGGCAGCTGAATGAGGGTTTTGAGGATCTCAGTGGCAGTTGGACTCCTAAGTCCTTTTATAGCTCTAGCCCTAAATGTCATAATTACAAGAATCCATTAGGAAACAAACCAATATTTCTGACACTATTTGGCCTTTCATAGGACTGGTGACAGAACAATAAAACTAGAAATCATGAAAAGGTCAGTGCACTCTTCTTGCAATTTCAGATGCACTTGGTGTATTGTTCTCAAATTTGGTGGGTTGAAGAGCTGATAGGATGGACTCTTACCCAGCTGACATTTAGATGATTACTAATATGGCCCAGTAATAGTTTATAGATAACAGTTAATGACTTCCACCAATGTATTGAGATGCATACTTGAGTAGTCTATATATTTGTATATTACTATTTTTTAAAACAAAATCTCTGATTCCAAAGTGTGTCATGTGCCTGTCAGGGTTCCCTCCCCACTCTGAACTCTAGGATACAGATGTGGGGACCCGCATGCAAGACTCCCTAAGTTTATTTCTACCAGCTTAGGTTAAAAACTTCCAAGGCACAAATTCTTCCTTGTCCTTGGACGATATTGCTGCCACCACCAAGTGAGATTAAGCAAATGGTCCACTTGGAGTTCCTGTTTTCCCAAAATATCCCCCAAAGCCCGTTCACCCCCTTTCCTGGGGAGGCTTGAGAGTAAACAAGGTAAGCACCGACCAGACCCTTGGGTTTTTAGGACACTAAAACCCCAATCAGATTCTTAAAAACAGAACTATTTAGAAAAACTGAACGAGCACAAGTCCATGGGGCTGGATGTTCTGCATCCGAGAGTGCTAAAGGAGTTGGCGGATGTGATTGCAGAGCCATTCGCCATTGTCTTTGAAAACTCATGGTGATCCGGGGAAGTCCCAGACGACTGGAAAAAGGCTAATGTAGTGCCCGTCTTTAAAAAAGGGAAGAAGGAGGATTCTGGGAACTACAGGCCAATCAGTCTCACCTCAGTCTCTGGAAAAATCATGGAGCAGGTCCTCAAGGAATCAATTCTGAAGCACTTAGAGGAGAGGAAAGTGATCAGGAACAGTCAGCATGGATTCACCAAGGGCAAGTCATGCCTGACTAATCTAATTGCCTTCTATGACGAGATAACTGGCTCTGTGGATGAGGGGAAAGCGGTGGACGTGTTGTTCCTTGACTTTAGCAAAGCTTTTGACACGGTCTCCCACAGTATTCTTGCCAGCAAGTTAAAGAAATATGGGCTGGATGAATGGACTATAAGGTGGAGAGAAAGTTGGCTAGATTGTCGGGCTCAACGGGTAGTGATCAATGGCTCCATGTCTAGCTGGCAGCCGGTATCAAGTGGAGTGCCCCAAGGGTCGGTTCTGGGGCCGGTTTTGTTCAATATCTTCATTAATGATCTGGAGGACGGTGTGGATTGCACCCTCAGCAAGTTTCCAGATGACACTAAACTGGGAGGAGAGGTAGATATCCTGGAGCGTAGGGATAGGATACAGAGGGCCCTAGACAAATTAGAGATTGGGCCAAAAGAAATCTGATGAGGTTCAACAAGGACAGCTCTGCAGAAAAGGACCTAGGGGTGACAGTGGACGAGAAGCTGGATATGAGTCAACAGTGTGCCATTGTTGCCAAGAAGGCCAGTGGCATTTTGGGATGTGTACGTAGGGGCATTGCCAGCAGAGCAAGGGACGTGATCATTCCCCTCATTTGACATTGGTGAGGCCTCATCTGGAGTACTGTGTCCAGTTTTGGGCCCCACACTACAAGAAGGATGTGGAAAAATTGGAAAGAGTCCAGCAGAGGGCAACAAAAATGATTAGGGGACTGGAACACATGACTTATGAGGAGAGGCTGAGTGAACTGGGATTGTTTAGTCTGCGGAAGAGAAGAATGAGGGGGGATTTGATAGCTGCTTTCAACTACCTGAAAGGGGGTTCCAAAGAGGATGGATCTAGACTGTTCTCAGTGGTAGCTGATGACAGAACAAGGAGTAATGGTCTCAAGTTGCAGTGGGGGAGGTTTAGGTTGGATATTAGGAAAAACTTTTTCACTAGGAGGGTGGTGAAACACTAGAATGCGTTACCTAGGGAGGTAGTGGAATCTCCTTCCTTAGGAATTTTTAAGGTCAGGCTTGACAAAGCCCTGGCTGGGATGATTTAGTTGGGGATTTTTCCTGCTTTGAGCAGGGGGTTGGACTAGATGACCTCCTGAGGTCCCTTCCAACCCTGATATTCTATGAACTTTATTATAAAGAAAAAAAAGTAAAAGAAGGACCTCTGTAAAATCAGGATGGAAGGTAATTTTACAGGGTAATAAGATTTCAAACACAGAGGATTCCCCTCGAGGCAAAACTTTAAAGTTATAGAACACAGGAATAAACCTTCCTCTTAGCATAGGGAAAATTCACAAGCTAAAACAAAAGATACTCTAACGCATTTCCTTGCTATTACTTACTATTTCTGTATTTTTAGATGTATCATTCAGTAGGAGCTGGATTACTTGCTTGGTCTCTCTTGGTCTTAGAGAGAGCAACAAAGAGCACAAACAAAAACCTTCCCCCCCACCAGATCTGAAAGTATCTTCTTTCCCCATTGGTCCTTCTGGTTAGGTGTCAACTAGGTTAATGGAACTGATTAACCCTTTACAGGTAAAGGAGGGATTTTATGCTACCCTTAGCTGTATGTTTATGACAGTGACTTAAAGAAGGCATTTGATTGTTATAAGACATTTCCCAATTATGGAAGATTATTCATTTCATTACTGGCATGGCTGCTTTTCAGGAACCATTCCCTCTACATCATGCTCTATATGTGCTGTTCAAGTATAAGCTGCTCTCCACATTCCAAGTTTATTTGGTCTATTTGTCCCTAGTTTAAGGTGTCCCTGTTTATCTTAGCTAGACTGACTCCAGTCCAGTGCTTGTTAAGCCCTTATTTACACAGCTTAGTCCTCCATTCACCTTCTCAGTCTGGCCCACTGAGAAATAAGGTCTTAGTTCATAGAACTCAGACACAGTTCATAGAATATCAGGGTTAGAAGAGACCTCAAGAGGTCATCTAGTCCAACCCCCTGCTCAAAGCAGGACCAATCCCCAATTTTTGCCCCATCCCTACATGGCCCCCTCAAGGATTGAACTCACAACCCTGGGTTCAGCAGGCCAATGCTCAAACCACTGAGCTATCCCTCCCCTTACTTATGTCAACTTACTCATGTCAAGTTAGGCCTACAGACCAGTCTGTGACTCTGTTTGTACAACATCTAGCGCCCAGGAGACCATTCTCCATTGGTCCTTAGGCACTTCCATAATACAAATAATAATTCATAATAAAGTATACATCGTGGTGTGGGTTCTGCCTAACAGTCCTAGACACCCTTTGACTTTGCCCCCTCCACTGTTTAAAGACTGAGCTGATTAAACTTAAGAAAACAAAAGACTCTCAATTACAGACCACTGGAGTTGAAATCACTGATAATCAGGCCTAGGCTTAAGCCTGCTGTGGGATAGTGTCTCCAGTGAAAGACTGCCACAGCCAGCACTAGCGGTGAGGCTCCCCCACTAACAAGCTGAAATCACTGAGCTAAGTGGTAGGACCTCAAAACTTCTGTCCTGGGGTTCACTCGCTGCTGATGATGCCTCCTGATGGCCATCCTGGGTATTAGCTCCAGCCAGGCATTGTGCCCTCCCCTCGTGGGGTCTCTTCTGTCATCCTCTCACCCTGCAGATCCCTCTCACTCCAGGAACCGCAGCCTCCTTTCCATGACTTAGACTTCCATCTCTTAACAAATGGGCTCAAGGAGTCTTCCTGCTCCGCTGGTGCAACTTCATCAATGGCGAGTAGAGGACCTGGGCTGGCCCTCTACTCTGGGTCCCAGTTCAGAGGCCCTCTCATCAGCAGCCAAGGTTTGACCTATCCCACACCTCGCTGCTTTTCCCTGGAGTCTTACCTACGTCTCTGGCTCTTCCCCTCTCTGGGTTTGCCAAACCACACTCTCCTTTCAGGGAGTAACTGTGGACCCTTTATAGTCCCAGACATGCCTCCCAAGGAGTGACTACAGACTATACCTCTGAAGCCTCATTTGTGCCAGCTTCCTGACTTATATAGGTCCCTCCAGCTGAGCCTGCTTCCAGTCAGTTCCCTGCTCCCTGGCTTCTCCTCTGGGGGCAGCTTGTGGAGTTAATTAGCCCATCAGGTCATCTTAACCCCTTCCAGTCCTGTGTGGGGTGGTCACCCCATCACATCATCACAGATGTTGCTGTACAGAGGTGGAGTGAACAGTGACCCAGTGGCCGACAGCGCAGTGGTGAAGTGAGTGGATGATGCAGTGGCTGATAGCGCAGGGGCAGAGTGAACGATGGTGGAGTGGCATACCTGGAGTGGGAGATGAACTCATGTGAGTGCACCTTTGAACTATGAGTCTTCACTGACCAAGGGGAAGAACTGTGAGGGGTGCAGTGGAGGGAGTGGAGAGTGGGGTGTGAAATGAACATTTGTTCGTTAGACTTTCTCACTGCAAGCTGAGAACCTGAGGCCAAGGACATTGCCCAATGTACTCTAGGATGGGTGTTTTCATCATGGTCATATGATTTTGAATCATGCCTGTGATGTGTTCCCAAATTAATTCCCGGATCCGTTCCTTTCCCCTTTTTAGTGAAAGTTTTCTTTTGTATATCCAGACTCAGTGCTTGCGAGAGGGGAAATATTGTCTCTAGAGGCACCCACGGGTGGTATGTAATTTTCCCATATTAACGAGTGGTGGCTCGAGCCTGATCTGTGTTGTATTGACAGAAGGAACCCCTAGATATTGAAGCTAGCCCTTGTTGCTGCTGACTCAACCTGGTAGAAGGGTTTCATAAATAATACCATTTCCAGTGTCTGTCCAGGCACTCCCTGTCCCAAATTTGATACTGAACCCAGCCCTTGTTGCTGTCAACTTTGATGGGTAGAAGGGTTACATACAGAAGAATCTACATGTATTCTGTCTGGTTAATAGATGGAAGGTATTCTAAATGCTATCTAGAAAAGCTGGTTTAAGCTTGTTGAGGGGGTGGGGAGAAGTTCTGGCGGGGGGGGGGGGCTGAAATTCACGTTACCTGCTTAAGCCTGAATACTAATCACTGATAGACAGAACCTTACTTGAACCCCTTCACAAGGTGAATTTCATTCTGAAGCTGTCACCAGAAAGTTAAAGTCATGGAATCCATGCCCAAATCGTATCCTTCATCATGAGGTATCCATGCACTACAAACTGTGCTAGTAATCAAAGCTGCAGCTGCAAGCTTATCACACTTTACTCTTTTTCTGATTATTTCTTCATCTACTAGCTACATATGATTTCCAGGGACATTTGTGAATTAATGCTTGGTCCACTTGTCCTGTTTCCTTACTTCTGTTATTTTTGTGCATGCAAGGCCTGCAAATGTGCACACCTGTGATGCTGCATACTTTGTGAAAACACCTCACAGAAGAGAACTGTAAGAAACAGGGCTGTCTTTTTGTAAACTTTGAAAACTTTAAATAATGTTTCTAGGGCTGTCAATTAGTTGCAGTTAACTAGTGTGATTAACTAAAAAAATTAATCATGAGTAAAAAAAGTAATAATGATTAATTGCAGTTTTAATCGCACTGTTAAACAATAGAATACCAATTGAAATCTATTAAATATTTTGGATGTTTTTCTATATTTTCAAATATATTGATTTCAATTACAACACAATACAAAGTGTACAGTACTCACTTTATATTATTTTTATTACAAATACTTGCACTGTAAAAATGATAAACAAAAGAAATAGTATTTTTCAACTCACCTCACACAAGTATTGTAGTGCAATCTCTTTACTGTGAAAGCGCAACTTATAAATGTAGATTTTTGTTGTTGCATACCTGCACTCAAAAACAAAATATAAAACTTTAGAGCCTACAAGTCCACTCAGTCCTACTTCTTGTTCAGCCAATCGCTAAGAGAAACAAGTTTGTTTACATTTACGAGAGATAATGTTACCCGCTTCTTATTTACAGTGTCACCTGAAAGTGAGAACAGATGTTCGCATGGCACTTTTGTAGCCAGCACTGCAAGGTATTTACGTGCCAGATATGCTAAACATTTGTATGACCCTCAATGCTTTGGCCACCATTCCAGAGGACATGCTTCCACGCTGAGGACGCTAGTTAAAAAAATAATGTGTTAATAAAATTTGTGACTGAACTCCTTGAGGGAGAATTGTATGTCTCCTGCTCTGTGTTTTACCCGCATTCTGCCATATATTTCATGTTATAGCAGTCTTGAATGATGACCCAGCATGTTGTTCGTTTTAAGAACACTTTCACTGCAGATTTTACAAAACACAAAGAAGGTAACAATGTGAGATTTCCTAAAGATAATTACAGCACTTGACCCAAGATTTAAGAATCTGAAGTGCCTTCCAAAATCTGATCAGGACGGAGTGTGGACGGAGTGAGTTATGAGGAGAGGCTGAGGGAGCTGGGATTGTTTAGCCTGCAGAAGAGAAGAATGAGGGGGGATTTGATAGCTGCTTTCAACTACCTGAAAGGGGGTTCCAAAGAGGATGGCTCTAGACTGTTCTCAATGGTAGCAGATGACAGAACGAGGAGTAATGGTCTCAAGTTGCAGTGGGGGAGGTTTAGATTGGATATTAGGAAAAACTTTTTCACTAAGAGGGTGGTGAAACACTGGAATGCGTTACCTAGGGAGGTGGTAGAATCTCCTTCCTTAGAGGTTTTTAAGGTCAGGCTTGACAAAGCCCTGGCTGGGATGATTTAACTGGGAATTGGTCCTGCTTCGAGCAGGGGGTTGGACTAGATGACCTTCTGGGGTCCCTTCCAACCCTTATATTCTATGATTCTATGATTCATGCTTTCAGAAGTCTTAAAAGAGCAACACTTCAGTGCGGAAACTACAGAACCCAAACCACCAAAAAAGAAAATCAACCTTCTGCTGGTGGCATCTGACTCTGGTGATGAAAATGAACATGCATCAGTCTGCACTGCTTTGGATCTTTATCAAGCAGAACCCATCAGCAGCATGGACCCATGTCCTCTGGAATGGTGGTTGAAGCATGAAGGGACATATGAATCTTTAGAGCAGCTGACATGTAAATATCTTTCAGCACCAGCTACAACAGTGCCATGTGAATGCCTGTTCTTGCTTTCAGGTACCATTGTAAACAAGAAGCGGGCAGCATTATCTCTTGCAAATGTAAACAAACTTGTTTGTCTGAGCGATTGTGGAAAACATCCAAAAATATTTATATAAATAGTATTCTATTGTTGTTTAACAGCACGATTAATCATGCAGTTAATCACAATTAATTGTTTTAATCGCTTGACGGACCTAAATTTTTCATAACATGACTTAATGCACAAAAAGATTAAAAAGTTCAAGTGTTTGCTCATGTCGATTAAATGCTAGGTGTGTGCATGACTGCTGGAACTTTTTCCATACGGACAGCTCCTGTGGTATCCATACGGACAGCTCCAGCGCCCCTGGTGCCCCGCGCTCATGCGCCGGTATATGGGGTGCCACCAGCTCCGTGCCCTTTCAGTTCCTTACTACCCGTGATGGTTGCTGGACTGTCTCTTACAACTGGAAGCTCCCTTGTGGTTTTGTCTGTGGACTTCCTTGGACTTTTCTCTAGACATAATTTTTAGTGTAAGCAGTAGTTCAGTTAGAGTGGTGAGCTGCTTAAAGTCCCTCGGGGAAGCTCACATCAAAGAAAGTGCAGGGTCTGCAAGGGCTTCAGGCTTCTCATGCTTAAGGACAGGGATATTTGTTTGAAGGCCTTGTTAATAGAAGCTGCCCTTCGTTCAGCTTCAGAGCTTTGCCACTCCAACTTGGCACCAAGCATGTCAGCCTTGGTGCGGAGTGCTCCGCCAGCATCGGGCTCTTCCTGGCACCGTTCCCCTTCCCCTATGCCAAAGAAGAGGCACAAAAAAACAGCATGGCAACAGGAGACGCTCCCCAGTGCTGCGGAGGGACAGGTGCGGAGCTCCTGACAAAGTGAGACCCGTGCCAGGTTGCTCGTCTTCCCTAGAGCTGTAGTTGGCGGTAGCTATGCCTTCTAAGGCATCCAACCTGTTAAGGACCCACCACTGACACCTGGGAACAGCTCGGAACCCCTACACCTCCAAGCTCCCTCAATGTTGGAGGCTTTTCAGGCAGCAAAGGACCTCATGTCATTCTCAGCTCTGTCCATGCCTAGAGACTCTCGCCCGTCTGTGGAGTTGACGAAGGTGGTCACTTCAAGAGGGAAGCCCTCGATGGGGCTGCCCCAGTGGGCCTCAACCTGATGCAGGTGCCTATCCTGTCACCAGTCGCCAGATCCACGGCATTGATCTCCAGCGTCATGACACCATTCTCCAGCTTCCCGGTCATTGGCCCCCTGGCACCGCTCTCCATCACCGCACCGTATGTCTCTGGCACCGGTCTCCAGCCCCCACCACCAGTTTCCAGTGCAGCACCACCTTTGTCTCTGCATCACAGCCAACTGGAGACAGTAGCAACAGCTCCTCCTGGGTCACTGAGGGAGGAGTCTGAGTCAGAGGAGGAAGCTATCCCTTCCCCTTCATGACACTGGCCGTCTGGACCAGACTTCGCTGTGGGTCCATCGATGGGTTGGCCACTGGGACAATGGCCAGTGCAATGGCCTTATTGGACCCCTACGGGCTCCCACCGATGTCAGGATCGTATTCCTCGCCAATGTCCTCAGTAGTCTCTGAGAGGCAGAGCCTAGCACCGACCTGGCCACCGGAGATTGAATTGAAACCAGACCCCGGTACCAAAACCCACAATGGCCCTGGGGCCGTCTGCCCTGGTTGTGGAGGAGGAGTCAGTCCCTCCTGTGATGATGGCCTCTTCCTTGTCCTCTCCAGATGAGACAACCTGCTGCCACCAGATGATTTTCGAGCCCACCAGGAGCTCCTCAAATTTGTCACCTCGAACTTGGGGTTGGAGGCAGAGCAGCTTAAGGAGCCTACGGACAGCCTTTTTGATATATTGGCTGCTGCAGCTCCCTCTAAGGTGGCACTCCCAGTGCATGATGGGATACTCAAGCAATTCAAGACACTGTGGCATACCCCATCCTCTCTGCCCCAACACCTAAACGGGCAGAGAAGTACTCCTATGTCCCTGCCAAGGACAATCAGTACAGGTATTCCCACCCTCCCCCAGGGTCACTGGTGGTCTCAGCTGCCAATGAACAAGACAGGTTGAGGCAAATGAGAGCAATCCCTAAAAATAAAGATGCTAAAAAGCTAGATTTACTCAGGAGAAAGGTTTATTCGACGGCCAGCCTGCAACTGCGTCTCTCCAACCAGCAAGCATTGCTGGGGAGATATGACTTCAGTGTCTGGAACTCAGTGGCCAAATTTACAAACTCCCTGTCTCAGGAGTTGAGACAGGAATTCTTGGCCATCATGGACGAGGGCAAGGCAGTAGCCAGGGCCTCCCTATAGACCATCCTGTACACAGCTGATTCTGGCAGCCATGCACGTGAGTGTGCACACACCTAGCATGGAATGGACATGAGCAACACATCTCGAAGAACAACAGTTATGAAAGGTAGATAAGAGTTTTTTCTGATAACAAAGTACATATTTGCATGCATCAAAGGTCGGTTAATGTAAACATATAATAAAGAAGAATATTTACACTATTACTGATTATTATTTTGTGTTAAAAAAAAAACAAAAAAACCCCATGTCTACAAGGGCTCAGTTCTCATTTACGGTTATTCTGCTCCAACAGTTTAAGACTCTTTTATACTTCAAAGCATTGTAAAGTGGACTTGGTGTGAATGAGAATGAGGCCCAGAGCATCTGATTTGTTGCAGCTTTAATCTGTACCCTATAAACTGGGTGTGTGTTTGATTCCTAAAGACTCTTATGGTATTTCATGGGGCCTCAGTGTAACAAGGGGATTGCTTCTGTTTGCCCAGTGTAGAGTCAATACACCCCATTACACAGTTGTGGAGATTCCCTGCTGAGTCAAGCAATCAGTCAGGAACTCCAGACCCCTGAGCCGGGCAGAGCAAACAATCAGTCTGTAGCCCCTGAGCCTCCTGGTTAGGACAAACACTCGTAGTTGGGGGCTCTGACCCTGTTCCCTCAGGGGGTTAAGGGGCATGGTCTTTTGGGCCAACAGTGATTGGTCAGCCTCCAGTGACTAAGTCAACTGGACTGCCCTTGCCGTCAGGACTGTAAGGCCTAATGGTCAGAGTAAGTAAAGCAGCCCCAGCTCTCAGGGCTGTAAGGTCTAGTGGCCGGAGTCAGTGAGGCGGCCCGCTCTCAGAGTGGTATGGCCTGGTTGTCAGAATCAAGATGGCTGCCCCCTCTCTCGGAGCTGAGTGGCCCAGAAGCCAGTCGGGGAAGTGGGCCACAACCTAGGGGTGGGTAACAGCCGGGATGGGGGGACCCAGGCCCACCTTACTCCACAGTTCCCAGCCCAGGACTCTATCAGTGGCAAGGGTCTCTGCCACTGAGTCAGCAGGGATCCAGACTGAAATACTCTGAGTGTTCCAGGGTGTGTGGTTGCCTCCTCCCCCTGGGCTACTTCCTACCTTGTCCCTTGTAGTTGAGCATGAAGCATCTCTGGAGTTTCCAGGCTATTCAGCGCGGATAGCTCCCAGCAACTCTGGGCTTCCGCAGACCTCCGCCATTTTCTGGGTCTCCTCCTGGGCTTCAATGTCCCTGGTTCCCACTGTTGGAGCCTCTGGCACTTCCCGGGCTGAAGCCCACAGTGAACATCCTTCCTCCTGGGTATTTCTATGCTGCATTTTAAAACCAGTGGCAGCAAGTTTCAGAGTCCAAAGTTCATGCTACGGCACAAAACAGCACTGTAAACATTGCAGCTTGGGTGCTCAAACTTACCCCTTCCGTGGTTTCCAGAACTCAAGCTCAAGCCCAAACATCTACACGGGTGTTTTTAGTGCCATAGGACAAGCCTAAGTCTGTAGATCAGGGCTCAGAGACTCACTGCTGCAGGTTTTCAAATACAATGTAGACCAGTGGTTCCCAAACTTGTTCCGCCGCTTGTGCAGGGAAAGCCCCGGTGGGCCGGGCCGGTTTGTTTACCCGCTGTATCCTCAGGTTCGGCCGATCGTGGCTCCCAGTGGCCACGGTTCGCTGCTCCCAGCCAATGGGAGCTGCTGGAAGCGGCGCAGGCTGAGGGATCTACTGGCCACTGCTTCCAGCAGCTCCCATTGGCCTGGAGCAGCGAACCGCGGCCACTGGGAGCCGCGATGGGCCGAACCTGCGGACGCCGAGGGTAAACAAACCGGCCCGGCCCGCCAGGGGCTTTCCCTGCACAAGCGACAGAACAAGTTTGGGAACCACTGATGTAGACATTTCCAGAGGGCTCTACAGATGAAAAAATGAAGGTTCAGAAATGCTTAAATATTTCGCTGGAGAATTGTACGCCTCAGTTGTGGTTTCTTTAGGTTATTGAAAAAAGTAAGGTAGCCACCTAACAATGTTTAGCCCACTGGGCCATCTTTTTGTAGGTTATTTTATTTTGAGGGTCTTTCTGTCAGTTCTGAACTGTTGGGAAATATTAGTGGAGCTTTCATAAATGGGGAGATCATATATATACATACACTGGGCCTTCCGTACATGTCTCTCTTTTTTTTTAATTGCAGATGGGTTTCTGCTCCGTACAACAGCACAGGCTCAGTAGCTTCAACATAGACCAACACATGGCTGAGAACCTTCAGACTCCCTCTAGATATTTCGAATTAAAGAAGAAGAAATGAATCTTGCAAACAGTGCAGCATCCAGAGACATATTTGACTGGGACTACGTTCTGTGGGAAGTTCGTTGGAAGTTACTAGCAGCTGGCTTTTTTATCTACCTGGGACTCTTTCTTCTAGCTCACTTGCTGTCATCATGGTTCAGTGCCAGTTATCGCACTTTGTCAGGAAAGGAGAAGGCCTTCTGGAATATGTCTATAACAAGTGGCCTGTTTGCAGTTCAGAGTTGTGGAGCTGGCTTGTGGGCCTTGTTCATAGATCCAGTTTTTCAAATTGACCAAGTGCATTCGGAGCAAAAGTGGAGCTGGTTTCACTGCTTAATAGCTGCTGGCTTCTTCTTGCATGAAAATGTAGTTATTCATGTGTCTAATATTGTTTTCAGGATGTTTGATGTGTTCTCAGTGGTTCATCATTTATTTGCCTTTGGTGGGCTTCTTGGTGTGATAACAAACATAAAGTCTGGACACTATCTACCACTGATGGGACTACTACTTGAGATGAGTGCTCCTTCAACCTGCATCTCCAATGTGCTTTTAAAAGTAATAACTTGGTGTATTTATTATTGGTGATAGAAGTTTCCATTATAAAGCTCACATTGCCTCCTGCTCAAAAAATATCTGCAAAGGAATATTGGCCTCCAAATTAAGAGATTAGTTCTGGGATCAAGGAAGAACTTTTCCATCCAAACTTGAAGTGAAATGACCATGGGAATCCTTATTTATATCATGCTAAAATAGTTAGATATTAAAAAATTTTGCCCACTTTGTAACAAAGAAAGAAAATGGAAAGATTTTTAAAAAATTACTTTACAGATTCACTAGTTGAGATCTAGTGCTGAGGACTAAAGATTAGGTGACTAAACTCTATTTTTAAAATATTTAAGACTGAAAATAGTAACATAAGACTAGCTCATCAGCTCCAACAAGCTTAATATAGACCATTCAGTTTCTGCTGGAGACTAAAGGTGTGTGCATGCTTGCTCACACATCTGAGTGTGTATATATATTCTATGGATGCAGAGAGGGAGAGCAGCTTTGAAGAGATCTGCCATGCTTGTAGGGAGAGAAGAAATCAGCCCTGCTTCTGAAACCGCAGTGAGTTCCAAGCGGTCTGTCTTAGTGGTTTAAGCATAAATTCTAAAATATCTGGACTCTCAAACTACAGCCACAAGCCCCGACAGGTTCACCTCAGCCCTCCTGTGATGCTTTTCATGAGAACTTAAACTTGAAGGTCCTGTCTGTGCATGTAGGTGCTAGAGCAGTTAGAGTCAAGGTTTGCTTGGGAGGTGTTTGCCATAACTTCCCAGACCCTGGTAGCCCCCCTGAACTTTTGTGAGAGGTGCTTTGTTTTGATTGTCTTTCTCCCTTCAACAGGTGACTGCATCTAAGTGATGTTGTATGCACACAGGTGGCAAAGTGGTTTAGAATTCTGCTGGACAAAAGGTGCTATATAAATGTGCAATCTCTTAGCACTCAAGAGAAAAATGATTGAGAGAATGTTTGTATGGCAGTTTACACTAAACACAACAGGAAAGCTAAATATGTCTCTTATTTATAGAAAACACTGACTGTCTTATCTTGAAGCTGCAATCTCATTTCTCTTTCTTTGTTGTTGTCTCTTCCAGATTGGCTGTGCTAATACCCTTTTTTGGAAGGCAAACCAATGGGTAAATATCCATATGTTTCACTGCCGCATGGTCCTTATTTATCACATGTGGTGGGTGTATATTTCCAATTGGAATGATGTGGTGGAAAATCTGGGACTTCCATATTTTGTTGTCTTTTTCATGGGGTTAAGTACACTTACATTAATACTTAATCCATACTGGACGTACAGATCAATTCAGCGGCTCTTTGGTCTAGTTGATAGGAACTTTCAAAATACAGCAGTGGAAAATGGATCTTCTGGTAAATTAAATAGTGGAACATTTCAGAAGGAGAGGTGATAGTGCTGCAATAGCTGTTAGGGTAACTGGAAAATCTGTCTGGAAGAATGTGGTGCAGGTTTACTTCTAAGTCCATGAAAACAGAATTGTTTATAAGAAGTCTATGAATATATTGATCCTCTCACAGATTGCTATCAGTGTACTATACTCATTTATCAAAAGTGTTTTAAAATTGTTTCTGTCTATATTTAAAGTACACAAACACACACACACACACACACAATCTTTGACTCAGTCAGGATTCATATCAATAATTTTAGCCTGAGCATAAAGTAGTAAAATCTCATTCTGGGGGAAGTGACAAATTAGTGATAAAAAGGCAAGGTATGTAAAAATCTACAGAATCATAATTTCAGTGGCAAAAGGGACTAACTGCCTACCCACTTCTCCCCTCCCTCAGCTGCCATCTCCAGGTCCTCCAGCTGGTGGAATTTTTGATAATACAACTTTGTCAGAAATGGGTCAAGTTAGGCCTTTTGAATAACATCCTTCTCCACGAACATAATAGTGACAAACCTAAAACAATTGTGTATATATCTATTTGAGAAAATATTGAAATATCAACTTTTTAAAATTATACTTTAACAGAGGGATGCATTGCTTAGATGAAAATGATATTGACCTGTGGTAATCCTAGGGAGTTTAGCCTTGACATGTAGGACTGAAAACATTTATTCATCAAAGTCATTATCTGTGTGATCTCCATCTAGGGCTCCACTGCTAGACACGTTGTCACATGGATCATCATCCACAACACACTCACGCATCTCTGTTAAGGTAGACGGCTAGCCAGACATTTGCAGGGTCGTGAGCATCTGGTCTTTGTACATGAGCTTTTGATTAGCTGAAGGAGCGCATGGTATTTTATGCATAACTGGTGTGATCGTTCCATCCTCCAAGACCCATTAGTGCCCGATAGGGGAAGACAGTTTTGGATGCGGTCAATTGTCCCAGAGCCATTCTATTGCCTGATACTTTGCCCTCTTGACAGCAGGTACAAGTGCATCCCTTGTCAATGACGCTTTTTCTCCGTTTGTCTGCTGCTTGGTAAACATCCACCAACATAGCTCTGCAAGTGTCATAATGTTGTTCTTCAAATGGTAAACTAGGCATATGAATGCCTCTAGTGTGCATTTATGACCTCATCAGTGACTGTCTCAGCCATTCTGAGCGCCTTGAGAGCAAGGAGAGAGAGACTCCGGAGTCTGAATGAAATGCCTTCCTGTAAGATAATGACAGGTTTCAGAGTAACAGCCGTGTTAGTCTGTATTCGCAAAAAGAAAAGGAGTACTGTATGCATCCGATGAAGTGAGCTGTAGCTCACGAAAGCTTATGCTCAAATAAATTGGTTAGTCTCTAAGGTGCCACAAGTGCTCCTTTTCTTTTTGTAAGATAATGTGGTCTTTCCAGCCATCCTTCCAGTAGTGTCACATTCTGAAAAGGTGTTGAAACTTGGCAGTGCGGCTGTTGAACAGGGCAGTAAACACCCATGTCATTTTTATTCAGTTCTGACAATGTATTTGTTCATGTGTTCCAGCTGCATAAGGAATGTTAACTGAACTGAGCGATCCCTGGGTCTAGCATGTATGGCTGGCCAGCGAGGCATGAAAAGCCGCTACCGACACATTGTGCTACCAGTAACAGCCTCTGACACATAAGCTGTCCTATCAGAATTTGCTACATTTCCCCAATTTTTGGGCAGTGATAGTGAATTCTGAAGAAGTAGGTTCCCTCTGTCGTAATTTGCTACCTTTGAGCTTTTGTCTGGTCAGTGTAGCTAATCATGATGGGTGGGTCATCTGTTGCAGTTTGCTACCTCTCCCCTTTCACATCATCTGATTCAGGGTACCTTTCACATCCTCTGGTCCATGGGTTACAGATTGTGACAGGGCATCACCACCCATCTCAATTAGCTACCCCTGGACAAAGGTGAAAGGTAGCAAGCCATGGTGCATATTGATGTCCTGTTACAATTTGCTACCATTTTGAAATCACCATTGTAAACATGGACTCAAAGAGAGGTATTTACAAACTTTATTATTGTAACCAGGTACATAAACAAGAACTGTTTACTTTCCGTTCCAAAAAATTTTAAAAAACAAGCATCGAAATACATGTATTGATAGTTATTAACACCTTTTTTCTATACCGAAATGAACAGTAAAATTAAACTTCTCTATTACTTGTTTATATTCCAGCTGCGTTATTCCAAGAAAACTAAAATATTTCTCTTAAAAAAACAATTATATAATGTACATATTAGGTTAACATCTGAACTATGCATACTTGTTGCACCTGTACTCTTTCTTCTCATCAATTAGGTTTTCTTCATTAGTTCCCTCTGGAAGGCAAGGCATATGTTCCCTCCTCTTACAAGAGTCACACTGGATCTTTGATAAGTTCTAGATGAGAAAATGAAATTACAGAACTACCAATACTAAACATAATTTCTGTTTACTCATAACATTTATAAAATGATATTCCTTCAACATATAATCATTACTCAAGATATGACTATCAGCAGCGGTGAAAATGTTTATTACTAGAATTATTGCAAGAATCTTGATCCTTAGGCTGGTTATTACATTGGGTCTCTATGCAATAGGCTAGATGTTGAGCCATGGCTTTTGTTTTTGTACGACAGACCATCATATTCTGCTTACTTATCTGTTCCAACATACAGTGTGTGTTTCTCATACAATGTTGTGTTCTTACCATCATGCAATCTTCATTTTCTTTTCTGCAAGTGACAAAGTTGCAGCATATGCAGTACACCATGCGCTCTGAAAAATCAATACAATGTACTCAAATGATGATTACGTTGTGACCAAAACTCTAAATAGAAATGTGGAAGTAGGTTTCGCTTTTTCTTACAGTTGCTGTACATGTTTTGTGATCGTTTCTCTATTTAATGAATGGTTGCAATGACTTAGTGCTCATATATATATATACACTTGGTTTCATATTATCATATCAGTCTTATGCTCTGTATCACTCAATTTGCTGTGTCAGAGCTATGCAGGGTCTATGCTTCTGTCAGAGATGGCAGATGGTGAGGAGGGTCACGTGGGTTTGTGGGATTTAGGAAAAAAGGTGCAAAAATTATGTATAATTTTACATATGGGATATGTATAAAATTATGGAATGGTGAACACCACACTATGTGAAGTTGATCAATGTGCGATGCATTTTGGCCCCAGTGTGCATTGCCAAAACTTTCAAAAATACAGTACAGTCAACCGTGGCGAGTTGCACAGTGGGATATCTATCCATGATGCACCACACTTTTAATCGATACAAGGATTTCTATATGCTCAGTGCCAATACAAGGAGTCAAATCGGCATGCGCACATGTGACATACTAACGTGGAGATTCTATGGTGATGTAACTTGAGTTAATATAAGTTTGTAATGTAGGTATGGCCTTAGGTATATGAAATGTTTGGGAGAGGTAACAGGAAAAGTATGAGGCTAGTCTAATTCATTCAAGTGTTTAGGCTCCTGCTTTTGTGGAACTAGGCCTACTGCATCCTAAAGGCTGAAGAACAAAGAGGCACATAAAAAAAAACAGTATAATTAATTTCTTGTTTTTTAATGTCATGACTTGAGGGTGTATAATTCATGATTTTGGAATTCTTGTGGTTTTCATGCTATCTTGGGGTTGTAGATGTGTTTTCATTATGTTGTGAAAGCCAAAACTATTAACTGGTTCAAAAAAGAATTTGATAATTTCCTCACAATCGGTCCATCAGTGACTATTAGCCAAGATGATGAGGGATGCAATCCCATGCTCTGAGGCTGGATGTTCCTAAACCTCTGATTGCCAGATGCTGAGAGTGGACTTCAGGGGATGGATCACTGAATGATTGCCTGTTCTGTTTATTCCCTCTGAAGCATTGGCACTGGCCATTGCTGGAAGACAGGATACTGGGCTAGATGGACCATTAGTCTCACCTACTGTGGTCGTTCTTATGTTCAGCAGTTACAGAAGATTTTTGCCCTTGAGATGGATGTAATATGAGATAGTGTACTGCTCTTATTGAATATTTGAGACTCAAGTTCTACACCCAAGCAATGACGTGAAAAAGCACTTGGGGCTGGGATTGAGAGGCAAAATAACCATTGCAAAAGGCAATCCCCTTCGGTGGATCAAATGCCAGTGAAGTTTTGACAACAGGCCAGGACATCAGTCAGACTGGAAGTCACATGATCCAACAGAATAAACTTGTGTTATAAAAATAAAAAGAAAAAGTTAGAATTAAAAATCACAGTAAAAAACATAGCTAGTGCTATACTAGAATCATTGCTCAAACTCCTAGCAACTATTTAC
The DNA here is from genome assembly GCF_965140235.1 of Caretta caretta. Classification (NCBI taxonomy): domain Eukaryota; kingdom Metazoa; phylum Chordata; order Testudines; family Cheloniidae; genus Caretta; species Caretta caretta. Next base: position 41,154,309 of record NC_134208.1, read on the forward strand.
ATATAAATATTTTGATGACTATTTGCTATTCAAATAAAAATAGCACGATGACATGCATCTGCATAATGATAAAAAGGTAAATGATGACGTGGTAAGAGTAATAAGAGTAATAAAAATAACATTGTAAAAGGAGCAAGCTATATTCAAAATGGATTACAAGGAAGGAGCACAATTCAGGGAATCGCAGCAGATAAGACAAATTTGTGAACTGTTATGAGACTTCATGTAGACAAACTGATAAGGGCTTCTTTTTATTTTTAAAATATGTGACACACAGTTTTTGAGGGGCTATATGTAAAATATTTCACTGAATCAAGTCTCCTGTATCACCTCAGCATGTTATATCAGATAGAGAGGAGCTATAGTGACTCAGCATTGGGATACACTGTGCCTTTAAGAACCTAGCCCTGGGAAGCCCGTGCTGAGGCATACTGTCCTGTGCGAAGGGAAATAAAAAAGCCCATTTCCCCCCATCTCTATTTTTGAAAACACAGCAGGGGGCTCATCCCAGTGGGGTAACTGTTACCCCCCTCTGCCCCTCCCTGTGCCAGGACTTTGCCCTCTACCATGGTTGTGCAGCGCTGTCCCCCGAGGTGAACCCTGGCTTCTAGCCCCCCCATCCCTGATTTTCCTCTTCAGCCCCTCTCCTGCCCCTGCCTCCAGCTGCTTGACTCCACCATCCAGTAAATTTCCGCCTCCTGCTCAGGCCGTGCCTATCCCCCGCCTCCAATTTGCCCCCTTTTTACCCCGCCAAAGAGCATACAGCAGAATCTGATTCCAAGTAAGGGCAGAGTGAGGACAGTGGCTTCAGCAGATGTTACTGAGCGTACTCAGTTCATGTGAGCATGCTCAGTATAATGTATGTAGTAAATTCTGACAGGAAGTCTGGCACCTCATGTAGTGCTGAGATAAAGGCTGACCATGTCGGAATGTACCTTTCTCCTGAAATTGTGCAGTATGGTATCTGGGTGTCGGGATCATTTGAGGGTATAGCTTTTGTCTCTTCAGTGAAGCAGTACTTAGTGAAGCCGGCCTTGATTTTAGTACTGGAATTAACAGTAGGGCTGGGGATGCAAAAGGATATTAGAAGGGTGGGCCCTAATGGGTTTAGGCAGATGAATAGGTATTTCCATAGATCTGTGCAGTGCGTGCTGTATCTCTTATTTTTTAAGTATTAATAGGGAAAAATAGGTTTTCTAAAACTGATTTTATAAAACATGTAATGAACAGAATAGCTTATATTACACTCTTTTACAATTTCAAATAAAAGTATTTCCCTTTAGGAAAAAGTAAATTTCCTTCCCCTAACATTCTCCTGAGCCAGTGTAAACTGCTCAGGGGCAGGGCAGGAGCCTAGTTATATTTTATACCTCCTAAAGCATCCGGCACATCAGTGGTATTTAATGAATAACATTGTTCACCTACCAGTGTTTGCTAGCACAAAAGAACCAGAAAGAGAAGCTGATATGTATCAAAACTGAATTCTTATTTGGAAGGGAGGAGTGTTCTTCAGTATTGTTAAAAATATAGCTAGGGCATTATTTTTATTAATGTGACTTTCACCTTGGTTGTGTACCTTGAGCACCCAGATATGGGCATAATATAAGAAGCTGGATCAAATTCATTTACTTTATTTGAAGGGGGTTGGGGAGGAGGCAGAGAAGGAGGGAGGCTCAGAACTTGTTAAAGGGGAGGATAAGAGAAGTTCACCTGGTATGTATCCCTCTAAAATTATAACATCAACAAGTAAACTTATGTGTACAGAGTTACCATTTGGTCAGGTTATTGCTGTTATGCAGATATACATAGATTGCTCTCAGTTCTCTAGACCTAGACTGGTAGCATCTTTTCTTTTTAAGTTTCTTTAGCTCTGAAGGATGAGAGCTTAATCCTGCCTACAGGGCTGGCCTTACCATAAGGCAAACTGAGACCGCTTCCTGTAACAGTTGCCAGTGGAGAACACAGCTTCTCCAAGCTGAAGTTAATAAAAATAAATCTATGCTCCACAATGACACAGGAGAGGCTGGTCGGCCTTGCAACCATCTCAATAGAGCATGAGCTGGCCCAGACTGTGGACTTTCAGAAAGCAGTTCAAATCTTTGCAACCAAGAAAGTACGGAAAGCATCACTGTGATTATTCAAACTGTTATACCAATAAAATAAAAACCAGCAGGATCTTATTAAAGGGGAAAAGGCAAAATACCTCATTTATTGTGAATACAGACAGAATCATAGTAAGCAGTTAGTTATAGCTATAACATTCCATTCAATCTCATATTTATTCACACATTCATTCATACAAACACACACATACACAGTTTCTGCAAGGTTGTTATCATAGTTACCAGCCTTAGAGTTGCTCATGCCAAGCCACTGGCGAGGTGGCCTGGACATGAGGAGGGAGCAGGGCCTTGTCAGATGCTCATCTGATGCTCCTGGAAGTTGGTTTGCAGAATCAGACCCCAAAGTTCTCACTTTCTAGAGTCCATTTTTATAGGAATTTCTTCCTATGCCAGTCTATGGGAATTGCTTCATCATGCTTTTGCTGAATCAATCAGCAGATAGCACATTCCTGACAGCTCCGTGCTGCTAGATGTTATCTTGTTCTTTGGTTCTCCCATTCTTGAGGCTGTTGGGTGGATTCCAGTGTGCCCTCCGAGGGTCCTCTGCTTATTTCCACTTGACGCCTTCTTCAGCCGATGGACACTGGATTCTTAGGCTGGCACCTCCCTGATCATTCAGTTATTATCCACACCAAGCATCCATCCACATACATTCTCTATCTCTATTTTAATCACAATTGTTAATACAACAAAAGGGCGGGGAGTCTCTGAGTGCTGTTTCTGTTGTTACAGAGTATTGCTTTGAATCTCTCTCTGTGTAAATTGCTTTGAGAACAGACTCTGTCTTAGAATGTACTAATGCAATTAGCAGCTTGCAAGTTTCACACATAGAGGGAGAGAAACAGTACCAAAAACCAAGAGAGCTCTTAATTAGTAATACCCTGGAATTTAAACTATGGGGAATCAAACTCATTTGTGATTTTAATACAGAACTTCTTTAATATGATCCAACAAAACAGATAAAAATGCCAGTGTTTACTATGCAGACAAGAAAAGTTACATTTGCTGTTCAGGCATTTGAAAGTTAAGTGTTACTAAAATTTTTGAACAAGGCATTTTAAGTTGTTAGTTCTTCTTTACTGGGGTAGGTAGCAGAGCATTTCCATGAGAGGAGTAGAACAGGAAGAAGGCAGAATTGAGACCTTTCAAAGCTTTGGCCCAAGCAAGTGGGCATGGGGTGTCATTTGAGCTCCCCTCTTCAGGTGCCAAAATGTTGTGGGCCGGCCCTGGCTTCTAAAATTAATTTTGTGATAATTAAAGGGACAATATCAGGTTCTTTAAGCCACAAATTTAGGTTCCATCAATTAGAAATAAATACATAATATTTCTATTCATGTTAGATTCTAAGAATTTTTTGAAAAGCAAGAACCCAAGCACGGCAGCATTTTGCCAAGGCAAGAGAACTGCAAGATGAAACTGAAACCATACTAACTATGGCTTAACCCGCTCCCCACGCTCGTTCCCAGCCAGTATCAGCAGGAAGCAGCAGATGGCCGCGCTCCAGGCAACAGCGAGAGGAGACTTGGTGAGCTGCAAAGTTGGGGGCTGGGCGGAAGGTGGAAGGGGCAGACAGGGAAAGGAGCTAAATAGTGGGGCACAGAGCTAGAGTGGGGGAAGCTAAGTGGAAGTAATGTAGGTGGGGGAGGCAGCTCCAAACTCCCCCCCCCCCCAATAACGCTTGAGGGTCTCAATGCTTCCAATCACCCTTCCCCATCTGGTCCAGGCTCCATCACCCACCTCTCCTCTCTCTTCTCCCCTCCCACCCCCAGTTAGCCTGTTCTCCTCCACAGTCCCTCTCCAAACAACCCCCAGGCATCTTGCTCCCCCAGACTCTCTCTAGTACCCTAAATCCTCACCGATTTCCCCAGTCACCCTGCCTTCGCCAACCCCCGCTCATCCCTACCGCAGCAGGGTCAGATTAACTTTTTGTGGGCCTGGCACCAAACATATTTGCGGGCCCCCATGGGGCAAGTTGCAGGGGGTGGGATGGTCAGCCTCCAGAGTGAAGGGCAGGCTGGGGGCAGTGAGGCACAGCACGGCGAGAGCAGCCCCGCTCTGCGCAGCCAGCAGGAGTGCACTGTTTACGAACCTGCAACTGCCAGACACACACTGGCCTGTCCATCCCTGTGCTGCCAGCATGCCCCTTCCCTTTGAGGGCAGGTCCGCACCACATCACCCCCCTGCCCAGGGCCCCCCCTTATGCCCAGGGCCCCCCCTTATGCCCAGTGCCCCCTCACCCAGAGACCTCTACCACAGATCTCTATGCCCAGCCCCCACCCCTCCCAGAGACCTCCCGGCTGGCCTCCCACTACAACTGTACAGCACTCTGCACACCACACCACTCGCCCAGCGCCCCCTGCCCATAGACCTCCCCACTGCCCACCACCTTCCTCACAGTCCCACCATCACAGCTGCACAGCACCCCATATTCCTGAGGGGATTCTCCACCAAAAAATTAAAAATTCTGTGCACAATATTTTAAAATTCTGAAAATTTTATTTGTCAATAAATAAATGTGGAGGCTCCAACATGGCAGTAGGGAGCACAGGCCACTGGTTGCATGAGGCGGGAGAATACCCTACAGCCTTCCTCCATACCACCTCAGGACAGGGACTCAGCAGTGAGGCTGCACCTGACCCTGACACAGTGCAAGGGCCAGGCGTGCCCCAGAAACGCGCTGGGGCCCTGCCCCCCTGTGCCAGGCGCACCAGATGTGGGTGAGCAGACTCAGCCCAGCAGCAGGATCCAAGTGCAGAGGGACTTAGTGTGGGGGGATCCAGGTAGGGGTAAGAGAGTTCTCTGTGGGCAATCTGGGTGTGGGTGGCTCAGTGGGAGATCTGGATGCACAGAAGCTCATTGGGGGGTTCCAGGTGCAGGGGCAATGGGACTCTGCAGGGGATCCAGGTGAAGGTATTTGGGGCTCAGCAGGGGGGTCGAGGTGCAGGGGAGGTGGGGTTCATTTGGGTGGGAGTCCAGGGAGAGGTGGTTGAGGCTCATCAGGGAGGTACAGATGCGGGGGAGGTGGTGCTTTTCAGGGTGAGGGTTCAATGGGCCTGCTTAACAAGGGAGCTTGTTTCCAGATGTAATTGGCTAGTCCTGAATAATCTTCCATCAGATAAACTTTACTGAGGAACAAAGCACCTCATCCGTATCTCAAAATCAGCTTTTGTTGCAGTGATCTTTTAGCACAAAATGCCAAAGATAGTTGAATGCACTTAATTTCTCCTGAGGAACCAACTTAATTTGGTAAATAAAATTTGTCACAGTATGTTGCCAACTGGTGGGATTTTATAGTCTCTCTCAATACTAGATGTTTTTTTTAAAGTCCAGCACCTACATTTGTGTGATTCACATTGTAATTAAAAAAAGAAAAAAGTTTATACCCCTATGGTTGGGAAGAAAAGCCTGAAAGTGTGATTCCAAGTGTAACCCAGTCGGTCAAGGGGATGCCATATGCTGGGCTCCAGCTTCCCCCCTGCCCCCACTTCCCCTATCCCCTTTTCTTCCCCATCCCATGCCCCTTCCCCACCACTCCATCTCCTCCCCAGGCTTGGAAACTGCCCCCCCAGCACGACCCAGGGGAGCGGGTTGGGGCCAGGTCACTCCACTTCCTGCTGCCCAGTGCTTGCAGGGCAGGCCCGACCCCGCGCTCACGGGGCGGTGGGAAGTGGAGTGACCCGACCCCAGCCCGCTCTGCTCTGCTCCCCTGGCTCGGGATTGGGGGGGGGGTGGGGCGAACCGCCCCCCAGCACTCACCGGTGGCGAAGCTGGGAGCCGGCGGAGCGGAGCAGGCTGGGGCCGGGTCGCTCCACTTACTGCCCCTCAGTGAGTGCACGCCCGACACCGGCTGCAGTCCTCAGGGGAAGGACTCGAGTGGGGCTGCGGCGGAGCAGGGGTAGGAAGAGGCAGGGCGGGGGCGGAGCAGGGGTGGGGGCAGCTTTCCTGGCCGTCTCAGCCGGCCGGGGGATCGGGCTGGCCGGGGCCCCTTCTGACTCTGGGCCCGGCGCCATGGTGCCACCCCCGGTACTGCACCCCAGTCCTGCTTCTGCAGGGCACGTTGGAGACTATCCTGCCGCATCCCCACCCTGCCGGGGCCGGTGAGGGAAATCTGTCATTCCACGGCCGGTGAGAAATGTCCCACACCAAGCTGCACAAAACCAAGACGTGGGTCCCTTCATATACCACAGTCGAGGCACGATACCGCCAACACACGCGTGACACACTATTGCTGGGCAGGACAGACACACGTCCTGCCCACAGCGGGGTATTGGAGAGGTGGCGGTCTCTCCCTCGGTTCCAGCTTCCACGTTTCTCTCCGTGGCTCTAGCTGGGCTCAGGATGGCTTTGCAGCGGACATGTTTTTGCATCCTACAGCCTGCGGCTGCCAATGACAACACACTCCACCATGCAATGTTTCTCACGCCTCTGTACGGGGGGCGATCGCCCTTTTGCTCAGTGCAACGCGAAAGTTGGCTGCAGCAGCAAGGCAGAGTGTGGCCTGACCCCCTCCTGCGCTGCAGAATTAAGATATTAAGATCCAAGGAGAACTGTGAACAACCCCAGAGTCCGGCTTGCCAGTGCGGGTTATTTCGTGCGCTCCACTCCCCCCAGGGCAGGAGCTACAGTTTACGTCGGGCGGAAACAAAGGGTGGGGCAGGAAAAGCGATCAATGTAACACTATTCTGCGTGCAGGGGTCTCTTCTTTCTGCGGTGCTGAACTAGGGCTCCACGCTGTTGCATTTCCATTCTAGGGGGCAGCTACTTCTGCATAAAAGGTGGAAGAAGCAGCCCGGACTTTTCGGCTGATTGTAGCTGTTGAACACAAGACAGGAAAGCGGAGAGGCTGCGGGGAGGAACTGCAGAGTAACTGAAGCAGACCAGCCAGTAAGTAGCATTACTGTTTCTTCTTGTGAGGAGGGGGAGGAAATGGGGATGAGACAGCGTTAACTAACTGCTGGTTTTGCTTAAATGCTGAGAAAACATCCTACTTCCAGGAGAGGCTATTGTATGAAGTCAGGGGAATTTCACACAGCCTGTGAACCACCATATTTAGAGGGCTGTATGTAGCTGGGGAGGGGTGAGGAGGTGTTTGTCTTTTTTTGTGGGGAGTTAAGAGTGGGAAGTTTCTGTTGCTTTCTCTTCACACCCTTGTAACTATGCTGATGTTAATGGCCTGATTCTCCACTTCCTTATACGTTGCCTATTTATATACAGGAGAATGTTACCGGAGTCAGGAACTGCTCAGTCAACCACACATAGGGTGACCTGATGTTCTGATTTTATAGGGGCAGTCCCGATTTTGGGGTCTCTTTCTTATATAGGGTCCTATAACTCTCCACCCCCTGTCCCGATTTTTCATCCTAACCATACACCTCTTTGGGAACAGCTGTAGTGTAGTAAACTGCTCAGTGTAGTAATGTGCTACCAGTAGCAGTTATTGATGTGTATAGATTGTAAGAAACTGCTCTTGCAGTAAACTGCTACTGATGTAACAAATGCCTGCAGGTAGCAGTTCCTTGCACTGTAGTGTATGTGAAATTGCTACAGGTAGAAAAGTGCTATCTGTAGCAATTATTGATAGGTTTAGATTGTAAGAAACAGCTTTTGTAAAAAGATGCTACTTCCCTCATAGGTCATGTTTTCTAGACCTTACTTTTTTTTCCTCCTCTTCTCTGGACTTTCTCCAATTTGTCCACATCTTTCCTGAAATGTGGCACCCAGAACTGGACACAATACCTAATCCGCGCAGAGTAGAGCGGACGTCCCAGAGTGATGTTCTGTTTTTTTGCAGCAGCATTACACTGTTCACTCATTCAGGTTGTAGTCCACTAGGACCCCTAGATCCCTTTCCACAGTACTCATATTCAGTTTGTGGTCCACTATGACCTGCAGATCCCTTTCCCCAGTACTCCTTCCTTGGTTATCATTCATAAACTGTGTAAGTGTACTCTCTATTACATATCTCAATCATTGATTAAGATTTGAATAGAAACCTATCCAGAACTGATTCCTGGAGAACGCTACTTGTTATCCCCTTTCAGCCTGACTCGGCCCTTTCAGCCTGTGAATCACTGATCACTACTGTCGGAACTGTTTTCCCAACTAGTTTTGCACCAGTGTTATTTTAGCTCCATCTAGGTTGCATTTCCGTAGTTTGTTTATGAGAAGGTCATGGGAGACTGTATCAAAAGCCTCACTAAAGGCAAGAGAGACCATGTCGACCACTCTCTTCCCACCCCCCACCCCCCCCAATCCACAAGACTTGTTACACTGTTAAAGAAAGCTATCAGGTTGCTTTTACATGTGAGACTTCTTGAATTAGCTACACCAGATGGCCTTTTTAGCAAAGTAGAACCTGTCACTGCTGCAGGTAGTACTATCCTACAGATAGGAATTTCTCACATACATATAGCTAATAAGGGCAGGGTGAAGGGCAGTGGCTTCAGCAGATGAACTGAGCATGCTCAGGACCCGTAGCTGGTACAGTAGGATGCAAAGCAGTTTACTACACTACACCGAAGTAAGCAATCTGGCAGTGGCAGAGCCAAAAAAACCCCCCCAAATACAGTACAGTACTGTGTTAAATGTGAACTACTGGAAAAAAAGGGGAGACTTTAAAAAAAAAATTTGACAAGATAAGGAAACTTTCTTTGCTTGTTTCATTTAAATTAAGATGGTTGACAGCAGCATTTTTCTTCTGTATCGTAAAGTTTCAAAGCTGTATTAAGTCAATGTTCAGTTGTAAGCTTTTGAAAGTAAGAACATAGCGTTTTGTTCAGAGTTATGAACAACCTCCATTCCTGAGGTGTTTGTAATTCTGGTGTCTACTATGTATCTGTGCAGAGTGAGTGTAAAATTCTAGCAACTTAGAATTCTTAACTCTCTTACTGTTTCAGGATGCAAGGCAGTGGGAAGGAAGGGCCCTTGGGGTTGCTCTGGTGTAAAGGAGAGCAGAATCAGGCCCCCTGAGAATATAAATAAGCAATATTCCTTTGCTCTCTAGCTATAAGACTGCCATCCTCCTTTTCTGTTATTTATTATATTGGGGTGCAGGAAAGGAAGGCATCTCTATAGAAGCTTTTTACCTATACTGCTAACTATCCATATGGCTTCCTCTTCTGCCTCCCACCAGAGCTGCCAGTCAAACTGTGTGAAATTAGATACTCTCTGGGCAGTTCTTCCCCTGGCCACATTGACAGGATGTGCTGTGTCCAGCGGTCATGGCAATCTTGTCCAATACGTCAGCAAAATGGACCTGTGCTTATGGATACTTTAAAACAAAAACATAATAAAATGTTCATCTTCTTTAAACCATACCATGTGGAGGGCATTTTAATTAACTTTATGCCCCCAAGCTTAAAAATTCGGGACGATACAATTAATAATAATTGTGATGCTGGGGTGGACAATAAAGAGGTTGTTTCTCTATGTCCTTAATTAGCTTCAGGAATAAAAAACCTTTTTAGAATGTGGTCTAATTCTGTTCAGAAGTTGACCATGCAATTTTGTTCACAAGATGATCCTACAAGCCCTTACTCATGCATTTACTAGACTATCATTTTGTAGAATTATGTTCTGTTTTTTGGTGTCTGATATTCCAAATTGCAAGCAAAACAACACTGTTGGGATTCCCTCCGAGACCTTTTCCACTCGACTGATTCAGAACACTTCAGTTCTGCAAGAACACTTTTATCCAGTTCTGTGGAATCCAAAAACTCAGTCCAGATCAGGACTCGTTACTAAGGTTTCTCTATTGGCATTTCGGAAATCTGTACCTGAGGTGATCAGACTCAGATGTAATGGGGCAGGTTAGGGTGCATCACAACTCCAAAGTACATAGTTATAAATCAGATTATATACATATTCTAAAACAGACTAACACATGCATTATATTCTACATTGTATCACATGCTTTATAATTGGCTTACTAATTCTGTGAAACAGGCCCTGTATGAATCACAAGCTATCCATGTGCTACAAACTACTAGTAAGCAAAGCTGTAGCTGCAAGCCTATCACACTTTACTCTTTTTCTATTTCTTTATATACTAGCTTCATATTATTTACAAGATCCCTTGGGAATTCATGCTTTGTCCATTGTTAACCTCTGTTTTTCTACTTCTGTTTTTCTTTGTGTATGCAAGACTACAAACGTGCATTCCTGTGATGCTGCATGCGTAATTAAAACACCTCACAGAAGAGAGAACTCTAAGGAGGGCTGTCTTTTTTTTTTTTTTTTTTTTTTTAACTTTGAAAAGTTTATTTATTCTTCATACTGTGACTTAATATAGAAAAAGATTAAAAAGTTCTAATTATAACAGGCCAATAGTACATGCTTCCGTGTATCAAAGGTCCATTTATGTAAACCTCTAATGAAGAATATTTATAACGTTACTGATTTTCTTTTTTTCCTAAACAAAATAATAAAGTGTGTGTACATACGTACCATAGATATAGGACGCAATTCTCATTTGCATTGAGGCCACTGTGACGGGTTGGGTCACAGAGACCCCCTTGGGACTGCCAGCTGATGTGCTGAGACTACTTCTGAGCCCGTTTTCCCTGGCAGCTTGGGACTTCAGTACTCCGTCTCGCTGAGCCAGACACGCTAGCCTGCTGCAAACACAGGCCCAGGTCTGAACCACGTCCCCCAAAAGCTGCAGGCCTAACTGAAAACAGCTTAAGAAGTGCTCTTGTCTCTAGCACCCAGATACCCAGTTCCCAATGGGATCCAAACCCCAAATAAATCTGTTTTACTCTGTATAAAGCTTATACAGGGTAAACTCATAAATTGTTTGCCCTGTATAACACTGATAGAGATATGCACAACTGTTTGCTCCCCCAGGAATTAATTACTTGCTCTGGGTTAATTAATAAGCAAAAAGTGATTTAAGTGGTTCCAAGTAATAACAGATAGAATAAAGTAAATTACCAAACAAAATAAAACAAGGCTAAGCCTAATATAGTAGGAAACTAAATGCAGCTAAATCTCACCCTCAGAGATGTTCCAATAAGCTTCTTTCACAGACTAGACTCCTTCCTAGTCTGGGTCCAGCAATCACTCATGCCCCCATAGTTATTGTCTTTTGTTCCAGTTTCTTTCAGGCATCTCTTTGGGGTGGAGAGGCTATCTCTTGAGCCAGCTGAAGACAAAATGGAGGGGTTTCCAGGACCTTATATAGTCTTTTTCTTGTGGGTGGAAACCCCTTTGTTCTCCTGTGTAAAATCCCCTCAACAAGATGGAGTTTGCAGTCACCTGGGCAAGTCACATGTCTATGAATGATTCCGCTTTTTGCAGGCTGACGCCATTGTTTACATGTTAGTTTGAACGTTTGCAGGAAAGCTCAGATGTGGATTGGCGTCTCCCAAAGTCCATTGTCACCTAAGTGTTTCTTGATTGGGCACTTAGTGAGAATAGTCCTTTCTCAAGAAGCTGACCAAATGCTTCACTGAGGCCACTTAGAATCAAACAAGTACATAGCCAATATTCATAACTTCAAATACAAAAAATGATACACACATACAGACAACATAATCATAACCAGCAAACTACAACCTTCCCATAGACACCCCACTTGGCCTCCTCTGTACAAGACCTGGTGCAACCATAGGACCCTGGTTGCAACAATGATCTGTATGGTCACAGTTTATGTCAATAACGTCACAACCATGTTATTCTGTTCCAACAATTCAGGGCTCCTTTATACTTCCAGGCATGTAAAGTGGCCTTAGTGTAAATGAGAATCAGGCTCAGAGTGGCTGGTTTGTTGCAGTTTTGATCTATACCCTGTAAACTGGGTGTGTACGTTTGATTCCTAAAAATTCTTAGGGTACGTCTACTCTGTGTTTTAAAACCAATGTGAGTGAGTCCCAGAGCCCAAGTCTACAGACTCGGGCTCACGCTATGGCACTAAACAGCACTGTAGACGTCATGGTTCAGGATCTCAAACTCACCTCCTCCCTGGATTTCAGAATCCAAGCACCAGTTCGAGCCTGAACATCTACACAGCTGTTTTTAGTGCTGTAGCTTCAGCCTGAGTCTCTAGTACCATGGTGCAAGCCCGAGTGTGTAGATCGGAGCTTGAGACTCACTGTGTAGACCTATCCAGAGGGCTGTACAGGTGAAAAATGAAGGTTCAGTTATGCTTAAACATGCTGCTAAAGAATTGTAAGCCTCAGTTGTTTTGTTTTTTCTCCCTTTAGCACTGGCCCCCTTTGTTTATGTCCATAGGAGTTGTTTCTGTTCACACCTAGAATGTTAACTTTGTTAGAAGTAAAAATCATTGGTCATAGAACAATTTTCAAGTCTTCTGTGAGGAAGGTGTGGGGGGGATGCTAGTAGCATATAAGCTGGTGAAAGATTGTTTTAAAAATGTGGTGTCAGTAGCATTAGCAAAACACTTCAGCCAGACGGACTTCTTGAGGGATTATTTATAAAGGCAAAGGAAGACTTGAAAAAGATAAAGAATAGCGAGTATTCTACGTATATAGAAGTAACAGGAAGGGAAGAAAAACCAGTAAGGAAAACGATGAGGAAAAAGTATTATATTTTTATATAACTTGGGAACAAAAAGTAAAGGTTTTGTGACTGTAACATCCATTGACACTAATCATTCTGCCAGTAAGGAAACAAAGAGTTTCCCTCTCTCATCTTCTCTTTTATATACCCAGTAGAGTTCTTGAAGGCTAATTATCAGCCTTGAGTAGGTTTTTTCTAATGTCAGTTCTAAATTGTTTGGAAATATCAGTGGAAAGAGAAACAAACTCTAAACTGTAGTGAAACTAGTGAGATTTCATAAATGGGGGGAGTGTGTGTGTGTGTGTGTGTGTGTGTGTGTGTGTGTGTGTGTGTGTGTGTGTGTGAAAAAATGCACGCAGCCAGTCTCTACAAGTCTCTTCTATCTTTTTTTTTTCATTGCAGGTGGGTTTCTGCTCCATGTAACAGCAAAGGCTCAGTAGCCTTAAGATAGACCAACGTGTGGTTGAGAAGCTTCAGACTCTCTCCAAATATTTTGAATTAGAGGAGAAGAAATGAATTTTGCATATGCTGCTGAAACCTTGAGTGTCATATTTGATTGGGACTATGTTCTGTGGGAAGTTCGTTTGAAGTTAGTAGCAGCTGGATTTTTCTTCTACCTCATTGTATTTCTTCTAGCTCACTGGCTGGCCTCATGGATCAGTGCCAGTTATCGCACTTTGTCAGGGAAGGACAAAGTCTTCTCGAATATAGCTATTACTCGTGGCCTGCTTGGAATTCAGAGTTGTGTAGCTGGGTTGTGGGCCTTGCTCATAGATCCAGTTTTCCAAGCTGACAAAGTGTATTCACAGCAAAAGTGGAGTTGGTTTCATTGCTTAATAGCCTCTGGCTTCATCTTGTTTGAAAATGTAGTTGTTCATGTGTCTAATATTGTTTTCAGGACATGTGATGTGTTCTTGGTAGTTCATCATTTATTTGCCTTTGGTGGGCTTCTTGGTCTGATAATTAACATAAAATCTGGACACTATCTACCCCTGATGGGACTGCTACTTGAGATGAGCACTCCTTCAATCTGCATGTACTGGCTACTTCGAAGGGTAAGAACTTGCTGTATTAATTGTTGGTGATAGAAGTTTCCATTATAAAACTCCCATTGCTTCCCCCTCAAAAAAAAAAAAAAAAATCTGCAAAGAAATATTGGCCTTCAAATTGGGAGATTAGTGGTGGGATCAGGGAAGAATTTTCCTTCCAAACTTGAAGTCCTGGGAATCCTTAATTATAACACCCTAAAATACTTAAATATTGTTCAAATGTTTAAATTTTTTTTACCCATTTTGTAGCAAAGAAATGAAAAGGGAAGATTTTAAAAATTACTTTACAGACTCACTAGTTGGGATCTAGTGCACAGGACTAAAGATTAGGTGACTAAACTCTATTTTTTTAAAGATATTTTTAAAGAGTGAAAATAGTAACATGAGAATGTTGGAGCTGTTAAGTGTTTATGTATCTTCTGTGGATGCAGAGAGGGAGAACAGCCTTGAAGAGATCTTCCATGCTTGTGGGGAGAAAAGAAATCAGCCCTGCTTTCCAAACTGTTATCTGTTCCCAGCAATAAGTTTTTAGTAGTTTAATCTTAAATTATAAAATATCTGGACTCTTTAGAATTACAGCCACAAGCCTTGGCAGGATCACCTCAGCCCTTCTGCAGTGCTTTTAATGAGACCTTAAACATGAAGGTCCTATCTGTGCATATAGACGCTAGAGCAGTCAGAGAGTCATGGTTTGCCTGAGTGGTGTTAACCAAAACTTCCCAGACCCTGGTAGCCCCCCCCGCACTTCTGTAACATGTGCTTTGTTTTGATTGTCTTCCTCCATCCAACAGGTGGCTGCATCTAAGTGATGCTGTATGCACATAGTTTGCAAAGTGGTTTAGAATTCTTCTGGTCAAAAGGTGCTATGTAAATGTGCAATCTCTTGGCACTCGAGAAAAATGATTTAGAGAAGGTTTGTTTGGCAGTTTACACTAAACACAGTTAATATAGTTAATATATATTATGACAGACCCAGAGCAGTGGGGTACAGGAGTCCGGCCTTATTGGGATCCAGGAAGTGGGCGGGCGAAGCCTAAGGGGAGGGTTACAGGAGTCCGGCCTTATTGGGATCCAGGAAGTGGGCGGGCGAAGCCTAAGGGGAGGGTTACAGGAGTCCGGCCTTATTGGGATCCAGGAAGTGGGCGGGCGAAGCCTAAGGGGAGGGTTACAGGAGTCCGGCCTTATTGGGATCCAGGAAGTGGGCGGGAGAAGCCTAAGTGGGGGTTACAGGAGTCTGGCAGAAGGCAAATATACTGGCCACTAGATGAATAGTTTTCTGTTCCTTGAGTGACCAGAGCAGGGGCTGCCCTAGAGCAATCAGGCACCTGCTAGAACCAATTAAGACAGGCAAGCTAATTAAGACACCTGGAGCCAATTAAGAACATACTAGAATCAGTTATAGCAGGCAGACTAATCAGGACACCTGGTTTTAAAAGGACCTCCCATCAGTTAGTGGAGGGTGTGCAAGGAGCAGAGAGTGAGAAGGTGTGCTGCTGGAGGACTGAGGAGTACGAGCGTGATCAGACCTCAGGAGGAAGATCCTGTGGTGAGGATAAAGAAGGTCTGGGGGGAGGCCATGAGGAAGTAGCCCAGGGAGTTGTAGCTGTAGCTGTCACACAGCTGATACAGGAGACGTAGACAGCTGCTATCCACAGGGCCCTGGGCTGAAACCTGGTGTAGAGGGTGCCCCCCCCAAACTCCTGATCGGACACAGGAGGAGTTGACCTGGTCTGTGAGCAACACCCAAAGGGAAGGTCTAATTTGGAAAGGGATCTGGCCTGTCCCGACCCACTAGGTGGGACAACAGAGACTAGGGAGATTGTTCTCTGTTTTCCCCCATGCTGGCCAATGATGATGTTAGCTGAGTGAACAGCAGGTTTGAGCCTCTAGCAGAAGCGGCCAAACTGAGGGCTGCCGAGAACCTCTGAGGCGAGCAAATCCGCCAAAAAGTGCAGGACCCACCAAGGCAGAGGAGGAACTTTGTCACAATATCTTAATTCTAGAAAATGCTGACTGCTTTATCTTGAAGGTGCAATTTCATTTCTTTCTTTGTTGTTTTCTCTTCAGACTGGCTATGCTAATACCCTTTTATGGAAGGCAAACCAATGGGTACTGATCCATATGCAACACTGCCGCATGGTCCTTATTTATCACATGTGGTGGGTGTGTATTTCCAATTGGAATGATGTCGTGGAAAATCTGGGACTTCCACATTTTATCGTCTTTTTCGTGGGGTTAAGTACACTTACATTAATACTTAATCCGTACTGGATATACAGATCAACTCAGCGGCTCTTTGGTCCAGTGGACTGGAACTTTTCATTTTTCACTGCTGTTTTTGGATCCTCTGGAAAATTAAATAGTGAAACATTCCAAAAGAAGAGGAGATAGTGTTGCAACAGTCATTGGGATAATAGTAAAGTATGGCCAGAAGAATATGGTGCAGGTTTACTACTGAGTCCATGAAAACAGAATTGCTTACAAGAAGTCTATGAATATATTGATCGCTATGTAGATTGCTATTAGTGCACTATACTCCTTTATCAAAAGTGTTTTAAAATTGTGTCTATATTTAAAATACACACACACACACAATCTTTGACTCAGTCAGGATTCATGTCAGAGCATTATGTAATAAAATCTTATTTTGGGGAAAGTGGCAAGTTAGTGATAGGTAAGGGAGGCATTGTTTGATTTGTAAAAATCTAGAGAATCATAATTTCAGTGGTGTCACCCTCTGCAGTGTGGCAGGGTGGGTCTCACTGGCATCCGCTTGCCCCATCTCTGGGTTTCCTGTTAGTGGAAATTCTGGTAATATAACTGTCAGAAATTGGTCAAGCTGGGTATTATTCAAAAGCCCTTTCTCCCATGAACACAGTGGTATGAAGCATGACCAACCCAAAACAATTATGTAGATAGTTCATTATTTTCTAAAATATATATCCCCTTTTTTTTAATTATTCTTGAATACAGAAATGCATTGTTAACATGAAAAAAAACACATTGACCTTTGGTAATCCCAGGGAACTTAGCTTTGACATGTAGGACTGAAAACATTTATTCGTCAAAGTCATCATCAGGGTCATCTCCATCTATGGCTCCACTGCTAGACATGTTGTCACATTGATCCTCATCTGTGTCACACTAATACATCTCTGTATAAGGCAGATGGCTAGCCAGACATTTGCGAGACAGTGAGCATCTGGTCTTTGCACATGATATTTTGATTAGCAGAAGGATTGATTTGGGAGCGCATGGTATTTCCTGCATAATTGGTGTGATCAGTCTATCCTCCAAGACCCATCTGTGCCTAGTGGGGGAGGGTAGCTTTGGATGCACTCGATCATCCTGGAGCTATTCCATTGCTTGATAGTAGGTATAAATGCATTTCTTGTCAATAACAATATTTGTCCGTCTGCTGCTTGGAAAACATCCACCTATGTAGCTCTGAAAGTGTCATAAGTTGGTTTTCAAATGGTAAACTCAGCATATGAACGCCTGTAGTGCGCTTGTGACCTCAACAGTGACTGCCTGAGCCGTTCTGAGCACCTTGAGAGCAAGGAGAGAGTCTCCAGAGGCTGAATGAAATGCCTTCCTGTAAAATAATTTGGTCTTTCCAGCCAACCTTCCAGTACTGTCACTGTCATAAATATAAAGGGAAGGGTAAACCCCTTTGAAATCCCTCCTGGCCAGGGGAAAGCTCCTCTAACCTGTAAAGGGTTAAGAAGCTAAAGGTAACCTCCTGGCACCTGACCAAAATGACCAATGAGGAGACAAGATACTTTCAAAAGCTGGGAGGAGGGAGAGAAACAAAGGGTCTGTGTGTCTGTCTATATGCTGGTTTCTGCTGGGGATAGACCAGGAATGGAGTCTTAGAACTTTTAGTAAGTAATCTAGCTAGGTATGTGTTAGATTATGATTTCTTTAAATGGCTGAGAAAAGAATTGTGCTGAATAGAATAACTATTTCTGTCTGTGTATCTTTTTTGTAACTTAAGGTTTTGCCTAGAGGGGTTCTCTATGTTTTTGAATCTAATTATCCTGTAAGATATCTACCATCCTGATTTTACAGGGGGAATTTCTTTATTTCTATTTACTTCTATTTTTATTAAAAGTCTTGTAAGAAAACTGAATGCTTTTTCATTGTTCTCAGATCCAAGGGTTTGGGTCTGTAGTCACCTAGGCAAATTGGTGAGGCTTTTTACCAAACCTTGCCCAGGAAGTGGGGTGCAAGGTTTTGGGAAGTATTTTGGGGGGAAACATGCGTCCAAACAGCTCTTCCCCAGTAACCAGTATTAGTTTGGTGGTGGTAGCGGCCAATCCAAGGACAAAGGGTGGAATATTTTGTACCTTAGGGAAGTTTTGACCTAAGCTGGTAAAGATAAACTTAGGAGGTTTTTCATGCAGGTCCCCACATCTGTACCCTAGAGTTCAGAGTGGGGAAGGAACCTTGACACCACTAAATCAAGTCAGAGCCAGTCTGATATACGCCTCTCATGCACAAAAAGCTAGATATGTTCAGTGAACTAATGGTGGTATCACAATTCAGGGGAACTGCATCATTATTCCTCCTCCATGATCCCTTGCGTACACCCACTTCAGCTTCCCGAGCTGTCACCTCTATTGGACGGAGATCCATTCTCTCTCCCTCCTGACCAGGGTTTTCTCCAGGATATTCTCAGTGATACAGACTGCCTAAACAGGCCAACAGCTACGCTTTGCTTTCTTTTTGAACGCTTATGAACAGCATAGCTGCCAGCAGTTATAAGTTACCACACTGTCTTTTATAAGCAAGCACATTTATTCCTAAGGTGAAAGCATTGCAGAGAAAACATTTAAAAACAATAGAAGTTTCTACATGCACGCTAAAGACTTACCAGTGGTCACCCCTTCAGCAACAACAAGCACAGGAGTAGGAGTCTGTATTTCAAACCCCACAGAGGGTTTTTTCTGTGCTTATGAGTCTATAATAGCCTTGGCTCAGAACTAGCACCCAAACGGGGTAGATCAGCCTGTTTCTTTCTACAGCGTGAGCCTTTGATCTTCAGATTCCAGTGGACCCTTCCTCATGGTGCAGCTTCAAAAGGCTGGGATAACCAGAGGGAGTGGGGGAGGAATTTGCATTCACAGCCCACTAGATATTTCCCAGGAAATCTATGTCAGACATTGTCCCAAAATACTGTTCTTGTCTGCCACAATGTTCAATATAGTTCTTTGAGCATCCAGTCCCAGAGTATTACATAACCTCTGCATTTCATACAACGGGCTCTAAAGATAATGAAACTTAATTCAATAAGGTTTTCCAGGGACATTGCAGGACGTTGCCATATCTGCACAGGCTGCATTTTGAGTAGACAAGGAGCATCCAACAAGGAAAGTTCATTTCTAACTTGTAGGTTACATTTACAGGATGGGGGACTGTATCCTGGAAAGCAGTGACTCTGGAAAGGAGCTAGGGGTCATAGTAGATAACCAATTGAACAGGAGCTCCAGTGTGGTGCTGTGGCTAAGTGGGCTAATGCGATTCTTAGATGTGTAAGCCCTGTGGCCTGAAGCTCTGGAGGGTAGGGCACTCAATTCTATCGTTTGTTGGTGAACAAAGGAAAAAGCACCCCAGAGTAGCTTCAGAACTCCAAACACAGAAACTCCATAGGGGCATGAACTCTCTGCCACCATCTACTTGTGAACAGGGATAAGAGACTGAATGTGCCAGGCCTTATTTGCATTTTTGTTATGTGAAAGTGTTGGTTGTTTTGGATCCAACTCAGTTCTTCTTTGAGTGATTGCTCATGTCCATTCCACTGTAGGTCTGTGTGTGATTTGTGCACAGATGTCGTAGTTTTTTCCCCTCTGTTGGGATGGCTCAAGCACCCTCTGTCACCACCGTGTGCCACTGCATGCTGGTATAAGAGAGGGGAGCCACCCCAGCCTCCTGCCCTTCTCCCTCCCCACCCTTTCCTTCTTACTGTCAGTGATGGTTGTCAGCGAGATCCCAGACTTGCTAATTCAAGTGGTTTGCTCACTCATTGTAAATAGTTATACTTAGTAATTCATAGATTCATAGATATTAAGGTCAGAAGGGGCCATTATGATCATCTAGTCCGACCTCCTGCACAACGCAGGCCACAGAATCTCACGCACCCGCTCCTGCAAAAAACCTCTCTTCTATGTCTGAGCTATTGAAGTCCTCAAATCGTGGTTTAAAGACTTCAAGGAGCAGAGAATCCTGCAGCAAGTGACCCGGGCCCCATGCTACAGAGGAAGGCGAAAAACATCCAGGGCCTCTTCCAATCTGCCCTGGAGGAAAATTCCTTCCCAACCCCAAATATGGCGATCAGCTAAACCCTGAGCATATGGGCAAGATTCACCAGCCAGATACCCAGGAAAGAATTTTCTGTAGTAACTCAGATCCCACCCCATCTAACATCCCATCACAGGCCATTGGGCCTATTTACCATGAATATTTAAAGATCAATTAATTGCCAAAATCATGTTATCCCATCATACCATCTCCTCCATAAACTTATCAAGTTTAATCTTAAAGCCAGATAGGTCTTTTGCCCCCACTAGCTTCCCTTTGAAGGCTATTCCAAAACTTCACTCCTCTGATGGTTAGAAACCTTCATCTAATTTCATGTCTAAGCTTCCCAATGACCAGTTTATTTGTTCTTGTGTCCACATTGGTACTGACCTTAAATAATTCCTCTCCCTCTCCAGTATTTATCCCTCTGATGTCTTTATAGAGAGCAATCATATCTCCCCTCAACCTTCTTTTAGTTAGGCTAAACAAGCCAAGCTCCTTGAGTCTCTTTTCATAAGACAGGTTTACCATTCCTTGGATCATCCTAGTAGCTTCTCTGTACCTGTTCCAGTTTGAATTCATCCTTCTTAAACATGGGAGACCAAAACTGCACACACAGCATTCCAGATGAGGTCTCACCAGTACCTTGTATAACGGTACTAAAACCTCCTTATCTCTACTGAAAATACCTCGCCTGATGCATCCCAAGACCACATTAGCTTTTTTCACGGCCATATCACATTGGCGGCTCATAGTCATTCTATGATCAACCAATACTCCAAGGTCATTCTCCTCCTCCGTTACTTCTAATTGATGCGTCCCCAGTTTATAACTAAAATTCTTGTTATTAACCATTTCATTATCCAACTTTCAATTTTCGTATTGATCCCCATCTTTTCCAATTTAACTAATAATTCCCCATGTGGCACAGTATCAAACGCCTTACTGAAATCTAGGTAAATCTACTGCGTTTCCCTTGTCTAAAAAATCTGTTACTTTCTCAAAGAAGGAGATCAGGTTGGTTTGGCACGATTTACCTTTTGTAAAACCATGTTGTATTTTGTCCCATTTACCACTGACCTCAATGTCCTTAACTACTTTCCCCTTCAAAATTTTTTCCAAGACTTTGCGTACTACAGATGTCAAACTAACAGGCCTGTAGTTACCTGGATCACTTTTTTTTCCTTTCTTAAAAATAGGAACTATGTTAGCAATTCTCCAGTCATAGAGTACAACCCCTGAGTTTACAGATTCATTAAAAATTCTTGCTAATGGGCTGGCAATTTCATGTGCCAATTCCTTTAATATTCTTGGATGAAGATTATTGGGCCCCCTGATTTAGTCCCATTAAGCTGTTCGAGTTTCGCTTCTACCTCAGATATGGTAATATCTACCTCTGGGGTGCAGCCGGGGATGAGGGTGCTCTGCTCTCTTATACCAGTATGCAGTGGCACACACTGACAGTACCCTCAAGCCATCCTGACAGCTATTGCTGATGGAAAAAATCTGTGCACAAGGCATGCACAGATCTACAATTGTATGTGCAACACATCTTGAAGAACAATAGCGACAGAAAGGTAGGTAACTATTTATTTTGGTTGCTATCCTTGTTGGGTGACAAAAGGGCAAAAGAACTTCACCAAATATATCCTGGGTGAGGAGTCACCCTGACCTAACACCAGTCTGGGGTGGTTGCGTAGTGGAGTATGGATACAAGCCAGTGAGAGAGGGGTTCTTACTTTGTGGCAGGGAGTATATCCCAGATGTCAAGGAGTCTGCTCAAGGGGCCTGTCTGTCACAATCCCTGTAGACATTACAAAGAAGCAGCAAGCACAGTGACAGCTTTGTGATCTGAAGTGGCTTGGCAGTGAAAGGTGGATGTTTGCTGAATTCCAGTGGACCCACAAAAACTGAAATCACCATAGCTGGGTTACGTGGTGGTACTGATCTGACCGGACCAAGCAACACTTCCCCTAGGAGCCAGAGACAGACCTGCCTGAAGACCAGCTGTGAGTGGACTGTAGTGGAGGGGAAAGGTGACTGTTAATGGGACATTGCCTTACAATATTTTCACTCTGGCGGGTGTGGAACTGAGTACTGTTGCGAAAGATACAGTGGTGGTGGGTATTTTAGGGAGAGAGAGAGTGTATGTGTGAGTATATATGTATGTGTGGAGAGAGTTCTATTGTTCCTTTCCCCCATACCCAAGTTGATTCTATGTTCCCTTTATACAGGTTTCCTTTTTTCACACAGACTCAGTGTTTGTGAGTGTGGAAGTATTGCTTGTTAAGGGAGCCCAGAGAAGGTATTTAGTTTTTCTCAGGTTTCAGAGTAGCAGCCATGTTAGTCTGTCTTCGCAAAAAGAAAAGGAGTACTTGTGGCACCTTAGAGACTAACCAATTTATTTGAGCATAAGCTTTCGTGAGCTACAGCTCACTTCATCAGATTTTCCACTGAATGCATCCGATGAAGTGAGCTGTAGCTCATGAAAGCTTATGCTCAAATAAATTGGTTAGTCTCTAAGGTGCCACAAGTACTCCTTTTCTTTAGTTTTTCTCAGGTTTCTGGGAGGTAGCTCCACCTGGTGGCATTTGTTAGATTTTAAAAAGGCACCTCTAAATATTTGAGCCCAGCTCATCTTGCTGCTGACAACACCAGGCAGAAGGGTTACAGATGTATAAAAAGAAAAGGAGTACTTGTGGCACCTTAGAGACTAACACATTTATTTGAGCAGAAGCTTTCGTGAGCTACAGCTCACTTCATCGGAATGCATCCTTTTCTTTTTGCGGATACAGACTAACACGGCTGCTATTCTGAAAGATGTATAAAAGGGAATATTGAGTAGTAGTAGGCAGGAGGAATTACAGTGTTGGTGTGAGCATTACTGAAATGCTGTGTCCAGTTCTGGTGGCCACATTTAAAAGAAGATATAGACAAAAATGGAAAGGGTTCAGAAAAAAGCTACAGGAACGATTTAGTTTCTTGAAAACCTACCTAACAGTGCAAGACTTAGGACACTCTTATCTATTAAAGAGAATGTTATCAAATTGCCTATTAACCGTCTACAAATACCTGCTATAAAAGAAGATTTCTGATAGAGAGTTTTTTAATATCGCAGACATAGGCTGGAAGCGATGCTAGATAAATTAAGGCTAGAAATAAGGAACATTACTCCAATGGCAATTTACAAGGTATGTATTGGATTCTCCATCACTTGATTACTTTAAATCACAATTGGACATCATTCTAAATCATGCTGTAGCTCAATCACAGCATATGGGCTTAATGCAAAAATTATTGTGTAAATTCCATTGCTTCTGTGATGTAGTAGATCAAACTAGATGATCATAATGGTCCCTTCTGGCCTGAAAGCTTATGAGTGATATCACTTAACTTCCTTTATTTTTCCTCTTGCAGATTTTTTTAAAAAAAATTAAGTAATAAGAATATTAATTAAACTCACCACCTTAAAGTTACTTAAAAAGAAAACATCTTTTCATTTTTCCCATTCATGGGTGTGATGCTTTTAATTGCTAGTTTAGTAAGATGGTGTAAATTTACCTCTGTACTGGCTACTGTATAGTTGTACACATTCACAGTGTGAACAAATAGATAAAATATAGCCTGACTAAAATTATAGACAAAAGCCAGGCAACATAAAAAGCATTTTCTTTTGTTGAATTGCCATACTGCAAAATAAAATCTCTACTTAATCTTTAGGGTAGCATATTGAATTGTCTATCATTGTCCATATTCTGTTTGATTGAGCTTGCATGCTCCAATCAATTTCCCATCCCATCATGTAGATGTTCATATTTTAAAGTTATTTATGCTTTGTTGTCTTAAAAGGGATAAAAGCACTTAGGAGC
The DNA here is from genome assembly GCF_965140235.1 of Caretta caretta. Lineage (NCBI taxonomy): Eukaryota > Metazoa > Chordata > Testudines > Cheloniidae > Caretta > Caretta caretta. Next base: position 41,178,168 of record NC_134208.1, read on the forward strand.
CTAAATCCCATTGTCTGTTGATAGGATTTAGGCTCCTAGATTGGTAGGTGTTGTGACACTGAGTGCAGCAATGCCTAAATTGCTTTAAAAATCTGGGTCTAAAACACTTCAGCATCAAACAACAGGAGGATGTATTGATCCTAGAACAGCATTTAGTTATAGGAACCTTTCATACTCCAAGTATCCCAAAGCACGTTACACAGTACAGCAATAACTGTAATATATTATACAGTGCAATTATCCCTAGAATAGATGAAATATTGAAAGAGTATTTAAAAGCATCTACATTTCTCCACACAAGGTGGCAGTATCTCTTTATGGATATACAGGACAGTGCACGTATGTTCCCAACGACATCAACCATTCCAGTTTTCCATCAACTTTTTCAGTTTGTTACAACAAAAAACTAATAATGGTCTTCAGTTCAGTTAGAGAAAAATGCACATATGTGATGTGCTCAATCCAAGGCATAGGAAATGCACAAACTATTTAATATACTACTTAGAGCAATAAGCACTACGAGCTACTGTTGCAGTGCTTTAGTTTTCATTGGCTTTGGACCTGGAACATATTGATTTTCTGTGATTTATAGTAAGATAATTATCATATTCAAAGAAAAAGGAACTGTAAGAGGGGAAAAGGAGTAAACAGTAAAAATTTGGAAATGATCAAGTTAAAATTGATAGTAATTGTAATAGAGAATTATTAAGTTTTTGATACATTGCTAATCAAGTGGACTTTTTTGAATCTATTAATTTTAAATGAACTTCATTTCAAGATAAAAGGAAATCAAAGTGATTCCAGAATACAGGGGCCTAGATCCTAGCATCCAGTTGAGCTGCTCAGCAGGACATACAGCTGGGGAGCAAAGCTGATTATATAAGTAGCTACTCAGGGGCTGGTTTGAACTGCCCTCTGCACAAGCAGCCTCATAGCTGTGCTTTGTACCCATCTGTAACACTCCCTAGAGGCTGTTCCTGCAACCAAAGATTGCCAGAGCCCAGCTTCACTTCCATCTGACAAATCCTCTTCACCTTTGAGAAGATATGTGGCATGTCTGAGCAGCTGCTTAGCAAACCAGTGGAAAGCAGCCACAATGGGGACCAGAACCAGGCCCAGTAAATCTTACTCTACTCTTTGTGTAATAGAGCTCAGCGGAAATATCTTGTAGTAACAGGTATGAGATTTAAAAGTAAATTATATGTATATTGCAGCAAGGCCACATCTGCGGGAACATCAAAAGTCAGATGTGAGTCTGTGAAATGAGAATGTGGTATCCAAAATCATTCTCTCTACAGTAAATTTAAAAACATGTGATCTAAAAAATGCAAGCTCCTTGCACTTAACTTCCTTTTAAAGGAATGGAACATCAGCTGTTTTTCACTGAGTCCTTTCAGTATTAATGTTCATCTTTAACTACCACAGAGAAGAATTATTATAAACAAATAATTAATTAACATGATATTTGTCAAGTACATTTTAACTTCAATTTTAACTTGATTCTATAGGATAACACAGCTCTAGGGCTTTTTATAACTCTTATTCACAGATACACATCTCTGTCACACAAATAAACATTGGAATTGAAATTATGTGGTTGGTTCCATTTGACAAAATAGGATAAGACCCTTCCGTTCATAGAATTGTGTGCAATTCTGAGAAACATTTACTTACGTGAGAGTTTGTGCACAAGGTGTGTGGAGAAGAGAGAGGAAGTGGTCTGAACACGTAAGCTATAAGGGAGATATTCTCATATCTGTTTAAAAATGTAAAAAAATATTGTGCATAATTTAAAGATGCCAACATGGCACTTAAATCTGAATGACCAGCACTTTTTTTACCAGGTGATATGAGATCTCACTCAAGTGAGGGGCTTATATGTGAACTAGAGCTTCAGCAAACGATTTGAATCCATAGCCACAGAGGGCTTTGAAGCCATCAGATGCACTGCACACCTGTAATATGATAGATCTAACCCGGGGTTGTTTTCTCCTCCAGGGGAGAGGGTTGGAAGTTTACAGTGGAGTGTCTTGTTTTTGTAGGATTTTAGGTTTTGAGAGGGGATTTATGAGATTTTGAAGGGGCCATTATATCATAAACACTGGAGTGGGTCTAATAGTCTGTGAAGTAGAGAGCAGTCAGTGGCATTCATGGACACTACCCAATACACTTAAAAGCTCATGATGCACTTCAACCTAAAAGGTTTAGGCCTCTCATTGCCCTGTGATGTGCACACACACAACTCCCATTGAAGCCAGAGTGAATCAGATGTGTGTGCCTCCATCCTGCATGCAGTTACACTTATATTTTAAAAAACGCTTGTGATATTGAGACATCAGAAAAGGCCTGATTTTCGGAAGAAGAGTGTTCAGCATATCTGGAAATCTGGTTCCTTTTAAGTGTGGAAATCTGGGGACACAAAAATTGAGGCAGTGAAGACCAGTAATAGCTCTTGAGAAAGTAAGCTTTGGATGGTCTGTTGAGAGGGGCCTTTTAAAATACCTTATTAGATTAGATAAGGTAGCTCCAGGGCAGAATACGACCCTGAATTTCCAGCCAAGATGAAGGAAGTTGCAGAGAGTGGCGATGACATGCTGCTTATTAGCAACTTTCTTTGAAGAAAGTCCCCATCTACATGCAGGTTTGTGAGGCTGCAGCCAGGGAAGGAAGCACTGGGACATGCCGTCCCTGGCTGCAGCCCTGCAAACTTGCCTGTGGCCCTGACCCAGTGCTTCCTTGTGGGGCTGCAGCCTGGCAAACCTGTTCCCAGGGACTGCACCAGAAGGTAAGGGGCTGCGAGGTGGCAGGGGAGGCTGTGAGCAGGGCAGTAGTAGGGAAAGGAAACGCGGCCTGAATGTCAGAGCTGCACTTTACCTTACCATGCCTTCTCCAGGCTGCACTCTGCGACAAGATTGCAAGCAGGGAAGAAAGCGCAGGGATGTTATGAGCCCTGGCTCCTGAAGAGAGTATAATGCAGCACCACAGATCCCTAGGGCCCTTGCTCCACATAGAAAGCCCCCTCATCGAGGCTTCAGCTGTCTACTGCCGCCCTGGCTGTGGACAGGTTTGCAGGGCTGCAGCCAGGGAAGACTCATCCCAGCACTTCCCTCCCTGTCTGCTGCCCTACACACCTGCTTTATCAGCAACTACCTAGTAATAACTTTTGTTGTTGATAGCTACCAGTGTGGTGTTCTGCTCTTGTTCGATGATGATAATAGTCGGCTGCGTGCGTGTTCCCTCTGTGTGCTGCCCCAGCTCTGCGCAGATAGCTGACACAGCAGACCCCGAGAGAACTCCCCAAAACCACAGAGTCTAGTAAGGTACAAAGGAACCCAAGCCAGGTTTATTGTCAAATGAAGCACAGTAATAGTTCATTATAGACACTACTGGACATACTACGAATATGTGCTCCCTGGCAATGGACACAGCTGTGGCGGGACACTCCAGACAGTCAGTGGCGGGACACTCCACGGCCCCCTAGACTGGACAAAGATGTGCGCTCCAGGACCTACTTTTATACAGTTGCAGGACAGATTACTCATCATAGTTCAAACAAATCTATCCATCATGTTGTCCTTTTGACCTTGTCTTTAAGATGCACCTGCCTGTTCCCTGTTTTGTCTGTGGAGTGTTTTGATGCCGTCTTGGCACAAGTTCCTCTCGTTAGCACTTATGTGTGTGTGCACGTGCTCCTAACAACCTTTTCTTGGCAACTTCTGTGAGTGGGACCTGCCTCTGGCTCACAGCCCAGCTTTGCTTAACACTGCCTGGAAGTACTTTGGTTCAGGCTTCAGGCCTCAGACTGGGCCTCTGATACAAGAGTTTATGTTTAGGGTCTCCTCTTCCTACAACTTTTTGCTGGAAGCCAAAGAGTTGCTAATAAGCGGAATTTACTGTACTGCAGTGACCCCACAGCTACAGTCTCTGCTCTGAGCCCAGAGTCCACATCTGGTCCTCAATATCCCAGAGTACACTGGGGAGGGATTCTCCATCTTGCCACAGCCCCTGTATGCTGTAGCAGCAGCCAAATACAGGGCAATATAAACACTAGGCCTGACCATGGGAGAATTCCTTTGAGTAGCTTATACTGCCCTAAGAGTCTCACCAGCCCTTCTCCAGAAAGCTCTAGCATGGGGACATGGTAGCAGCACAAAGGAGCATTCTCCATGGCACAGTTGCCCACAGGGCAGCCCAGGGAGGCTATCATAACTTAGGGCTGTATTTATATACTACTTATGGGTGTCTCATGCCATTATCCATCATGAAATTCCTGGTTTCCATTCCCTGCACACTTTCTGAAGGTACTGCACCACTTCCTAGGAGCAATGTGCTGGTGAGCCAATAGGTTAACTTGTTATGTATCACACAGCTGTAGTGTTATACTCCTAAAACACAGCTACATACACCACAATGAATATAAATGTGCAGCTGCCAGGTATGGCACTACTTATGGCACTGTCATGTGTGAATCTTGGTGTGATGGGGCACCTGCCCCACACTGGCCTGTAAGGGGTTAATGTAGCCCTAGGGAGGCTGTGTTGGAGGCAGTCAATTAGAAAGGGGCTGAGAGAAGTTATCCAATCATGGCCTTGGAGGCTCATATAGGACTGCAGGGCAGAGCAGCGTTCAGTAGCTGCCTGGAGCTTGAGGAGGGAAAATCAGGCTCCTAGCATGAAGAATGAGTGCCAACACCTGGACAGAGCAGTGCTACCAGCAGGGACCAGGGAAGCTAGAGAGAGGTCCTGGCTAGCTGCTAACACTGGCAGACTGAAACCCTGAGGTAAGGGTGAAGAAAGTGCTGAGGGTTTTGGGGAAGTGGCCCAGGGAGAGGTACAGAGAGGTTGGAGGGGACACAGATCGTGGCTACCATCTACAGGGTCCCTGGGCCAGGACCCGGAGTAGTGGGTGGGCCTGGGTCCCCCCTCGCTACTGAGGAAGTAGCCAAACAATTGGCTGTGGTTGCCACTGAAGGAAGTGGCTGGACAATTGACCCCAGTTCCCCCAGAAGGGGGAAGAACTGAGTGTGACACAGTTGGAGAGCTGTGTCCTGAAGAGGATGCCACAGTATTTGGGGCAACAGTGGTCCAGGAGCAGATGTGTCAGTGGGCAAGGCACCACCAAAAGGGTGCAGAGCTAATTCCGAAGACAGCCAGCCAGAGGCGCTGCAGTGGTGAGTCGCACCCCCATCACACATGGTATTAGCATATTTCTGAGCACACATTAGTGCTAGGACTGGCACCTTGGGGATATGCAGGGCAGCATAATCTAGTGATCTGTACTGGAAGTCGCACATTCTTGAGTCCTAATTTTGGTTCGACTAATGACTTGCTGTTTGTTTGCAGGTGACTCATTTAACCTCTGTGTGACTCGGTTTCTTCATCTGTCCAATGGGAAGAACAGTCCTAACCTTCTGTTCAGGATGTAGGGAGGATTAGGTAATGTTTATACAGTATTCTGAAGTTGTAAAGCTACTAGGGTGACTACTGTCCCTCTCAGTTCCTTCAGACAGAGTAGCCATGTGATAACACCTCCTATGTAACTGCTACTGCTATGGTGACTCACCTAACTCTGTACAACAGGATTGGTGGCACACAGGCTGACAAATGCCATGGCCTACGGTCATCAAATCGATGTAAGCTGTTGTCTGAGCCTACAGGAATCGCTGTGAGACTGAAGGCATACACAGCTCTTACACACTGGAAACCAGACAAGAAAAGTGGCCATTGGATTTGTAATATGGATGTCTAACTATCTAATGGACTGCATGTACCACTCCCTTATCACTTGTATTTGCTGCGCTATGACAGTCCTTTGCCCATCTCCTTTAGTACAGTTTGTTCCTTCTCTTCCATGTGATGTTTGCTGACAGCTATGTTCTTGTGAGGGTAAGTATGAGTAGTGGTTTCAGGTGTGGGGCTATTTCAACAACTGCTAGCATCCCCCCTGTGTACCAGCCATTCATGTGCCGGAGTTGTGGATTCTGTGTCTCCCATCCTGTTCTAACCAAATCTTACTGTATTTTGTTCTTTGTCCCAGGGGTTTGTTTCTCCTACCACTTATAGCCACGATGCTAGTCACCTTGATTTTGAGGACGATGTTGACAATCATACTTTGTACAAATGGGTCTTCGCATAACTTCATAGACCAATTCAGGAAGAACTGTGTTTTACCACTGGCCACAGAGCCATTTCCCTAGCTGTGCTAATTGAGCTGTAGGTTTTTTTTCTCTGCCTGGTGCCGTGCTTCCAGCTGTTCAACGGGACTCTTCCCAAAGTTGTGAACACCAACCATTAGAGTGGCTCCATGCAATGCGATCAATCAACAGTTGTTTAAAGGTTGAATCCGAAATTTTTGTGACTCTAAAGCGTTTCATCTGTGCTCCATGCTTATAGTTGCTGGAGCTTAATTTGGAATATAAGACTTGTTTTGGTAAATGGATCTCAGGCATTCAAATTTTATGGCCAGTCTATCTCCATTGGGCGCAGATCAAATGAGCTTCAATGCCGACTAAGCCAGCCTTCACCAGGACTTCAGTGTGGGAAAACCTGGTCCTGCCATTTGATACCCAGGAATTGTTGTAGGTGTCACAAATGGAAGCAGTCAGGCTTCTGAATGTGTCATTGATAACAAGTCCATGTTTCACACCTTGTAGCTATACAATGTGCCTGACCTGCAGGAAGTTTGGTCTGTGCTGTAATGATTACTATTTGCACAAGTATTCCTTCCTGTGGGTCCCTTGCAGCACACTTTCTAATGTAATGGATAGATGTCTTAGGACCCTTTTGTATCAGAAATTGCATTACATGGCACACATTGCAGTAACTGCATATTGTCTAGAGTCAGTTGGGCAGTTGTCTTCATTAGCCCAGCTCTGCCCAATAAAGGATGGAGAACATGATTTGCAGAGGACGTTGGGCTCTCCTCTGGGAGTCAAGACCAGCCGCATGCAGTGTGATGGCTGCTAAATGGTGGGACTGTTTGACCTAACCCCTCCTACTTTGAATGAAGTTGAAAACAGCTTCTCATCTTCCATGCTCCAGGTCTAGCTGTTCCAAGAAGAAACCATTTAAGGTGTTGAGAACCTTGTCCCAGTGTGACATGATGAGTTTACATGCATGCAGCTGATGTCACCAATGATTAGTTTATTAGATTGCTGTTGGCCAGCAATCTGTTGCTGAGGCAAACCTGCACCTCACCTTGGCAGCCACTGTCTTCCAAGCACTCCCATATATCTGCACGCAGTACACAATGTAGAGTATGCAGAACTTTTACTTTCCTTTTGTTTTGTAACTACTACAAAAGGGAGTAAATCACAGCAGGGCAAAGTATAGGATCCGGCCCCTTATATTTGGATTCCAGGAATTCAGTGTTTCACTTCTTGTTGCTACTGGAGAACATTGCAGCTGATCAGATTTCCCCGGAAGTTTCTGTCTTTCCTTTTGTTATTAGAGTAGTCATTTGCAATGTACTGCATGGCCCTGATTGCGTCCCTTCACTGGTGATTTCTATTGGCCTGAATCTCCTGTCATAAAAGTGTAAATCAGGAGTAAACCCATTGACTTTAGTGGAATAACAACAGTGTAAAATGAACATACATAAAAGAAAATAGGCCCTATGTTCTTAACAGTGTATATCATAAGCAGCTTGTGACAGCATGTTGTAACCTTTGATTTTTTGTGTTCCCAGTTAGTAGTTTAAAGAGAAGCAATAAGATCAAACTGAGTTCTTGAAGGTTTGTGCCTCCAGGGTGGTTACAGATAATTTAATTTAGTGGAGGGCTGTGAATGACACAATGAGTGATAAAATTGTCATGCTATCTAGAGTGAGTCACAACTGTGAGTGCCTACTACAGGGCAGACTGTCAGAAACAGGACATATACCCCAAACTGGTGAGATGTTCTATAATTAGATTTCACCAAACCAGTACCAAACGTGAACTCCTGGATTATAACAGTCTCACCATGGAGTCACAGACAGTCCCCTTAGACTCTCCAGTCTATCGTGCCATCCAGACAAACAGAGCTTAGTGATAAATGGTCATTTCCATCAAAAAATCACATCACATTCTGGTTGCTCCAGTCCCAAGAGACCTGTCACTTACCCCAGATCAATTGGTACCCTAGGTCTTACACCAAAGACAATGCCAGTAACCAATCCTGTAATAAACTATCTGAAGATTTATTAACTAGGATAAAGGAATAAGAGATATTTACAGATTAAAGCAAGCAAACATATACACACAAATGAGTTAACACCTAAATCCTAAGAGTGACAGAATTGTGGTGATCTGTCAATTCAAAGTGTTTTTTAGGGCAGCCCCAGGAGGCAGCCCCTGGGGATCTCTAGCTTCAATTTAGAGTTTCTGTCCCTTCAGAGTTCAAACAGCCAAAGTTGGAAAATTTTCCTGTGGCTTTGTTTTATTTCCTTCATTCAGCTTCTAAGACCACAGGACAAGCTTCCGTGCCCGTAGCATTTCCCAGTAGTAATAGGGCCATTTGCCAATCCTTAGTATTGCGATATTCCTTGATGACCCATCTGATTTTGACAGCCCTTCTGGATAGGCAGGGGTGACGATTCCTGGTCCAGAGTTCACAAGTTCAGAACAAACATTTTCGACATTATAAAGTAAAACTTACATATTTTCTTATCGCATGGAATTCAGACATTTCAAGTGAGATTAACGCATGCAGCAACTTACTTGCATTTTATAGAGCCTAAACACTAAATATTCTTATCGAACTAATACCTGTTTTGAACAAAACTAACATACAAGTGAACTGGTCTGGTCTCCAGCTATGAGTTTGTTAGTTCTGAGTTTATGCCTGCCTCCTGGGCAAGAGTTGGGATCTGATTTTGCCAGCATCACAAAAATTAGACTTGATTGAAAATAAAATAATGAGCTCAAGCCATGGCTTTCAACCTGAGGTCCATGAACCCCTGGAGACCCACAGACTATGTCTAATGGGTCAGTGAAAGGTTGTCATTACCACAGAACAGTGGTTTTCAACCTGTGGTCTGCAGACCCTTGGGGGTCCGCAGATTATGCCTAAGATTTCCAAAGGGGTCCATACCTCCATTTGGAAATGTTTAGGAGTCTGAAAATGAAAAAATGTTGAAAACCACGAGTTAAAGCAAGCACATATTGCAGTATAACCATACACTATGTTGATACTCACATCCTAAGATGAAATGATGCATCCAGGGGAGATCAGATCCTAAATAGGAAGAATTGTTATAATCCTTTCTCTCATGGTTCCTTATGGGTGGATGGCTGCACCTATCTAAACTCAGCATACTACCCTTTTTATAATCAGTTACATTAATGCCCCTTAATTAGTTAGCATTAAATCCACCTTTTTACAATAAAATTTTTTTATTTTCTCATTGGCTATTTAACATTAAGCATTGTCTTAATTAACATCTGTGTAGGTGCTGTTGCCAGCACCCAGTGCCGAAAGGCAAAAGAACAGCAGGGGTTGGTTCGCTACCCGGTGTGCTTCACCCAATAATTACAACAGGGTGGAGAAGCAGAAAAGTTTATTTGAAGCTACAAAAAGGTACAGGGAGAATAGAATCTCAAATTCTGCACACAGAGCAGGAAGTTACACAGGCTTTTATACATCCTTTCTTCAGCATACTTATCCAATAGCAAGCTGCCCTAAGTATCTATATAGCCAGCCAATCCAGTTACCAGCTAGTTCCCTTGTTTTTTTGTATCATTTGTTAAACTATACATAAAGCTGCTTTATTCAGCATTTTTCTTCCATATCTGCCCTGTTTGGCCTTGTTTAGTTTCAGGCAGTCTGACTCTGCAACATATTGTTGCAGATCCTCAGCATAACTGCTGTGAGTGCCTCCAGGCCAGGGGGCCAAGGACACTTGGGCCTAGTGTGCAGAGCTGCTGTGAGTGCCTCCAGGCGGGAGAGGGGGGGCCAAGGACACTTGGGCCTAGTGCGAGGGGGCTTCATTGACACTCGTGGTCTTCTGTCCCCTCGAGTTACCTAGTGGCCATGCCCCAGTGTCCCCAACAGTGCCATACCAATAACTATCAATATAGATAGTGTTTTCCAAAACATGAATATCTTATCTAAAACACTTATAAAAACTAGTTAGGACCAAAACATATGTTCAGCATCACCTGGGGTTATGCCCTAATTTACCTCTAACTTGCCTCTGATTTGTATCACTTCAGTTTCCTTTTATTTTACCAGGCCTTGCTTGACAATTGTCAAGTCTACTTTTAGGAAATACATTTTTGGGGCCTACTCATACTTCACCACATTTCTATATGAGAAGCAAGCATCATCTCTGCTGGCTAAAATGTACAGCACTGTCCCTTGAAATGTATGGTGGATTTGAAAGAGCTGCAAAATCCCATGAAATTATTCCATGTGCAAATGTGCAATCCATGTAATCAGAGTTTGACTTTTATCATTGCAAGTATAGAGTCCAAAATAAAAGTCCTAATACATACAAGGGCAGACCTTAAGGGGAGTTTTATTCCATACAAACCCTAGGTGTTCTCTGCTCATCACCCACTGTACAAGAGCGACAGATGGTCACAGTAGGACATCCCACGAGCCCATCAAAAAGTCAGACACTTTCAAAAAGGCCAGGTGGAAATTTGAATCAACAACATAAGCTTTATAGATATGGGCTAGCTGTTGGTGGAACACTGAACCATGGAACTGGACGGGACCTCGAGAGGTCACCTAGTCCAGTCCCCTGCACTCTTGGCAGGACTAAGTATTAGCTAGACCACCCCTGACAGGTGTTTGTTCAACCTGCTCTTACAAATCCCCAGTGACGGAGATTCCACAGCCTACCCAGGCAATTTATTCCGGTGCTTAACCACCCTGACAGTTAGGAAGCTTTTCCTAATGTCCAACCTAAACCGCCCTTTCTGCAATTTAAGCCCATTGCTTCTTGTCCTATCCTCAGAGCTTAAGAAGAAAAAATTTTCTCCCTCCTCCTTTGTAACAACCTTTTATGTCCTTGAATGTTTGAGTAGTGTAGGTCTCACAACTTCATCCCATCAGTCTGTCACATGGCCAGATGTGCACAGTGAAACCTGTGTTGCAGAGAGAGACAAACTAATTGGCCCATATCCTCTTCTCAGCAGTGTTAGTCCACCGAATACAGTAGACTTACTTCTGATTTACATTGGTGTAACAGAATGCAGAATCAGATCCATTGATTCCTGCAGCCCTGGCTGAGCAAGTGTCTGTTCTCTGCACATTGATATAGGCAGCATTGAAAGTACAGTACCAGCTCTTTCCTTGGTAGCTTAGCTTACTCTCTGTTCACAGTAAAGACCTCTTAATATGCCTCCCAGCAGGGCTTTCCTTCTCAGTCTTTATCATTGTTCTACATGATTCTGCTGTAACAACCAAAACACCAACATAAAGAGCTAGGAATGGTTAAAAGACTTCTAGTTATAAAAGCTGTTCCTCTTTTCTAAGATCGAAACAAAATCCACTTCATATTTGCTGTACTGTCATTCTATACAAGTGGGGAGAGTTTCTCTGGTGAAAAGTGCTTTGTTCAGAAATGCCCATGTGTCTTATCAATTATGCCTTAAGGGTGTTGCAAAACTGTACTGAATATGCTTTACATCTCATTGTGCTGAATCTCGGAAATGCTAAGTGAAAACATCTTCAAGCGCTTTCCAAATGAAATGGTGCAGCAAGCAACAGCATATCCGCTACAGCTAGCAAATTGCTAAAGCACTGTAGGCAATAATTGTCAGTCTGAAAAGAAGGGGTTATGGTCAAAAGACTGTATAGACAGCATAAACCGCAGAGTGCAAAGAGGTTTGACTTTCCTAGCCTGGCAATCACTAGGCCCATTAGGGGGACCATGCATAGCATCATCTTTGTCTGAGGAAACCTTAGACTCATTTTACTAGATTTGGCCATTATCCTGAAAAAATGTACTTGTTTATCCATTGTGAGTAGTCCCACTGAAGTCAATGGGCTGACTCACAATGTGTCAATTTAAGCATATGAGTGAATCTTTGCAGGGTTGGGACCTCAAGAGCCTGCCAGACCTTAATCTAAACAGTTGTTGCTAGTGAAGTTAAAACAATTGCATCATCTCATTTTGCAGATTTTTAAATCCTAGGCTTTGGAAGCCAAAACAATACTCCTTTCAGGGAAACAGAGATACACTCGGCGATGTAAGAGAAAAGACTGTGGGTTTTATTCAAAGTCCATTGACGTCAATGGAAAGATTCCTGTAAGAATACTAGAATATAACTGGCTGCTAAAAATCGTGTTTGTCTGTTGCGTTCCTCTCATACCCTGCAACTTCTTTTCCTTTTGCCCATCAAGGGGGTCTCCTGTGACTGTGGAGCCTATTTCTGATCCTCTGTCCACTCACAGATCCAGGCAGAGTTCCTCCGGGCGGCGTCCACTGGCTCCCTTGACACCTTTGAGGAGCAGTGGGCACTGTCTGGGGTTCTCTGCTTGGTGTCCCTGTCAGGTTCCCTTCGTTTGACCCTTTGACCTCACTCCTGTCCCTGTTATCTCATTAGTTGCCCCCCGGAATCATTTGGCTTCCAGGTCCTGTGGATCCTCCCCTTAGGCTGGGGGGAGGTCCTTCAGCAGTGGGCAGGCTTCAATAGGATCACAAAAAAGAAAAAAAAAAGTGTTTCTTCTGTTATCTCACTGTGTTGTGGATATTTCCATAGAGAAGGCTAACAAGAATCTACAGTTTTATCCACTCGGAATTGGAACATCTGACAAACTCATCACAAGCAGCAGGAACGGATGTGAAACAATGTAAAAGAGGTAGGGATAATTCAAAAAAATTGAAGTAGTCAGCAAGGACTAGGCAGAAAGAAGTGGGATGTGTCAGTACAAAAGAGAGAGGGAGGGCCAGATCATCAGTTGGTGTAAATCATCTAATAGTCTAAGAACAAGACAAAACAGTAACAGGTAGGCACTCTCAATACAAAGCTAAATTAGAAAATGATAGTACAGTGCAATGCTGATTTTCTACCTAGAGATGTATGTGATGATCTGAATGGGGCACCAAATTTTTAGTACATCTGGGCCCAGCATAATCTAAATAAACCCTTCAGAGTTCTTTCCCTAAATTGTTGCTATAGTTTGAGAGAGAGGGGAAAAAAACCAAAAACAAAACTCCTAGCCTTGCCTGAGCAGAAATTATCTTGAGCCAGGGGTTCTTGCAACAAATTTTTGGTGACCTCAGTGTAGCCACCAACTCTTGCTGGTGGCTGGACTGACACTTTTTCCTAAAATTATTTATTTTTACTGAAGTTAATAAAGTAATAGGCACATATTATACATCTGAATCATAGCAATTTATTTATGTAAGGTTGGGGGGGTTGTTTTTGGTTTTTTTGCAGACTCAATAAAAATAATGCACAGTTAGGTCTAGTAAAGAACAGAGATAACAGAATAGAAACACAAATAAGGTGCTTTGCATGTTCTTGTCTTTTTTTATTATTGTTTCTTTTGCTTTTTTGGTAAATGTGGTTGTCTGTACAACAATTCTGAAATAAATTTAAAAATGCTTTGACATAACAGAAGTCCAAATAATAATGAAAAACATAATTGGGTGGCTTGGGACTGGGGAGGGGAGGCACGGCTGCACCTGACCCAGGGCTCCTCTAGGCAGGTGGAGGGGGGCTTGGGGCTTCGGCCGACCTGGAGCTCCTCCAGCCGAGGGGGGCGGTGCTCGGGGCTTCTCCAGGCGGGGGGCTTGTGGCTCCAGTTGCAGGGGGAGTCTGGGGTCTTGGGGATCCGGCTGCTGGGAGTGGGGGGGAGACATGGGTGGAAGGGGTGGAGTCGGGGGTTAGCCTCCCCAAAGGGGGGCTCCACCTGCTGCCCATGCAGCCACTGCTGCCTCCTCAGTCCCCTGCCTGCTGCTTGCCTCCTGCATCCCTCCTCAGTCCTCCACCCGCCGCTTGCCTCCTCTCACTCGCCCACCCGCCACTCACCCCCCAGCCCGCTGCGAGAACCCCCACTCACCTCCTCACAGCCAGACCCCCCGCCTGCCTCCTCACCCTGCTGCTGGCTTGCCGCTCTCATCTCCTTACCGCCCTGCCTTCCCCCCCTCCCCCCATCTTGCTGCTTGCCTCCTCACCTTGCTCCTTCAGTGTTGTGCATCCCACCTTTGTCTCGAGAGTGGCGGGGCATGTAGGAGCAACTGGGAGGAAGGGCAGGGGCTAATGCTCCCCCCACACACACTGCCCAGGAAACTGCCGTGGCCGCAGGGAAACCCTCTGGTGGCCACATGTGAGAAACGGTGGCCTAAGAGGTCTTATAAATACCCCAAGAGAGACACAGATGAAAGGATTTGTTTCACCAGCTCCTACAGAGGCATCAGATGTACCTGATGTGAGGAATCTGAGAAGAAAGGTAGAGAAACAAGTTCTGAAGAGGCAGGCTATGCCTAAAAGACCAGTTAGACCAGCCCCTGAAGAGTAAAGCTATGAAGAAAGAGTCTGACTACCAGTGCGGATTGGTCTGATGCACCCAACACTGTTAAGACTTGTCCAGACATAAGGGAAGAGCTTGAATGCTGAGCTGTCACCCACAGTATCCTACTCAGTGGGAACCAACAATAACCAGAAGTTTCATCAAACCTGGGTACGTTAATATTTATTATTTATTTATTTCTAGGGACAAAAGGGGGAGATAGTAGTACCACCAGTGTTTGTTTCTAGACACCTAAAAAGAGAGGGGAGGGAGAGTCCATCTTTTCTTAAGAAGCTGGGACCCAGGGAGAAGACAAGGGAAAGAAATTTGCATATTGTATGGGTTTGAGATGGGAGGAAGCATTGTGGTTAGAGAGATTTGGACGAGTATATTTATACTATAAAATTAGTATAAAATTTATTAAGTGAGATGGTGCATTTAGTATTGCAGCTGACGCCCTGGAGGCAGGGTGTGCATATATGTATCCCAGAGATCGAGACCCAGAGGTTTTAATATAGAATGCAGATTAGTGGCTATTAGAAGAACAGATCTCAATAAAGATGAAGATGTCAGGCAAAATTTGGTGTTAAAACTATGTGACGACATAAAAGATCATCAAATTTTCCATATGGAAAAATCCACCAGAATAGAGTGCCCTCTCCATTTCCTCCCCCATGATTTTGGGATCAGGGGCTGAGACCTTTATACTGCGTGCTGGTATTTGTAACTGAGATAAGTTTTTCCTCTCTGGTTTTTGGCTTTGTTAACCTTGCTTTGAACTACTAGGACAGTACTTTTAATTTACAGCAAAGGTACCTAGACCCCTGATCAGGCATATTTGACATATTGTATAAATCATAAAGAGAGCCACTCTCAGCCAATGCTACCCTGCCATGCTACATATAGTATACATATCAGGGGAATGGCCTTGTCTCTCCCTGGTAGGTCAGTATTTTTGGCTTACCACAGAAAGCCAGAGATTTCACCTGAGAACAGGCCAGGAATAATACAGATTAGATGACTACACCTCCTACAAGGCAACCCAGGGAGTTACCCAGGAACTAACTATCTTAACAAATCTCAGGCACGGAGAACAGGGAGAACTCTGATACTATGAACCTGGCTCTGAGAAATGAGGTAAGACATGATCTGCATCACATTCAGGAGGACATAACCCAAAGGCCATTTTCAAATACTTCTAGAAATTGTAATTATAGTAATAATGAAGGACCTATTAGACAGCACTCGCTAAGCCTGGCTGTAGTGTCAGATACTGTAAGTGACCCCAGATACTGTGGCATATTAGAAAAGGAGTACTTGTGGCACCTTAGAGACTAACCAATTTATTTGAGCATAAGCTTTCGTGAGCTACAGCTCACTTCATCGGATGCATTCAGTAGAAAATACAGTGGGGAGATTTATATACATAGAGAACATGAAACAATGGGTGTTACCATACACACTGTAAGGAGAGTGATCAGGTAAGGTGAGTTATTACCAAGGGGGGGGTGTGGGGCCGAAAAAACCTTTTGTAGTGATAATCAAGGTGGACCATTTCCAGCAGTTGACAAGAACATCTGAGAAACAGTCAACTGCTGGAAATGGCCCACCTTGATTATCACTACAAAAGGTTTTTTCCTCCCCCGCTCTCCTGCTGGTAATAGCTCACCTTACCTGATCACTCTCATTACAGTGTGTACGGTAACACTGGGTGGGGGATTGGCGTAAGCTTGATCCGGCCCCGCCCACTCAGGTTGAGAGGGTGGCTCTTTACCCTCTGGTTCGGAGGGAAGCCACCCTGGCTCCCTACATACCCCACCCCTCAAATCCAGCTCCCGATCTTCGGAGCTGGCGTCCTCACCCTCTCCAAGGCGGGATAGGAAATCCGCATTGGCGTTGTCTCGTCCCACCCAATGGTGAATCGTGAAGGCATAGGGCTGCAGGGCTAGATGCAACCGCATCAGCCTGGCATTATTGTCCTTCATCTTATTAAGCCACTTCAGGGGTGCGTGGTCCGTAACCAGTATAAAGGGGGCCCCGAGGATGTAGTAGCAGAGAGCATCGACTGCCCACTTAACTGCTAGGGCCTCTTTCTCCACGACGGAGTAGTTCCATTCTCTGGGGAACAGCTTCCGACTGAGGTAAACAATAGGGTGTTCCTCCCCGTCAACCTCCTGTGAGAGGACCGCCCCAAGCCCTACTCCTGAGGCATCAGCCTGAACGATAAAGGCACGATGAAAGTCAGGGTTGAAGAGTACTGGATCGCTACACAGCCGTTCTTTGACAGTTCAAAAGGCCGTTTGCACTCGTTGGACCAATGCACCCGGCGGGGAATGTCCTTCGTCAGGAGCTCCGTTAGCGGGGCCATAATGCTTGCGAAGTGGGGTACAAACCGCCGGTAATAACCAGCTAAGCCCAAGAATTGACGCACCTGCCTCTTCGTGGTCGGCACCGACATTCCTGGA
The DNA here is from genome assembly GCF_965140235.1 of Caretta caretta. NCBI lineage: Eukaryota > Metazoa > Chordata > Testudines > Cheloniidae > Caretta > Caretta caretta. Next base: position 41,195,080 of record NC_134208.1, read on the forward strand.
GTGCTTGGACTTTCCCAATGAGGGGGCGGACCTGTCCCCGGCCCAAGGTGTAGCCCAGGTAAGTGGTTTCCTCCCGCCCGAGTCGGCATTTTTTTGGATTGGCCGTAAGCCCGGCTGCGCGGAGGTCCCGGAGGACCGCCACTACTTGGTTAAGATGTTCCTCCCAGTTATTGCCATAGATGACCACATCGTCCAGGTAGGCCGCAGCATACTTTGTGTGTGGTTGCAACACCGGGTCCATCAAATGCTGGAAGGTTGCCGGGGCCCCATGTAGGCCAAAAGGCATCTGGGTGAAATGGTATAACCCTGAAGGGGTGGCAAACGCGGTCTTCTCCTTGGACCTGGGATCCAAGGGGATCTGCCAGTACCTCTTGGTGAGGTCTAAAGTGGTGATATAACAGGCCTCCCCGAGCCGGTTGAGGAGCTCATCAATGCAGGGCATCGGATAGGCGTCAAATTTTGACATGGCGTTTACCCTCCGGAAGTCAATGCAAAACCGCCGGCTCCCATCTGGCTTTGGTATGAGAACGACGGGGCTCCGCCACTCACTCTGGGAGCACTCAATAACACCCAGATCCACGATCGCCCGGACTTCCTCCCCTACGGCCTCCCACATTCGTCTAGGCAATGGCCGGGTTGTCTCTCAGACCACCACCCCGGGTTCCGTCTGGATCACATGGTAGGTGAGCATAGTCCGCCCGGGTTTCATGGTGAATGTCTTGGGGAATGCCCTTACTAAGCAGAGTGCCTGTTCTTGCTGCTCGACTGTGAGTCTCTGCTAGCTGGGGCTCACCATTATCCGACTCCTCGGGCAGTTGGGGCCCCAGGTCTGGTTTGGGGGGATATGGGGCAACTAGGAGCCCTTCCCAGTCCTGCCAGGGTTTTAAAAGGTTTACATGGTAAATCTGTTTTTCCTTATGGCGACCAGGTTGCCGAATTTCGTAGGTGACAGGCCCTACCTGGCGGAGGACCTCATACGGACCCTGCCAGCGGGCAAAAAGCTTTGATTCCTCCGAGGGGAGCAGGAGGAGCACTTGGTCCCCTGGCCCAAATGATCGAGCCTGGGCACCCCGATTGTAGTGCTGCTCCTGGGCTCTTTGGGCTGTGTTTAAGTTCTCCCTCACGAGCTCACCCACCCGTGCCAGCTGCCCCTGCAGTTGTAAGACGTATTGCAAGAGACCCTGTGTTGCAGACGGGTTGTGTTCCAAAGTCTCCCTCAAGAGGTCCAACACCCTGCAGGGTTGCCGTGAATAGAGGAGCTCGAACGGGGAGAACTTCGTGGACACCTGTGGGACTTCTCGAATTGCCAGTAGTAAAGGAGGGAGCAGCTGGTCCCACTGGCGGAGGTCCTGGGTATGGAAACGCTGCAACATTCCCTTCAGGGTCCGGTTAAACCGTTCGACCAATCTGTCAGTCTGGGGATGGTAGACCGAGGTCTGCAATTTCTTAATCCCCAATAGGGCACATACGTGACGGAACAGCTTAGACGTGAAGTTGGTCCCCTGATCAGTGAGTATCTCCCGTGGGAATCTGACTTGCGAAGATCTTCAAGAGCTCCGCAGTGATAGTGCAGGTGGTGATACTTCTTAAGGGGACGGCCTCGGGGAAGCGGGTGGCGAAGTCCATCAGGACGAGGATGTATTGATGGCCTGCCTTACTTTTTGGAAAAGGCCCGACCAGGTCCATGGCTACCTGCTCAAACGGTACACCTATGACTGGTAAAGGGACCAGGGGGCCTTCTGTACCCCTGCTCGGGCTGCAAGTTTTGGCAGTCCGGGCATGACGCACAGTAATCCTTCACCTCACGGTGGACGCCGGGCCAGAAGAACCTGGCCAGGACCCTAGCCACAGTTTTTTCCTGCCCTAAATGGCCAGCAGCCAGGATGTCATGTGCAAGCTTCAGGACAGCCCGACAATGAATACGGGGGACCACGAGTTGGGTCCAGATCTCTTGGGTCTGGGGGTCTCGGTCAAGGCGGTAGAGCCGCTCGTGGTTGAGTTCAAACCCGGGCCATTGGGTGGTGCGCCGCGCCTCCACGACGTCACCATCCACCCAGGCCAGCTGCTCATAGGCAAACCAGAGTGTAGGGTCCTCCCTTTGATCCCAGCTAAAGTCCACCAGGTCAGGAGGGGGACCAGCCATTTCCAGGCCATCCGGTGCGGGGGTGGGACCTGGGTCAGCTCCAGGGTCAGAGCTCAAGTCAGGTCCTGTCTTCCTCTCAGGCGGGGCTCCCTCGAGCGCCTCTTTGGTGGGTAGGGATTGGAGCACCTAGACGAAGTCTGGCCAGTCGTGGCCCAGGATCACTGGATAGGTGAGGGATGATGCCACCGCCACATTCATTAACCGAGTTGCTCTGTTCACCGTGATGGGGACCCGAACCGTGGGGTACGATTTTATGTCTCCGTGGATGCACTGAATCCGTACTTCCCCAATGGTTCGCTTGGTGTCCAAGAAGAGTGCCTGGCGGACAAGGGTCTGCCCACAGCCCGAGTCAACTAGACCCACCACTGGGACCCCGGCGACTTCCATGGGAGCTGTCAGTTTGGCCACGGAGGGCGGACAGGCCCGCCACTCCCCGGTGCACACCAGACCAAAGTTGCAGTCCATCGCAGGACAGCCCCATTGCAGATGACCATACTCGCCACATCGGAAACAAGGTCCTACCTCTGGGCGCACCAGCCGTGTGGGGGCACCAGTGGGGCTGCAGAGTTGGCTGGGGCCCGGTGGTTGGGTTAAGCGTCCAGGGCTGAAGCGTGGTGAGGACTCGGGGCGTCGGGAAATCTCGGTCCTGCTGCCATCTGGTCGTCGGGTACGGTGGGGTGCGTTGGTTTGGGAGGTGGGCCCCCTCCTTTCAAGTTTCTGTGCATTGGGTCCAGGGTTTGGGGGGCAGGCGGCCGGTCCTATTGGGGCCTCTGCCTCGAGAAAGTCCTCCATAAGTGCGACGGCTGTGCTCAGACTTTGTGGCCAGTGCCGCAACACCCAAGCCCTCCCCTGGGGTGGGAGGATGTGCACGAATTGTTCGAGGATGACCTGTTCAGTCACCTCAGCTGCGGTTCGACGCTCGGGTTAGAGCCATCGGGTACCTGCGTCCTTCAGTTCCTGGGCCACAGCCCGGGGTCTGGTGCCCGGTGGGTAGACCTTTTCCCGAAACCGTCGCCGAAAAGTCTCCGGGGTAATGTCAAAGGCATCCAAGATAGCTGTTTTCACTCGAGCGTAAATGCGGGCCTCATCATCTAGGAGCCCACGGTAAGCCTTCTGGGCCGGCCCCGTCAGATATGGGGTGAGGAGGGTCGCCCATTGGTCAGGTGCCCAACCAGATAGGCCTCTGGGTCATCCTCAGGCCCCATCTTGGCCAGGATCAATGGGGCGGGAGGGGGCAGGGTGGCTGCCCTCTCCGGTTGGCCCCCACCATGGCCCGGCCACAGGGTTGCAAGCTGCTGGAAGCATTGGGTTTGGTGTTCATGGTGCTGGGCCCCCAGGGTTTGAAGCAACTGCTGCTGCTGGGCCCCCAGCTGCTGTATGAGTTGGTGCTGCTGCTATTGCTGGCTCTCAGCCAGGAACTTGATAAGCCTTTCCATCTCCTTCTTTCCAGTAGGGGAGTTTCAGAGGCCCCCTCGCGCTAACCCCTTTCTGCAAGAATAGGGATCGCCTGCCCGCATTCTCCACCACTTGTGACAGGTTTCAATCGGTCCTCCGAGCTCCTAGGGGGCGATGGAGAGCGACGGTCCCAGTGGCGGGCCTTAGTCATGCCTTTCGGGCACTGGGGAATTAGCGGGAAAGGTGTGCTGGCCGAAGTCTGCAGCGCGCCCCTCAGGCAGGGGAGCGCCGGCACAAGTCTGCAGCGCACCCCTCAGGCAGGGGAGCGCCGGCACGGGTTTGTCATGCACAGTTCTGCTACACAAGGCAGGTTGGCCGGGGTAGGGGAACGCAGGCCCACCCAACTCCACTGCGTTCCAGCCCAGGGCCCTGACAGTGGCAGAAGGCGAAGGTCCTGCTGCTCAGTCAGCGGGGGGCCATCTGCGCCCACTGACCAAACGCACCCACCCCACAGTGCAGTTCTGCCCCTAGGCTACTTCCTACCCGGTCTCTCCAGCGGGTCTCTCCGGTCCCTCCAGCTTGTCCAGGTATTCTGCCACTGGCAGCTCCAGCTCCCCCTCTGTGTCGGACTCACGCTGGCCTGGGTTACAGCCGGGCCCCTCCAGGCCCTCCAGGTACACAGTGGCTGGCCACAGGCCTCCTTCCCGGTCAGGTTCCTCCTGGCCCAGGGCCTCCCCTGGGTCGGCAGCAGGATCGCAAGGGAGCAGCCAGCAGCCTGTCTCTGTCTCCCTCCCTGGTGCGCTCCCCACTGGGCAAAGGGCCCTGCCCTTTGTACTTCCTGTCCCATCCCTCCCCTTCCGGGGATTGGCATAAACTTGGTCTGGCCCTGCCCACTCAGGTTGAGAGGGTGGCTCTTTACCTTCTGGTTCAGAGGGAAGCCACCCTGGCTCCCTACAGGCAGTCTCTGCTGCATGTCCAAGGATAATTCCGTTTTGGGCATATGCAAAGCATCCTCAGTCCATGTTGCTTGGTTTCAGTCTCTAGAGAGGAGGAGAAATCCCACTTCACAAGCCCAAATTCTCTCACCTGTTAGAGTTTTTTTTCCTTTAAGATTTCTCCTAATTTATGTTAGCTGCATGTAATAAAGCGGCCTTTGGTGTGACACTACTGAGAGTACCAATTCAGGACAAATTGCTTAGAGCAGGGCAGTTACAGCCCAAGGTCAGGGGTCCTTTACTAATAAGGCACACCAAACCAGCCAAATGGAGAGGACTTCAGTTTTACCCCACTGGCTAACCAGAAGTCATACGAGCAATTCCCTTAGACACTCCAGTTTCCCAGTATCACCACCAGCACTGCTCCTTATGGGGATGAATGGTTATGAAAACCAATACCCCTGTAAGATAAAAAGAGGTTCTCCTGATCTCAAAGGACCAAGCCCCAGACCCAGATCAATATACCAGTTAGATCTTACCCACAAATCACGCCATTGCCAATCCTTTAGAATCTAAAATCTAAAGGTTGATTCATAAAAAGAAATAAATATAGAAGAGAGTTAGAATTGGTTAAATGGAATCAAATACATACAACAATTGCAAAGTTCTTAGTTCAGGCTTGCTTCAGGCTTGATGGGATTACTGCTGATTTAAACCAATCAAGTCTCTGGAGTACAAACATCCCAGTTTGGATGGGTTGTTCAATCCTTTGTTCAGAGCTTTAGTTTCAAGCATAGTTCATCCAGAGCTCAGAAGCAGGACTGAAGACAAAATGGAGGGGTTTCCAGGGCCTTTTATATCCTCTGCCATGTGGAAGGACCCCTTTGTTCTTACTGTGGAAAATCACAGCAGCAAGATGGAGTTTGGAGTCACATGGGCAAGTCACATGTCCAAGCATGACTCAGTTTGCAGGCAGCAGCCATTGCTCACATGCTACCTTGAACGGTCTCAGGAAGGCTCCTCAGATGTGGATTGGAGTCTCCCAAGGTCCATTGTCATTCAAATGTTTCTTGACTGGGCACTTACTCAGAACAGTCCTTTCTCAAGAAGCTGACCAAATGCTTCACTGATGCTACTTAGAATCAAACACATTGAGATACAAGTACATAGCCAATATTCATAACTTCAAATACAAAAATGATACACACATACAGACAGCATAATCATAACCAGCAAATTACAACCTTTTCATAGACACCTTATTTGACCTCCTTTGTACAAGATTTGATGCAACTATAGGACCTTGGTTGCAACAGCGATCTATACAGTCACAGTTTATGTCAATAACATCACACCACATTTTTAATGTTTGTTCTTTGGATACAGCGCACAGGCTAAGAATTAGATCCAATGTTCTTTTTGGAAGCTGTATACCCCTCCCTTATAAACTTCTTCCTTGTATTGCTTATATTGGCTTACTTAAATACTATCAAGTACTACACTTCAGTACTGCATAAGGACAAGCAAAAAGCCATCTTGGAATCCATGTACTGAGGAAACCACTGGAAGAGTGTAGGGATATTCATGAAAATTTGGATCCTGGTTTTGTCTGAAAACCAGCAGTTCCGTCAAAGACTGAATCCTTGGCAGGGCCGGCTCCAGGCACCAGCGAAGGAAGCAGGTGCCTGGGGCGGCCTATAGAAAGGGGCAGCACTCCTTCCGTCATCGGGGCGGCACATCCAGGTCTTTGGCGGCAATTCGGCGGCAGGCCCTGCAGTCTCTCTCTTCCTCTTCGGCGGCAGCTCAACCAGGCTTGGTTTTTTTGTTTTTTCCTTCACCGCTTGGGGCGGCAAAAAAGCTGGAGCCGGCCCTGATCTTTGGGAGAATATCTACTTGATAAAATAGGAAAGATAACCATTAATAAGTATCGACTTAGGATTGTATTTTATGTTTTGTTTTATATGTGTAACCAGATCTGTTTCCACTCATTTTCCTTTCTCAGTGTGTCTGAAGTCTTAATCTGTTAATAAACTTAAGATGGTTTTCGCTGTAAATATATTTCAGTGCTGTAATGTTATAAAGGACCTGATCCTGAGCTGTACCATTCAAGCTATGTGTACTCTCTCTCTTTTTGGAAATGGCTTACCTGGTAATAACTGTCAGAGTCTATATCAGGGATCGGCAATCTTCAGCACGCGGCCCGCCAGAGCAAGCCCCCTGGCGGGGTGGGCCAGGCCAATTTGTTTACCTGCCGCATCCGCAGGTTCAGCTGATCGCAGCTCCCACTGGCTCTGGTTTGCTGTTCCGGGCCAATGGGGGCTGCAGGAAGCAGCGCAGGCCATAGGATGTGCTGGCTGCAGCTTCTCACAGCCCCCATTGGCCTGGAACAGCAAACTGCAGCCAGTGGGAGCTGCGATCGGCCGAACCTGCGGATACAGCAGGTAAACAAACTGGCCCGGCCTGCCAGGGGGCTTACCGATCTCTGGTCTAGACACAGGGGCTGGATACTGCAGGGAGCACTCTGAGGGGGTTGGTGTGTACTCAGCACTAGCCTGCACAGAGAGGGCTAGGTCTGCGAACACTGGAAGGCAATGTTGGGGGGGTGAGGGCGGTCCAGAGGCTGTTGGGTTTAGGGAGCAGAACCACAGCAGGCAAAGACAAGACTGTTTCACACTAAGGGCAAGTAGTGACTAGATGCCTCAGAAATCTGGGTAGTTCTGGGGAGCATCACAAGCTCATGGCAACTTTTCTTTAGAACTTCTAACTTAGGCCTGTTTCAGAGTAGCAGTGGTGTTAGTCTGTATTTAGAGTAGCAGTCGTGTTAGTCCAGAAAATACAGTGAGGAGATTTATATACACACAGACCATGAAAAAATACACATTGTAAGGAGAGTGATCACTTAAGATGAGCTATTACCAGCAGGAGAGTGGGGTGGGGGGAGAGAAAACCTTTTGAAGTGATAGTCAAGGTGTGCCATTTCCAGCACATTTCCAGCAGTTAACAAGAACTTCTGAGGAACAGGTGGGGCGGGTGGGGGGAGGGAGGAATAAACAAGAGGAAATAGTTTTACTTAGTATAATGACTCAACGTGAGTCATTATACTAAGTAAAACTATTTCCCCTTGTTTATTCCTCCCCCCCCCCCGCCCGTGAGTCATTATACTAAGTAAAACTATTTCCCCTTGTTTATTCCTCCCCCCTTTGCCCCCACTGTTCCTCAGAAGTTCTTGTTAACTCCTGGAAATGTGCTGGAAATAGCCCACCTTGATTATCACTTCAAAAGGTTTTCTCTCCCCCCACCCCACTCTCCTGCTGGTAATAGCTCATCTTAAGTGATCACTCTCCTTATAATGTGTATTTTTTCATGGTCTGTGTGTACATAAATCTCCCACTGTACTTTCTACTTTATGCATCCGATGAAGTGAGCTGTAGTTCACGAAAGCTTATGCTCAAATAAATTGGTTAGTCTCTAAGGTGCCACAAGTACTCCTTTTCTTTTAACTTAGGCCTGTTACTCTTTTTAGTTATTTCTTGTTACTGTCAGATCGGGTGTTCATGTTAACAATATTCATTTCTGTCTACCTCTTTCTCAATTGTTTCTGCTTGTTGCTGTCTTCTTTAATTTTCCTGACAAAGCCCTGTCAATTCCAAGAATTCAGATCCATTTCTATTGCTTATATTATGCTGATGGTGGGAACTCTAGATTCTTGCTAAACTTAAAACACAATTCTTGGATTTATTGCTCACTTACCATGTTTTGTACTGGTTTGGAACAAAATTAAAAATAGTGAAATTAGGTCTAAAGTTGTGTTTGTTAATTGACTTGTCAGTGCTTTTGGGAGAGGAGAGAGTGAATGAAGCAATTCCCTAACCTTCCTATGTTTCCTTGATACAACTTTAAGATGATACTGAATTCTTCTATTGGGCTGATTTTAACCCCTAGTCCAGGAGCAGGACTATTGTTCCTATATCCCAATCATCCACCCTTTGTCTCTCTTGTCTATTTAAATTCTAAGTTCTTCAGGCCAAGGACTGTCTACTATTCTCCTTGTACAGCACCTAGCACACTGGGGCACATTTTTCATTGGTCCATAGGCACTACCATAATACAAATAATAATTCATAATGAAGTGTAAATGAGCACCCAAGGCGCATTGCAGTGGTGAATTAGGCCCTTGATCTCCATGTTGTAAGCATCAGATCATCTTGTGCACTGACAAAAACAACAAGGAGTCCGGTGGCACTTTAAAGACTAACAGATTATGCACAGTTTGTCCACTGACATCCTTCCCTACTGTATGATTAAAACTGGAGTGGTAGTTCAGTTTTGTTGCTCATTAAGAGTTGACACTCAAAACATGAAACTGAGACAAAGCAATTAATTACAATCAGCTAATTTTAACTATAAAATCAGAGGTTGTTTCTATTTCTATATATTGCTTTGGCCTTTTGCACTAAAAGGGATAGAGTTTTATAACTATAGAATGTGACTTTTGATCACCTGATTTGATAGTTTCACATCTCTAATTGTTTGTTTCTGCTCTTCTCGGGAAGCAGCAAAAAGAAGTTAAAGTTGAGCAGCAGGCTCTGTAAAGGAGGAGGATAAAAAATAAGGGAGAAACCTTGGGTGAACTGTAAGTTACAATTTTTGACTATCTTCCTATGTGAACGTATCATTAACACTTTATGTGACTATTGCAGCATTTAGATTTATGATTGTAACAAAACATCCTTAAAATACTGTGCTTTAATATGTTACTGGCCATTTTAATATTTGCTGTAGAGTACAAACCAACACTAACTCAGAAAGAAAAGACCCATATCTTTGATTTAACATGCATATTTAACTTAATTTTTCAAAATCTCTAGCTAGGAAATTAAGATTTTAAAAATAATACAACCTGTTTACAAAAATTAGGCCAAATCCTTCCCTGGTGTGATTGTATTGAAGCCAGTACAGATACACCAGAGATGAATTTGGCCCATAAGTTTAAATTGTTTTCCCTTGTCTTAGTACTCCTTGTTTCATAGGTATTTCTGGAAATGTTAGCTGTACATGACTATTTAGAAATTGTATTTGTTGGATGCTAGGCTTTAAAAACACACCTTGCAAATTATAGGGTAAATACATTGTGAACAAGTCTACCTTCTGCATTGTTTTTAACTGAAAGGTGTACTAAAAATTACAGGTGTGCCATAATAAATCCATACTATTTTGCTTTAATCTATTATAGTAATAAGGTATGTGATGTGCACTGATATAAATGAAAGCTACTGAATTCCAGTCACTCTAATGTGTTTCTGAGTTAGGAGAGGAATTTTGCAAAGAGCAAGAAAGCACAAGAAAGGAAGAAACATAGGCAGGGGGTAAAAAACAGGCAGCAGTGTAATTCTTTGAACGTACTTCTCTTGTCTACTATGGTACTGCAGAATAATTAATACCTAGGTCTTACACAGAGCTTTTTATCCATTAATCCTTAAGGTGCTTTGCCAACAAGGGTAAGTACTGGGAAGAAACTAACAGGTGAATTACAAATTACAAAGTGTACCAGCTGAATTATTTCAGTAACTATTAACTGAATAAAACGAGAATGTTATCCTCATTTCTTGAGACATTTCAACCTAGACTTGGAAAAGCTCTGGAGCACACAGTGCAGGGACAAATGCTGAACTGTCAGGGGCAGAGAAAAATTGGCTGAACTGGGAGCCAGTTTGCAGTCAGTGTGAAAGGAAGAGAATAGATGCCAGTGAGATACCAACTGTGTTGCAGATATTTAAATGACTAAATCTATTGGGATTAAATGTACTTTATACTGCTGTATTAGGGTGTTCCTAATTAAATGCCTTTGTTGGATCATATTAAAGAAGTTCTGTATTAAAAACACAAATGAGTTTGATTCCCCATAGTTTAAATTCCAGGGGTTTTACTGGATTAAGAGGTCTCTTGGTTTTTGGTACTGTTTCTCTCCGTCTATGTGTGAAACTTTCAAGTTGCTAATTATGTTAGTACATTTTAAGACAAAAAGAAAAGGAGTACTTGTGGCACTTTAGAGACTCACCAATTTATTTGAGCATGAGCTTTCGTGAGCTACAGCTCACTTCATCGGATGCATACCGTGGAAACTGCAGCAGACTTTATATACACACAGAGAATATGAAACAATACCTCCTCCCACCCCACTGTCCTGCTGGTAATAGCTTATCTAAAGTGATCATCAGGTAGGGAGAGTGGTCACTTTGGATGAGCTATTACCAGCAGGATAGTGAGTTTGTGTGTGTGGTTTTTGGGAGGGGGGTGAGAGAACCTGGATTTGTGCAGGAAATGGCCCAACTTGATTATCATGCACATTGTGTAAAGAGTTGTCACTTTGGATGGGCTATCACCAGCAGGAGAGTTTCAGAGTAACAGCCGTGTTAGTCTGTATTCGCAAAAAGAAAAGGAGTACTTGTGGCACCTTAGAGACTAACCAATTTATTTGAGCATGAGCTTTCGTGAGCTACAGCTCACTTCATCGGATGCATACCGTGGAAACTGCAGCAGACTTTATATATACACAGAGAATATGAAACAATACCTCCTCCCACCCCACTGTCCTGCTGGTAATAGCTTATCTAAAGTGATCATCAGGTTGGGCCATTTCCAGCACAAATCCAGGTTTTCTCACCCTCCACCCCTCCACACAAATTCACTCTCCTGCTGGTGATAGCCCATCCAAAGTGACAACTCTTTACACAATGTGCATGATAATCAAGTTGGGCTATTTCCTGCACAAATCCAGGTTTTCTCACATCCCCCCCACCCCCATACACACACAAACTCACTCTCCTGCTGGGTAATAGCTCATCCAAACTGACCACTCTCCAAGTTTAAATCCAAGTTAAACCAGAACATCTGGGGGGGGGGGGGGGGGGGGAGGAAAAAACAAGAGGAAATAGGCTACCTTGCATAATGACTTAGCCACTCCCAGTCTCTATTTAAGCCTAAATTAATAGTATCCAATTTGCAAATGAATTCCAATTCAGCAGTTTCTCGCTGGAGTCTGGATTTGAAGTTTTTTTGTTTTAAGATAGCGACCTTCATGTCTGTGATTGCGTGACCAGAGAGATTGAAGTGTTCTCCGACTGGTTTATGAATGTTATAATTCTTGACATCTGATTTGTGTCCATTTATTCTTTTACGTAGAGACTGTCCAGTTTGACCAATGTGAGTGAGTTTGACCAAGGAGAGTGAATTTGTGTGGGGGGGTGGAGGGTGAGAAAACCTGGATTTGTGCTGGAAATGGCCCAACCTGATGATCACTTTAGATAAGCTATTACCAGCAGGACAGTGGGGTGGGAGGAGGTATTGTTTCATATTCTCTGTGTGTATATAAAGTCTGCTGCAGTTTCCACGGTATGCATCCGATGAAGTGAGCTGTAGCTCACGAAAGCTCATGCTCAAATAAATTGGTTAGTCTCTAAGGTGCCACAAGTACTCCTTTTCTTTTTGCGAATACAGACTAACACGGCTGTTACTCTGAAACCTGTCATTTTAAGACAGAGTCTGTTCTCAAAGCAATTCTTTGTAAGAACAACTACTCACACAGAAAGAGACTCAAAGCAATACTTTGTAACAATAGAAACAGCACCCGGAGACTCCCCGCCCTTTTGTTGTATTCATCTTGCTTTGTTAACAATTGTGATTAAAATAGAGATAGAGGATGTATGTGGATGGATGCTTGGTGTGGATAATAACTGAATGATCAGGGAGGTGCCAGCCTAAGAATCCAGTGTCCATCGGCTGAAGAAGGCGTCAAGTGGAAATAAGCAGAGGACTCCCGGAGGGCAGACTGAAATCCACCCAACAGCCTCAAGAATGGGAGAACCAAAGAACAAGATAACATCTAGCAGCACAATGACAGGTTTCAGAGTAACAGCCGTGTTAGTCTGTATTCGCAAAAAGAAAAGGAGTACTTGTGGCACCTTAGAGACTAACCAATTTATTTGAGCATAAGCTTTCGTGAGCTATAGCTCACTTCATCGGATTTTCCACTGAATGCATCCGATGAAGTGAGCTGTAGCTCACGAAAGCTTATGCTCAAATAAATTTGTTAGACTCTAAGTTGCCACAAGTACTCCTTTTCATCTAGCAGCACGGAGCAGTCAGGAATGTGCTATCTGCTGATTGATTCAGCAACAGCATGATGAAGCAATTCCTATAGACTGGCTTTTATAGGAAGAAATTCCTATAAAAATGGACTCTAGAAAGTGAGAACTTTGGGGGGGTCTGATTCTGCAAACCAACTTCCAGGAGCATCAGATGAGCATCTGGAAAGGCCCCGCTCCCTCCTCATGTCCAGGCCACCTGGCCAGTGGCTTGGCATGAGCAACTCTAAGGCTGGTAACTATGATAACAACCTTGCAGAAACTGTGTATGTGTGTGTTTGTATGAATGAATATGTGAATAAATATGACATTGAATGGAATGTTATAGCTATAACTAACTGCTTACCATGATTCTTTCTGTATTCACAATAAATGTGGTATTTTGCCTTTTCCTCTTTAATAAGATCCTGCTGGTTTTTATTTTATTGGTATAACACCTTGTCTTGAGGGCCAATGCCAGGTTGCTTAAACCCCACATTTAAATAAATAAATAAAACCTAATATGGTAGAAATCTTGAGAATTAAATAAACGAACACACAAAAAAAGCAGGAACCCAAAGGCTGCAGCATTGGGCTAGGGCAGAACTGCAAAGCAAACTTACACGTCACTAACCAGGGCTTGCCCCGCTCCCCACGCTGGTGCTCAGCCCGTGTGAGCCGCTGTCAGCAGCAAACATCAGATGGTGGCGCCCCAGGCAACAGCGAGACGCGAACTCCCGGAGAAGAAAAGCTGGGGGATGGGCAGACAGGGAAAGGAGCTGGGGAGGGGGCTAGATAACTGGAAGAAATGCAAGCTGGGGGGAGGCTGTTCCAAACATTCCCCGCATTAGGCAGGGGTGAGGATCCCAAAGCTTCCCAACCTCCTGTCTCCGGACACCAGCTGGTCCAGGCTCTTCCCCACCCCGGTTAATTTATTCTCTTCCTCCCTTCCCCACTCAACAAACCCCAAGCATCTTACTTCTTGTCCTTCCCCGATTCCCTCCACAACCCTAATCCCCACCGATTTCCCTGGACACCCCTGGCTCCTACCGCCCCCCCGAGGGAAATCACTCGACTGTTCTCCCCGAGAAATGCCCCACACCAAGTTGCACAAAACGTGGCAGCCCTGATAAAATAACACGGCATGGTATAACAACATACCACAGGGCGGGCACATACGAGACAGCCAACCCACGTGTGTGACACACGATTTCGGTGCGGGTCACACACACACGTCCTGCCCCACAGCGGGCTCTTGGAGGGGTCTGTCCCTCGGTTCCAGCTCCCACGTGTCTCCACAGCTCAGTGGTCCCCGCTGCGGCTGCCCATGGCAACACACTCCACCGTGCAGTGTTTTGTCAGGACTCCGTGCTGGGCGGGGCGCGATCGCCCTTTCCCTCAGTGCGACCCGAAACTTGGCGGAGCGTGGCCTGGCCTGACCCCCCCCCCGCGCTGCGGGATTGTGCTCCAAGGCGAGGGGAGCGCACCAAGCACCCCGCCCTGGCGCTCCCCTCCCCCGCCGGGGCGGGAGCGATGGTTTACGTCAGCCAGACGCAAAGGGTGGGACCGGGGCAGCTGCACATGATCCCGTGTGCGGGTGCGTCCCTTCGCAGCAGCGGGGACTCAAGGCTGCTGCACTTCCTTTCCAGCTGCCTCTGCGAAGGTAGCAGCAGCCGCCGCCGCCCGGACTGCACTGTTATGCAGTCGGCTGATCGCTGTGTGTTGAGCGCATGACAGGAAAGCACAGAGGCCGCGGGGAGAAAGCTCACAGCCAGCAGGAGGCCTGCGTGCTGCTGAAGCAGACCAGCCAGTAAGTAGCGAGCAAAAGGTGCCGGGTGGAGACGGGGTTTATTAACTATCGCGCTCGCTTTGCTGAATGTTCAGGGTGGGCCTCGGAGAACCCGCACGTGGTTATCTCGTTGTTGTTGTTGTTTCCCCCTCCTGAACTGATTCATTCGCAAATGTTTTCTGTGTGTTGTATTGTTTCCTCTTCTAGGGGGAAACGGGGATTAGACAGCGCTGGTAACCGCTGGTTTCGGTTAAATGCTCAGGAGAGCCTCTATCTTGGAAGTATGATGGCATTGCGTGAAGTCAGGGGAGTACTGAATGTAGGTGGGGTGGGATGAGTGTGTCTTTTGTTTTTTTGTGGGGAGTTTAGAGAGGAAATGTTTTTGGGGCTTTCTCTTCACACCAATGTATCTATGCTTATGTAAGCGGGGGGAATAGTCCCGCTATTGTGGGGAACTTCCCTGGCTTTTGCACTGCCCCAGTGAAGTGGGCTAGTGAAAAGATCTGAGTCCTCGCTCCCACTTCCTTTACCCAGTGGCCTCCCTTGCCCTTGAGGACTCCCCTTCCACTCTCCTGTCTGGCAGAGTCCTCCTAACCCCAACAAGGCTGGGCCCAGGATTCCTGGGGGCTCGACTCCCAACCCTGCTGTGGTCACCTAGGACAGGAGCTAGGGTGTCCCCACTCTGGGGTACTCTCTCTGCACTGGGCACTTCTCTGACCCACTGACCATTATATACAAGTTAAAGCAAATGCAAGTTGTTTAATCAACAGTTAATTTTAAAAAGAATAAGGAAAAATGGGAAAGGTTAAAGGAAACACATCAACCCGCTCTCTGGCAGGGAACATCACAAACAGTGTCTCTGGAATGTCAGGACAGTTCACAGTCTGAAGTCCCAGGCATTCTTCTCAGGTCCTGGCAGTGCTGCAGGGATGCCGTGGGTTGGATGCTTGCTCTGGTGGTGGCCACATGCTCTCAGGCTCTAAGTGGTAGGACCCTTCTTCCCTGTGTCGCCCCCACCCTGTCGGGGTTACGATCCAAGCCTGGCCTACAGAGCCTCTTGGCTGAGGTGTCTCCCTGTGCTGGGCCCGCTGCCCAGGGTCCCTCTCGCTTTCCCCAGCTGCTCACTACACCCAGCTCCGGACTGCTCCAGGCCCAGCTCCACCACTCTGTCTCAGCACTGCTGCTCTGCGTCCAGTTCCCTGGGCTGCTTTTCTGGTCCCTCTGGCTCTGGTTGCTGCAACTCTGCTCCCAGGACAGGTCTGCTCTGCAGGCTGCTTCTGTGACTCTGCTCCCAGCACTGACCTGCTTCATGGGCTGCTTTTCTGGCCCCTCTGGCTCTGGTTGCTGCGGCTCTGCTCCCAGGGCACGTCTGCTTTCTCTGGGCTTTGCCTCTAGCTTTGGGGCTGTAGCTCTGCTCCCAGGACAGCGTCTGCTCTCTCTGGGCTGCTTTTCTGGTCCCTCTGGATCTGGCACAGCTCTGCTCCCTAGCTCAGCTTGGGCCCCTGCTTTCTCCTTAGCTCGGCCCCACTCTGTCTGACCCAGGCAATTCCAGCTCACACGGACGGGACCTCCCTGTCCTCCTGACTCTCTGATTAGCCTGCTTGCTCGCCCTGTCATTCAGGCTGACCTGGAGCATTGGCCTCTCCCCATTGTTCCTGGAGACTGTCAGTCTCAGGGTCCTGGTTTCCCATAGACCCTTCCCCTTTTAGTACTGGGAGCTAGCCAACCAAAACACCACCACTGAATGTTAGTAAGGGGGCAACAGTCCCCTTACACTTACATTAACGGACCTGATTCTCTACTTGCTTTCATGTTGTATAGTTGTATACATCTGTGCAGAGAGAGTGTAATATTGTATCAAATGAGGATCACTAACTCCCACTCGTCCAAGATGCAAAGCAGTGGGATTGCTCTGGGGTAAATGATGATAAGCAACATTCCTTTGTTCTGTAGCTATGAGGATATTGTCCCCCTTTTCTGTGATTTATTATATTGGGGAGCAGGGAGGGAGAGCATTTTCACAGAATCTTTTTATTTGTTATTAACGATCCATATGGCTTCCCCTTCTGCATCCCCCCAAACTGTGTTAAATTAGATATTCTTTTGGCAGTTCTTCCCATGGCCATATTTGACAGGATGTGCTGTGTCCAGCGGTGGTGCACTGCTGACTCCACTCTGATGCATCAGCAAAATGAACTGGTGATTATGATATTTTTAAACAAAAAAGTTCAGCATCTTTAAACCACATCATGTTGAGGAAGTTTTAATGTAACTTTATACCCAAGTTTGAAAATTCTGGACTATATAGTTAATAATGATATTACTGTGATTATCATGCACATTGTAGGGAGAGTGGTCACTTTGGATAAGCTATTATCAGCAGGAGAGTGAGTTTGTGTGTGTGGTTTTTGGAGGGGGGTGAGGGAGTGAGAGAACCTGGATTTGTGCAGGAAATGGCCCACCTTGATTATCATACACATTGTGAAGAGAAAAGGAGTACTTGTGGCACCTTAGAGACTAACCAATTTATTTGAGCATGAGCTTTCGTGAGCTACAGCTATTACCAGCAGGACAGTGGGGTGGGAGGAGGTATTGTTTCATGGTCTCTGTGTGTATATAATGTCTTCTGCAGTTTCCACAGTGTGCATCCGATGAAGTGAGCTGTAGCTCACGACAGCTCATGCTCAAATAAATTGGTTAGTCTCTAAGGTGCCACAAGTACTCCTTTTCTTTTTGCGAAGACAGACTAACATGGCTGTTACTCTGAAATAGAGAGGTTGTTTCTCTATGTTGTATCCTGTTAGCTAGCTTCAGGAATAAATGACCTTTTGGAAAGTGGTCTAATTCTGTTCAGAAATTGACTGTACAGTTCTGTTCACCAGATAATCTGCAAGCCCCTTGCTCATGTAAATAGTCTCATTTACTAACATAAGGTGTTGTCAAATTGTGCCTTGTTCTTTTTGGTGTCTGATATTCCAAATTGCAAACAAAACAACATGCACACCTCTTATCCTACATACATAATTAAAACAACTCACAGAAGAAAGAACTATGAAGCAGGGCTGTCTTTTTTTTTTTTTTTTTTAATTTTACAACTTTGAAAAGTTGTATTTATTTTTCACAACATAGGACTTAATAGAGAAAAAGACTGTAAAAGCTTCTCATTATAACAGACAAAAAGTACATTCTTCTTTGTTTCAAAGGTCTGTTAATATGCCCATGGTAGTTGTTGCTCTTTGCACTTGAATTGTGAACCTTGTTAGAAGTAATAAACATTGGTCATATAACAGGATCCTGTAAGGAACTGGCAGATACACTGTCGAATTATTTTAACAGTGTGACAATATTGACAGTTGAGATGTTTTGCTAACGCTACTAGGTCTTCCTGAGGAATGATTTTGAAAGGCAACAGAAGACTTGAAGATTTAAAAAAAAAAAAAAAAAAATTATTCTATGTATGTAGAAGTAACAGGAAGGGAAGAAAGACCAGGAAGGACAAACTCTTTACTGTAGTGAAACTAGTGAGCTTTCATAAATGACTTTTTCAAGAATGGCTGTGCCTGTGTTTTATTTATTTATATTATATACATGCGCGCGCACACACAGAACCATTCTTTCCAAGTCTCCTTTCTTCTTCTTTTTTAAATTTCAGATGGGTACCTGCTGTATGTAATGGCACAGGCTCAGCAGCCTTAAAACAGACCAACGTGTGAGTAAGGCGCTTCAGACTCCCTCCTGATATTTCGAAGTATAGAAGAAAGAAATGAATCTTGCAAATGATGGTGCAATGTCCAGAGCCATATTTGACTGGGACTATGTTCTGTGGGAAGTTCGTTTGACATTACTAGCAGCTGGTTTTTTCATCTACCTGGGAGTATTTCTTCTAGCTCACTGGCTGTCCTCATGGATCAGTGCCACTTATTGTGTTTTGTCAGCAAAGGAGAAGGTCTTCTGGAATATGACTATCACACGTGGCGTGTTTGGAGTTCAGAGTTGCGTAGCTGGGTTGTGGGCCATGCTTGTAGATCCAGTTTTTCAAGCTGACAAAGTGTATTCACAGCAAAAGTGGAGCTGGTTTAATTGCTTAATAGCCTCTGGCTTCTTTTTGCTTGAAAATGTAGGTGTTCATCTGAATAATATTGTTTTCAAGACGTTTGATGGGTTCTTGGTACTTCATCATTTACTAGCCCTTGGTGGCTTTCTTGGGCTGATAACAAACATAAAATCTGGACACTATCTACCCCTGATTGGACTGCTACTTGAGATGAGCACTCCTTCAACCTGCTTCTCCTGGGTACTTTTAAAGGTAAGAACTTGCTAATGGTTTTGTGTTAATTACTGGTGGTAGAAGTTCCCTCTAAAAATGTTGCCCCTTCACTCCCCTCCCCATGAACATATATATCTGGAAACAAATAAATAATGGCCTCCAAATTTGGAGATGAGTTCTGGGATCAAGGCAGATTTTCTTTTTTTTTCTTCCAAACTAGAAATGAATTGACCAAGAGAATCCTTAATTAGAAACACCCTAAAAATAGTTAACTAGTGTAAAACAAACATTTTTTTTTGTTTTCCCTATTTCATAACAAAGAAACAAAATGTAGGAGATTTAAAAAAAATAGTTTTCTGACTCACTTGTTGGGATCTTGTGCATAGGACCAAAAATTAGATGATTAAATTCTAATTTTAGAAGGTTTTTTTATTACGTCTAAATAGTAACATGAGAGTGGCTCATCAGGTCCAACAATCATGATATAGGCCATTAAATTACTGCTGGAGAATAAAGATGTGTGCTCACACATGAGTGTTTATGTATATTCTATATCCCCTGTGGATGTGGGGAAGGTAGAATAGACTAGAAATCTGCCATGCTTGTAGGGAAAGAAGAAAACAGCCCTGCTTCCCAAGTCTTAATCAGTTCCAAAGGGTACGTCTTAGTGGTTTAAACTTCAGTTCTAAAATATTTGGATTCTTTAAAACTGCAGCTCGCCTCAGCCCTTCTGAGGTGCTTTTGATAAAAACTTAAAAAAAACGCGGAGGTACTTTTTGTGCATATAGATGCTAGAGCAGGCAGAGAGTCATCGTTTGCCGAAGTGGTGTTAGCCAAAATTCCCAGACCCTACTAGCCCCCACTGCAATATTGTGACATGTGCTTTGTTCGGATACTTTACAAAATGGTTTATGGAGGAAGATAATGTGCATGTAAGTGATGCTGTATGCCCATCAATGTTCCCTCTAATTTTTTTTATATCCATGTACGGAATGAATTTTGTTATGTGCACAAATATGGAGGTGATGTGTGGCAGGGGTGGGGCCGAGGGGTTTGGAGTGTGGGAGGGGGCTCAGGGTTGGGGTGTGGTGTGGATGGTGCAGGCTCTTGGGTGGGCTGGGATGAGGGGTTTGGGGTGCGGGGGGGGCTCAGGGCTAGGGCAGAGGGTTGGGCTTGGTGTGCAGGGGGGTGAGGGCTCTCGCTGGGGGTGCAGGCTCCGGGGGGGGCTGGGGATGAGGGGTGTGGGAGGGGGCTCAGGACTGGGGCAGA